>NC_059333.1:108852500-109493750 GCF_018350155.1 Leopardus geoffroyi
AAGTAGAGGGAAAGAGCCATCTGGCTGGGCAGCTTGTTTCTCTAGAACATTTCTGAATTATTCCAACTGCACAAATCCTGTTCCTAAAGCCCTAAAGTCATTGTGTAACTTTGAGTAGGTCACTTCACCTCAGTGAGCTTCCGTCGTCACTTCTATAAAATAAGATGATCTGGAACTATATATCATCTTTGACCCCACTCAACCACAGGGAGTCTTAACTACAGACACTCATTCTAGAGTGTTTATACTTTTAAGCAAGAACACACAATAAGAGGCAAATGTTGTGAAACAGAGGTGTTTGTTACAAAAGGGAAATGTCACTATAGGCTCTCAGAACTATGTAACAACTTCCCCCTGGCACCGAATCGCCAGTTAAATAAAAGTATTTTCAAAAGCCAAGTACTGTGTAAGTACCATGGAGTTCTGAACATTTGACCATATATTTCTGTGCTTGCAAATCCTAAGAACCTGGGCACTTATAACTGTAGCATAAAAAGGATATAGAACAGAGCCACCCCAAACAGAAAAAATTAAAGCAGAAATGCTCCATTGCAATTAGTAAACTTGACAAACCCTTAAAACTCGAACTGCAAAGTGGAGAGGAACAGGCTACCATTGTTTTATTGATTACAGCTTGACAAGTTGTACAATTTTTGTTAAGGCATTCAAGAGAGAGAAATTAAGAGGGGGAAAAAAATGTCTCCTCAGGAGGACAGCATCAAGACAATGTAGGTGGGGGAAATTAAAGAAATGGCCACGACCTCATTTAATCAGAAAGTATTTGTTAGGCCAAGTACTATGCTGGGAACTATGCTGGGAGATATGAAAGTTAGAAAAAAATCCCTGTCCTCAGGGCCGACAATAGCAATATTATAAACAGACAATAGCAATACAGTCAGTGGAGACACAAGGGAGTCTATGTCCACTCTGCTGGGGGGAGGCCAGAGAGGTTCTCCCACAGAAGCTTCCCTCAACTGGGCCTTCAAGGATGAGTAAGAGTTTGTCAGGAGTATAAGGGGGGTGGGTGGGGAAGCCCACCAGGTGCAGAAAATAACACAGGAAAACACTAATTGGGTTATTATATTAGTATGTTTCTCTCAGCCATTGGGATCAGCCCTGGATGCTGATAGCTTTGGGAGTTACTATGGCCAAGAGAGAGCAATACAAGTAGTGGTGTGCCAGTTTCAGCCCTAGACCCCATGAGGCTTTGCATGTTTTCAAAGATAGCTCAGACCCCTGCAACCGTGTAAACAAGCCCAGGCTAGTTTTCTGGAGGATGAGCAACCATGTGGAAGAGAGTCATCCCAAACCAGCCAGCCCAGCCAATCTGCCAACTCGCCATAGATGCATGTCTGAGTGTAGCCAAGATAACCCTGACCTGGTCAAGATCAATAAATTTTCTCCTGGTCAACTACAGACTCCTGAGCTATAATAAGTGGTTGTTGTTTTAAGCTACTAAATTTTGGAATGCTTTCTTACACATTTATACATAGGTTGGAAACAGCTCCTTCCAATTTGAGTTTACAATTTTATTAAACAAGGTTAAGAAAAATAATTAACTGAGTCCTAACTTAATGTAGTCATCAGCCTCTCAGAGTTTTCATCAATTCTAAGCCATCATGGTTTCACTTAGAGTCCTTCAATAATGCAGTTCTCATAACCTAAATCAACATCACGGATAAACTTAAAAAAAGAAATTCTTGTTATCACTTCTGTTCATCAATGCTCATCACATTCATTAACTCTCCTGCCTGTTCCTGATCAAACACAACAGATGAAACCAGTTATCTTACAAACACAACCTCCCAGAAGAGCTCAGTAAAAATAGGTAAAAGTAATATTCCTTTTTTTCACCTCAATACATTCTGTAATAAGACACAATATACATCAATGACAAAGCATAAAATGTTGGGCTTCTATCACTGCCTTTGTTGACTTCTAGTTTAGATGTTGCCTGGTTTTGACTTTCATATACAGATTCCACTCCTAGTTCTAGCTTTTGGTAGAAGTACACACTGAAAATTTTCCATGACTACATTGAATTGAGTCCAAGTGGCCCATTGAGACAAATGAATCATCCAAAAGCCCAACTGCTAAGAGTGATTTTAGGGGATTCAGGTACAGCCACATATCCAAACATAGAACCCCATGGTGTCTCTATGCATTCTACTCGGTAACTTTTTATCCCTGCAGAGATCAGAAATACAATTTTCCTTTTCTAAAGGAGAACGTGAAAATTTGAAAACTCTAAATCCCTTCTTGTCCAAGCCTGATTACTATAACTCATTATTACTAACTCATCAGTTATAATTCAGTCTGGACAAGGAGACTACCACACAGAGCATACAACAGAACCTAAAACTCTGTTCACTCAGTTTTGTATTGCAAAATGCTTTTCTCTGGGCAGAGAATATGTATGTATATTTATATATTTATGTATGTATATTTATACATAAATATTAATAATATATATGTATATATAATTATATACATATATTTATATAAATATATTATATATAATAATATATATGTATACACACACACACATATTTACAACCCAGTGAATTAAATGAAGAGCCTTGTTAACTTACTTGTCAGTCCATGGGCAAGGTTGCAGGTGGGATTAAGAGAAGAAATCTTGAGAGATTATCCTGGATTATCTGGATGGGCCTAATGTCATCACGGGAATCCTTATAAAAGGGAGGCAGGATGATCAAAATGAGAAAAAGGATATTTGAAGACAAAACTAGAAGTTGTAGTGACACATCTTGAGGACAGAGGAAAAATCCAAGAGCCAACAAGTGTAGCTGGCCTCTAGAAGCTGAGAAAGGCAAGGAAATGGATTTCTCCCTGAAGCCTCCAGAAGAGGACCTATTAATCTTAGACGTCTGACCTCCAGAACCATAAGGGAATAAATCTGCGTTGTTGTAAACCACTACATTTGTTGTAATTTGTTATAGCAGTGATAGGAAATAAATACATTCAAGACATCTTAAAGGATGGGCATGGGTGGAGCATATGGGAAATTTTCAGAATGACTCCACGTTTGGCCACCCAGGTGCAATCATAAATGGGGAGCCCATGGCAGGTCTGTGGAAGTTATGGCCTCCGTGGGGATTGTGGTCAAACACTTGGTGGCTTGGGGCCACTCTTGAATAGTGGGGTCTTGGGAGGAGAGCTACGCCACTGTCTCTGATCACTGAGACTTCTGAGAGTAATGGCTCCTACCTCACCTCTACTTTCCAAATCTTGTGCAAGTTTGCCTCTTAGTCCAAGTTAAGGAAAGGCAGATCTGGCAGAGGTAATTCCCAGTCTTAAAAAGCAACAGTAATGCCACCATGACAAAATACACCCAAGCTTTGGAGGTTTCCCCAGGAAAGGCCCAGACAGCTCACTCCTCAGTAAAGCTCAAAATCAACAAACCCCACACGTAGGCTTGGAGCTTCCAATCAGGGTTTTAGTTTCTCACTCTTAAAAATAAGCACTCGAGGATTATCAAATACCTGGCAAAGCCTTAAATGTGAAAAACAGATATCAAAACAGGGCAATCAATATCAAAGCTGAGAAAAGCAACTAAAAAAGAAAGAGACTATGCAGAGAAGAAAATGTAATAATGACAACTGAAATCAGTGGTTTATTTACAAAGCTAAGAGACTTTCTCCTTCTCTCTCTCTGCCCCTACCCAACTTACATGCACACACACATACTCTCTCTGTCTCTCTCTCTCTCTCTCTCAAAATAAACATTTTTTTAAAAAGGCTAACAGAAAAATATTGCAGCCATGAAATACTATTAACAGGGTGCTCCTAAAAGTGAACTTGCAGAAAACTAAAAAAAGCTCTCAGAAATTTGAAACATGCTATCTGAAATGAAAAAAAAAAAAATTAATGGAATGATTGAAAGGTAAAGTTAAGTTTTTCAGAAAGAAGATCTTGAAAAGGGATAGAAAGTAGCAGAGAAAATATAAAATGATTAGAGGACCAGAGCAGCAAATCCATCATCATAACAGAAGCACCAGAAAGAGAACGGAGAAAGCATAGTGGGGGAGGGTGGGAATCAACAAAATAATTTAAGAACCTTTCCCAGAATGGAGGACCCGAGTTTCCAGATTAAAAGGACCTGACCCACAGAGCACACAGCACAGAGGATACAAATCATCCCACACCAAGTGATTTCATCAAAGTTTCAGAATATGGGAGCCAAAGAAGGGATTCTACAAGCTTCTAGAGGTTTAGAATTAACATCAACAGGCCAGATACAAGGGTTTACGTATCAGAATTGCTTTCTACTTCTTCATGGCAACATTGGAAGGTAGAAGACTACAGAGAAATGTCTTCCAAACCTTGAAGGTAAATTATTCCCAACATAGAACTCTTTATCCAGGTAATCCCTCAATCAAGAGGAAAATAGAGATAATTTGAGACATTCAAGGGTTAAAACATTCACCCCCTCAGGCACCTTTTCTAAGACACTGGAAGGAATAAACGTGAGGGAATAATCTATGAAAAATAAAAACATAGGAGAAAAGAGAGAGAGAGAGAGAGAGAGAGAGAAGAGCTCCAACACAGGATCCTGTTGAAGGAACTGTCCCTGACAGTGGGAAGGTGGTGCTAGAATGAAGCAATGCAGAGGCCGGCACAATGGGAACAGCAGGACTCAGGAGCCACTCTCCCCCAAATGGCCTTCTAACCCGACTATGCTCTGAACAATGTGTTCCAACAAGAAATAGATCAAGACGAAGAAATACACTTAGACCAAGGAGCAAGGGGCCAACTCAGAGGGCACAGCATATCCCTGGCATGACAGCACAGGCAGTCCCAGGATGTCATCTGTGTAAAAGATCCTGAGAATGTGCAGTCCACAGGGGAGAACAGAGGCCTCCAGGATGTCTACAAGGGAAAAAAAGGGAGCCAACTACCTGAGGTATTTAATTGTGCGCGAAATTGTGTTGAGAAACCATTGGAATCTGTGGGAGGAGTTTATAACAGGTATGAAGAAAATTAAGCAGATTTTAAAAGGCAATTATTAGTGCAGGAAAAAACTAGAAGATGAAAACATAGTCATAATGAACTATATAGTTGGTGTTCTTGGCCAACTTCCAACTGCCAACATTTGCACACAGCAGGCTGGAAGTGCTGAGGAATTAACGGTCCTTGGGAGCAGCCTTCCACAAATGACTGATAGGAGCTGGTATAAATACCCCAGCTGCCTCACCCTCCAGGTGGGAGGACACGGAGTGGTGAGTTCCACACCATTTCCGAGAGTCCCCCCCCACCACCCCAATGGATGAAGCTCCAATTACCTATAGTGGTAAGCACTTGACAATGCACTGTTTATTACTCCCTTCCCTGCCTTGATCACTACCTTAATCCCCTATTGGTGTTCCCTGTGCCTCCCTAGTATACTGCTTGTACCAGAATCCTGGTGTCAGGGTCTGCCCTGGAGAACCCATATAGTAAAATGTCAGGGGATGAAATTTTCACAGGGATAATAATGTAAGCAGTGAATATATATTTGATCAGAAATTGGAGGAGAATTCTATTAGGATAATGGGGGAAGAGAAGAGGAGTGGATGGTGATCTAAGGGAGTTAAGCCCTCCTCTACCATATTAGACATAGGTTAGGTCGCAGATGGATTAATCAAAAGAGTATTCACATCTTATATAAAAGTATGGAGATCTGGAAATTCAGGAAGGAACAGTTTGAAGAGTCAAAAGTGGTTGTCTCAGGGACCAGGGAGTTAGAAAAATGGAGAGGTTGGGGCAAGAAATTGCCTTAGGTGACACATAACTCCTTTAATATCATTTGACTTTTAAATTGTACTATTATTTTTAATAGCATCACTGCTTGCATGTACTTTTTTGATATAACTTAAGTCATATAATAAAGGAATTAAGGAAGGAGAAAAGGGAGAGAGAGGAGGAAAGAAGTTTAAAAAAAAAAAAAGACAAAGATAAAGGACACTAGCTCCCTCAGATATGTCAAAGTGTTTTACAACTGAAATTGCTTTTCTTCTGCTGAACTGCAGCTCCTTAACCCCAAAGCTTGTGTTCAATCCAAAGCTGGGCAAATATATTTTGGAGAACTATGAAGTCATAAAATATGTCTATTATAGGAAATATTTTAAGACCATGAATTATACCTGCTATTACTCACTTAAGTTATAAATAAACTCATTGTGTGTGTGTGTGTGTGTGTATCTGTGTGTGTGTGTGTGGGTCTGTGTGTGTGTCTGTGTGTGTGTGGGTCTGTGTGTGTGTGTGTGTGATTCTCATTCTCTTTCCTTGTTTCCCTCATGATGTTTTTCCTGTAGCTATTGGAGTTTAAAAAATCTCTCCGGCTCATGAAGACTTGCTTTCCTCCCATCTTTTCAAAGGCACTCATCCCCTTTCCGAGTAAATGCCCAGCAAGGGGGTACAGACCTGCTCCCCATCAGTTTGGAGCACAGAGGACAAGAAAGAGGAACAAGACCAAGTACTTGTTTTTATGTACTTGCTTTTTTCAGTGTACTTGCTTTGCTACATCCTGTAGAGGAGACGGATAATGAATATAAATCAAGTCACTGCCAATTATGATAAACGCCATGAAAGAAATGGTGGCCTGTGAATGAGAGCAAGTACAAAAGGAAGCCCTTAGACGAGGCCCTGAGCACGGCCTCTCTGAGGACTGCAAATGCCTGTGGAAGAGCATTCCAGAGGCTCTGGCCCAGAGCCTGGGCTGACGTTCAGAGAGGTGGCAATCAGCGCAGAGGAATGGTAGCCTGGGAAGGAAACCAGCTTGGGAGGGAAGAGGAACCGGACAAGGTTAACTACTTGACAGTTTCACTCAGCTCTGACTCTACTAGCTGAGTGCTGAGAGGCCCGTGATAACAGCAACAAAATGGATTTTCTTAGTGATCATTTGGAAGTACAGACTACCCCCTTTAAATTTATCTTTTTATCTTTACATTACGCTTGAAAGGACAGACAATAAAAAGCATTTCCCCAATGACTACAAAAAAAAGCCAAGAAAGTAGCAGAATGGCTCCTTTATGTATAAATTCATTATGTATTTCACAGGCAGTAGAGGGTGTGCCTTTACCCTCTAGAGAGAACTGAGTAGTAGATAGAATCCTCTTAGGTTTATTGCTGGTCCCACACTAATATTTGATCAAAACACTTGATTTTCCATTATCTTTCTGAAATGGGAGTTACAACATTCTCTCTTTTCTCTCCACCCCTCCCCTGCCAAGTGTTAAAACTTAAGGAACCTTTCCTTTTCTGCCTACCTCAAGTCAAAGTCCTATGTGGCATGAAAGCAAAGTGTTATTGTAGACATTTTTCATAAGAACTTCATTGTCAGCTAGTTTATAGTCTGAGCATTCGTGCATAATTTCACATCGCAACATATTGTTCATTTTTCATAATTTTAGATCACAGGCAAGAACGTGCCAGTGAGCTGAATCGATGACAAAAGGCAATGCCATTTGGAAAAATTACCCGTGTTCTTCTAGAGTCAACTCCTGGAAATTGATGACAAACCACAAATGTTCAGTCTAAACAATCAATCTGAAAGAGACAAACCTGTAACCAAAAATGAGGTTATTAAGCTCAAAGGTTATGAATCGAAGGTAATTGTAGGATCATTTGAATTCTACCAAACCTTCAACTGGGGTTGAGACTTACACTTTTCTCACTTTTTGCTACTTGTCATTTGTTAGCAGCCAAAGCAGAGCCCGGAAGATCCCTCCGGACCTATCAGGAGTTATGGGATTCTCCTCAGAAGAGCTTTCTGAACTCCACGATGGTTGCCCCACCAGGATCTGCAGCTCACCTTCTCTGCTGTGTCTCCCGCCCACCAGGCTAACAGTCTCACTCACTTATTCCTTCTCTCAGTCTGTCATCTCCTTACTTGTTCTACCAAAGGCTGTTAACCCCATACTCCAGGGGAGACGTTGTTCTAGGAGATGGGAATACAGTGGGATAGGACAGAAAGGGCCCTGGCTCAGACAGCCTCACCCCATAGAGAAGAGAGTCAGGAAAGGAAGAAACTAACTCTGAAGAAGGGGACAGAGGAGGTATTGGGGCAGGGGATGACTGGAGAATGGGGGCAGCTTTAGACTGAGTAGTCAGGGAAGGTCTCTATGAGGAGGGGACATTTGATCTGAGACATTAAATGGGGAGAAGAAAACAGCCGCTTAGTGGAAGGAGGTCAAGCATTGCAGGCTGAGCTGCAAAATCATTTTTTCTACAAGTTACAAAACAACATGTGTAATGTGTGCGTGTTCATGTGTGTTCCTGTGTGTGTGTGTGTGTGTGTGTGTGTGTGTGTGTGTGTGTATATTAATGGAAGGCTGTTCCTCAAAACATCAACAAGCATTTTCTGTGAGGTAAAAATACAGGCACCTTTTATTCTTTCCTCACATTTGTTGCAATTTCCAACGAATCTACAATTAACATTAAATGCTTACGTAGTAAAAAAGCAACTACTCTGAAAAGTTCCATTTTCTTAAGAACGGTAAAATATAAATTCTGGCAAAATGACTATTTTTGTCCATTTAGTAAGCCTCGATTAGACTTCTAAAATTCAAAATTCAAAATCTGAGCCAATTCCAGTCACATTGGACTGAAATTTGCCCTGCTATCATCTAGGAACATAAATTATTTAGAAGTAATTCAAAGAAAGTGGTTCGTTCACTGAAGGGCTTGAAAACCATCAACTGTTCAAGCTGCTCCTGTCGGCTTCCTGTTCCAAGCATCCTACAGACAGCAAATGGCTATCTACCTGCACTCCTCACAAAGAGCACAGCCCTAACTCCGCCCCAGGTCATCACCTGCACTTAAGAACAATGTTCTTTTAACTCAGCCTTTTACCAGATCCTGCTTCAGTCTTTGCCGCAGTCCGGGAACTGGTGAGCAGTTTGGCAAGGTACAGTAAATATAATATGTTGGAACGAACTAAGAAGTCGTTACGTGCCTCCCTATAAAGGCTAGAAGCCTAAAATCGTGGAGTACATTGACGATTCTGCAGAATAAACCATTCCCATTTGCAGGCAGGTCTATCCCGTGACCAGACACCACAGTGCAAGAGCAAGGGAGTGGCTACGTGGAGGGAGGCTGTGAGTGAACACACAGAAGGGTGCCAAGAGCAGAGGTTAAGAGAGGGCAATGTCTGAAAACTGTTTTCATGGAGAGGATTTTAGTTAAGTGCAAACTGTCAGGTGTGATATGATCAGGAAAGGTGCGGTCTGAGGGTTCTTCTGCATTTTCATCCACCTGGCAATGCCTGGAGCACCTCTAAAGGTGATGACACTTGTATGTTGGAAGTTCCCACCACATTCACAGACCTGTGGTCCCCAAACCCGATTCCTACTTGCAGCCATCTGGGGGGTCTTTCTGAAAAAGGGAAGATGCCTGAATGTTGTCCCCAGAGCCCACGATTCAGCCAGTCTGGGTTGGAACTTCAGAATCTGTGTTCCTTCAAATCTTCCGCAGGTGACACAACCGGGTTTGGGAACCTGAGCTTAGTAGCTAAGCTGGCGGGCCCTCAGTTCAGCAATGGCAGCCAGAGGTGGAACTCTATGGTGGAACTCTCTCAGTGAGCCTGGGTGGCTCAGTTGGCTGAATCTTGACTTCGGCTCAGGTCATGATCTCACGGTCCAGGAGTTCGAGCCCCGCGTCGGGCCCTGTGCTGACCGCTCAGAGCCTGGAGCCCACTTTGGATTCTGTGTCTCCCTCTCTCTCTCTCTGCCCCTCCCCTGCTCATTTGCTCTCTTGCGCGTGCACTCTCTCTCTCAAAAATGAATATTAAAAAAAGAAAAAAATTGTTTTAAGACAAAATTTTCCAACACAAAGATTAGCACGTACCTTAGCACGTACCACTACATAATATGTTATATGTTTGAATTAGTATTACCCACATATGCTCCACAACAGCAACGATACTAACGTGCTTTGCTCACACCTAACTGTATCCAAAATGGTTCCGAAAACAGTGCCTGACAGATTTTAGTGCCAAACTATTATATTTTGAATGAATAGAAGAGTTGAACCATGAGACTTCAGACTTCCGCAGAGCATGGCCATCCTTTGGAAGAGATTACTGCCCCAAGGTGTAATAATCCCCAAGCCCTCTTAGATCAAGAAAGTCAGAAAGTAAGCCAGAAAAAAGAAAAGAAAAAAAAAGGAAAAATTTAAAGAAAGTCTTTTCTCTACAGCTTTTCTGTTTTTCTGAAAAATCAAAAAGTTTTACATTAGGGTTTTATTTTTAGAATGGTGACTCGGGTATTTCAGCATTTACGTATTACTACCCGCCCTTCATTCTCCCCTTCCTTCTCCCTGCCCTTCATGGTTTATGAAACTCTAGTTATGGTTATATTTTATCTTAAAAATTCATAGTTCCAGACTAAAATTCCTATACACTCGGGAAAAACATTATGGCCTCACTCTGAAATGAACACCCAGTCTTGCATTTCTGCCTCCTGGGGCATTCACAAAGACAGGAAAAATAATTCTGTGCCTTCTTCCCATGCAGGCTTCTGCTTGTTCATCAGCTGTAGAAATTCTTGGCCATGCCAGCCCCCTCTTAGCCAAGCCTGAGGTGTAGGAGGAGTGCCGGCCCTGCTGGGAAGTTTGTTTCTTTTTCTACAGGAATAAACCTAACTCACTGGCCTTCTTACACACAAGCATCAGGACAGAGGCAAGTAAGAGCCCTTCTGAAAAGATCTAGCTTCCTGGACATGGAGATCCAAAACGGAAGTACTAGTAAGTAACCAGTATTTCCTTGTTGAAAGAGAAATTAACATTTGCCAGAATTCAGAATAATTTTATCTATTTTTAGCTTCCCTTGCATATGTTCACCACCTGTGTAAATCAAATCTACATTTGCACTTAACGGATGGGGGTGACAGTTTTGATGAGCAAAGGGCCTAGGAGGCAAGTGATCGGTCTCACAGTTCCAAGACACTTGTGTTTACTATTAACGTCTAAGTAAAACCATCGACAGGTTTCTACGTACTGTAACGTCGCATTTATAACTAGATTATGAACGAGACATCATTTCCTTCCTTCCTTTCCTCCTTCCTTTATTTCTCATACGATAGCATGAGTAAATGGCTACGATCTAATATTTGGAGATGTCCTACTTCCTTCCTTTCCTTCCCACTCACAACATCTTCTCCAGCAACTGACTTCACATTTACACATTCATATTCTACCTTAGGGACAAATTCTTCTCGTTAATTATAAAGCCAACAAACAAAAATATTTTCCTTGGTAAGGAATACATATTTTAAAACCTATAAATGAGTATTGTGGTTAAAGCTTTCTGGACTTCAGTGAGAGGTACTCGAGAGGTCTTGAGAACAGAGCTCTCAATACGTCATTTCTTTATAAGTATGTAACCCTCTAAAACGATCAATGAAAACATGATGATGTTTATACATTCCCTTAAGTGATTTGCCAAGCTGAACTCTGAATTAAAGAATTCACTAGGAGTCTTGTGATAAGACAGATTGGTAAAGAAAACAATTTTGGGTGGTGAAGAGAAGTATTCTTTTTAATGTGTTGGCCTCTGTAACTGTTTATATATCACTACCTCTGTCCAGAAAATAATGTAACTCATAGATTACAGAATTATTACCAAATTACCTACTTTGAATTCCAAATAAATACAGCAACTCCAGTTTCTTCACGATATTGGTCATTTGTTGGATCAACAAGTTATTTTTTTCTTAAGTAAATAAACTAAAAAATCCAAGTCAAGTGATATATAAAACCACAATGAAAATGAAAAAAGCATGCTTAGGAATGTTAAGATTTGTAAGGGTGCTTCCTCAAGTCAGGGTCTTGGATTAACGCTTACATTAAAACCTGTATCTTATTGTAATAAGATGCATTACATGGGGAAAAACAGTAAAGAACACTTACTTATAGTAGCAGTTGGCAACATGCCAACATACCCTCAGTCTTTTTACTCTTTTTGCTATTTAAACACCTGTAACTTATCATGAAAACAAAGAGCCATATAAAAATGGTTTTCTCAATTGTGCAATAGTCTACGGAGTCCAGATCTACAAAAGCCTCTGAATAGCCATGAAATGATAGAGTATTTGTCTCTCATGTGAAATGTTTCTCACCCCCAACTTTTTCCCTTTTTTGTGAGTAGCGCCATCACGCATAGGGTTGCTTAATCAAAACCCACAGCGCTTACCCTTGCCCTGCTCTCCCTCACTCCCCCCATTGGTCCAGAATCAAGTCCTTTGTTGGTACATACAAAATACATCTTGGATGGGGCGCCTGGGTGGCTCAGTCGGTTGAGCGTCCGACTTCAGCTCAGGTCATGATCTCGCAGTTCGTGAGTTCGAGCCTCGCGTTGGGCTCTGTGCTGACAGCTCAGAGCCTGGAGCCTGCTTCAGATTCTGTGTCTCCCTCTCTCTCTCTCTCTCTCTCTGCCCCTTCCCCGCTCATGCTCTGTCTCTCTCTATCTCTCAGAAATGAATAAACGTTAAAAAAATTTTTTAAAAAATACATCTTGGAGCCCTGCATTTCCTTCTATCTGTCCTGCCTCTACTTGGCCCATCCTGGTCATTTCTAGTACAGACTGCAGCAGGCCCCACCTTGCTCTTCTCCAATGCATTCTCCACCCAGCAGAGGAGTGGTCATTATAAATGTTTACTTATTTATTTTGAGAAAGGGCGTCTGGGAGGGAGAAGGGCAAAGAGAGAGGGAAACAGAGGATCCAAAGCAGGCTATGTGCTGACAGCAGAGAGCCTGTTGTGGGGCTCAAATCCATGAACTGTGAGAACATGACCTGAGCTGAAGTCAGACACTTAACCAACTGAGACACCGAGGCACCCCAGTGATCATCTTAAAACAGAACTCAACTACTGTTACATCCATTCCTTGCCTTGAAGCCTTCACGTGGGGACATACAGGTAAAGGCGGCAGCTTCAGACATACAATGAATTTTATTCTCTCCCAAACCTCACTAAATCCATAGGAAAATGATTTCAAAAAGGCAAACTCAAAAAGATAGGGCAAGAGGAAAAGGAAGGCACAGTAATAAAATTCTGGAAGCTAGGAAGCAATGGAAAGTGAAAAGGGTCAGCAGTTTTGAGAAAGAGGTTTCCTATGCTAGCAAGGGAAGGCCAAGAGACAACTTCATTTACACTGCAGAATCCTAAAAAATGGCTCATAAAATTGTGGCACCAGATACCTTAGAGAGTGGGATGAATGGGGTATGAAGTAAGGAACATTGTCCAAAGCTATAAGAAGTCCATCCCCTACGCTCTGTGACTGGGCAGCTCTTGTCCCTCCCACCTGATCCCAGTGGGAAATTTAGCTCTAGGAAGAATAATGGGATATGGGAGCACCAGGCACAGTTGAGGGTAATGGTATGATACTGAAAACAGAGGAAAAATGAAGTCAGGCCTGATGTATGCTTAGACCTCCCAGCCCTCTTTCTCAGGCCTGCACTCTCCAGAAAGAGTTTGGAAAAACTTATCAGGGAATGTGACCAGTCCAGAGGAAAGACCTCAAGTGACTAACATCAGGAGTCTCCCACAAAAATATCCCAGCAAGATCACCTTTGGTGTGATCTGCTTGGAGTTAACAGGCCCCATCTGCAAGCTCCAAGTTTCCAATCAGCTTTTAGGTCATCCACTCGTAAATGTGAGCAGACAAAAAACCTTACCACCTACTTAATGAAAGACTAATAAGAAAGAGAGAAATTGTAAAAGGCGGCAGGGAGAGACCGTTTGAAGAAACAACTATGTAGAGAGAAGAAAACAGAACACTCTTACTAGCGGCTCTAGAGATATAAGAGAAAATGAAGAGAAAGAAGAGAATGCCTTTTTTTTTTTTTAAGGAACATCTAGAGAACAAAAAATGAGATCTGTAAATTAAAAAAGGATAGGAGAAAATGAGAAGTCAATAAAAAAAATTGATAAAATTGAGGGCAACTCCCAGAAAGCTAAAAGGACAACTGGATGCTAAATAGGAGAAAAAAACAGTAAGAATGTTCAACAGTTCAGGTAGCCTTACATTTCAATTAGAGGACTTCTAAAAAGAGAGAAGAGAAAACATAAAACAGAGGGATGGAAATCAACAATAAAATAATTTAAGAAAACTTTCCAGGCAGAAGGACAGGAATGCTCAGACTGAAAGGGCCCACAGCATGCCCAACACAATGGATAGAAATAGGTTCGCACCATGCCACATGCGGTATGAGATCTCAGTTTACTAGGGCCAAGGAGATGATCTTAAAAGCTTCCAGAGAGAAAATAAAAAATCAGCTATATATAAAGGACAAAGAATCAAAATAACTCTGGATGGTTCAACAGCAACACTAGAAGATAGAAATGACACAACAATGCCTTCCCAAATCTGAAATGATTTCTGATGTAGAAATCCATACTGCCAGATTATCAAGCAAGTGGGAAGACACAATAAAGATCTGTTTGGGCAGGTAGCTTTATTTCCCCTGATCCTTTTTCCAGGAAACTATTGGAAGATATACCCCAGGAGAAGGAGGGATAAAACCACACAGGGAATGATATGGGATGGAGCAAACCAGTCCAACAAGGAAGGGCGGGAGTGGTGAGAGCTGGGCTGGAGGCACAGAGGCCGACCCCAAAGGGTGTAGCTAGGAAGAATTCAGGAGAGCCTTCTTTGAGAATGTGAATGGATATTTTGAGAGGATATTTTGATAAAGAAGTACTTGAGATTGAATAGAGGGCGCCTGGGTGGCTCAGTCAGTTAACTGACTCTCAGTTTCAGCTCAGGTCATGATCTCATAGTTGTAAGGTCAAGCCCCCCATCGGGCTCTGTGCTGCCAGTCCAAGGCCTGCTTAGGATTCTCTCTCTCCCTCTCTCTTTGCACCTCCCCAACGCATGCATACACACACTCTTTTGCTCTCAGAGTAATTAAATAAACTTAAAAAAAAAAAAAAAGGATACATACATGGGAAATATACTTCACTCAAAAAGCAAAGTTATTGTTAATTTCAGGAAAAGCAGAAGATTGTATAGGATAAGAAAATTATGAGTAATCGCAGCCCAGCCATGAATAGTGTTTGCAAAGTCTTAAGTAGTGAATATTGCTTTAATCCAACTGAAGGTAAGCCTGTATTAGAAGGTTGGGAAAGATTTATCTGTGTCCAGGGCAGGAGAAAAAAAGAAAGCTATCGTGCCCCAAGTACCATAAACACAAACAAGGGCCAACACATTTGTCTTGGAGTAGAAAAGCAGCTGTCCTCCATGGAGAAGGGGAAATAAGAGAGAGAGGCAGACAAGACTTTTTCCCAGCAGACCTGAAGAACTAAAGTATGTGCACACAATTTTAAACCAGCCTTTTTTGTTAAGGCAAATCTCTTTACGATATTGTGTAATCATCTACATCTCACAATCAGGACAATACATCCCTGACTTTTTTCTGAAGGACTGCTTCCCACAATTATCCTTAATCTCATCATCCTACATGTTTACTTCATAGCATGAGTTGGGCATATTTATTTGCCTAACTTTTTTTTAAAGTATTTTGAACTTTATTTTTGAAAAAATACCTTTTTTCAAAGGTATTTTGAAGCGGGGTGGGGGGCAGTGGGGGGAGAATGAGTGGGGTGGGGGCAGGGAGAGGGAGAGAGAGAGAATCCCAAGAGGACTCCGTCTTGTCAGCGTGGAGCTGGATGCGGAGCTCAATCCCACAAACTGTGAGATCGTGACCTGAGCCAAAATCAAGAGGCGGAAGCTTAACCAACTGAGCCATCCAGCTGCCCTACATGCTTATTTATTTTGATGTTGACTTGTTTGTTGACTAATTTACATATGAGAGGGAGAGGTAGACAAGTCTCTTTATCACTATATACGCAATGCCACTGTATATTACACATCGTGGTCCCTAAAAACTGAGAAGTGAAGGATTAATGAACACACGGTCTTAAATAGGCCAATGTGTCAGTGCCACAAAGAATTTTAAAACCTCCTGGAAAGGAGCTCATGAAGCTCATGCCTAATTTCAAACCTTGTAGATGGGGAATCCAGGTATCAGAAGAATGAGTATCGTTGAGGACTTGCCCAAGTAAATAAACGTTGTAATAGAGTGAGCACCCAGACACAGGCCCCTGACCTCCAGGCCAATGCTTTCCCAGGACACAAGCCTGCCTCAAGAGTGCCTGGGGGCGCCTGGGTGGCGCAGTCGGTTAAGCGTCCGACTTCAGCCAGGTCACGATCTCGCGGTCCGTGAGTTCGAGCCCCGCGTCAGGCTCTGGGCTGACGGCTCGGAGCCTGGAGCCTGTTTCCGATTCTGTGTCTCCCTCTCTCTCTGCCCCTCCCCCGTTCATGCTCTGCTCTGTCTGTCCCAAAAATAAATAAACGTTGAAAGAGTGCCTGCTTTCAGATTAATTTGTGAGTGTTATAATATTCCATAAGGCCTGACATTACAAAATAAAACATGTATACTCAAATTTTGATAAATTGCAAAACAAAAACAAAGCCGTAAAACCTTCTTCCCCTTCCCTAGGTCTACTAGCAGCGGCACAAAATTTGTCGTGAGTTCTAGGTCAACGTGCAAAGCATACTGGGGCTTTCTAGGTATGGTTTTGGTTTCTGCACTTTGAAAGTCAGGCTTACATCATTAGATAGGCCTGTGATCTTCAATTGACAAGCCGAATGTTCAGCACTATGCCTTGAAGCATAATCAAGTCCTCAATAAATATGCATTCAACGTTAAATGGAATGCTTTCCTAGGTTACACCAGCTATCCCATTTTTGGGCATCAGATGCCTCCTACATAAGCAGATAATCTCTGCTTTAAAAAAGAATCCTGGCTTTTTAAATTATAGATTGCAGGGTAGGCACTATCCTGCCACGTAAACATAATCCTCCGGGCACAGCTGATACTTACCAACACCCAACTGACAAGGAAACCTGGGTTCACCACAGTCAAATGGGGTGATCTTTACTACACATCTGCTCTCCTCCACGGTCTCTCTTGTGTATCCTTCTGCATATCCCTTTACTTCAGACCTCCAGTGCCTTCCTGCTTTCTTAACCCCATCTTCCTGTCACACTAGGGCATCATCTTACATCATTTTGCTCCTCCACTGAGGATGCTTCAGGATGAGTAAGTGCTGTCCTTTCCATTAATTCGGCCCACATAATTGCATCAGGTCTTTTAGCTCTAAACATAGAAAGAAAGCTAGTCTCGTTCCTTGTTAAACAGGGTTTCAAGCCTCACCTTTGAAGAGAATGTGTGCGGGGCTGGGCACCCTCAGAGCCTTCCCCAAAAAAGAGGGGAAGAGTGGCTGTAGGGTCCAGTCCAGTGCCCTCTTTCTGAACTCCATGCTGGCACAGCACCTGCTCAGTGTGCCCCCGACTGCCCACTGGGGTTCCGGCAGGCTGTGGGACTCGCAGGCTTCAGTTTCACTAAAGACTCTGCAAACCACTGGAGGCCCTCCAACACAGGGCAATGCAAAGAGAAGAGAAGCGCTCTCCCCAGCTCTCACCTCCTGAGCTAGCACATCTGCACCGGTTTCTGGTGGGACAGGACAGGACTCAGAAAAGGCAGGCTACGGAGAAGAGGGTAGGAACAGCAGATGCCATGTGAAAGCCAACCAGGCTGGTTGGAGACACCTCTGGTCCACAAACGTTGGAGGAAAACAGGACAGTGAGGAGGAGGCAAAACCATCACGTGCTGCTGTCATGTTCAAAGCACATCATAGGGCAAGGGATAAGAGATGTGTGGCTTTCTGTGAGTCACCAGGTTTTAGCCACCTACTGCCTCCTAACCATCACTTGTTCTTTTTCTCCCATCCCTATCCCCGGAGGACCGTGCACAACCTGAGGGCAAGGGAAGCACCTACCCTCTCACCAGCTCGGCGACTGCCAAGAAACTGGTGCTCCATCAAGGGGAGGAATGGGTGAACGGATGAACGGAGGGACAGAATCCAACCACTGTGGTACAAGCAATTATTGTACAAAACCTTAAGGGAGAAGGCGTTTCTGATGTTTAACTTCACTGTATGCAACCAGAAGGGAAGTTTAACATCGTGTCCTCCAGTTACCTCCCCCTCTTCCGTGTCTCTAGGATGCCACCGCTAAGTGGACAGTCGATTCCCACGTCAGTTGCCGACTCGGTGCGTCTTTCAGACCTTGAACCACCGACCTGACAGAAGGACTGGAGGGGAAGGCCATGTGTGAGCAGAAAAGCTCTGTTCAAGGAGCGGCCTCCTTCCACACAGCTTGCTAAAAGGGCAGGGGTGGCATCCTGGAAGGGTGGTGCGGGTGTGGGTTAAGAAGTGATCTGGGGCGCCTGGGTGGCGCAGTCGGTTAAGCGTCCGACTTCAGCCAGGTCACGATCTCGCGGTCCGTGAGTTCGAGCCCCGCGTCAGGCTCTGGGCTGATGGCTCGGAGCCTGGAGCCTGTTTCCGATTCTGTGTCTCCCTCTCTCTCTGCCCCTCCCCCGTTCATGCTGTGTCTCTCTCTGTCCCAAAAATAAATAAACGTTGAAAAAAAAATTTTTTTAAAAGAAGTGATCACTGTGCTTGCTAATGGGGGCCCCCACTCCCATTACCCGAAGAGAACAGTCACTTGGTGTCAGTGTGCCTGGGGCTCATGACAAGCATTTCTTTTTACTAATTGCATGACCAGAAGCAAATCTTTTCACTTCTCTGGGTCCCGTTTTCCTCCTTTCCTAAAATTGGAAAAGGCCCATCTTTCCTACCTCACCTAACATTCAATCAACCCAGAATCCTATGATAAGTTGCATGTTATATACACAAGGTATATAAATATATTTATTTGTGTATATAACTATTTATAGAAGATTCTCATTCTAGGCCAGCGGTATCACAAAAAAAGAATTCTGACTGAAATCAGAGGGACAATGTTTTTCCAGTCTCAGAATTGTCACACTTGACTGCATCCTTGGTGTGGATATATTCCAAGCACCTTTTTTTTTTTCTCTCTCTCTAAGTCAAAGTTTAAGGGCCTATTAAATGCCTTTGAGAACAATGTTCTTTGCCATCTTCCTTGAAATTAGTTATATTCTTACAAATGGTCCGCCATTTCAGCACTAAATCAAAATAGGTTCATGTTGTAAAAGAGTAAAAGCGACTTTTTTTCCCTGCCCCGGCTGCCAATCAGTGCATTAATGGCCTATACTTGTTCACACAAAAACCAAATGGATACATTCTTTTTGCTAACTTAGATTATTGAAACCATTCAAAAACTAGAATAGAAGAACCCGAAAGTAGCTTTTTTTTCCTTTTTTTTTAAATCTCTACTTGAAACTGTTTACATGCTTTTAGTTCCATGCAATCCCCACCAGCCCCAGGCTCTGGGTTTTTCTCTTTTAATAAATGTTTATCCCTCATGTCAGTGTCGCATGGTCCTCCATGGTTTGATTTGCCCCAAAGTCAAAACACTCTCTTGATCATTGTGCACAGAATTAATCAAGACTGACAGGACTATTAATGGTGCTTCTCGCGCAAGAGGAAGGAAGAGAGCCTGGCAGTCAGGCCTTGGCTGCAGGCTGTTTCCTGAATCTGGGGTGAAAGGAGAACCCCCAAAACATGGAAGGTTGTTCACAAGCTTTTGGAGAGAAGGTCCTGGAGGCCCCGCTGTGGGCATGGGACTTCAACTTCGGAGTTACGGCAACTCCCAGCAAATGCATATCTAATGGGACATTATGACCAGCCTATTTCAGAGCCACCCTAAAAGGGACTTCTCCCCTGGAGGGAGGAGCAGGCCTATTAGTGATTAGCTCTCCTTTTTTTTTTTTTTTTTTTTTATCTATAATAAATGCCAGAGCAGCTCCAGCATTCGTACATTTTTTAAATGAGAAGAAGAAAATCAGTTCTGTATGCTCTATACCCCTGGCACCAAACTAACGAAGGAGTTGCTGGTTTTCTTCACACCAAACTCTGGTGAAAATTCAAGAACTTTTAAGAAGAACAAAAACCTTTTCAGGATAAGTTGGGAGAAGTTCTTTTTACTCAAGTCTGCAGAAAGTCATTTTGAAAACTTAGAAAATGGAATTCTTGGCTTATTTTACTCCGGTTTCCTGACAGTAGATCTCAAAACATCGTGTGACATGAGCTTTAAGCCCTATCAACTTTTCTGTGGCTGTTGTTTTCACACATTTGGGACAGAGAAGCCAAGGTGATGGTAATCATGTCACCCAAATGAATAGCACGACCTCCGAGTTGCAACTTCTACAAATTCATCAAAATTGGGACCAAGTCTCCAACGCTTGCTGATTCTAAGCAACATCTTTGTACTTTCTCGTAACATAGCAATCCTTGTGGGATCTGACTCACCGAAACGCTGCTGCATCATTACTTTGGGTTGGAAATGTTGTTTTCATGCCTTCTGCAGATGTCAGCCGCCTGGCTCTGACACTCTAATTCTGTCTCTACAGCCTGCAAGGCCATTGTCGACAAATGGTTAGGATTACACTATTCTGGTTCTATTGTGGCTGAAGAGAAAACAAGCCCCTGGACAAATAAGAGTTTGATCCCCCAGGTTTGTCATGCAAAACCTAAAATCACTTCATACATTGGGATGCTGGTGGAAAGCACTCAGGCTTTGAAGACCCACAGATCTGAATTTAACCCTGGCCTAACACCTTCTGGCTAGGTGACCCCCGACAATTTTCTCAATTTCCCGGAGTATCAGTCTTCCCGTCTGTTAAAAGAGGTAACAACACCTCGTCTGTCCAGAGCTGGGAAGAATTCAAATAAGATAATCAGCCAAAAGCCCAGTGTCTGCCACTAAGTAGGCCCCCAGCAAACGTTACACTCTCCCCCACCCCACCCTGTCTCCACACAGACCACTACTCGGCCACATTCTTGAAAAGGGTTGACACTAGATAATCTTCTGAATGAGTTTAATCAGCTGCTATTCATTCTACTTTTGCCCCAAATCTAAGAGCCAGATACACAAATAGGTCTCTTGTTTTTTTTTTGTTGTTTTTTTAGTGTTTATTTTTGAGAGAGAGACAGAGTGAGAGCGGGGGAGGGGGGAGGAGAGAGAGAGAGAGGGAGACACAGAATCTCAAGCAGGCTCCACCTTCTGAGCTGTCAGCACAGAGCCAGATGCGGGGCTCAAACTCACGAACCGAACCGAATGCAAGATCAGGACCTGAGCTGAAATCAGCCGCTTAACCAACTTAGCCACCCAGGCACCCCAAAATATCTGTTTTCAGTCTAATGCCTGGATCGGCTCATGAAACATTTAGACGCTCAGAAAACATTTGATGGATAAAGAAATGGAAACACCAGTCCCAGGACATCCAAGGTAGCTTAGCAACAGGGCGTGTCTACATTCATGCTAGCTCTTAGTGGCAGTCTCCAGCAATCGGTACTTACCCATCAAGGACCTTCTTTAATCCTCATTCCCTAACCACCCCCTTTCCCAGAGATACTAGACATTTCTGATTTCCTCAACAACTAATAAGTGCCTCTGATCTCCATGAAGCAGCTAGGGTTACTGTCCTGAGTTATCAAGTCCAAGCCTAAAATATCATTTAAGTTCCTCACCTTATTGGGTAAACTAAGATATTCTAAATACTCACTCAACCCCACCAGTACTTCTGAGGACCTCCAAAAGCCAAGAAACCCCAATTGTATAACCACACACCATAAACAAAGGCTTTTCCAGAACCAGAAGAAAAACCCCAAAACGTATTAGGTTGAACCATATGAAATGATCATTCTTGTAGGTCAAGACGGTCAAATGTCAGCCATTTTATGTAGTTTAATCTAGTACCTCACAGAGCACCAGCCAACAAACCATAGGTACTTTGCTTTCCCACAGAAACAAGAGGACCACGTCCCCTGTCTCCTTGAAAAATCTTCCATGGCTTCCATTCCATATAAACCCCTTGGCAAGCACAAGAGGTCACTCTCACCCCCAGCCTGGCCTCCCTCCAGACTCCCCTCCTCCTTCGTCCTTAAAGCCTCTGCTGCCTCCATGGCTGGTCTTTGAGCACCAACACACCCACCTAGCACTCTCTCACCTCAGGGCCTTTGATCAAGATGCTCTGTCCCTGCGGAATATCCTTTCTGTCTCTGTGGGTTCGCAGACTGGTCCCCGTACACCGAGGGCAAGGAGAGACTGAAGAAAGTGGCAGGCCACTCCAGAATGGTAGGTGGTAGTTTGAAAAAGCAAAGGGAACTAACTTCTCAGGCTTGTCTCTGGCAGACACAAGAGGCAAAGATCTCCACACCTGCCACACAGCATCTTTGAAGTGTATATAGGCTTGAACTGGGTCTCAACAACCCATTATTCTCTTAAGGCCGTGTCCTTGAAATGGCTCCCACTTGTGAATAATTGGCCCATTAACAGGGGGTGGGGAGGAGCCTCCAGGTGCCCTTCCCAGCCCCAGGGTCAGCTGGAGGTCATGTCCTCTCCATGACCTCCCCCAACAGTCTCCACTTCTTGTCAAATGCTTGGTGGTCTTTTAATCTGCACTTGAAAAGATAGCAACTCTCCTAAGCTTTTCCTAGTCTCCCCCGCCTCCCAACCCCCACCCCATCAGACTTTGCCTGTCACCTCAGTGTTCCCTTAACATCTGCTTGACCTCCACTTTAGCACCTACTATAGCATGTCTTGTGTTATGTGGATTTCTAGGTTCAACTTCCCAGCAGACTTTAAGCCCTGTGAAAGGAGAAACTCAGTTTCTCCAACTTGCGTTCCGCAGACTTGAGCCCGGCACCTTGCACCCAGCAGGTGGTCATTAAATGGTGATTGCCTTGAGTACTGATTGGGGTTCACCAACCGACTTTCCATGACTTATGCCTTGCTCAATATCAAGTACAAGGGCGTGGGTCTTGCTTATCTCCACCTCTGCCATTCAATATCTGATCTACATTCTCCAAGTTACCTAATTTCTATAGCCTCCGTCTTCTCATCTCACAGACTCATAGTTTCTGCTTTTCAGAGTTCATACAAAGGCAAATGAAATAACATGGGAAGCATGCACAATGTAGTGCCTGTCACAGAGTAAGCACTCAGAAACAAGAACAAGTACAATGTTATCCCTTTTACAATAATTATGATCGCCTCTTAAACAATTAACTGATAGGTACCGGGTTTAAACAGAGAGTAGTGCCAGAAGCAGATAGAGGAGTAGACATTTTCAAAGGAGACTTTCCACCCTGAAAGACTGGGGTTGGAAGATCCTGCTAATGTGGGCGACAGCCTGATGTGTTTGATGCAAACACACCAATCCCACCATCCCCAGGTGACGAGAATGAATTTTTCCACCTTTATTTCTCACATCCACTGGGAAGATAGGAGTGCATCTGAGCTTTTAAGAAATTAGGGTCTGGCTTCAACCAAACTGTGAGTGCTTCTTAAATCATTCCATTTCGCTGCCACCGGAGAACACTGGAGGGTGGTTTCCTGACTTTGTTCAGCCTCTGGTCGGGCCCACAATTTTTTAGCCAGACGCCCTGCCCAGAAGTCACGGCAATAGTAACCACCTGCTTGGAGCTAACAAAGTCTCCCCATCTTCCAAAACTGGGGGCGATGACAGGAAGCTGGGGAATGTCAGTGTTTAATGAGGCTTCCATTTTTCTTTTTATCTTGGGTGGGGAGAGAGAAGGAGTGCTGCTTATTACTTATTATCAGATTCCCCCAAACAAAGGCGAACACAGGTGCAAAGAGTTTCCCCACAAGCCCCAGCCTCCAAGGGGGAAAGTGGGGCATCTGCCGCTTACCCCAGAGGCTGTGCAGAGATGTGGGTGTGTAGTCTCCCTCACAGGGTCTTCCAGTGAGCACGTGCACGCACACACACACACACACACACACACACACACACACACGAGGCTTATGAAAGGGCAAGAAGGCTGATAGGACTCTAAGCTACTAAGAGAATGCAGGCCCAGGACCGTGGGACAGCTCCCTCCCCTTGACCCCACACTCAGCCCATCACGAATCTGACTGGTTTTTGTCACTAAGTAGCTTTGAAATCCGGCACTGACCTCCCTGCTTCCCCACTTGCCCCATTAAATCCAGTCTACAAACGGCAGGCAGAGTGCTGTTATTTTAAAACATCACTCTCCACGTCTTAAAAGCCTCTCTCAGCTCCCCAACTGCCCTACAGGTACAGTCACAACTCTCCAGGGTCCACAAAGCCCCATGGCCCAGCCCTCCTCCATCTCCGCCAGGGGCTCCTCTCACCACGTTCCCTCTCGCCCTCTCTATGTGCTGTGCTCTCACAGACCTTGCCTTCCCAGACCCTCCCATTCCAGGCCTGCACCCCTGCTGTCCCCACCCTGCCGCAGTGCTCACATCCTCTCCCTGCTTCTCCTCCAGATCTCAGCCCAATCACTGCCCTTCCTAACTAGATCAAACTTCTTTGCAATAAACTCTCTGAGTAAAAAGTATCATCTTTTACCACTTGGTGGTGGGGGCAAATTTATAGTCGTTTTTCTAACTCTATCCCCACTGTGTCCCCCAACTAGACAGCTCCTCAAGTGCCCGCATCAGCCCATTTCTTTTTTATTACATTTTTTAATGTTTATTTATTTATAAGAGAGAGAGAGACAGAGAGAGAGAGAGAGAGAGCACCAGCAGGGGAGGGGTAGAGAGAGGGAGGGAAACAGAGAATCTGAAACAGGCTCCAGGCTCTGAGCTGTCAGCACAGAGCCCGTTGCGGGACTCAAACTCATGCACGGTGAGATCATGACCTGAGCCGAAGTCACTTAACTGAGCCACCCAGGCACCACCCTCGCCCCCATCAGTCCGTTTCTGCCCCACCAGGTCTATCCCTGCCTCTCGGCCTGTGCCTGCACGTAGTAGGAGCTTCACAATTAGCTGTTGGTTATTGCATGATTGCAAGGGAAAACATTTTCTCTTCTATTCATTAAAAAATACCTACACTGTCTTCCATAGTGCCTGAAACCATCACTAAAACTGTATCCCCTTTATAACATGGAGGATTTTCAAGTCTTCTGGAGAGGACAATACGATGAAATGGTCTCTGGGAAGGAGTTGAAAGGTTTTCTCTGCTCACACCTGAGCAGTCCAGGCAAAGCAGGCCCTGCCTCTCCCACGGCACTGCAGCAGCCCGTGCTGTTTCCATCACTCCCTCTCCTAGATCCACCTTCCTAGGATACATTACCACCAGCTTTTGGAACAAGGGAGATACTTGATTCTTGGCAAGAACTAACATGTTTGAGAGGACATGAAGTTTCCTGACACGGTGTCCTTTCACCTCAGGAAAGACCCTCTGCCAGTACGTCTGGATCCCTGCAATCTGGAGGGGAAAGCTCCGGAGGCAGCACCACCCTCTCGGCCCCATTTCCCTTCCCTTTTTGATCTGAGAGCTCGGCCTCTTCCTCTGACTCGGGCCCAGCCCCTCCTCTGAGCATCTTCCTGTGAACGGCTATTGCTGAGCCTGCTACATCTCAGATGAGAAACTCCGCTGGGCAGCCTGCCACATGCTTGGACACCATCTGGGATCGTCACATAGACACAAGCGTATCCCTGCGTTTCCTGGAGTCATTCATTTCCTTTGAGTAATTACCACAGAATTATGAGAAGCATCGAGGTAAGCAAGTCACTTGGCCATGGGTAAGTAAACTAGCTTATTTTTTCATTACCGCATCATCTATTTTGACCTTCACGGAGGCATAACATGAGAACAAAGAGCAAACTGGGTGCCTTTTCCACAATAGCTCTTAATTGATCACCCTGTATGTGTGCATTGACCTAGCACCTGGGGTTGTGTGGCAGATTTCAGAATTGAGTCAATTACATTAGGCCTGAAAGGCATCTGTCTGCCTCTTCTGATGCTACTCGGAAGAATCTACTGCTGATTACCCAGAAATCCAACTCACTGCATTGACCATGTGTCTAAAAATAATGCATGTTTGCATATTCCAAATATTAATCATGGCAGATCATTACTCAAAACATCAGAAAGGAATAATTTTCTGGAAAGCATCAGGCAGTAAGCAAGCCTTGAAGACAATTTCTAATCAGTAATTCATTTTGTGACTCCTTTCCTCATTTTCCCCCTTTGATTTGTAGTCCTCGGAATAAGGTGTTAAAAAGTACAACTTCAACGCCCTAATTTGGTTCTTGTCCCTGACTAATCTACACTCTTGTACTCAGCATGAACAAGAGATACACCCCACTACACTCCCACATTCCCTTTTCTTGCTGCCTACACTCATGCTGAGGGCCACCTCAGATCTCCCCTTGTTGGACATCAAATACAGACTGATGACTCATATTTCATTACCATTTTTTTTTAACGTTTATTTATTTTTGAGACAGAGAGAGACAGAGCATGAACGGGGGAGGGGCAAAGAGAGAGGGAGACACAGAATTGGAAGCAGGCTCCAGGCTCTGAGCCATCAGCCCAGAGCCCGACGCGGGGCTCGAACTCACGGACCGCGAGATCGTGACCTGAGCTGAAGTCGGACGCCCAACCGACTGAGCCACCCAGGGGCCCCTTTCATTACCATTTACAAAGGAATTTTCACTCCTTTTTTATAATGTTTGAAATCTCCACCCTGATTTGTTAAACCCTGATTCCTGGACCAAACATTGTAAAAAATCATACTTTGAGGCACCTACCCACTCGTTTCCTTACCCCATGTCCTCTTTGAGCAGATGAAAAAAAAAAAAAAGGGAACTTGAATATGGCAGGGAAGTTTCCAGAAGAGCAGTTGTGTAGCTAAGACAGACTGAAGATCACCTCCAGATGCAGGACCTGCCCGGGGCTGGTCCACAGCCACTCGCAGGGGTACAGTGAAGGGTAGGAAAAGCACAGCGTCTGGCATCAGAAGGCATGGCTTTCAGTCCCAGTGCTGCAAAACTTACTCCTGTGATTTTTAGGGCAGTCTCCAGACTTGGTTTGGTGATGGGTGGGGCGCCATTTTCGTTAGTGTGGCTGCTCCTAGCAGCCTGGCACAAAATGTGATCAATAACTGTCTTTCAGATGAGTGGATGAATTAATGATGTGAGTGTTTTATAAATGTTAAGCGGTATAGCCTCCTGCTTTCATTAGTGCAAGCTAGACAAACAACCTCCATCTCCTCTAGCCCTGCTGCCTCCAAAAAGCACAGACAGAACCTGGGAGGAATTACCCAAATGTTGTGTAGCACAGAAGCAATCGTGCTCACTGCCTAAGAGATGGAGGGGCGGGAGGACTGTAATCCAGGATAGCATGAAAACCAAGGATGCAAATCTACACACATTCAAATCTAGCCTGAATTCTGTTCTTGATCCCAAGTCCCAGAAAAAGTGAAATGTACACAAATTTTGATGGAGGGACAAATGTCTTCTTAGACCAGGACCAAACTCTAAAACAGAGAGAGAAAGCAGAGGTGTTCCTGGTCAGCAAGCCACCCTCCTGAGCAGCAACCCTGGGCTTGCCAACAGGGGCTCTGCCCATGCCTCGTTGCCTTCCAAGTCAATAATCCAATATGCCTTGACAGTTGCTTAATGAGCATTCGTGATGAGTCCAGACCATTGTAGATGTCCTGCGGGGGGAAAGGGAAAATCGGCACAATCTACTAATGATTCCTAGCTTTGAGAAAGTAACAGCAAGGCAACACTTTAAAGATCCCTCTTAAACGTTCTCCAGTGTGGAATATAGAATCCGTTAGTGTGAAATTAGTTCCTTTTGATTTCCATCACCTGCTCTAAGCTACAATTTTTCTTTCTGCCACTCTTAAATAAGGTTTACTATGTGATGAATGACATGAACAAGATGCTAGAGGTGTTTAACCTTAACAAGAGAATAAACTCTTTGAAATTAATTTAGTGGCCTTGCCGGCACACCTATAATGAACATGTTTGTAAGCCTCCCACAACATGCTTCTGTATGCCTCTGTGCTGTGATGGAATTTTCCAGATAGTTTGTGTTCTGTTCACATATGTGGCCTGCTATGGAGTATTTATATTCCCAGGTTCTAGAAAGTATCTGTGTCAGTATGAACTGAAATGCCTGCAATCTATAGCTTGTCTAAAATATCAAAACCATAGCGTCTGTCATTGATATTCAGGAAATATTTACACAACTGTTTTATTCTCAAAGACTCTGCTTTTATACTAAGGTTGATTGACATGGGTGTTGGCTTATCAATTATTTATAAGCATTGAAATAATGCAGTAGCTCCTCAGGATCCTGTCCCCAAAAGACAGCACTCTCCACCATTCCGGATAAACCCCAAACAGGATACAAATGCAGTCTATCTCCCAGTCTGTTTACCTTTGCACATGCTATTTGCTCTGCCTAGAAGGCCCATCCCAATCCAACTCCATCTCAACTGCCACATTTCTTCCAGAAGCCTTCCCTGGCCCTTGCCCCTCTTCCCACCAAGCTAAACTGTGTCTTCTCTGAGTAACAGTAACTCCAAACACACTCTGACTATGACATTTATCACCTCTACATGTTACTGTATACAAATGTACTTCTCCATTTGACTGTTTCTTTAAAAAAAAAAAGTTTAAAAAACATAGAATCTATTCCTCTTTCAGCTGAATACATGAATACTGACTATATGAATAACAATGGATGGTTATCCACAGAGGCAGGGCTGAGGAATACCTGCCTGTTAGGCATTTTTTGTTACAGCGAGTCTTGAAATCTGTACCCCTGAAATAAATATTACGCAGCTGATGTTTCCTGTTAGGTCTCATTAGCTATCACTTCCAATTTGTAAGAATAGTGAGGTGTCACTATGCAACTTTTGGCTTACCTTGTGTATACAGCATGCCCCTAAATAGTAAGAGCGCTGGCTAATTAGTGGCCATTGAGGTAAAAGGGCAGGTGGTCAGAACAGGGGCTCTCAGACAGCTGACTTACTCAGAATTAACATTTTGTTCTATTTGCTCACAGCATGGAGTTCAGCTCATCAGCAGCATGGGCAAGTGTTTTTTCCCTCCTTATTAACATAAACACTCATAACACACACAGAGTACAACACAGGAACACCTCTCTCCCTCTGAGTTGCCAGAGATGTTCTTAGCCAAGCGTGTTAATGATTCCAAAGGGGCATTCAGAAATTTAAAAGCCCTTAATGAACACGCTCTCCGCTCCCCCCCACCCATACCCCTTCTAGTCTCTCAAGATGCTGTTATTTTTAACTCCACGCTGCTACAGCTGCTCTTCAGAGAAAGCCAAGCGGAAACAGAGGCGCAGCCCTGTTCACAGGATGAGAAGCAAGTCCTGGGAAGCATGGCGTGAAAAAGAGAGGACGTTGACAAGGGCAGGCATCAGAGAGGAGTTCAAAACATCTCTTGGAAATACGAACTGTTACAAGGATCAAGTAGGACCAGAGGCAATCTTAAAGAATGGGAAATCATGATGATCAACCTACTTCCCAAACTTGGGGTGCAGGAGGGGACACTCCCAGCCCTGATCAAAGAAATGGACAAGGATTCAGTATGACAACTCTAAGGAAGCTGAGAGTTTTGCCAACTGGTAATCACATAAAAATCTTAGCGGCCACTATATATTTTAACCTAAACCAAAACCTCCAAACCAAAGTGAACTCTTCGTCTTTACTCTGATATACAACTCTTGGTCTGTGTTAACTTAGGACTTTGGAACCAAAGGAGCAAACTCCAAGGCCAAAAGAAGCTAACTAGTTTGGGAATTTCTTTTTTTTTTTTTTTCTTGGTGGCTTTTCTCAGCACCAATTTTAACCTAATTTCACCTAAGTAAAATTGCTTGATTTGCTCTCATTCTCTTCTTACTAAGCAGAAACGGTTCTGGTTGACAAACATTCCTAAAGTTAGCCTGAATCATCCTGTGAATGGCACCCCTGGGGTTGTGTGACAGGAAGATTTGCTTGAATAAAACCAGGGAAGCCCTCTCTCTAAGCATTTCCTTTCCTGGTTTGACTTTTTAATTCACTTTCACTGGGCACAACTTACATGGACTCTATTCTTCTGTCCGTCCGGAAAGATAGCGTTTCATGTAGCAGCATCAGTGTGCGTTAGCTTTGCATTGTTCATGTTTAATATTTTCATTTCCAAAATAAATATGGATCACTTGAGATCTCAACAAAAAACAGATGGCACACTCAAATTAGTGAAGTCAAACCAGGTTTATTTGCATAGGTGTGGAAGAATTACAAGAGACACCGTGGTACCCAGGGCGAGCAACAGCAGAGAGGAAGAAGCAATTGTCAGTATCAGGATGCAGAGAGTCACATAAGAAAGGCTGTCATGAGTTCCTTGTCCAAAACGTAAAACATGTGGTCAGGACATACAGTCAGCCTAAGGTGATCCCTGCAAGCAAAGAGTCAGTACCCCAACCTCACTTTCCTCCCCGACTGCTGGGGCTTCCCACCGGCCAAACCAGATGGTAGGGGCTCCCACGTAAGCCATGCAGGTCAGCTTTCTGGGGCAGAAAGCAAGGTGGAGAAGTGGGGAGAGAGGATCTGGAGAAGCAAATAGAAGATAACTGGCACAAAATAGGTTTATTTTTTTTAATGCAAATTTAATACTTTTTTTTTAACCTCAAACAGCTACAAAGTCATAGCTTGAACTTCTTCATTTCCAACCCTTTCCAGGGACAATGTCAGATCCTGCAAACTTCTTTTAAGACATTCTTTGAAAAACATTACTACAAAATAGGAATTCCTGAGGATTTTTACTTATGTGAGTCCTTCTTTTTTATTGACATGTTTTTCCCCCATTTTTTGGCCAAGAAATAAAATGTAAAAGGATTGAAATCTAAAAATACCACCACAAAGCTTTGCTATTCACATAACTAAGTTTAGAATGTTCAGATAAAATTACAGTCCTCCTTCCTCCCCATCTTTCCACATTCATTGAACAACTACTATGTCCCTAAGTACCCTGTAATACACTGAGATGCAAAGATAAATAAAAACAAACCTTACCTATGTTGGCTTAATCAAAAAAGATGGCAGATGGGTAGACAATTTATTTCTGTTTGTTTTTAGATCACAAAGGGTAGTTCACAAGGTGTCACTGGCTCCGGCCTTGGTCTGATTTGGGCCTCACTGATGTTTCTAAGCTCCTTCTCTCAGTTCTTCCTCCTCATAGTGCTTATTTGACTCCTCATGAAGTTTCTCTTTGTGGTAGGAAAATGGTGATAGGACTCCAAGCCTCCTACCCTCACACCCACAAACCCAGAGTCAAAGTGATGTCTATGTGTCAAGGAAAATTCTGGGTTCACTCTGGGCAGGTTTAAATTACCCTTGAACCAATCACTGGAACCAGGAAAATGAGATGCTCTGTTTAATTTAAGTCAATGGGAGTGCATGATTTGGGTTGACTATGGAGACAATCCAACCCCAACATCCTGATAATGGAGGAGGGACAGATCCCCAAGGGACAATCTGATAGCTGTTGGTGAAATGAATGCCAGGGAAGCAACCATCACAAAATCAAGACATATGCAAGCCTAAGAAATCTTTTTTATGGTTATCTTTTCAAGTGGTTTACAAAAATCACATAAACATGTAATTATCAGTTGCCTGAGCATATAAGAGACATCTAATTTCGGTGTCATATATATTGGCTATTTCATTGAAAATTTTCTCTTTTGCCTAAATGCCACAATTGAAACAGCTAAGAAAATCAATTGGCATCTGTTTCAAAGTTATCAACCTAGCTGCCCAATTCGCAAGCCTCTATTTCTCCTCAACTTGGTAGAAGTGGAAAATTTATGTCAATTCTAGACAGAAGGAAGTGTGTCTTCTATATTTCAATAACTTTGAGAATATTTGTAAGATATAATAAATGCAAGACCAGATTTAAAAAAGAGTTTATCAAACCCTGAGTCATGACTTAAAAGGGAATTGTCCACCTGGACAGTAAGGGGTGGGACCCTGAGCCAAACTTGTACAAGTGGCAAAAGCTAGAGAAAAGGAAAGGCCATGTAGAAATTAGTTAGGAGAGCAAACATCAGCCCTCTACTGCCCGGGAGTGGGTGACTCCTAATCATGTAGTCAATGAGATGCTTGGAAAGAGGATAGAGCTCATAACTTATGCATGCAATAGTAATCATATGAAAATAAACTTGTTTCGACAGACGCAGCTTTTGGCTTCATAGCTGAACTTAACGATAGTGGATATCCCACTGACAACTTGGTTTCTGATCTAAATTCTTTCTTTCACTCTTTACCCACCCCTAAAATATTGAAGAAAACCCTAAATAAACTCAGTTTGGACCTATCTGCAATTCCAGCAATGAGTGAAAAGAGAGCCCCCTGAAGGCATGAATAGAAGTCACTAAATATATGCAGAATCACAGAAGTTGAAAGGAAGGGGATCTGAAGAATCAAAACAAATGTTTTCCTATGAAAGAGGCTTGCTGAAAATACAGAGTAAACTTTAGAAATCTTTATAATTTCAGTGAGATTTTAAAAGGCATTGTGTTTCATTAAAAAGAAAGAATCTGGATTAGAAAAAGATACTTTAATATAAAAACTAAAATTACTGGGGCGCCTGGGGCGCCTGAGTGGCTCAGTGGGTTGAGCATCCAACTCTTGATTTTGGCTCACGTCATGATCCCAGGGTTGTGGGATCAAGCTCCGCATTGGGCTCCAAGCTGAGCATGGAGCCTGCTTAGGATTCTCTCTCTCTCTCTCTCTCTCTCTTACCTCCCTCCTTCCCTCCCTCTCTCCCCCTGCTCCTCTCCCCTGCTCTCTCTCTCTCTCTCAAAACAAAACCAAACAAGCCAGAATTACTGAATTTAAGGATACATCATTAGCACCAATGAGGCTGTTGGGTACCATAGAAAACAAACCATGATTTGAAGACAGTGTCAAGAAACTATCCCAAGAATAAAAATTGTATTTGTTAAGAAACTATGCCATGTACTTTGAAAATACATTAATATATTTCGTCTTCAGAGTGTTGTTTTAAGCAAGGATTATTATCATTATTATTCACATTTTATAGTTGAGGGAAATGCTCCAGACATTTAAGTATGTTACCCAACAGCAAACACGCAATTGTTAATGCAGACTAGATATGGGTTTTAAACCCACCGCGACTTTACTCAATAGCCCATGCTCTAGTTTCACAAGTAAGCTCCTCGAGATCATCAAGAAATGGATAGCATTTCTATACTATCTAAATTATTCTAGACCAGGGGTCAGCAAACTTACTCTATAAAAAGCCAAAGAATAAATATTTTCAACTTTGTGGACCTCAGTCTCTGTTACAACCACTCAGCTCTGCCACTGTAGGGAGAAAGCAGCCGCAGGCACTAAATTGATGGTCATGGCAGTCTCCCAATAAAACTTTATTTACAAAAACAAGCGGTAGGTCAGATTTGGCCTGTGTGCCATAGTTTGCCAACCCATCCATATGCTAGAGCATATAAGAGATGAGAACATAATCATTTTTCATGAAACTGTCACATACCAAATAATCATGCACAAAATTTTTTAATTCTCTCACATATAAAAGTGCAAAGTACAGGGGCGCCTGGGTGGCTCAGTCGGTTAAGCGTCCAACTTCGGCTCAGGTCATGATCTCCCTGTTCGTGAATTGGAGCCCCACATGGGGCTCTCTGCTGTCAGTGCAGATCCTGCCTGAGATCCTCTGTCTCCCTCTCTCTCTGCCCTACTCCCCCTCTCAGAAATAAATAAACATAAAAGAAAAAATAAGTGCAAAGTACAAATAAAATTTTTGCAAAATGACACTGACAGGAAGACCATTACACAGTGACTAAATAGAGTTCATTCTAGTGGTATAAGGAGGTCTAACTTTTAAAAATCTATTATTATAATAATATAAATAAAATAAATGAAACATATCAGTTCATCAGATAAGTTTTTCAGAATTCAACATCCATTTCTAACTTAAAAAATCTTGGTAAAAACCAAATAAAAGTATTTAATATGATAAACAGTATCTATGCCAAAAATTGTGGACATTGTAAAAAAAGACTTAAATACTAAGACATGTCCATGAGAATCAGAGATAAAGATAGCCTTTCCCAACACTGTTAACGTTATTTTGAAAGTTCTAGCTGAAGCAGTATGATCAGAAAAAAAATAGTAGAAAGTAGAAGCCAAAATTATAATAATTTGCAGATGATATAATTGCAATGAGAACTAGTAACAAGTAAAAAAGCAAGTTACAAGGGAAGTCATCACTCCATCCTCACAAAAAATAAAATGCTGAATAACTGAAAATCAATAACTCTTCTTTGGACAAGTGAAAACACAGAATCACAGCTTACTGCAGCACAAGCCCAGAAGGAGAAAGTTCCATGGGAACCAGTGCCAGGGTAGGAAAACCTAAATTGTAATTAATGAAATGCTGGAGGCTCAGTGTGGACAATTCTGAGAATTAAAGACTCAAGGTGGGGATGACTCTTATGGGGGTAACCTACTTTAGTTAGTTTTATCTCCAGGAGCTCTGCCAGAGTCTCACAGTGAAGATCAGAAAAGAGAAAAATCTGGCTTCTGGCAGGAGGAGAAAAAGTAACCATTTTGAAATATGCCAAAGCATTCTGTTCAACAAGCTCTGCCCTCAAAAGAAACTATTTTACCAGAGATTAACCTACTTGGTATTTTATTATAGCATAACTGACCTAGAAGAAAAACTATATCCAACTCCAGCTCCTTCCAGCCACCAGAATGGTAAAGAAAATCTTTCAACAGAAAACAACAACAAAAGAAACGAGTTCCACACAAAGAAATAATAACTACAAGGTGCCTGGGTGGCTCAGTTGGTTGAGCGTCCAGCTTCGGCTCAGGTCATGATCTCACAGTTTCGTGGGTTTAAGCCCCGCATCAGGCTCTGTGCTGACAGAGCAGAGCCTGCTTTGGATCCTCTGTCCCCCTCTCTCTCTGCCCCTCCCTGCTTATGCTCTCTTTCTCGAAAATAAATACACCTTAAAAAAATAATAGCTACATACATAGTTTATAGATAAATACAAAGTTTTTTTCTTAGTATTTTAAATCTTTTTAAAGGATAATTGACTGTTAAATTAAAAATGATAGTGCCATATTATGGGTTGTATAATACGTGTAGAAGTAGAGAGCATGAGAACAATTGTACAAGGACTGGGAAGTGAGAAATAGAAGCACACTTTGTAAGGTTGCTGCACTATATGTAAAATCCTGTATTATCACTTGAAGGTTGACCGTAATAAATTAAAGATATATACTAATACCCTAAAATAACCACTAAAATAACAAAAGAAAGAGTGATAGCCAATAAACCAAAAAGGGAGGAAAAATGGAATCATAAAATATAATCCAAAAAGCAAAAGGGAACACAGAACAGATAAGATAAATAGAAAACAATTTCAACCATTATATTTAAATTAAAACATATGAATAATCATATTAAATGCAACTGGTCTAAACAACCCAATTAAAAAGAACAGAAACTGTCAAGTTGAATAATAATAATAAAAACACCCAATCGTATACTATCTAAAGAGATTTATTTTAAAATTTAAAGACACAAGTCAAAACAAAAAGGATTGAAAAAGATATACCAATCATAATAGTAATCTAAAGAAAGGACTAGCTATATTAATATCAGACAAAATTGATTTCGAGGTAAAGTATATTACTAGGATCATAGACCCTCATTTCATATTGATAAAAGCATCAATTTATCACGTGACATAATATAAATATTTATATACTTAATAACAGAGCTTCAAAATGCATGAAGCAAAAACTGATAGAATTGTAAAGAAAAATCCACAATTATATTTGGAGTGTTTAATACCTCTCTTCTATAATCAGTAAAAAAAAAAAAAGATGTAGAGAATCTGTAATGATATAGAAGACTTGAATAGTATTAGCAACCTACTTGCCATAATTGACATTTATAAAAAATTCTACCTAAGGACTTCCGGAGAAAATGGTGGAGTAGGAGGACCCTAAGCTCACCTCATTCCATATATACAACTATAGATAACAGTCACATCAGTGTAATAACTCAGAAAACGATGCAAAGACTGGCAGAACAAACTCAACAACTAAATGTAGAAAACAGACCACATTGGGGCGCCTGGGTGGCGCAGTCGGTTGAGCGTCCGACTTCAGCCAGGTCACGATCTCGCGGTCCGGGAGTTCGAGCCCCGCATCGGGCTCTGGGCTGATGGCTCAGAGCCTGGAGGCTGTTTCCGATTCTGTGTCTCCCTCTCTCTCTGCCCCTCCCCTGTTCATGCTCTGTCTCTGTCCCAAAAATAAATAAATAAACGTTGAAAAAAAAAATTAAAAAAAAAAAAGAAAACAGACCACATTGAAGAGGGTAGGAAGGGCAGAGAGGCAGTCGGGAGCTAAACCCTGGGGTCTGTCCACTAGAGAGAGGGAGCTGCAGGTGTGAAAAGGGGGAAGGAAACAGACTACTGCACCAGGACTAAGCACCATGAAGGAGACAAATCCACATAGCTTTGGCTTTGAAAATCAGAAGGCTGCATTTCATGAGTTCTTACAACCAGTAGGACATAAAACCTGGAACTTTAAAAACCAGTGGGATCAGCTCTGGAAGAGCCTAGAGGGAGACAGAAAACTGAGTCCCTGCTCTTAAAGACACAGCACAAAAAACAGCCTTTGGAAATACAACATAGAAGCAGCAGTTTGAAAAACACTTGCCTCAGTTCTGGCATTGCAGGTCCCCTCCCCCAGAAGGCCAGCACAAACACTGCCAACACCATGTCTCAACTGCACATTTTGCAGGGCCTTGATCCTGACAGCAACAGCAGATGGTCACCTCCTGCAGAGGATTCATGTACCTTGTTATAAATGCACACCCCACTCATATGCACTTCATGGAGTGGCCACGGCCTGTCCTAGTCTCAGGAGTGGCTGTGGAAGAGGACATGCGCCACCTCGTTAAAAGTGCCTGCCCCATCCACTACTTTTGACAGCAAGAGATGTAGCTGAGTTTCCTAACACACAGAAACAAACACTGAGAGTTAGACAAAATGAGGAGACAGAGGGATATTTCCCAAATGAAAGAACAGGGAAAATCCTAGCAAGAAACCTAAGCAAAATGGAGATAAATAATATACCTGACAGAGGATTTGAAGTAGTGATCATATACATACACAGTGCACTTGAGAAAAGAGTGGAGGACATCAGTGAGACCCTTACCAAAGAGATTTTAAAAAGAACCAATCAGAGATGAAGAACACAATGACTGAAATTAAAAATACATTATATGGAATAAATAGCAGGCTAGAAGAGACAGAAGAACTAATCAGTGACCTAGGGGATAGAGTAATGCAAAGTAATCAGCAGGTGAGGGGAAAAAAAAGTATGAAGAATGATTTAGATTTAGGGAACAAGTTGATTCCATCAAGCCTAATAATATTCCCATTATAGGGATCCCAGAAGAGAGAGAAAAAGGGGCAGAAAATTTACTTGAAGAAATAATAGCTGGAAACTTCCTGAATTTGAGGAAGGAAACAGAAACTCAAATCTAGAGGCACAGAGATTCCCCCAATAAAATCAACCTAGGAGGTCCACACCAAGACACAGAGTAACTAAAATGGCAAAAAGTAGGGATAAAGAAAAATTTTTAAGTTTGCAAGAGAAAAGAAGCCAGTTACATACAAAGGCAATCTCTAAGGTTATCAGCAGATTTTTCAATAGAAACTTTGCAGGCCAAAAGGGAGGGGCATGATCTATTCAAAGGGCTAAAAGGGATATCTAGCAAGGCTATCATTCAGAATAGAAGGGAAGATAAAAGGTTTCCCAGAAAAACAAAAGTTAAAGGAATTCATGACTACTAACCAGCCTTCAAGAAATGTTAAGTGAGTGGACTTAACTCTGTGAGTGGAAAACAAAAACCATAAGTAAGAGTAAGAAAAATAGGAAGCAGAAAAGCAGTAAAAATAAGTGTACCTGTAAAGATCAGTGAAAGGACTCACAAAGTAAAAGGAGGTAAAGTATGACACCATATACATAAAATGTGAGGAAAAAAGGAGTAAAGAATGGACTCAAACTTCAGCAACTATTAATGTAGGCTTCTATATACAGAAGCTGTTATACCACCTAATGGTAACCACAAATCAAAAACCAATAAAAGATATGCAAAAAAAAAAATGAAGAGAAAGGAATCCAAGTATTTGCTAAAGAAAGCCAACTTACACAGAGAGAAGAGAGCAAGGGAAGAAAGGAATAGAGATCCATAACAACAAATATAAAACAAATAACAAAATGGCAGTAAATACACACCTGTCAATAATTATTTTAAATGTGAAGAACCAGGGGTGCCTAGATGGCTCAGTTAAGTGTTCGACTTTTGATTTTGGCTCAGGTCTTGTCTTCACAGTTAGTGAGTTCTGGCCCTACACTGGGCTCTGCGTTGACAGTGTGAGCCTGCTTGGGAGTCTTACTCTCTCGCTCTCTCTCTCTGACCCTCCTCACCTTCCCCACTCATGCTCTCTCTCAAAATAAATAAATAAACTTTAAAAAATTAAATGTAAAGGACTAATGATCCAATCAAAAGACATAGGATGAGGGGTGTCTGGGTGACTCAGTCAGTTAAGCCACCAACTCTTGGTTTCAGCTCAGGTCATGATCTCATGGTCAGTGAGTTTGAGCCCCACATCAGACTCTGCACTGACTACACGGAGCATGCTTGGGATTCTCTTTCTCCCTCTCTCTCAAAATAAATAAATAAACTTGAAAAATATATTTTAAAAAAGAGATAGGATGACAGAATGGATAAAAAAACGAGGCCCATTTATATGCTGCCTACAAGGACTCTCTTCAGACTTAAAGATGTCTGCAGATTGAAAGCTGGGAGGGATACAGAAATATTTATCATGCCAATGGATATGAAAAGGAAGCCAAGGTAACAATGCTTGTATCAAATAATATCAACGTTAAAACAAAAGCTGCAACAAGAGACAAAAATGGACACTATATAATCATAAAGGGGACAATCCAACAAGAAGACATAACAACTGTAAATATGTATGTACTCAACATGAGAGCACCCAAATACATAAAACACTTAATAACAAATATAAAAGAACTAATCAATAGTAAAACAATAATAGTATAGGACTTTAACACCCTACTTACATCAATGGACAGATGAGAACAAAATGGTCCAACATCTTTGGGATGCAGGAAAAGCAGTTCTAAGAGGGAAGTTTATAGAATACAGGCCTACCTCAAGAAGCAAGAAAAATCACAATTTAATTTACACCTAAAGGAGCTAACAAAAAGAACAAACAAAACCCAAATCTAGCAGAAAAAAAGGAAATCATAAAGATTAGGGCAGAAATAAATGATATGGAAACTAAGAAAACAATAGAACAGATCAATGAAAACACAAGCTGTTTCTTTGAAAAAAAATCAATAAAATTTATAAACCTATAGCCAGACTTATTAAAAAGAGAGAGAGAGATGGGTGGGGGCAGGGAGAGAATTGAAATAAAATCAGAAACGAAGAGGAGAAATAACAATACCACAGAAATACAAAGGAATGTAAGAGAATATTATCAAAAATTACAATGCCAACAAGCTGGACAAGCTAGAAGAAATGGATACATTCTTAAAATTATATCACCTACCAAAACTGAGGCAGAAAGAAATAAAAAAAATTGAACGGACTGATTACCAGCAATGAAATTGAATCAGTAATCAAAAAACTCCCAACAAACAAAACTCCAGGACCAGATAGTTTCACGGGTGAATTCTACAAACTTTTAAAGAAGAGGGGCGCCTGGGTGGCGCAGTCGGTTAAGCGTCCGACTTCAGCCAGGTCACGATCTCACGGTCCGTGAGTTCGAGCCCCGCGTCAGGCTCTGGGCTGATGGCTCATGATGGCTCAGAGCCTGGAGCCTGTTTCCGATTCTGTGTCTCCCTCTCTCTCTCTGACCCTCCCCCGTTCATGCTCTGTCTCTCTCTGTCCCAAAAATAAATAAACGTTGAAAATTTTTAAAGAAGAGTTAATACCTATTCTTCTCAAACTTTTCCAAAAAATAGAAAAGGAAGGAAAACTTCTAAATTCATTCTATAAGACCAGAATTACCCTGATACCAAAACCAGATAAAGAGAACAGGAGATCAATATCTTTAATGAATATAGATGCAAAAATCCTCAACAAAATATTAGTAAACTGAATCCAACAACACATTAAAAAAATCATTCACCACAATCAGGTGGGATTTCTTCCTGGGTCGCAAAGGTGGCTCAGCATTCACAAATAAATCAATGTGATACATCGCATCAGCAAGAGAGAGGACAAAAACCACATGATCATTTCAATAGATGCAGAAAAAGCATTTGACAAAGTACAACATCCATTCATGATAAAAACCCTCAAAAAAGTAGGGTTAGAGGGAATATTCCTCAGCATAATAAAGGCCTTATATGAAAAACCCATAGTGAACATCATATTCAACAGTGAAAAGCTGAGAGCTTTTCCCCTAAGGTCAGGAACAAGATAAAGATGTCCACTCTCACACTTTTATTCAACATAGTAGTGAAGTCCTACCCACAGCAATTAGACAACCTAAAGATATAAAAAGCATCCAAATCAGTAAGGAAGAAGTAAAACTTTAACCATTTGCAGATAATACTATACAAAACACTAATTCAAAGACACATGTGCACCCCTATGTTTATTGCAGCATTACTTACATAGCAACCTAAGTGTCCAAAGGTAGGTGAATGGATAAAGAAGGAGTGGTACACACACACACACACACACACACACACACACACACACACAATGGAATATTATTTGGCTATAAAGAAGAATGAAATCTTGCCATTTGCAATGATATGGATGGAGCTAGAGAGCATAATGCTAAATGAAAGAAGCCAGTCAGAGAAAGACAAATACCACATGACTTTACTCATATGTGGAATTTAAGAAACCAAACAAATGAACAGAGAGAAAACAAAAAAGAGACAGACCAAAAAATAGACTTTTAAAAAATTTTTTTTTCAACGTTTATTTATTTTTGGGACAGAGAGAGACAGAGCATGAACGGGGGAGGGGCAGAGAGAGAGGGAGACACAGAATCGGAAACAGGCTCCAGGCTCTGAGCCATCAGCCCAGAGCCTGACGCGGGGCTCGAACTCACGGACCGCGAGATCGTGACCTGGCTGAAGTCGGAAGCTTAACCGACTGCGCCACCCAGGCACCCCCAAAAATAGACTTTTAACATAAAGAGCAAATTGATGGTTATCAGAGGGGAGGTGTGTGAGGGGATAGGTGAAGAGAATTAAGAATACATTAATCCTTTTTTTTTTTTTAATGTTTATTTATTTATGAGACAGAGAGAGACAGAGCATGAACGGGGAAGGGTCAGAGAGAGGGAGACACAGAATCGGAAACAGGCTCCAGGCTCTGAGCTGTCAGCCCAGAGCCCGACACGGGGCTCAAACTCACAGACTGCGAGATCATGACCTGAGCGGAAGCCGGACGCCCAACCGACTGAGACACCCAGGCGCCCCAAGAATACATCAATCCTGATGAGCACTGAGTAGTATATGGAATTGTTGAGTCACTACATTGTATACCTGAAACAATATAACACTGTATGTTAACTACACTGTCATTAACATTTTTTTTTAATTAAAAACCTTAAAAAAAATAAAACTACCTAAGAACAGCAGAACACCCATTATTTTCAAGTGCTCAAAACACATTTATCAAGATGATCATATTCTAGACTATTAAAACAAAAGTCCCAATTACCCCAAAATTCAAATCATAGAAAATATGTTCTGTAGTCCCATTGGCATTAAACGAGAAATTAATAACAGAGCGATCTCTTAAATACCCTCAAAGACTTGTACAAGACTGCTAATGGCAACTTGAAACTCCCGAATACCTATCAAAAGGAGAATAAACAGATTGCAATCCACTCATACAGTGGAATACCATTCAGCAATAAAAAGAATGAACTTGTACTATGCACAATAGATGAATCTCAAAATAATTTTGCTGAGTCAAAAAAAAAAAAAAAAAAAAGCCAGACCAAAAAAAAAGAGTGTATACTACATGATTCCATTTATATAAAGTTTTACAAAATTCAAAGTAATCTAAAGTTACAGAAAGCAGATCAGTGATTGCTTTGGGATGGAGAAGGGGGACATGAAGGAACATTCCTAAGGAATGAAGCTCTAACTATAAAAATTCAGGTATTAGCACCCAGGAGGGGAAGACATTTGGAGAGTCAGAATTCTTTTCCTTCTCTTCAAATTCAGTCCTCGTCTGGGAGGCTTTCCTCATCTGGCACTTAAGATTATGCCTGTGGCTCTCTGTTCATGGTGAGAGCGTTAAATGAGAAGTGATAGGCATATAAAAATTAGGGAAAACAGGGGTGCCTGGGTGGCTCAGTCAGTTAAGCGTCTGACTTCGGTTCAGGTCATGACCTCACAGTTCGTGAGTTGGAGCCCTGCATCGGGCTCTGTGCTGACAGCTCAGAGCCTGGAGCCTGCTTTGGATTCTGTGTCTCCCTCTCTCTCTGCTCCTCCCCTGCTCATGCTCTGTCTCTCTCTCTCTCCTTCAAAAATAAATAAAAACATTAAAAAAAAATTTTTTTTAATTAGGGAAAACAAAAATGCAGCAAAAGAATATGTCATGAACAGCTAGTAAGTAGTTCTTCATTTAGGTTTATATCTGTGGGACAATAAAGATTTTAAGTGGTTTTTAATTCATTTCCCTTATATGATAATAACTTTGTCTGGACCCATTTTGTCAACCTCTGATTATGCCCTTTCCCCACTTACAATAATTGCATTATGTGTCTCTAAATTGGATTCATAAAAAATATGGGGGTCACATATAGGTTTCACTGATAGGAGCAGCCAGTTTGAAGAACAAAAGACGAGAGAGCATTTAACAATGGCCCATGGAAGGAAGCATTCCTATGAAATCATCTTCAAATGAAACTCATGCCCCAGTCAGGAACAGTGCCACTGTAAAGCAAATTGGCCCTGAGATGGGAGCTCAGTTTCTGTGCAAAGACTGAATAACTAGGTTCCCCGGTGACAGATCACAAAATCATAAGGTGCTGACATTTGAAAACCGTGGAACTCATAAGGCTGCTGCAGGGATGGGGCAGATCCTCACTTGACCAGCTGTTGCCATGAGGTCCTTTCTGTATGTTCTTGATCTGATGCTCTGAGGTGACTCCTCCGTGATCTAACCAGTAGGTATTTATTTCTACGAGTCAATTATAAATGAATCCACCTTTTCTGCACATCTCTAGCAAGTGCAGAAATTCTCAAGTTATAAATCTCTTGTCTGCGTTTTGGAGGAGGCGTGCCTGTATATCATTTCTCTAGCATGCGTCTATTTAAAGCCATTTCCAAACTGCTTTCCTCTTTCCTAGGCATCCCTTTATTTGGCCCATACACAGCCCTGTTATGTCAGCAAGGCCAGTGTGATTGTTCCCATTTTACAGAAGAAGAATCGGGCTCAGAGAGGTTGAGTGCTTTGCCCTCAGTCTCACAAGCTGGCAGACACCTAACTGTTCAACAAACGACAGCCATTTACTTTCTTTAATTCATGTTTGTACCTTAGAAATGATTGCCTGTATTTAGAAATAGGCTAAAATGATTCTTTTTTCTACTTTTTGGACTTGCTTATGCTTTTGTGCTGTCATGAGGAACATGTCAACTTGTATAAGTGAAGAATACAATAATACATAGAGCTGAGCCTTTTCTGTTTAACAAAGAGTAAGAAAAAAAAAATCACAATCTACAGGTCCTAGTGGCAGAAAGAGACAGGAAGGCAATTGGAAGTAGTTTGCGGCTATACCGAGGATGGAGAGGCAGTGGGAGAAGAGACGAAAGGAAGAAGGGCTTGCAAATACTCTAGCAAGTTCCCAGGGAAAACCAGCAAAAGCAAAGCAGGGAAGGTGAGGCCGTGAAATTCACAGAACTCCCTGGGACTAAAGATTTTGATGAATCAGACAACACAGCTCAGATATTAATTATAATTGAACTTCTTTAGTATATTTGTATGTATTTTCCCAAAATAAGTGTTTTAAAATTATTGTTTTAATAATTCCTCTTGGGTTATCATTTACCCAAACCCTACATCTGTCCAAAGACTTCTTCAATTCAACATTATTATCTGAATCTGGAAGAGATTTGAATGGTGATGTATTTTGTAAAGGAATACGACTGTACTCCACTCTGCCCCAACAAAGTGATCTTAGCATATGTCTTCTCAGTTTACTGAGGGTCCCATATTGCCCATCCACTTGGGAGACAGATACTTCCTGACCTGTCTCTGAAAAGTATAAAGCATGGGCCATTGTGAAGTTTCAACTAACAACTACTAGAAGCAATAAGCTTTCCTATTCCTGAATTTTGAGATTGCATCCATTTAACCACACATTCGTTTTATGGGTATTCTAGAGATTTAAATGATAGATAGATAAAGGGGGACATAAAAGATGAGATGAGAAAGAAGCTTTTCATGACTTATCAATACATGAGCACTGGCCCCAGCATCCCATCCCCCAGCACCCTTTTACTAAAACGCTGGGTTTAGCAATGTGGTGGTGCAGCACATACCAGCCAAAACAATAACGTTCTGTCCTTTGTAGGGGTACGTGGAGCTCCTGACCCACCACCTGCTGCTTCTTCTAGCACTGCCAATGGATCGGTGCTTACTCTCTTGGGGTTGAGGGAAAGCCTGTATCTGTGAGATGGCTGCCTGGATTTAGGCAGGTAGCTCTCATTGTGGGACAAGTTGACTGGACTACACAGGAATTGGGATAGGTCCTGAATCCTCAGTCCCATGATACCATCAGCCAAGCTCCCATGATGCTACTCCTACCCAAGAAGTATCACAAGGCCACAGTTCCTAGTCAGTTATGGAGGCTGAGAATGTGTCAGCTAAAGGGACACGATGATCATTCAACATGAACAAAAGTACCATGAATACTCTGGGAGAACAAGAAAAGTGTATCCTTGGATTTATCTTGAGGCCAGGCACATTCCAGAGCCAAGGGCCTTGCTCATCCAACTGCATCCACAGCTGGCAAGGGCCTCTACCTGTCAAAGCTTGGCCAGGCTCTGATGCTCATGAGAACTCATCCACCCCAAAGGGCATGGAGTCCTCTGGAGAGAAGGGGTCACAACTGTCTGTCTGATATTCTCCCAAATCACTCAGAAGATAATAAATTAAGTCCACCTACAGGAAAACAGCTTGGCTCCCAGGGCCTCAGGGCGTACGAGAAGAGGAAAATGCAAAATGGTAATTACAGTTGAGACATCATTAAAGTCTGTTTATACATTTTCAAACATACGTTGTTAAATATTTTTTAGAAAGAAAGTTTCAGAACAGTGTGAAACATTATCCCATGAATGCAAATTTTTAAATGTTTAAGTTAGTAGAAGCACAGGAAAAATAATCTGAAAGAATATGCCACAAACTATTTTAAAATTATGACCAAATTTGACTTTCGTTTTCTAAATTGTACACTCTGTATCATTTTAAATTTTATTTACAACGAGCATTTATTTCTTCTAAAACAGAAGATATGAATAAATCTTTTAAATAAAGTCAAGCCTTTGAAGAATATTTAATAACATGGAAATTTTTCTCAAAAAAAATCATAATATAAAACAATATATATATAATATGGTATTGATTAAATACTAAAAGGAAATCCATTAAAATACTAAGAGTAAGTAATTTCTGGGTGAATGGATTGAAGGCGATTTTTTATTTTTTATTTTTCCACATTTTCCAGTTTTCTAGAATTATGACATTTATAATCGGGGCAGGGGGGACACAACAAGATAAGCCATAAAAAGGGAGTAAATAACTCTCTGACATAACCTATCTAGGGAAATTGGGAAAAGACCTATCCAAGTAGGTAATGGCCCTAAGATGTCTGAACTATTCATAGCAATTCACCAAGGCAGGGGGCGCCTGGGTGGCTCAGTCGGTTGAGCGCCTGACTTCAGCTCAGGTAATGATCTCATGGTTTGTGGGTTCGAACCCCGCATCGGGCTCTGTGCTGACAGCTCAGAGCCTGGAGCCTGCTTTGGATTTTGTGTCTCCCTCTCTTTCTGCCCCTCCCCCACTTGTGCTCTGTCTCTGTCTCTCAAAAATAAAAATGTTAAAAAAAATTTTTTTTGAATAATAAAAAAAGAAATTCACCAAGGGGATGGCAGCAAATTTTTCTCAGAGGGAACTATGTGCAAAAGGACATGGAGCAAGAAAGAGGATGAGTAGTGTAGTCAGGAACCGTCATGTGAGCTTGTGAAGTGGGAAGGAGTGAAATTGACAAGAAATTAAACTATAAGGTGGGGCGCAATGAAAGAGCACGTATGCTGTGTTAAAGAATCTGGAGTTGAATCTGTAAGCCAAGGCAGCCACTGATGGATTTAAAGTAGGGGAATTACATGATTTGATTGGCTTTGAATTCACTGGCCTCACTATGGATGAGGGAGGGAAACACGAGAAGACTAAAGTAGACAGATAAGGCTTTGCAGTGGTAAGGTAGGAAATAATGAGGATGAAGCCAGATCCAAGAGATCATTACAGAATCAAACAGATAGGACTTAATGACTTACTGGAAGCATGTGGGGCAGGGGTTGGAGTGAAGGATGAGTCCAGCAGGATGCTCAGGTTTTTTGATCTGAATGATTATATACTTCACACTACTCTTTTCCAAGACATAGGGATGGAAGGAGTATAAGACAGAGACTGGGGGTGGGGAGGTAAATGAATAATTTGTTTCATTGTGGATATGCTGAGTTGAAGGGACCATGGGCCATCCCAGTGGAAATATCCAACTGGCAGGCAATAAGAACAGTATGGATCTGGCAGTCAGAAGAGATAGTAGACAAGAGACAAAGATTTCAGAGCTACAAGTTATAAGTAATAATTCACTTGCCAAGGGTGTGGATGCGATAACCCATGGGAGAACATACAAAGGGAAAAGGAAAGTTGGCTGAGCATGGAGCTCTGAGCAGAACCACTGTTAGAGGATCCATGATGAAAGAGAACCCAGTCAGAATGAAGTCAAAGAGGGAGTCAAAATACCCAGGAGAGCAATGTTCTGAAAGTCAAGAGAGGTGTACGAAAGAGAGGGAGAGTTCAAAGGCCAAGCCAAACAAGGCTGGAAACCTCTTTGTTGGCTGTTAGGAAAAGCAAACTCCAGGCCATGCTCCTGGAGTGATGGAGGTTGGAGGCTACAGGGCAAGGAGGAAAGAAGCTGAGCAGAAATGAGAAGATGGATGCACGTAGGACAGGCAGGAATGAGGCCAGGCAGCAGCAGGAGTATAGTGCATTGGAGAGGGTCTCATCGTGTTTTTAAAAAGGGAGGCACTTGAACATGTTTGTATTCTGAGGGGGCAGAGGCAGAGTAAAAGAACCGAGAAGAAAGGAGATAATAGATGGCTCCAGGCCCTGGAGGGATGTGCTCCACAACGTGGCCTGGGAGAGGGTGTTGGCTCTGAATGGGAGGGGAACCCACTGACAACATGGGGGAATGAGGACAGGAACTAATACAGATAATGCAGTAGATTGAAAGTCTCAGTTTTAAGGCAGATCTTGAGGGATGGTCTCTAATTTCTTCCCAGAGAAAAAGACAAGGTCATCGGGTAGGACTCAGAGAGTCTAAGAAGGGAACTTGAGGGGTGCCTGGGTGGCTCAGTTGAGCAATCAACTCTTGATTTTGGTTCAGGTCATGATCTCATGGTTCCTGTCAGGCTCCATCTCGAGCATGCAGCCTGCTTGGGATTCTCTCTCTCCTTCTCTCTCTGCCTCTCTCCCCAGCTCACATTCTTTCTTTCTAAAATAAATAAATAAATAAATAAATAAATAAATAAATAAATAAGTTGTATTATATATAATATGTTTATATTTATATAAATACATATATATAAATATGTATTTATATAAATATATAATTTATGTATTTATATAAATACATATGTATTTATATAAATATATTATTTATGTATTTATATAAATATATATGTATTTATATAAATATATAAATAATATATTTATATAAATATAAATGTTTATATAAATACATATTTATATATTTTTATATACTTATATTTATATATAATGAAAAGAATGTATTTATATAAATACATATATGTATTTATATATATACATATATGTATTTATATATATACATATATATTTATATAAATGTATAATGTATACATATATGTATATATATAAATGTATAAATACATTTATATAAATACATAAATAAAAATGTATTCATATAAATATGTATTTCTATATATATATACACACATATATATATATACATATATATATATATACACATATATATATATATATATATACACATATATATATAATAAAAAGAAGGGAGCTTGAAATAGGAATGAAATGTTGAAGTAGCAAGTAAAACTGAACTGTCAGAGTCAAGGAATAGGATCATGAGGCATTAGTGAGGCCCCCACTGAGGCTGGTCATTGGAAACTTGAGGTCCACCAACTGGCAAGATGATGTGATTCTTTCTTCTATGATTCTCAGCTGTTGCCCATGTATGGGTGCAGAGAAAAGAATACAGTAAAACCTTGGTTTGTGAGCATAATTTGTTCTGGAAACATGCTTGTAATCCAAACCACTCGCATATCAAAGCAAATTTCCCCATAAGAAATAATGGAAACTCAGATGATTCATTCCACAACCCAAAAATATTCATATAAAAATGATTACAATACTGTAATATAATACAAAATAATAAAGAAATATAAAATATAAAGAAAAATAAGTTAATCTGCACTTACCTTTGAAAACCATGACTGGTGTGAGGGAGACAAGAGAGAGGAGGGTTATTGTGTAGGACGACTTTCACTATCACTAATGCAACCACTGCTATCTATTGGCTTAATGGAATCTTTTTCTGCATGGGGACCATTGTATATGCTTGCATGGATATTGACTACAGTACAGTATTAATAAACTCTTGTCATATACTGTATTTAATGGAACTGGCAATAAGGCAGCAGAGGAAAGGGTCTATATCTGCAGGCAGCCTGACCTAGAGTGAAGCAAAGCATTCCTAAGCTTACTCTTGTATAGAAAAGCGAAGGACTGTCCATAGGTGCTTTGAAGTGATGAAGTTGTGGGCAGTGCCAGTTGTGGGCACCTTCCAATGTTCTAAAAAATCACGGATTTCTGCCAAATACCACAGCCTGAGACCGAGCATCCAAGCATGAGAGACAATTACCCACAATGCCACAGTGAGAGAGACAGAGAGAGAGAGAGAAGAAACATTGGCTCACTTGTGATCATGTGACATTCAGGGTCACATACTACTCGTATTGCGAGACATTGTTCGTTTCCCAAGTTGAAATTTATTAGAAATGTTTGCTCATTTTACGGAACACTCGCAGAACAAGTTATGCACAATCCAAGGTTTTACTGTATTTAAGTATTTCCAAGGCTGAGAATTTAGAACTTGGGATTTGCAAGACCAGAATCACAGGGCTGGGAAATAGAGAAGGAATTAGCCCAGTGATTGCTGAGGTGGGTCTTGTATGCTTGGCTGGCTGGGGAAAAGGAGAAGTCCAGGACACTGCTGGTAACCAGAGATGGTGAGGCAGGAAGATGGCCAGGGGCACAGGCCGGCTGGTGGGAAAGGTGGCTGTAGGGAAAAGGAATCCCAGAGCCCAGAACATCATAAGGCACGTGACCAGAATGCCTCATGAGCTTTTGAAGAAGTGGCAAAAGGGGGTGGAGTGTCAACCAAGGTCATTAAAGATCACCAGTGGTGACTCACTGGGGAGTGGCCGTAAGACCTCTGGACCTGTAGTCAGGAGTCCTGGGTTTCAATTTCATCCCTGCCACTTCTTGTCTGCATGACCTTGAGCTTACCCTCACGCTTCCTGGGTTTTTGTTTCCTTGTAAGAATAGAGATATGAGGCACTGCAAATATAAATTACATGTGGGGGCTCCTGCCATGTGGCTGGCCTCCATCTACAGTGACTGGATCTGGGGAATGGCATGTCAGGCATGGAAATGGGGGCATCAGGGCCCAGTGACTTGAGGGAAGATGGCCCAAAGAATATGGGAAAGGAGAGAGGAGAAGCGGTCTGGGGAGAGCAGATACATTTTGACAGCTTCCCAGTTTTGCTTTGAGTTGACCTTACTACGAAGTGGTACAGGCAAAGAGAAGCTGCCCTGAGAGATATTTTGGTCATGATAGTCTGCAAAAGCTGACAGCTTTATTTTACTTGATTTACGACGACTGTTTAAAAAACCCGGCCAACTTTGTTCTGAGAGACCTCGTTCTTGAACCCACCTCCTCCTGCCCGCTCCAGGCAGCCACTCCATCAATTACCCCCTCCTGCCAGCATTCCCCATCTCTCCTCCACTGGCAACTTCTCTTTGGCCTCCAAATACCCTGCAGCTCTCTCCAGTCTCTGTCCACTTCCTCATGAACCACACTTGGGACCAGCACAGAGCTGAACAAAATATAAGACTTCCTCTGGGTAGAAGAGGAACCTGGAACTGCACCAAACTGATCCCAGCCAGGTCTGACAGGGGCAGAATCTAAAATGGCAAGAAACAAAGTCAGAATGGAAGATGGGTGCACAAAGGAGGCAGGAGCATGAAGACAGAAGGAAATAACCATCTTCTTCCCTTACTTTTAATTCATCTCTCTGTACTGTGTAAACCTTTGGCTGACTCGATTTCTTTGGGGAACAAGACATGGTAGATATACGTAAGTATATTACACTCATATAATAACAATAACAATATGACACATATATAGCATTTACTAAGTACCATTTGTTCCATGTTTGTTCCATATGTTAACCTCTTTAAAGCACACAACCATCCCATGAGGTAGGTATTATTATCATCCCTATTTTAGAGATGAGGGAAGTGAGGGGCACAACAAGTTAAGTAACTTGTTCAAAGTCACATACTTAGTAAGGAATAGATATGGTGGCCAAACCCGGGAAGTCTGGGTCTTTAGTATTTTGTAGAGCATTCATGCCTATACTTTTTCTCACTTTGTCCTCATAAGAATGTTGAGAGGTCCAGATGGCATGTCTAATGATGCTCGTTACCATTTAGCAGATAAGAAAGCTGAGTCTGGGGAAAAAAAGTAATTGTTTGAGGTCCTATTTAGGAGATGGCAGAGTTAGGAACTCCTGGTTCTCTACTACAAATCCCTGCCACTGTGGAATAGAGATGAGGGAAGAGAAGCTGGTGTCTGAGACAGTGATAGACAAACAGTAGGGATCCAGGAAGGGTACAAAGCCAGGCTGGATAAAAGGTGAATCCTCAGGGGCAGCTTGATACAAGCTCTGACATGATGAGTTTGGTGCTAGAAGCTTCTCTGGCCGTACACATGGATGTACTGTCACTGCTTTAAATGGTTAGTTCAGGATTTCTGAAGTGCACCTATTCTTTTTTTTTTTTTAACGTTTGTTTATTTTGAGAGAGAGAGAGAGAGAGAGAGAGAGCGTGCAAGCAGGGGAAGGTAGAGAGGGAGGGAGAGAATCTCAAGCAGGTGCTGCACTGTCAGTGTGAAGCCTGATGCAGAGCTTGATCCCAGGAAGCATGAGATCATGACCTGAGTAATCAAGGGTGAGATGATTAACCAACCGAGCTGCCCAGGTGCCCCTGAAGTGCCCCTATGCTTAAAAAAATTTTTTTTAAATATTTATTTACTTTTGAGAGAGAGACAGACAGACAGAGTGCGAGTGGGGGAGGTGCAGAGAGAGAAGGAGACACAGAATCCGAAGCAGGCTCCAGGCTCTGAGCTGTCAGCACAGAGCCCGACGCAGGGCTCGAACTCATGGACCGCAAGATCATGACCTGAGCCCAAGTGTGACTGAGCCACCCATGCGTCCGTGAAGTGCCTGTATTCTTAAAGGCAATGGTAGATCCTCCAGTGCGTGTGACAATCCCAACAAGAGTCCTAGTCTGGGTGCTGATGGCACCACTGTCCTAAACCCTATGGCCTCAATGACTCTGTCTCCATCTTCAACTTCATCCTCCTTCGTTGTGTCCCAGGAGACATAAGTCCTACCCCTTTTTAAAGCTCTCACCTCCTTGACTTGCTGCTGCCTCCCCTGGCTCTCCCTGGGCTCCCTACACCCTTCGTTGTAGGCATCCTCAAGGCCTCATTTACTTCTAGCTCTGTGCACTTCCCAGATGGTCTCATCTCACTTCATGACTTCCAATATTGTTTTTAAAGTATTATTTAAATCAATTATTGCAGGGTTAAAAAATCATATTAAAGGCTGACACTAAAATTCTTTTTTGAATGAAACTTTATTCATTTAGGAAAATACCCTATTGGGCTTCTTGGGTGGAAATAGACAAAACTCAGGGCAAAATCCGGAAAGACAGGGCTGAGCATAAGGAGGACCAAACTCATTTTCTTCAGAAAATGGGAGGGGTTTTAGAAACGAGTGCAAAGGGTAGAGGGTTCCCAAGCGGAGAAGTAGAGATGAGTGCCATGAACTCGTGCTTCAGAGAGTTGGCAGAAATGGCTGAGGGACTCTTTAAAAACAGGAATGTTCCTAGATCAGTGTTATTTCCATATTTGCAGTGTAAAGCCCCTCAGTTTCCCCTGATCTTCAATAAATTCTACTACCAATAAAGGACTTGTGTGAGCCTGTTTCTATGAACTCTCTTCTCCAAAATAAGGACAATTGCTGCTGATTCAGTATCTAGATAAATGAGGTGTGGAATAGGGGCAGTGCCTGGGAGATTCTAGACAATCCACACACTAAACTATTTAATGAGGGACTTCTAAATTCTTAGATATATGGTAGAGAGTATTGGACTTGCCACGAGTGAGGAAACAGAGCCTACATTCATCTTGCACAGGCCTTAAGAAATATGGAAAGCCTACTACACAATAATGCAATTATAAAGTGAATAATTTGCACAGGGTAAATGTTTTAAATTATAGCAAAACAGTAAAAGGAAGGAATACAAATTATAATGCCAACCCCCAATAGAATCATTATTAACACTTCAGTGTACAACTCTCCACTCTCTCTCCCAACAAAACTTTTCACATAATTTCATATATTTTCATTACTTTCATAGACTTCATGTACTTTCCATATATTCCAATATTTTTCCCAAATTCTAGACCCATCTTTTCAAGTTTACATCTATTCAACATTCAACTCGATGTGTCCTAAATTGAGTTCAACATCATCCCTCCCAAACAGAATCCCCTCACTCCAACCCTCCCTGTCTTTCCTCTTTTCATTAATGACAAGACCATTTCACTCATGAAGGCTTGGAGCCATCTTTGACTCCTCCTTTCATTCCCCACTCCTCCCCCAACACCAGTGAGGCACCAAGTTTAATGAGTTAAATCTCCATGGTGTTTCTCTGATTCAACTGTTCACAGCACCACCACCTTATGTACCACCACCTTGGCTACCTTCCTCATTCATACCCTCATCTCTTCATGACTGGACTTCTGGATAAGTTTCCTAGATAGAAGCCTCCCACCTTTATTCCTTCTAGTAAACCCATCACATTACTGCTTGACTGATAGTCCACAAGTAGAGCATTATCAAGTCACTCCATTGCTAGAAACTTTCAGTGGCTCCCCACTACCCACCAACATAAACACCAACTTCCCCCCAGTGGCATCCAGGATTCCCCTAAATGCAATCTTTTCCCCATCAAGTTAGATTACTAAATTACTCCCCCGAAATAAATTTCATATTTTCCCTTCTAAACTTTGTCCCTTTTGATAGTTCACCCATCTGTTATAGGCTGACTTGTGTCTTTCTAAAATTCACATGTTGATGTCCCAATACCCAGTACCTCAGAATGTGACTGCATTTAGAGATGGGGCCTCTAAAGAAGGAATTAAGGGGGCGCCTGGGTGGCGCAGTCGGTTAAGCATCCGACTTCAGCCAGGTCACGATCTCGCGGCCCGTGAGTTCGAGCCCCGCGTCGGGCTCTGGGCTGATGGCTCAGAGCCTGGAGCCTGTTTCCGATTCTGTGTCTCCCTCTCTCTCTGCCCCTTCCCCATTCATGCTCTGTCTCTCTCTGTCCCAGAAATAAATAAACGTTGAAAAAAAAAAAAACTTTAAAAAAAAAAAAAAAGAAGGAATTAAGGTAAAATGAGGTCATACGGGTAGGTTCTAACCTAATATTACTGATGTTCTTAGAAGAAGGACAATTAAGATTATGATGCAGACAGAGGGTGGACCATGTTAGGACACAGCAAAAAGGCAACTATTTGTAAACCAAGGAGAGAGTTCTCAGAAGAAACCAAAGCCGCTGGCAGCCTCCAGGACTGTGAGAGAATTATTTTTGTAGCTATTTTCTGTTGTTGATACTTCATTGCAGCTCCCCTAGCAAATTCATACACAACCCTTCAAGGTCCATCTCTATTTCTAACGTCTCCATTTTCTTTTCTCTATTCTTGGGACCTATGGTACTCTGTTACTGTTCATTTGCCTACTTGATCTGCTATGCGATGTCCGGGATTGTGCCTTGTCCCCCACAATAGACTATGTTTTATTCATCTCTATAGTCATCACTGTGCCTAACTCAGAACCTTGCAAAGGGTACATACCCCAAACGTACTTATTGGATTGTGTTAAAAGGAATTTTATTGCAGAATAATCTTTTCAAGTATTACTATATTCAAAAAAAGGAATGAAATGAATTATTATAAGCAGGAGCAAAAATGTCATACATATTCTACATGTCCTCCAAGTACCAAGCATTTTTCTCTGACATTGAATATCCAAGGAAAGAAAGTTATTAAGCAAAGTAAATGGTTATAATTTTTAAAGTTTTGATAGGTAAGTACCTCCCTTTCTACATTATAACATGCACTAAGTCCATGGCCAGCCAGTGTGGCATAGTGAAACAACCATTGGTTTATGAGTCTGACTAATCTGGCTCCGCACCTGGCTCTGCCATTCACTAGCTATATGACCGTTATCAGAATAGTTCACCTCCAGTGCTGTTTTCTTATCTGTAAAGCAAAATGTCTGTAACGATTTTATAGGACTGCTGTGAGGACTGAATTAAAAATAAGGTGAGAGGGGCGCCTGGGTGGCGCAGTCGGTTAAGCGTCCGACTTCAGCCAGGTCACGATCTCGCGGTCCGGGAGTTCGAGCCCCGCGTCAGGCTCTGGGCTAATGGCTCAGAGCCTGGAGCCTGTTTCCGATTCTGTGTCTCCCTCTCTCTCTGCCCCTCCCCCGTTCATGCTGTGTCTCTCTCTGTCCCAAAAATAAATAAACGTTGAAAAAAAAATTAAAAAAATAAATAAATAAAAATAAGGTGAGAGAGCTTGCGTTGGAATTCCAGCTTTCCACCATTTATCAGCTAATGACCTCTGACAAGTTACTTGATCCCACGAAGCCTCAGCTCTCTCAGTTGTAAGAGGAGGATTGTGGCAATAATAGTTCCGACCTAATACGGCTGCTTACATGGATACCTGAAACAGTAAATACGTAATATGTGTCAATATAGTAAGTCGATATTAAAGTGCCTAATGCAGAGGCACCTGGGTGGCTCAGTCGGTTAAGTGTCTGACTTTAGCTCAGCCCATGATCTCACGGTCCACGAGTTCGAGCCCCACATTGGGCTCTGTGCTGACAGCTCAGAGCCTGGAGCCTGTTTCAGATTCCATCTCTCTCTCTCTACGCCTCCTCCACTAGCACTCTGTCTCTCTCTCTCTCTCTCATTCTCTCTCTCAAAAACAAACATTAAAAAAAAAATTTTAAGTGCCTAATGCAGAGACTACCACATACAGAATATCCAATTAAGTAGTATTTTTATTACTATTACTTGCACCAGGAGGATTTACATCAAAAACACAACTACTATCATGAAGGAAACGCGGTCTTTATTATATGTAGTCAATCATAGTTTCTAAGAGAGGATTCCAGTATTTGAAGCAATGTAATCTTCTCCTGAATGAAAGTAGTTTTGAGCTACAACATTGACAAAGCAGTAGACAATCTCATCACTTTTCATCTATTCTATCGATGCCTTTGGTGTGTGCAGTTACCCCCTCTTCAAGCAGCCACAACTCTATATCATAGTTTTTTCGTGCAAAGATGAACAGAGAGATAACGCTCATGGTGAAACTGGCTCAGCTATATAACATGTGCTTTCTGAGGGATCCCAAAATGGGCTGCTCCCCCAACCTAAAAGCACTTGCATATGTGTGGGCCCTTCAACACGAAGCAAAAAGAGCAATCACCCAGAAAAACTCAGGGGGGTATAAACCAGGAAATAATAAAGGCCATTTTAAAAAATGCCTGCTGTTTCACAAAAAATTGTTTATAGCCTCCTTTTGGGAATGGGGAGAAAAAGCAAAGATGGACTATAATTTTTTTCAATAGTGGGTATTTACATATGATTTTTGGTAATAGCACAGGACTATAGATTCTCATCTTAAATCCCTATCATTTAGAAAACTCTACTGAATCAAGCACATATTAAGAGCTTGTAAATACTCCTTGAATTTCAATTAATTAAGAAGTTAATAACTATTCCAATGACCTCAGGCTAGTAAAACCTTAGACAATATTGGTAATTCTCAACCAGAGTGAGCCAACAGGAATCCATCACATTATCTGGTTAAAAAAATCAAAGAGAAATAAATGTATTTAAAAAAGAAATAAATATATTTAGTCAAAAAACATTTATTCTGGATCTATAATATGCCAAGCACACAGGCCTTCAAAAAATAAAGATAAACTAGATTCTCTATCCTCTCAAGATTGAATATCTCCCAATTTAATGAACTTTCAAGAAAGAGAATTCTAGAAGTGTTTCCTTGCCTTCCTACCATGTTGATCCATAAAACAATGGGAGAGATTTGTAAGAAGGAGAAAGCTAAGCTTCTGGCCTTTTCCACTGTGCTATATCTCCTCTTCTCCCCACTAGTACTTGGGAGAATAGCCTCTCAAATTTGTGGAAAATTTCCAGAGCAAAACCTGAGTCATCGAACACTGGAGCCAGAGGTCCCTTGGTTGGTCAGGTAGGTGGTTGCCTCATTCTCAACCCTATTAGGGGTCTATCAGCTCAGTTGCACAGTTTTCAAAATAGCATTCTCCTGTCCCCCAAATTGTATATGTTCTGGATGGGTATAAAGGGTGAAATATGCCTGTAGCAGTATTCCTAGTTAAGAACTATTGGCATGGAAGATTTTGATATAATCTATAGGAATGCAAGGAACTTGCCTAAGATCACAGCAGAACCCCACATCCAGCTCTCCTTACTGCAAATACCAAGCTTTCTCTAATTCTGGAATCTCAGGATGAGCTCTAGAGAGTCTGGTGACCCACCTAAAATTGTATGTAAAATTTGGTTATGTATGCATAAGTACATTTAGCAGGGGAGGAGATCCATGGCTGTTAACAGATTCTCAAAAAGATCCACCACCCAAAATACTCAAGAATCAAAAGTTCAAATTTGCATTGGCTATTTCTCAAGCAATGCTACAGAATCTCTGGGTAGAGGGAGGCAGGACAGGCCACATATGACTGGGAATTAGAATGCTTACATACTGTGATTTGAAGAAGGTAGTATAAGCCCCACTCTGTAAGAGCCCCACAATGTACTCCCAGTCTTTTGCCTGAAATCTTGTACATTAATGGACTTTGCCCTATTCAAATTAGATGCTCATGAAGAAACAGCATAAATTGTTATCACACACAATGGAGATGAAGTCACCATATTGCTTCCAAAATGCGCAGATTTGAAGTATGGGGAAGAGGAAGAGAAACCACAGGGGCCCCGCGCAGAGGAATGGGGACAGGTCCAAGAGAAAAGAGTGTGAATACAGGAGACAGGTGGGCCTCCAAAACCCAAGCCACCCCTGTCCTCCTTAATGACATATATTGAAGGGCACAAATCCAAACCCACTGCAGCAGATCAGAAGCCACATGAGCTCATCATTTGGCAGAGACCACTCTATGCTCTGTGGCATCCTCCGTCAAATAAATAGTTCAATAAATAAACAACTCACTCACTCACTCACATGACAGCCAAAGAAGCATCATGTCGACTTGAAGGATTCCATTTACATTTTGAGGAGGAGTTGGATAACTAGTATCTGGCAGAGTTAGCTAGAAGCTGGCATATCATCTAAAGATGAAAGCTCACTGACAGACGCCCCCGCACTGGCTGCCCAAGTCACAGGCCTTCCCAGTGCCTCTTTACACCCCTGCATTGGTGGCTCTGTGCCTTCTGCTCTCCCTGGGCTGCTGTGGAGGGGGCCAATGGAAGCAACCATATTTGCTAAATATCAGCTCCTCCAGCCCTTCTGGACCCCACCCACCACTGACATTTAGGGGCATCTAGTCACCTTTAAGAAACAGGCCTAAAGAAGGATTTGGCAGATATGTAGGTTTCTGGTTTCCTTTGACTGTATGTTCATACTTTCCTTTGACTTTATGCTGACTCTATATGTTGACGTTGATACTTTGACTATATGCAGAAACGATCAAGGTGGCAGGGAAGGGCTCATCCCATTTCTTACTGGGTGAAGAAGAAGGGCCATTCTCTACTGGGAGAAGACTATTTTATTTTGTAGAGTGCCATAGATCCTGCTGATGAGGTACCCTCTGACAGCTGTCCACACAGCTAAAAAGGCCCTCCTGCTGAATTCTTATCAAGGAACTAGCTATGAAAAGCAGCTCCTCCTTATAAACCCTGTATGTAGTACTGTCAGCCATATAATGTTTCTAATTCCTGCCTGCAAACAAACCATTAAAAATCAAGATTACTTGAAAGGGGCAAAAATAGAAAACACCAAGAATTAATTCCTAATGTTATGTTCAATGAAATTGGAAACAAGAAGGTTAGACTTGAGCAACATCTTTGTTTCCCAATGGACAGTGTAACAGTTAGGGTTATTTATTTATTTTAAGGAATTGGTTATGCAATTTATTTGTTGCATAAATAAAGAGAAGGAGAGATTTATTTTAAGGAATTGGTTCGTGCAATTATGGAGGCCAAGTCCCACAGTCTGTCATCTACAAGCTGGAGACCCAGGAAAGCCAGAGGTGCTGTTCTGGTCCAAATCCACAAGCCTGAGAACCAGGAAAGCTGATGGGGTAAGTCCTAGCCTGAGAACAGGAAAAGACTAATGTCTCCACTCAGCACTCAGGCGGATAGCAAATTCTCCCATTTTCTGTCTTTTTGTTCTATTCAAGGTCTCAACTGATTGGACGCTGTCCACTCACACTGAAATGCTAGTCTCTTCCAGAAACACACTCACAGACACACCCAGAACAATGTTTAACCAAATATCTGGGCATCCCTTGGTCCTATGAAGATGACACATTAAAATGAACCATCAATGGAGTGCCTGGGTGGCTCAGTCGGTTAAGCGTCCAACTTCAGCTCAGATCATGATCTCACAGTTTGTGAGTTTGAGCCCCTCATTGGGCTCTGTGCTGACAGCTCAGAGCCTGGAGCCTGCTTCAGATTCTGTGTGTGTGTCTCTCTCTCTCTGCCTCTCCCCCACTCATGTGCTCTCTCTCTCTCTCTCTCTCTCTCTCTCAGTCCTTTGGCTTGAGCTTCTTATCTCCTTGTCTTGTCTTGCTATATGACTTCACAATGACTACATCAGTTTACCTGGAAAGGATCCTATCTTCCCTCAGTAACCATTTGCCACTGACCACTGGCCTAGATATAAGTCACCAACCACTTCACCATCCTTAATTCCCTTTTTAAGAATTCCATTTGAATTACATAACAGAAGGCTTAAAAATTCTGTTATGAAACTCCACTGACTCTGTGCCTGTCACACCCCACCAGAGGAGAGTGTTTGCTTACAGTATCTGTTTTAATAACAGCTTCTGATAAATACAGATACCAAGAAAATTGTCAGGTTTATGTGTGAATCCACTGGGCATCAAACGTTCATCTTGTTCCTAGTTCAAGGATCATTCTCTAATTTTCTTTGAATCCTGTATATTTTAAAAATTATATATGCTCAATATATTGCCAAGAAATACAAACCCAGTCTAATGTGTCCAGGTTGAACTGAAATGCACTTATAATTTCTTAAATTATATGAAATTTAATAATTTTTTATTAAACAACCTCCTTGCCTGACACATATTCTCAGATACATTCTGCTCCCAGGAACCTCTTAAAACTTACTCAGGCTGATCGATTTGAAGACCTCAGAGTAGTCTGTGCTCTTTAAGGGAAGTTTTCAAAATGGAATCCACCAATCGTTTGGGTATTTTTGTCACTGCTTTCAAAAGGAATTTCCAGAAACTTTCCAGAGAGGATAATTATTTATGTACATAAAGACTTCAGGCTCTGTGGTGTTTCAGCTCTCTGGAGGCTGGAAGGAACGTGGAGAGCCCTTGAAATAAACTCTCAGAGCACAAGAGTACATACACGTTGAACCTTCTTTGAGATTAATTCATTCAAAGAAGAAAATGTTAGGCAAACATGAAGAACTGTCTTTCGGGAGGACAGAGTTCACACTCATCCTTTGGAGGGCCTAATGATATAAAATTGCGTAAAATGAGTACTGCCACTAAATGAAAAGTATAAATCTCTTTCCCTCTCGCTAGCCCATTCCCTCAAGGAGATTCTTTCAAGCATTCTGCTTTATAGTCTGTGCTAATTCTTCCACAGACAAAGGACCACTGGGGAGAAATTCATATTTAAAATGTAGTCATATGGGTTAGAATTCTTCAAGAAAGCTACTGTTCAATGACATTTATAGGAAAGAGAAACTGATATAGTCCATTCTTAACTCTTACAATGATATTCCTGGAAAGGGTGTCATAGGTCAAAATGATAGAGATGGAAACTAATGTGGTGTGTGTGTGTGTGTGCATGTGTGTGTGTGTGTGTGTGAAGTTTCTGATGCTCAGATTAAATAGAAATGGCCCTCAGCAATATACTTAAGCAACTACAAATTTCTATCCTCATGTAGATCTTGCAAAGGTATAGACAACATAATCGGGTAAGCACAGAAACTCTGAGCAGATAGGCTGCAATAACCTCTAAACCATGAGTCGGGAAGTATCCTAGCAGCAATGCTTTGCCCAGTTCACTCCCAGAGACCATTGTGTGAAGACCCCAGTTTGGAGAAGAAATATAGCCGATCAGACACAACATACTCAGATCCAAGAGAAATAGGAGGCTGGGGCCTTGCAAACCCAGAGAGAAACCATTCTTGACATAAGCGGTCCTCAGCAGCAGAGGGAAAAAGGGTCTCTTCAGAAATGTGACTGATAGGGACACTGCTTAAAATTAACTTTGAACAGAGACTAAAAGAAAAAGCCAGTTAGAAATATTCAAATATCCCATGCAGCAAGAACAGCTCAAGAAGAGAAATACAAACAGAACAAAAACAGAAACTGTTTTTTCTAGGTTTTTTTTTTTTTTTTTTGAGAGAGAGAGAACTCATGTATGTGTGCAAGTGGGGAAGAGGGGCAGAGCGAGAGAGAGAGAGCGAGAGAGAGAGAGAATCTTAAGCAGGCTCCTTGCTTAATGTGGAGCCCAACACAGGCTGGTATCCCACAACCCTGGGATCATGACCTGAACCAAAATCAAGAGTCACTTAACAGTCTGAGCCACCCAGGTGCTTCTCAGAAACTATTCTAATCAGCCCTGACTAAGGCTTTTGCCAGTTCCTTTTTGAAAAGAGACAGAACATCATTTGTTTACTGTTTATAGGTAGGCTTCAAATCACTACATAGGGTTTCCATTCTATAGAATGGGTTCAAGCATTTTCAATTAATTCTTTTACCATCTTCCACAGGTCCTAGCACAACCTGCATAAATGAAAATACTGGGGTTGAATGAACTTTGTCACTTGTCTGGTGCACTCAAGATTCTGACTCAGAGTGAACACATTAAGGCAGTATCATTCCTTACAAAATGTTGCTTTAAGGGCTTATTAATATCTGGGGGTACTATTAGATACAAACGGATAATGTAAAGATTTAAGTATATAGAAATCAACTTAATGTAGCACAATAATGCCAAGTAAAATTGTTTCATATTATACAGCATAAAAGTGTTTCGTATAAAACTCATTCCTTGCCTTATTTCTACTGGGAAAGAAATGAAGAAGCACATTCATCAGAGTCATGGAATTAAGAAGTGTCGTACAGGCCCTTGGACAAGGAGTTCTAGAATTCTAGGTCTGTGGATAGGATGGTCCAGAAAGGGGGTGCAGCTGGATGGATACACCACTTGGGTCCCAAGGACTCTTTGCCCTGTTGGGGTCAGAGGACAGTCCCGGACTGCCTGGGGCGTGCCAGTCACACTGTCCTGAAGGGACCGTCCAGCACCAAGTGGTACCCATGTTCTGAACAATTCCCAAATATCCTGCCAAACTAAACCACTGCAAATATAAACAGGTTCATAAAAATCCTATTAAGTCTTTACAGTTACACAAAAAGCTCAGTCTTCTGGGAGAACTTTAATAGGAGGAGAGAAGCTTAAATGGAATAAAGATCTTGTCATAAAATGACTGACCAAATCATCCATTTCACACGTTCACTCTACCAATTTGAACTATACATTTAGTTGAAAACGGTATCTGTGCAATAATGCAATTACCACAAAAGCTAAAAAACTATCTGCAAACAGCTAGTAGGTAAGATTTGAAAGCACTTCAACAGATTTAAAACCACATAAGAGGACAGAGGTCTTACTGAATATCATTAATTAGGGTTGTTTTCAAGTGTATTAAATTATTGCTTACATATATATAATTTAAATTTTTTCTAGTATAATGATAAAAATGATAAATATGTTGACATCATTTATTTTGGGGTTACCTGATACTTTTGAATCTCACTCTGTTATTGCCCCTCCAGTTCTACCACACAATTTCTGTAAAGATCCTTACATTACCATTTGTTTTTTTAGTTTTTTGGGGGTTTTTAAATTTTATTTTGAAAGAGAGAGTATGAGCAAGGGAGGGTCAGAGAGAGAGGGAGAGAGAGAGAGAATCCCAAGCAGGCTGCATGCTGTCAGTGCAGAGCTGGACGCAGGGCTCAATCTCACCAACTGTGAGATCACGACCTGAGCCAAAATCAAGAGTTGGACACTTAACTGACGGAGCCACCCAGGCGCCCTTTATTCGTTTTCACAGACATCCTCCTTACACCTTGCTCCCCTTCACGACTCCCCCCTATCAAACGCTAAGACCTTCAGCACCTTTGAATGTTCTAGAAACTGCGTGTGGGCTTCCAGAGACCGCAGGACTTCAAGGCAGGAAATACGTGCCACCTCATCTCCACTTTGTTCCATGCCGTGACACTGAGAATTATTTAGATACTACACTTAAAAGTAAAGACCAGCATGTTATTTGCAATGTTACCCTTTTCTCATTACTTCTCCAGTTTATGTTGATATATTATCTCTACTTCAGGTGAGGACATGTCCCTCTTTCTTTTGTAATATATGCATGTTCACGGAACATCTGCATGTGGGGGAACAAATGAGGGACGTGAACTCCAGCCAGAAGCGGGGTGATTCCGACACTGCGGTCCCCAGAATCACAACAGGCTTCCTTCTGCACATGAGCACAGCCTAAGAACCCCTCACACACCTTCCAGGAGCCACTCCGCGACCCAGAGGAGAGGCTCTGTGTGAGCGCAGTAAACAAGTCCCTGATTCAGCAAGATTCCAAATGGTATCCAAAAGTGAGAACTAATCACGTGTGAAAACGAAAACAGGGAGAGCTCAGAAGTACAAAACGGAATTAAACCACAAGTAGACGAGTGATGTTAAAGATAAATCTAAATAAAAACATAAAACATAACAAAACATCATGTGCTCAGAAGGGGAAAGGTGCCTATAGGAGGTGTGTCAATAGAGTAAACTTCACACTAGAGTAAACTTCACTCCTCTGGTTGGTAAGGAGTGTTGGCTCCATACATCAAACATGAAGTCCTGCTGACTCTGGAGATGGCCACCTCTTCAACCTCATTGAAGTTCTGTCTCTCCCTTCTCTTGAATCTCTAGCCTGAGCACAGAGTGAGACCTTTGCTGCAGGCCTAAGACCTGCACACACACAATATCACATACCTGTGTCCGTTGGTGACCAGCAAACACAGACCAGCCTGTGCTTACAGTCCAGTTTATGACATAATGCTGTGGTCACATATTAGCTCTCATTAGGCTCTCCTTTCACATTAAAAGGATTTTAGACATCATCCCCAGGACCGGGGGTGTAGCTTTTCAATTCTTCTTATGTAAGCATGTGTAATCTCTTTCTATTCAGGATGCCGGTAAAATTCATTTTCCCTTTTGCTGGACTAGCTACAAAGAAAGATGGAATGTCGTAAAGATTCAGTGGTATAAACCAACAGAAAGCTTTAGTGGGAAAAATACACTGCAAAAGGAGACTCCGGTCTGAGATCCAACACCCTCACTGGGGACTGTATGACCCAGATCAACATCCTCTTGGACCTGGATAAGGCAAACACCCTGAGCAACAAACACAGCAAAATGTTCTGAACCTCAAAAAAAATCCCATTTTTTTTTTGCGTCCCATTCACCTTTCTCCTCCCAGGCAAACCAACTCATACACCAGGCATCATGCTAGATGCCAGGGAAACAAGATGAATTAAGAACAACTAAATTCCCCCTCCAGGTACCTTCAGGTCTGATGAGAGAAATGATCGTGTATACAAATAATTACAAGCAGAGGCATATGGGGAGGAACAGAGCTAATGGGGCACAGGTGGGAAAATGATCAATTCTTCTGAAGAGAGCTGTCTCATTTGTGACACTTAAACCTTCCCAGCTTGGATACAGAACAAATGGGGTATAATATGTGAAAGCACTTTGAATAGCACAATGCTCTCTTCTCTTCAGGGCACTCGTCTTGTTTCCTACTCCTCTTATCCGGTCACATCTGAGCTGCAGTGTTGGGCACACTGTCAACAGCGAAAGGAGAGGTAGGGCAAGGCATACTTCATACCTCACCATTTTCCCTAATTAATTCACTGTATTTAGGTAATTGATTTTGAAAGGCAGCCCTCCCTGAAGCCAACGGTAGAGAATCAGATCGAGAAGGATAATATGCGATGGCTCCACGCCCAGCATTGACTTTTGTACATTAGTATGCATCTGCATCCAACTCCTCAGCTGGAAGACACGGTAACAAGTGATGAGTCACCTTGTAGATCGTAAGCTCATATGCACACGAAATGGATCTTTGTACCATGGCATCCGTGCAACATTTGGCCTTGATTTATAATTCTGTATGAAGTTTGCCATTGCTGCCAAAAGGTAATGAAATCATAAGATAAAGTTGACTTAAAAGTGCTTCTTCATTTAAATGTCTACACCCAGCAAAAAGTTATGGCTGGATCTGAACCAACACAAAGACAAAACTCGTATTTCTCTTTCCCTAACCATAGGGTTTAGCTGGTGCCAGGAATCTGCTCATTGTGGTAATTTAATCACCGGGACCAAATAATGCTTCTCATTGACTTGAAAAATAACTGGACATTGGAGAATAGCATGCGTAAAAATGATCTTCGGTGAGGTACATTCTGACATCTCCTTCATAGCAGAGTTTTATTTACAAGTTATTAAATCAACCCCACTGCTGGGTAGTAATTTGATACTTGATGATCATTATTCCTACACTTTCACCATGAGCTTGACACGGTGGTTGACCAGAGTCTCTACTATTTGACTTGATTCAAGGTAAATGAACCATGTAGAATTTTTTTTAATGCCATAGTTCGTTGGAGAACCTGAAAAAAATCCATAAAAGTGAAGATTCTTGCCTTGAGTTGACCTTTCAATACCGAGCTACTCTATGGTATAATGGAGATGGTCTGTTTCTTCACTGTACAATACAGTAGCGACTAGCCTCTTGTGGATATTGAGCACTTGAAATACGGTTAATGCTACTGAGAAATGAAATTCTAATTTAATATTAATTACCTTTAACTTAAATAGCCACAGGTGACTAGTTGGCTGCCATATAGGATACCCTAGTATGAGTCGTATGTTCAAATACCGTTGAATAAACCACATCTAAACCTACGTCTTAAAAGCGGTTTTCTAAACTACCTAAGTATGATTCTTCTGCAATTTGTTGTTAACTTCAGAGCACCTTAGTTTTGTGAACTACATCATTGAGTTTCTAGAATGGTTTTCCTTATTCTCCTCATCTTATTTCTATCTTAGATAAATGTCAGTGGAGATTTTAGCTTCCTCTGGTTCAGAGTCGAGCAGCTAATCAAAGGAAGGGGATGAAGAGTTGTTTTTATTCATTTGGAGCCAACAGAGTGGGCAGACTCTTCCAAAGGCAAGCTCTTTGGTGGCCTTTTTTTTGGAACCCAAGGGTATGAGTTACTAAAGATGTCATAGTGCTGGCTGGCAAATGGCCTCACTTGGAGCTACCGGCAGGAATGATCTGAAGGAACTTCACAGATACTGTATGACTATGAGGGATGTTAGCAACTACCTTATCTGTCCCAAGTAAGAGACTCCATGTCTTAATAGCATCTGTGATTCTCATCGCTTCTCGGCCTTTTGGCTAAGATCAAGTGTAATAGCATCTGTGATTCTCTCCATCCTGACTCTAAAGTGCTGAAGACTCAGGTGAATGTACAATGAAAATAATATAACAGTCCTCTCTAGACAGTCAGAAGGAAAGAGATTAAAGGCAGCTGATGGGAGGTTTTGTTTTCAGAGCTAGTTGGTCATGCATTTAGCATGTTTTACAGGTAGCAGGTGGTCAGAATTATTAGCTGATCGTTTGCATAATTGATAGGCCTGGAATTGGAAGAAATAGTAAATTTACCCATTGCACAAAAATAAATAGGTTTAGGTTATTTGCGTATCTTCCTTGCTTAAAAACATCCAGTATAAATACGTCCTAAATACTCAATCTATTCAATTTGGCCTCAAGCAATGTTTAGAGACCCACTTGATTGTTTCATGTGATGAAAGTACTTCAGACATGAGTTTTTCAAAGACTTCTTTCATGTACCCAACACTGCAGATCAGGTATCTCAAGCATGGTGTTCTAAACGTTTGTTCTGAGGCTTTGTGAATTCTTGGAATGCTTTCAATATGTAAATTAAAAAAAAAAAAACCTCAAAACCATGTCATATCGAATAAAATTGTGTGAGTAGTTTTTTTTTTTGAAATATAGGTAATGCACACAGTATTTTTTTTTTTTTAATTTTTTTTTTCAACATTTATTTATTTTTGGGACAGAGAGAGACAGAGCATGAACGGGGGAGGGGCAGAGAGAGAGGGAGACACAGAATCGGAAACAGGCTCCAGGCTCTGAGCCATCAGCCCAGAGCCTGACGCGGGGCTCGAACCCACAGACCGCGAGATCGTGACCTGGCTGAAGTCGGACGCTTAACCGACTGCGCCACCCAGGCGCCCCCACACAGTATTTTTAACAGATAGAAGTTCAAATACCTCACCAATAACCTGTCACTCATTTTCATCTGAACTTATATATATAGATATTTCATATTTAAGTAAAAGACCAATCGTCTTATGAAAAGTATAAAGCACTGATGCTTTGCTTATGAGGACCAGCCTTCACAGATTATGCAGAAACCCATATGTGGATAGAATTAAACATTCTCCAATGTGTAGAGAGCTATTCATATTCAAAAAGAAAATATTAACAAAACTGCAATAGTAGCTAGATCTAAAATCAACACGAAATGTCGTTAAGGGGGTGGGAGAGAACCTTCCTCTGACCAGAGCCTAGCACATCCGTATTAGGACACTGGAAGTCAGATAACAACATTCTCTTTCTTGGTTATCGGTCTTGGGGGTGTGGGGGTGGGGTGGATTGCAGTGTGGGTGAACAAATTACTCTGTCTTTCAGTTTGGTCATCAGTAAAAGGGCCATTAAAACTAATGTGAAACAAGAAAGACAAACATAGAGTAAAGGTCACAGGGCTTTTTAAAAGGGCACAGAAGGTAAGGGATGGAGGCAATACAGCTGATGTGAGGGATTTGGTGAACACTCCCTGGGGCCCGCCCCGCATGCACAGGGCCTTCCAATGTCTGTAGCAGAGGAGATAAGGGCCAGCCTTAGAGGAGAGTCTTGAACTGCTTAAAAGTGATGCATTTGAGGTTACTGTGAGTTAACGAATTATAGCAAAGAGATAATTGCCTCAGGTATGTAGTAGTTTAAGGAGCTGCTTTAAAGCCAGAAAAGAGAGAAAAGATTTGAGAGTGCAGTGGCTCTCTCTGAGGCTTCTTTTCATGTGAATGAGAATGTGGATGATTTAAGTGATTCTGTGGAAGCACTTCAGAGACACAAGAGCCAAAAGCCACAGCAGCTGCTGCAGAGTGGTGCCCTTCTTCCTCCTTCCTGATGCCAGAGTGCCGGACCTTGGGGCCTCATCACATCAATGAGCATTTTCCCTTCTACACAACCTCTGATGTACGTGTGGAAATGAAGACCAGAATGCAGCCAGCAAAGCTCTACCAGAATACATTCTGTTCATTGAACCCGCCTAAATCACTCGATCCATGCTTTCTTCTCCTTTCCGTTCTACCGTCCTTGCAGCTGTCCCCAGCCCTCTCCCCTGCATGAACAAACTAGCTCTCTAGCAACTTCCTATGCACAGCTGGTCCAAAAACATCTTCTTAGGATATAAATTGGATCTCATCACTTCTTACCTATGAATCCTTCAACAGTTTTCATGACCAGCCCCTCCAAAGATCTTCCATTCCTTCCTCTCCAGGGCTCTCCTCACCAAGAAGGTTTGGGGGGAGCAAGGAGAAAGAAAAAGAGGAGAAGGAAGATGGAGACAAGTGACTACCTGCTCCCAAGTTCCACTCCACGATGTTAGATGCTTTATAGCTGTAACATTATTTAATCTTCTTCATAATCCTGTGGGATAGATATTATTATTTCCTTTTCACTGATGAAAAGTGAATGTGTAGAAGGCATAAATAAGTTGTGTAAGTGATCTATTTAGTAAGCCTTAGAACCAACATTTGATTCATATCTGTCTCCAAAAGTTGCTTTTATAACCATCACCTCTAAACCTTCAGATATACTATTCCCTTGGGATCAAATGCTCTACCAGTCTTAGACCAACTGTCAAACTCTTATTCATCCTACAAAACCCTGCACATGAATCTCCAACTATTCAAAGTCATTCCGGACTCTCAAAAGAGTATTCATCACTTGCTCTACTACATTATGGCTATGTCTTAAGTAGCAACATTGCATGTATCATACTAGACTCTAATTATCTGGTTGATATGGTTCTTTCCCCAACTGAACTGCTCTTGGAATTGCTTAAAGTCAGGAACCATATCTTTCCTGTTGTGGGCTTAGTGATTGGCATACTGCCCAGGGCACAGCTGGTGTTTAGTCAATCTTTTTTTTATTTGAAACTTCTATTGTGAAAAGAGTAAAGTGGTAGATCCAAAACCTTTGGTTAAATTCTTAACTAGAACTTAGCAAACCGTCTGCGTGACTGTTACCAGATTGCTTAACCTCCTAGGCCTCAGAAAACTTATTTGCAAAATTACTCGAGGGAAAGGGGGAGATATTAAATGGTCTCTAATATCTCCTCAGATTCCAAAATCCTATTCACTTACCCTTTGCATACGGAGAGGGCATGGAAGGAGAACTTCTATAATCAGACACAAAATGAAACATGGCATTTGTATAATTGCACTTAATGCACAGTTGGTGGAACTTAACCATATTTATTGGGGCAATGGAGGGGGAGGCTAACCACTTTATAAATAAACCACTTTATGAGTTTTTAATGTGTGCCTTATTAAATATACATTACTTTCCATACTAAATTAAGTAGCATTTAAAGCCAATGTTTCCTTTCATACCTTTAGTTAAATGAGATTTCTGTTTATTTTAGCCATGTGATTAAGTAGCTCAAGCTACTAGGGATGTAGACTAATAGAGGAAAATATCCTCTACACATGAAAAGTTAGAGGATTTAGAGCAAGAGGAGAATTAAGAATCAAGCCCAAAGCCCAAGGAATGGAGACAGCACATCACTGGTTAATAGTGGAGTAGCCTCTTTCCCAATTGTCAGGTGACTGACCAACTGCAATCTTATTGCCATGAGTTCATTGCCATGCTACCTTATGATATGTCCATCCCTTCCAGATGTGATCATTAGAGAGTGTGGTCAACATATGTAGGTTGGCTTCCCATAAACTACTTCCCTCTTCTCACACCAAGAATATTCTGCCTCTTCCTTCTCAGCCAGGTAGTTTAGGAAGGGTTGAGCATGATGCTACAGAAGTCATTCGGCATCATCCATTGCCAAGAGGCGGTCAGTGGTTCAGAAGTGGAAGGGACAGCCAATCAAAACAAGGGAATCAATAAGAAGATGCAAATTCTAGGAGAAGAAAGCTCCTTCTTTCTGCTTTCTAAAAGTGAATGAGAACATTTTTCAGCCATCTTGAAGATGAGAGGAGGGGCTGAAGCTGCCTCAGACCTGGACCCGACAGTGGGGTCATTGCCAAAAAGGGTCACAGATTCAGATGGAGAGACCAGGTCCTGTCCACAATGGTTATACCTTGAATCTGCCCTTTCCTGAAGTTTTCCCTACCTCTGGACTTTTTAGTTAAGTGCACCAGCCAGTTTCCTTTATTACTTAAGCCAGTTTATTTTTCTGTTGCTAGAATATATATATATATATATATATATATATATATATATATATACACACACACACACACACATATATATGTATATATATACATATGTATATATGTATATATATATACACACACACACGTATATATCCAGTAGAGATGGTCTATGCTATTCAAAGTTATCTATAAAATAGAAGCATTTTGACAGAATGCACCTCAATTTTTTATCTACATAAAGACCCCAATTTTTCTTCAGGTTAACTTCAGAACAAGATTCTTTTTCTATAAACTTCACTACAAATTGGACTGATGAATTCCAATACTTGTTTCAGATCTGAGGTATCTCAAAAAAAGAACTTCAAAAGCACATATCTTAAATTCTTAAAATCTAATTTTAATTTCAATTTTCCACCCTTTTATAAGAGTAATATACACACACATTTGGAAATCAGGAATAGAAGAAGGGGAAAAAACTGTCCACATTCCTATCACCTAAAAATAACAACTGCTGATATCTGGTTGTTGTGTTTTGTTTTTTGTTTGTTTGTTTTTTTCTATTCTTTGTGCAATGCTTTTAAAAAATATAATTGGAAGGGTGCCTGGGTGGCTCAGTCATTTGAACATCTGACTCTTAATTTCAGCTCAGGTAATGATCATAGGGTCTTGGTATCAAGCCCCATGTAAGGCTCCATGCTGAGCATGGCACCTGCTTGAGATTCTCTCTCTCTCTCTCTCTCTCTCTCTCTCTCTCTCTCTCCCCCCGTCCCTCCCCCACTTGCATGCATGCTCTCTCTCTCTCTCTCTCTCTCTAAGATAAAATCAATACAAATAATTTTTTTAAATAAATAAAAGAAAAATATAATTGGGTCCATTATGATTTTTAGTATAACCATTTTTCTTGGTTTAAAAAGTGAACTTCAGAGGAAACCATCAAAATCCTCAAGGAGAAAGCAGGCAAAAACCTCTTTGATCTAGGCTGCAGCAACTTCTTACTCAACACGCCTCTGGAGGCAAGGGAAACAAAAGCAAAAATGAACTACTGGAAACCTCATCAAAATAAAAAGCTTCTGCACAGTGAAGGAAGCAATCAGCAAAACTAAAAGGTAACTGACAGAATTGAAGAAGATATTTGCAAATGGCATATCGATAAAAGGTTAGTATCCAAAATCTATAAAGAACTTATCAGACTCAACACCCTCCCCCCAAAAAATAATCCAGTGAAGATATGGGCAAAAGACATGAATAAACACTTCTCCAAAGAAGACATCCAGATGGCCAACTGACACATGAAAAAATGCTCCACATCACTCATCATCAGGGAAATACAAATCAAAACCACAATGAGATACCACCTCACACCTGTCAGAATGGCTAACATTAACAACTCAGGCAACCACAGATGTTGGCGAGGATGCGGGGAAAGAGGATCTCTTTTGCATTGTTGGTGGGAATGCAGGCTGGTGCAGCCACTCTGGAAAACAGTATGGAGGTTCCTCAAAAAACTAAAAATAGAACTACCCTACAACCCAGCAATGGCACTACTAGGCATTTATCCACGGGATACAGGTGTGCTGTTTCAGAGGGACACATGCACCCCCGTGTTTATAGCAGCACTATCCACAATAGCCAAAGTATGGAAAGAGCCCAAATGTCCCTCGATGGATGAATGGATAAAGAAGATGTGGTATATACGTATACAATGGAGTATCACTTGGCAATCAAAAAGAATGAAATCTTGCCATTTGCAACTACGTGGATAGAACTGGAGGGTATTATGCTAAGTGAAATTAGTCAGTCAGAGAAAGACAAAAAATCATATGACTTCACTCAAATGAGGACTTGAAGAGACAAAACAGATGAACATAAGGGAAGGGAAACAAAAATAATATAAAAACAGGGAGGGGGACAAAACAGAAGAGACTCATAAATATGGAGAACAAACTGAGGGTTACTGGAGAGGGTGTGAGAGGGGGGATGGGCTAAATGGGTATTAAGGAATTAAGGAATTAAGGTATTAAGGGGCATTAAGGAATCTACTCCTGAAATCACTGTTTCACTATAAGCTAACTAATTTGGATGTAAATTTAAAAAATAAAAAATAAAACAAGTTATATAAATAAATAAATAAATAAATAAATAAATAAATAAATAAATAAATAAAATTATTTTTAAAAGACTAAAAAAAGTGAACTTCAGGTCAATATGAACATATTTAAATGATGTGGAACATTCTACACACACAGACACAATCTAAGCAAGTAGAATTGCTGAAGAAAATATTACAAAGTAAATATATATGCAGGTTTAAAACCTAGAAAGGGAAATCCCCAGATGTGAAAACAAAGGGAGCACCAAAGTCAGAAACAGTAGGGTAAGGACATAGTGTCTTCCTACCCTCCCTCTGGGGGCAGAGAATCTCTGTTTCACGAGGCAAACATGGACAACTCTATGAGCATCATTTTGAATAATCTAGCTTTATAAATACCATCAGAAAATCTTTCTGTATTCTGGTCACAAGTTGGGCTAATTTAAGTTTTCAAATATGTTTGTTTTTTTTTTATATTTTTCCCTATGTTCCTAGTAGGAGGAAATCCAGAGAAGCTGCTCAGTGGATGGTTGTCAGAGTTCTGTTAACTAGGAGTTCAGAATTAACTTTAAAATTTTTCCTACATATGTACATGGGCCTTTGCTTTCTTCTATCAAGTAGATCTCTATGTATAAAGTGAAATCTGTATCTCTCTGCTCTTGCTAAGGTTAACAGTGACTTCCATGTTCCTAAATTCAAGGTCTACTCTTCATCCACATCCTGCTTGACACATCGGGAGTATTTAACATAGCTGATCCCCTGCCTCTTCATTTAGCTCCTGACACCACATTCCCCCATGGTTCCCCTGCCTCTCGGAGTGTTCACCCTCAGGCTTCTTTGCTGTTCCTCCTCATCTCCCTCACCTCCTAGCATTAGACAGGCTGGTGTGCTGGTCTCAAGGCTTTATACTTGCATGCTAGATGGATGACTCCAAGACTTATATCTTTATATCCTGAATATAATTCTCCAGACCAGACCTCTCTCATAAACTCCAGACTCTTGTTTACTCGACATCTTCCCTTGGTTGTCTAACAGGCATTTTGATGTCTCACGTCCACAAACCGAACTCCTACTCTTCTTCCCATGAGATCTGCTCCCTTGCAATCTTACTCATCTCATTTAAGGGCAACTCAACTGTCTCAATTTCCTAGGCCAAGAAACTTAAAGTCATCTTTGGGTTATTCCTTTTATCACACATTACATCCAGTTTGTAGTGCTCTTAAGTCTACTCTTAAAATTGATCCCTTTCTACCCTGGTCCAAGCTATTGTTACCTCTTGTCTGGATCATTATAGTAGCTTCCTAATCAGTAATCCTTCTTCTCATGTTTAGTCTATTTTCCAACTTAGCTGTCAGAGTGATCCTGTTATTCATTCCATGATGATCTTGGTAAAAAATAAATCATGTAGCTCTCCTGCTCAATACTTTGCAAAATCTTCTCTCTCCTAGGACTAGAAGCCAACATCTTTTTTTTTAATTTCAATTCCAATATAGCTAACATACAGTGTTATGTTAGTTTCAGGTGTACAAAATAGTGATTCAACAATTCCATGCACCACCTGGCGCTCATCACAAGTGCCCTCCATAATCCCCATCGCCTATTTCACCCATGCCCATACCACCCTCCCCTCTGACAACCATCGGTTTGTTCTGTATAATTAAGGGTCTGTTTCTTGGTTTACATCTCTCTGTCTCTTTTTTATTCTTGGCTCATTTGTTTCTTAAATTCCACATATGAGTAAAATCATATGGTGTTTGTCTTTCTCGGAATGATTTATTTCACTTGGCATTATACTTTCTAGCTCCATCTATGTCGTTGCAAATGGAAAGATTTCATTCTTTTTACAGCTTTTTACAGCTGAATAATAGAATATTATTCTATTGTATAGAATATTAGAATATATAGAATATATAATAGAATATATTATATAATATATTATATAGAATATATTAGCATATATAGAATAATAGAATATTATTCTATTATATACATATACCACTTCCACTTCTTTATCCATTCATCTATCGATGGACACTTGGGCTGTTCCATAACTTGGCTATTGTAAAAAATGCTGCTATACATATAGATGTGCATGTATTGCTTTGAATTAGTGTTTTTGTATTTTGGGGGTGAATATCCAATAGCGAAATTACTGGATTGTAGGATAGTTCTCTTTTTGACGTTTTGAGGAATCTCCTATACCAGTTTTAGAAGCCCACATCTTTTAAATGACCTACAAAGACCAGCATGACTTGGCTTCTGTGCAGGGAAGTATTAAGCTTGATCAAAGAAAGCATTGGCCCTTTGCCCCCCAGCTCCTGGGAGGTAACCTCTAAGCCCTTGGAATGTTCTACCCAACAAGAGTATCTTTGTTTGCCTGGACGCTTTGGACCCTGCTGAATGGTGTATACTAAATGTATGGTTTATAGTGAGGCCTTGGGCCACTGGGAATCTGCTCATTCTTCACATGGACTGAGCGCCAAGGTCACCCATGCAGGTGGTCAGTGTGTCTATAGGGCCAATCTCCAGCAAAAAGTCTGGAGACCAAGTCTTGGGTAAGGTGCCCTGGCTGACAATACTCTGTCCATATTGTCGCACACTGTTTCAGGGGGAAATGTGCTTTCCACATAACTCCACGGGGACAAGACAACTAGAAGCCCTAACTGGTTCTCCTGGACTCCATCCTGGGCCCCTTTTCTCAATGGTGATTTTAATCTGTATCTTTTTGCTGCAATAAACTATAACTGTAAATATAACGCTTTGCTGAATTCTGTGAGTCCTTCTAGTGAAGCATATATATACTCTCATTCTAGGCCTTTACACATACTGTGCCCTCTGTCTGGAGTATTCTTCCCCCAAGAAACCCAGGTGATTGTCCTTTTCACCTCCTTCAGATATTTATTCAAATAGTGTCTTCTCAGTGAGGCCTTCCCTGACGAAACTGTTTAAAATTGTAACTGTCCACTAACACATACACTCTCCCTTCCTCCATGGTTTGTGTTTCTGCAGAGGTCTTATCTTTTCTGAAATGTTATATACTTTATTTAGTTAGCTCATTGTCTACCTAATCCTAACTAGAATGAAATCTTCAAGAAAACAGGGAACTTACTGTTTTTCTCTGTTTTGTTCATTGCTGTGTCCTCCAGAAGAGTGTATAACACAAGTGAGAACTTGGTAATAGCTCTTGAATGAAAGAATGAATCTGTGTATACTGGGGAGGAAATAAGGTAAAAAGTTCAACCAAAAATCGACCCAAAACAGCAAGGACTGATTAGTGGCCCTAGAAAAGAACTTCATAAAGAGGGCCACTGATGAATTATAAAATAAGGATTAGTAGACTTGGCTACATGAGCCTGATTTTCTATCTTCTAAGAAACTGTGTTTTGGATCACCCAACATTCTAAACGGGTCATGAGACATAAGAGGGATAATATTTACCCACATAGGACATCCAGAAACCAAGAACTGGTGAAAATGGAGTAAAAAAGTGGTAGGTCCTTGGAGAAGAAGTGGTTTTGAGGACCCGCTCATTGTCACTGAGGCCCACTCAGGTTCCCTCAGGCAATGAAACCCCTTGAATGGAAAAGTGTGACCCTACTGTCGCTATTGCCCAGTCCCACCAACACTGAGTAGAATAGGTCTGGGTGTTTCTCAGGATGTAAAGCGTGGCCAGAATAAAGTGAGAAACCCCACAATGACTCAATGACCTAATGATACCACCAAGGTAGCATCCTCTAACTGCTAATCTCCAGCTGAAGAGTTTCTTAGTTACAGGCCAGATTATTCCTGGGAAAGTCTGATCTATACCAAGAATAAGAGGTCTAATCAGAACTCACAATCATCCATAATTACTGCGTAGGGAGAGAATCCTTTAGTGTATTTAGGATGGTGGGTCATCTAGGAATCCCAACAGGATGGCTGACCCTATAAATTTGTCTCCCATCTTTTGGGAGATGACATATAAATGTTATAATGGTATGAGGAACCTCTTGCAATGAGATAAAAACCAAAAATGATCAGGACAAGAGTAAACCAAAAATGGCTAGCTGATGGGATTGATGGACAAGGGGTAGAAAGGGGAAGAATTCATGGTGGAAGGGGTGATAAAGAAGAGACCCATGGCTCTGTAACATTGGTACATAAGAACCACATCTAGGAGAAATGAGGAATATGCCCAGAGGGAAGACCATGAGTATCTTGTGTGGTCTCTGTAACTCAGGACCCCCTATGGATAGGGCTGCACAGTGACATCACAGAGAACTTTCTGGAGGAAAGTACAGTGACGCCTTCATGAATGCAGTGAGGTAAATAAATGGATGAAAAGTGAAACAAGATGAATGTCTGAGGAGAAACAAAAATAAAGTGGGCTTATGACATTATGATAGGTATGAAAGGCAACTTCAACGGTCTTAAAATGCAACCTATTTCCTATGAGAACAATGTTGTCCCCAAGTACCACTATCTCAAAGGAGGACATTGGGAGGCTTTTAGTAAAAAGAGAAAGGTAGGAAGTAAATGGCAGGAGACTATGGGTGGAGAGTCTGGCGGAGCAATTCCTTGTATCGGATAATCCAGCTGATTGTCAGCGAAGAATGAAGGCTTATTTGTTATACTCCTGCCTAATAATTCATTTACTCAGCAAATGTTTACTGAGTTCTACACTAGAGACTAGATTCTAGGGATGAAGCAATTAGCCATACAGATAAGATCCCTGTCTTCCTGGGGCTCACACGCTAGTGGGAGAGACAGACATTACAGAAATAAACAAATCAGAGTGCTAAGAGAAAAAAAACAGGCAGAAAGGAAGGAGGTACTAATTTGATGAATCTTAGAAAGAAGTTACAATGAGGATTCAGCTCTCGGGAAATTATGCATGGAGGTGCCAGTCATGCACAATGGTCATCTCAGGAGCAATGACGGCTCCTTTTTAAAGCCTTAACCACCTTCCAAGTGTATGTGTTGTCGTTGTGCTGAATTATAGAGTGCTGCAAAATTACAAAAGCAGTGACCTGTTACAAACCCTTTCAATGCTAAAGCAGAGCTTAGCTACCTAATGAGCTACACATTCTACACCCACACTCTTCAATTGTCAGAGCCTCTAAAACATTCTGCCTTTACAAATTAAAAGGATTATCATGAGGGAAAAAATAGACTAAAGACAACTGGGTCAAAAACTCCTTGTCTAAAGATAGTCCATATACCCCACTGGGCACCTGAGTTTCCCTGGCTGCTGGGCAGCTCACTACCTCCTCCTCTCCCACAGTGGGCTCCCTGGGACCTTGGGCCAGAATCCACGCCATCCCTCTGGAGACTGTTTGTGCCAGGCCCCTCCCTTTGCTGCTGCTCCAGCCTTTTGGAGGTGTCTCTGGGCCCGTTTCCTTGGTACTTGCCTTTGGAGCTGGATAGCACCTGCTTGACCTTCCCAGCCCTCTTCACTCTGCCTGTCTGTGCTCAGAGGGCCTGACTCCAGTTCCTGGTAACTCAACAGCCCCACCGCCAGCACACTCCCCTCAGCGGATACGCTGAGCAGAAGAACACAGATGACTGAATTTATGTGGGTCAATTAGGTCCGTACGTCTTTGAAATCCGCCTCAGCCTTGGACCTAAAGTCCAAGATGAAAATGTTGTGGCCCTTGTTGGGTAGCTGCGGAAGACATGGGCTTGGACGCGGAACTGGGAGCAGTAACCAGCAGACTGTAGGACAAGCACAGCAATTAGGTGGCACGACAGCACCACCTCCCAACCCCAAGCAGAAATTGCAAAGAGTCACGGCCCTTTTCCCACTGACCTCCTCCCTGAGCTAAATTTAATTCCAGCCTGAACTGCTCCAGATTGACGGAAACTAAAAAGACATGACAACTAAACTGTGATCCTAAACCGGATCTAGTACTAGTGGAGAAAAAAAAAATTGCTTGAAAGGGCATTATTGTGTCAGCTGACGAAATTGGAATACAGATGGTATACATCATATAAAAGTAGCATACCATGGAAATGTAACTGAAGTTGGAAAACGTGTAGGGGTGTATGTAAGGGTTAAAGGGCCATAACATATGTAATTTACTCTCAAACTTACTCTCTTGGAAAAACAAATTGGGAGGTGGGGGGAGGGGTGCAGGCAGCAAGCACGTAAGAAAATGTGCAAAGGTTAACGCAATTGGGGCAAAATCTTCACAATATGTTAAAAAATCAAGTGCCTAAAAATTCTTTGTATTCTTATAAGTTCCTGTGAGACTGAAATTATTTTCAAAATAATTTTTTTTTATAATCTGGTTTTAAGAACTAGGTAGGTTGTCTAAAAATAGCTCCTCTACTACCTGGACTGTCATGATTAGAGGTTCATTTCTTTGGATGTGACATATTTGCAGACCACCCCAATTTCTCCACATCAACTGGGTCCGCTTTGTTTTCTCCTTTTGAAAACAAAATGTCCTTTTGCTTCATAATTGTTTGAAACACAAAGACTTAGAACATATCTTCATCTGAACATTGGCATACATCACAAGATATATAACTGAAATCTTAGGGAGTATCAGTTCATAATTAGCTAGGGACAGGCAGAGGAATCACTAGAAAAGAAGCTAAAGCAATAAGTGTGGAGAGGTGTCCCATATAAATGAAAATGAGCCATGAATACAGAGGAGGAAGGGCACCATTATTCCTCCACCTCTTAATTTGGTGCTGAGCCAGACCTGAGGGGTAATGTACTACGAACTACCGAACTACCGTGGATTCTAAGCTAGCCTTCTCTCTGACAACGCTGATGACACTCTGCTTCCAGATTCCCTACACCTGCTCCATCTCAACTGTGCAACAAGGTGCCTGCAACCAAGATGGGGCAAAAGACATCAATAGAACGTTCTCTAAAGCAAGGCCAAGGAGGTGAGGCGTATGCCTTTCTTTTCTCCACCAGCCATGCCCCAGAGGTTTGTGGTGAGCTTCAGAATCCCCCGTGTTGGAAACTCCCGGACACAGAAATTTGCTCTATCAAATATCTAACTTATATAGGTTATAATAACATAGGCTTGCTATGGGTCAGGGCTTCTCAGAATCCTGAGAATATGCTGGCCATAATTTATTTTTTCTCGCTATAGGACATTTGCCACGTGGTACCAAAAAAGATACTTCTTAATTTCCAGAATCAAGGAAAATATACAGATTAGAATTTAAATTCTGGTCTAGGATTATCTGGGGAAAGTGTAAAGATTTCTGCGAGCTGTGGTTAAGGAACCCGGGGGCTTAGTTTTCTTTATGAAATAGCGCATCCTAGTGGCATTCTCAGAAACTGCAGGGAAATTCGGAAGTCTTCCCCCCGTCCCCTCCCCCCACCTTGAGTGAGTACATATTGGACCTACAGTAGCTCCTTGGTCAGAAAAACCAGGTCTCAGTGCTATTTCTTTTTTTTTTTTTTTAAACCGCCATCAAGAATTTCTATATGAGAAAACGTGGGTTCATATAACCCACTCTTGTTCTGGAGCCGTGAATTTCAAATGTTTTTATTCAGTTACATAAACAAAGCAACTTTTCCCTTGGAAAAACACAAGTGGAAATTTCAAAACAGAACAGAAATAATATTTCAACTCCAAGTGGCACGCATCTCTCACTTTTGCTTAAATTTTAAAGCATTTTCTATCTAAACTGACACTTTTAAAACCTACTTATTTTAGAACTTGTGTTACATTCAAAAGGAAATAAACATTCTGCTCCATTCTGAATAGGCCCCTTTCACTAAGCCTTTGAGCCCCTTCACCAGCAGCCTATTCAGATTTCAGGTCATCACACACATTCTGGGTCTGAACCATCTCCCTGTCACTGAAGTTCCTCCAGAAATGTTGAGGCCAGGAGAGCCACAGAGGGCTCAGAGCAAATTAGCACAGGCCTCGCGACTGACCAAAATTAGGCCAGTCTAAAATAAACCATGTAGGTTTTTTTTTTTTAATGTAGAAAATATAACCCCCTGCACAGGGAGCATTTATTAGTTTTTATTTATTTATTTATTTATTTATTTATTTATTTATTAGCCTTTTAATTTTCACGGTCATGGCCATAGCTCCTTTTCAAGTAGGTCTGAGTGCGCCAAGCATTTTGTGAAAAAAGTAGGTCACGGGAATGCATTGCAAAGGGATTTTGTTTGGGGGTTAGAAGTGAGGGGCTGGAAAGAAGACAGTGAGTTCAATTTGGGAATAGAAATAATTTTCAGTTTCTACGCTGTACTATGGGAATGATGAAAAGGAGGAAGAGCAAGATGGGGACAGTCTTTCCTGAGTGCCCACTATTTGTGCCTTTGCATGAATATTATTATCCCGTGAAGGAGGGTTTGTTTTCATTTTATGGGTAAGGAAGCCAGAGATCAGAGAAAGAGGGAAGAAGGAAGGTGGACTTCAAATCCCGAAGCTGGGACATCATCTTATCACTAGGACAGAACCCAGGAAAAGGTTTTCAGAGTGAAAATAATTCTACTTGTCCTTAGAATCTCCATCGAGAGACCAGTGAAAACTACCAGTTAACGAATGCTCTTAGTCACTTTGCCCCACCTCTTTGAGAAAGCAGTCGAGTGAGTGAGGTTTCTCTCTAGCTTTCCTATCCTCTTCTTCAGTTCCTTCCCTCCTATGTCCCCGTACGTCAACCTGTAGCTCCGTACCTGTGCCCTGACACACAAGCTTTCCTCTTGATCTGGTCTAGAAACTTTCTTTCTGCCTTCTCTGTTTTCAGGTCAGGTCTGGCCAATATCTTGTCTTTGCCTCGGTCAGCTGCCTCTTAGCTTGGATTAATACTTCTATTTTAACAGCACTGATGCCTCTAGTTGGAGAACGTCTCAGATACTGTGGCAAGCTGACGGGAGAGGTATTGTGAGCTGGTGTGAGTTTTGGGCTTTTAATTATATTCTGTTTCAAATATTTCTGTTCTGGCCACAATGCTAGGCACTGGAAATACACAGATTGATAAAAGATTATCTTTATCTTCATATACACCATTTGGAGAGTAATTTATTACAATGCTTCATGAAGCTGTTTTGGGCTATGCGTGAGGTGAAAGGAAAAAACCGCACATTTTCTCAATAGATCCTAAGGACAGCTTCCAATAGAAGAAAAAAAATTATAAAAGCAAGTGAGGAAAGGAGGGTGGTATGCCCAGTGTTTTGCAAAACTCAATTTGTAGGTGTTATTTTTGCCCCTCTCTTTGTTAGATACATTGTTACACACATTTCCTTTCAACCCTCTGGAAACTGACTACATCGTGGGTTCCCAAGATTGGCTGAGAAGGAGGTTGGAGCAAGAGAGCTCAATCTCCCAATCCCGCAGGGGGTGACCTAAGCCATGTGTGACTTCATTTTAGTCTTACAACAGTGTTGTAAGGTAACTTCAACTGGGTCCATTTTACAGATGAGGAAACTGAGGATCAGCAAGGTTAGGTAACATATTGCGTCTAAGACACAGGAGCAAATATGAAGTTAGAGCACTATTAGTGGGGGAAGAAGTCCCTACTTCTTGCTCTTTAATGTCTTTCTTTCTGCTCCCCAACTTCTAAGTAGATGCACCCCAGTCAAGCAATACACATGTACTGAGCACTGTCAAAGGGAGGACTGCAAAATATTATAAGCTCTGGTCCTTGGTCCTCAAGGTAACAGCAACATAATTTTGAGAATAAGACACACACACACACACACACACACACAAATAACTAACAATCCAAATCTATGTGGAGCAAAGACAGGTCATTCTGTAAGAGAGAAGACTGTGAGTTGGATTTGCCTAGGCAAGGAGGATGTATAAGAATATTCTAGTTGCAGCAAGTTATGATGAGTGGAGACCCAGTGGTCCAGGTCAGGGGTGGAGGATCCGTGTGCAGAGCAATAGGACCGAAGCAGGTTGCAGAGCAGAGCAAAAAAGACAGGTGACCAGAAAAGTAGACCAGAGCAGGATGGTGAATGTGACCGGGACTGCAGCATGCCCAGGAAGCAGTGTGGGCACACGGGTGTATGCACACGTGCGTGCATGGATGGGCATGGGCTGGGATGGGAACTAGGGGGCTGGGAATAAATATGGAGAGTGGAGAGAAAGCACTGGACTGGGTCCCGAGGTACAGGGGTTCTCGTCCCAGCTTTGCTGCTGGCTGCAAATGCAACCTCAGGCTAGTCACCCAACATTGCAGCCTTGCTTCTCTTCAGCTGTAAGACCAGAAACTGGAGATCATCTCTAAGATCTGTCAGTAATTTTAAGACATCCCCCTGCCTCTCCTTTTCTTCTGCTCCTTCTTCACCATCAGCTCCAGAATATGAGAAGTGTTCTCTTTGGTTTGCAAATAACAGAACTTTTTTTTTTAATTTGGGAAACAATTAGTTCATTGCATGAATCTGGACAAGCCCTGTTACTGTAAAAGAATAGTGAAAGCTGCATCATCATTAATAGGGAATTTTTTAAGCGTAAATAATCTCAAACTGATGTTTCTATTAAGCCAATGTCACTTCTTCGCTAGCCACCTGCTTGCTTTCGCTGAATTATTTTTTGCAGCAATGCCACTGTTAATGTTAGGGGATCCACAGTAAAGAGCCCTAGGAACCTCACTGCTGTGTTTACTGTAAGGATATTTTTGAGGATGTTACTAATTACATAAAGAAGAACCATGAGAGAAATTTTGCTCCGGGATCCAGATTAAAAAAAAAGATGTGCCAACACCGCTCAAGTGGCCTATCCTTACCTACCTCAAGGACCCCATGACTGTTGTAAAGAGCTCCATTTCACTATCTACAATTTGGTGCCGCTGGGAAGCACAGAGCCAACTCTGGTCCAAGCACATGGCTTGCACATGGCTTGCTCACCTCACCCCGGACAACATGTCTTCCCTGGCTGCTCTTAATCTTTCTTGAACTCATTTCTTCCTCTTTGTTATTTTTATCTTTCTGAATTATATGCATTTGGGTACTTTAATACCTCTGGAAACAAAGAAGTTTAAAAATATATACAAATAAATAAATAAATGGATAGATAGATAAATAACTTCATGCAACTGAAAGCTTTGTTTTCTAGACCAGAGGCCAGCAAACTGTGGCCTATTGGCCAAATCCAGTTGTTTTTGTATGGTCCTCAAGTTAAGATTGACCTGTACATTTTTTCATCGTTTGGGAGAAAAAAGGAAGATGGTTTATGATGTGCAGAAATTATGTAAAACTCAGTGTCATAATTCAGTGCCCATAAAGTTTTACCGGAACACAGCCACACCCACTCGTTCACTTACTGTCAATGATTGGTTTCACCCTCCCACAGCAGAGTTCAGTAGCTATGACAAAGGTGGATGTGGCCCCTGGCCTAAAATATTTACTACCTGGACTTTTATGGGAAAAAAATTGCTGATCCCTGAATTAGACTTTCATTTTACATCTGTGTAAGTTCCTCCCGGCTAATTATAAAATTGCTTCAAAGCTCGGTGTTTGCTGCATCCTTACTCAGTCTAGATATTTTTTGTGTTTTGTCCATAAAATTATCTCTCAGTGTACTTTAACCTCGACTTAAGCTCAGGTTTATTATCTGGCTCAGATTTCAACGCTGTGTAATAGAGACAATTGACTTTGCGCCTCTTAGAAATGACTAAAGGACTCCCTTGGGTAACTATTTTATAGACACTAATAAAATGAATCCACAAAAACCTTCTATTTTTGCAGAAAATTCTAAGCCAACAGAAGGATCTACACAGCAACTTGGCACTTTTTACACCACGTTCAAACAATTCCCTCCAGTTTCTTTTCAGTTGATACATGTGTTTGCATATTTACTGATTTTTTTCCTCTCCTGGTCACCCTCAGTTAGAAATAAAACAAGTCTCCATGGAAACACAACAGAATGCTCTCTCACAGATGATCGAGGGACCCAAGCAGCTGGTATTGGGCTGAAGGCTGCAGTGGCATCTGACCAAATTAGGAAGAGAAAACAGCTCACCGGCTCCTTCAGACCTCTCAGAATTCTAAAGCTCAGCATGAAAACCTACACAGACTGTGAATTACTGCAGATATCTTTTTATTCCTTCTTTTCTTTCTGAGAGATGTTCTGTCTTATCATGTGATATTCTTATATTCTTATAAAATATTCTGTCTTACCCCTGTGTACATTTCAGCCATAGGGGTTTTCATCCCCTCCCCTAGAATGAATGACAGAGTCTACAAAATAAGCAGGAGAGGAACTTCTATCAATGAGCACCTGCTGTGTGTCAGGCACTTACATGTCACAGCCAGATTAATGTCACACAGTTTGTAAAGCAGAAGAGCTAGGATTTGAACTCTCTTCTGGTTAACTCTAAAGCCCATTCTCTTTCCAGTACACATGAAATAATATCCTTCAGAAAGAAGAAAATAGAAAAGGCAAGATGAAACAAGGTATTTTGTTTGACAAAGCCATGGTTGGAGGGCAGTTGGAAATCAGGATAAGGAAACAAGAATATGAAATTCACCTTCTCACTTAATACTAGGTTTATGAGAAGTCACAGCCAATATGATTTCACTCATATATAGGATTTAAGAAACAAAACAAATGAACAAAGGGGAAAAAACCAAGAAACAGACTCAACTGTAGAGAACAAACTGATGGTTATGGGGGAAGGTGGGTGGGGTGAGTGAGATAGGTGAAGGGGATTAAGAGTACACATATCATGATGAGCACTGAGTCATGTACAGAACTGCTGAATCACTATATTGTACACCTGAAACTAATATAACATTCATTGTGTGTCAACTATACTGGAATTAAAGTAAAACACTTAAAAAGCAAAAAAGAAGTCATGGCCAAAAGCCAAGTTGGTGTTAGAACAGAGAGAAGCTGGGTTCTCTTCCCTAAAAATCCCTCCCTAATGTTCAGAGGAGGATGTTTTAAATAAGGGTGATTAATAAGGGTCTTGAAAGAATAGACAAATTACTATGGGAATCTAGAGAAAGGAGACGTGCTTCAGGTTGGAGGGAGGGGGACGGGAGGAATAATGGAGGAAGGGGTGGTAAAGCACAGCAACCCATCATAATACAGAGCTTTGGCTCTTCCCTGGGGCCAAGTATCCATTTAACTGAACTTGTGTCTGCTCAAATTCTGATCCCGGAGCTTCACTCTTCTAGGTCCCACTTGTTACTAGTGTTGCCGAGTGACACAGAACCTTGCCCAAGAGCCCATCTCTGTGACAGGACCAAGCACCCTCAAGGTCACAGAGCCTTGTTCCCCAAGCCTTATGAAGAGTCCCCTTGGAACCGTATTCTCAAACCATGGGAGTATGGGAATGACAGGGGGGCCTCCAGGGCCAGACTGGGGGATGACTGCTCCCCTCAAGCAGGTGGGCTCCAGGCCCCCAGCTTCAACAAGGACACCCTTGCTTTTATCTACTTGAGGAGGGATCATTCCTCTGCTTCAGAACCATTTAAAAACATATTCAGAACCTATCTTCGTCTGAACATTGGCACACATCACAAGAGGTCTAACTGACATTCAAACCAGGACTCCTGAGAGAAAGATGCATGTCCTCTGAAGGTTTATAAAGAGTTCATGGCTGGGACGCCTGGGTGGCTCAGTAAGTTTGGTGGCTGACTTCGGCTCAGGTCATGATCTCACAGCTCATGAGTTCAAGCCCCGCGTAGGGCTCTGTGCTGACAGCTCAGAGCCTGGAGCCTGCTTCAGATTCTGTGTCTCCCTCTCTTTCTTCTTCTCCCCTGCTCGCTCTCTCTCTCTCTCTCTCTCTCTCTCTCAAAAATAAACATTAACAAAAAAAAAATTCAAGAGTTCGTGGTAAAACCACCCATCCTGTGACAGAGATGCAGAGAGAGATTTTTTTTTTAATGAAACAGTTCATCCTCAACTGATCTACATTCAGACATCACCATCCTGCCACCACTGAGGGTCAAGGAAAGCGTAGAGAAGAGAATGGGAGGAGATGGAGAGAGAAGACAGCTCCTTCTTGTGGAAGCCAGATTCGGGAAAGGTGATTGAGGAACATCAGCATCTCCTCCATCCCGGTGTATGGAGCCATGAGTTCTCTTGGAAAGGTGGTTAGATTCTTCGTAGGCTCCATTTCCAAAGCATGTTGGGGTGGGCTGTGGTATGTTTATAATCTCCGTAAACCTAGAAGAGTTCCTCTTCTGCATGAGCCCTTTATTGCATAAAGAGTCTGTGTGAAACACATTGCTCTCCACAGAAAGAAGTCATTTCGTTGCAAATTGCTTTATTAGCCAAATTAGACGATAAAACTAGGGCAGTATCTACTACACTAAAATAGACCTTTAGATTATGGAAAAGTGAAATCATTGGAGACATCATGTCCCTGCAAAAACAATCTTACTCTGGAGAAGGAAAAGCTTTGACTTGAGCTAGGACAGCCGTTCTTCATGAATGTTAAATTCTTTTTTCCGTTTTCAACACCCTTGTCCTTCTGAATGGCTTTTGCTCAGTTTCTTGGATATTTAAAACTCTAGGCATTTGTCAGGCAAGCATTAGTGTCGGTGCCCCTGGGTGATTCAGCTAAGCACAGGCATGTCTTAGCGAGGTTTGGACAATAATTGCTCTGACAAAGAATGATACTTCCCATCTCAGAACACTTTATGAAGATTACACACCCAACCCCACACCAGGGGAAAACTTCTCCCTTTTGTTAATCTTTCACAGAATAAATGATGGTGTTGGAAGTTTAGAGAACAGCCAGTAATTTATCTCAGGCTGCAATGATAAAAAGTGCCGTCGTTTCAAGAAGAACTTGTTCGTGAGCTACTTTATTAACCATTAGCACAGACCACATGATTCAGACTTAGAAGAAAATAACGGCCTTAACATCCAGGCAGCATATTAAAAAAAGCCTACTCTTAATTTGTAAATTCCCTTAAGAAGAATAGAGCCCCCGTTCTTCATTAAGACCTGCTACGTCACCTACCTCCTCAAAGCCAAAGATATTGTTTCTACAGGCAACACACGGTTAGGATCCTCCACAGAGAGCCTGACTATCCTCTATGTAACCCTTTAAGCAAAGAGAAAGTAGACAATATAGAGCGCAAGAAACTAAGGCAGACCAAGAAGAGGGCTCCCTGCATTCATTTTTCTTTTCCTTTTTCCACACAGTGTTTGCTCTGTTATTTCAGTCCTTATTTCTTTAACAACAAGAACCCTTGACTTCCGTGCAGTGCCCTGGTTGAATAACATTGCAACCGGCCAGTACCTGTAAGCCATGCCCGTCTCTGCTCTGGTGGTTTCCTGCAATGAAATTCCATGGACACGTAAAAACTTCTCCAAATATTTCCGTTCCGCTGCGCCACTAGGCCTCACCGGCCAGCAGGCTGCCTGAGGTGGAGGCTTGGTCACTGCTATGTGCCGTCTACATTTCAGAGCCGATTCACTGGATTTGGGCAGACCCAGCTTGGGGCTGGGGATGTCCGCACAGGCAGGTTTATACAGATGCATGTTTTCCAAAACCCAAGAACGCAAAGCTAATTTCACAGTACTTAGCTCTGAGACTGGCTGTATCTTGCTATGATTACTTGGGTTATCTGGCTTTGGTGTGTCCCTAAAAGGGATCAGCTCGTTTTCCTTAGCTGCCCCTTACTATTTTTTGTATGTGAGCAGACTCTGGAGTCCCCGGCAGAGCTCCTAGATACATGTCTCTGTTGAAACCTTAGAAAACAAAACAAAACAAAACAAAAAACCCTGACAAAGTCCAATCCCTTTTCTTGTCCCCGTTAAGTTCCCAAAGTCAAGCTTTAGCAACTATGTATTGGCCCCTGGGGAAAAAATACGGGCACTCTTTCCCATGTCTTTCTATTTAGGTAAAAGGAAATATTTGGGTGGGATATAGGCCAAATGTTCTGTTCTCATAAGGATCATAAGGCCTTGGGGATGATTCATGAGTGTGTAATGAGACCTCTCTAAGTACTTCGTAATCAAATAATTTATTATACTAGAGACATGATTCATTTGGGTAGAAGGTCCATCAGTCTTTTTCTTTTTAAGATGTTGCTATCAAGTGATAGGAAATATCAATAGGATGGTTGTAAAAAGCAAAAGGCCTACACAAATAGGACCCAGTGATTTTTGACAGAGATGTAAGAGCGATTTGATAGAAAAAGGATAAGCTTTTCAACAAATGGTACTGGAGCAGTTGGACACCCATAAGCAAAAACGAACAAAAACAAACGAGCCCTGACTTCAACTTCATATTTATACAAAAAAATAAATCAAACTGTGTCACAGACATAGATATAAACCATAAAACTTCTAGGAAAAAACAGAGGAGAAAATCTTCAAGACCTAGGGATAAGTGACGAATTCTTAGAGCTGACACCAAAAACACAGCCCATAAAAGAAAAAATCAGTAAATTAGATGCCATCAACATTCAAAACTTTTTCTCCATGAAAGACCCCGTAAAGAGGATATGAAAACAACTGGGACTGGGAGGAAGTATTTGCAAACCATGTCCAACAACGGGCTTATATCCAGAACATACAAAGAAGTCTCAAAACTCAATAATAAAAACATAAACACTCCAATCAGCTGGTGGACAAAAGACTGAACGGATGTTTCACTGAAGAAAATATACGGATGGAAAATAAGCATGTGAAAATAAGTTCCACATCATTAGCTATTAGGGAAATGCAGATTAAGCCCATGAGATATTACTACACACACCAGACTGGCTAAATAAAAATACCAATAACACCACATGTTGGCAAAGATTCAGAGAAACAGAATCACTCACACATTGTTGGGGGAGACGTACATTGGAAAAGAGTATGGCAATTTCTTATAAAACTACACATACCAAACCTACCATAGGACACAGTAGTTGTACTCTTGGATTATTTCCCCCAGAGAAATGAAATCTATGTTGACACAGAGAAACTATACACAGATGTCCATAACAGGTTTATTCAAAATAGCCCAAAACTGGAAACAACCCCAATTTCCTATAACAGGTGAATGGTTAAACTTTGGCGTATCTACACTATGGAATAGTATTCAGCAATAAAAAGGAATGAACTACTGATACACGCAACGACTTGAATGGACCTCAAGGGAATTTGCTGAGTGGAAAAAAGCCAAATTACACATATCAAATAGGACTCATTTTCTCTCCCTTTCCCCCACCATATCACAAACACTCCCTCCCAGCTTCCCAATTTTCCTGGGGAAAATCATTACTTATCTTGTTTTCTAATTGTTCAATATATGTCTTATGTTGCCAATGTTTCAATAAGGTCCTTAAGAGAAAACAAAAATCATCATACTGCATGATTCCATCCAGATCACATTCTTTAACTGATAGAATTACACACATGGATAACCAATTAGTGGTTGCCAGGGGTTAGAGAATTGGAAAGAGAAGGAGGTGGCTCAGTCTATAAAAGGGTAGATGAGGGATTCTTGTGCTGGAATTGTTGTGTCTTGACTATGGTGGTGGCCACATCACTCTACATGTGTGATAAAATGGCCTGGAGCTAACACACACACACACACACACACACACACACACAAATGAGTGCATGCAAAACTAGTGAAATCTGAATAAGGTCAGTGGCTTGCATCACCATCAATTTCCTAATTGTAATATTGAACTATAGTTCTGTAAGGTATCATCATTGGGAGTAACTGGGTGAAGGAATTTCTCTGTATTGTTCCTTACAACTGCATGTGACTCAATAAGGATCTCAACAGAAAAAGTCAAAAAGAGAAAACAAAAAGTCCCCTCACATAAGGGTCTTTTCGCTTTGTGATACCAGCTGCATCTCTCCTCCAGCGACCACTCCTGGGCATAAAGGGTTCATCCAATCCAACAGGCTTCCTACTCCCACCCCACCCATCACCATGGCTTTGCTCACATGAGCTCCCCCACCCCATGTCCTGTGAGAGCTCACCTCCTCTAGGAATTCTTGCCCTACCTCCTAGACCCTGGTATATGATTACCTCTTGAAATTCCTCTTGCAATTCACTTCTAAAGCACTCACTTGACACCTCTAAACTGTTTCCAAACATTTGTAAAAACCTGATGATTTCTGTCCTATTTTTGGACCACGTTTACCATTATTTATTTACTATTTGGAATTCACCTGCTTTTTTTTTTTTTAAACCTAAATGAATATATTTAGTGTTATGAGCTGAATGTTTGTATCCCTCCCCCAAATTCACATGTTGAGATCTAATCTATGATGGCATTGGGAAGTGAGACCTTTGGGAGATAACTAGATCATGAGGGTAGAGCCCTCATGAAGGGGATTAGTTCCTTCATAAGAAGAGGCCAGAGAGCTAGCTAGCTCTCTTTCCACCGTGTGAGGACACAGCAAAAGACGGCTGTCTATAAACCAGGGAAGAGGGTTCTGGCCCAAATCCAACCATGCAGTCACCCTGGGCTTGGAGTTCCCAACCACTAGAACTGTGAGAAATAAACGTTTGTTGCTGAAACCACAGTCTGTAGTAATTTCCTATAGCAGCCCAAGCTAAGAAATTTGGTAAGGAAAACTTATATTACTAGCATTACACATAGAAAACCTTTATCACTTGAAATAAAAGAGAGCGTAGCCTGTAGAAAATAAGTATAATAAAGATGAAGAATATTATTAAACTGCCAGACACTGTTGGTGTCCAAAGTTTCCGAACCCGAGTCCTACATCTTTTTGTTTTTTATATCAGAAATTAAAAGGTATTATTAGGTGTTTAGCACAAATCTGAGACTTTTTTTCTCCTTTCTCCTGTTAATTTTTTAAAGGTAATCAGAAGAATTGACAGGAAATTGACACAGGAATACACCACCTTTACAATATGAATCCAAGTTAATGCCCCATCCGTGTCACCTCCTTGTCTGCCAGTGGTACTGGTACCTCCCTTGGGAGACACAGACTCATAACACATTGTCCCAGAGTACTAGATACCTCCTCCTGCAAGTGCACATCTAACTCCCCATCTAAGCGATAAGCTCTTTGAAGAGACGGACAGACTCTATCTGGTATAAGTTTTAACCTCCATCATAACCAGCATGGTATCTTGTGCTCAGTCAACATTTCATAGATGTTAAGAGTTTGCCTGCTTGAATTTTAAAATTCCAAAAGCTACTCTTGTCAATCTTTCCATTTTCAAGCTCACAGCCAAAGCTGAATCTCAGGGGGGAAATAAGAGCTTAGAGAGAGGGGGCCAGGAAAAGTTAGAAGAGGACACAAGCCGCGGGATGGAGTCGGGGAGAAACAGGCGCGCCCAAGTAAAGTTGTACCTACTGTTCCACCACTTACACGAGCCCGTGGTTGCATCTGACTTTGTGAGCCGTGGAAGTGGCTCCCCAGTGGGAATACCCAACAAGGAAGAAGCAGAGGTGAAGTGAAAGAAGTCATGGAAAATGAGACATGAGCCCTGTTCAACACATCACTCTCTTTTTCTGCCCTCTGAGTATGGAGCCAAGCCCAGGAGAGGAGAGAGGGATGAGAAAGCCAAAATTTGTCTGAAACCAACATCTCTTTTCATTAAGTTCTAAAAGCTGATCACTGTCATAAAAGGTCCCAGTTTGAAGGTGGGGAGTAAAATATATATATATATATATTTTTTTTTTTAAGATTTTTTTTTTTAAGTAATCTCTACACCCAACATGGGGCTCAAACTCACAATCCTGAGATCAAGAGTTGCACACGCTACTGACTGGGCAGCCCGGTGCCCCAAATAAAAACTATGTTTATAAAAGAACTTTAAGCCCCTTTGGCTGCCAATGCAAATCTTGCAAATGTACAATACTATAAGAAATGCCCCTGAGCAGCTGAGAGGGGCAGTTAATGTCTGCTTTGCTGTCTTTCTCTGTCTCAGGAATGACTATCATATACTGTTCAGAATCTTTAAATACTATGTAATCTCAGTGTGGAGAAAAAGTGACAAGACCACTGAGGACAGAGATGTTTCTGGTCATGTTCTGCTGATGGGGTGCTGAGAATCAGAAGTCACAAATAGAAGCTCATATAGCTCTGGGTGGTGAGCAGGCTTTAAACACACTTGTTCAGCATTCATAGGTAACAATGTAACCATGGGCAGGCCTTGACATCTCTGTCCCCTTAGTTTCTTTATTGGCTCAGATTTAGGTAATCTCTTAAGATTCTTCTAGGTCTGGTGTTCTGTGAATCATAAAAACAACTTGGGGGTGCCTGGGTGACTCAGTCGGTTGAGCGTCCAACTTCAGGTCAGGTCATGATCTCTCAGTTCGTGAGTTCGAGCCCCGCGTTGGGCTCTGTGCTGACAGCTCGGAGCCTGGAGTCTCCTTCGGATTCTGTGTCTCCCTCTCTCTGCCCCTTCCCCGCTCATGCTCTGTCTCTCTCTGTCTCTCAAAAATGAATAAATGTTAAAAAAAAAAAAAAAAAAACCTACTTAGGCTACGGGGCACCTGGGTGGTTCAGTCAGTTAAGTGTCTGACTTCAGCTCAGGTCATGATCTCACAGCTCATGGGTTCGAGCCCTGCGTCGGGCTCTGTGCTGACAGCTCAGGGCCTGGAGCCTGCTTTGGATTCTGTGTCTCCCCCTTGCTCTGCCCCTACCCTGCTCACACTCTCTCTCTGTCTCTGTCTCTCTCTCTCTCTCTCAAAAATAAGTAAACATTAAAAAAATTTTTTAAGAAGAAAAACTACTTGGACTAGACATTCTACAGAGGTGAGGATCCTGCCTGTGTTGACTGGAGAGGCTTGGAGACTATGAATTATTAGCTAGCTCTCTGACACCGGGACCCAGGAGATTGCTGCTATTATTCTTGGAATATACCAGTCACACATATAGCCTGCTTTAAAATTTTTCTTGGCTAAAGAGATGGCCTGTTAAACACTATATCTTGGATTTATGGGAACATCACAGTCATCTAAAAATTGTCTTGGCCTACAATCGAAAACTGAGGCCAGAGCCAGTGGGCCTGGGACAAGGAGACTGTGTTTCCACGGCTGGGGTGAAGGAGGGCTGGCTCTGCTCAAATGAGTTTGGACAAGGGACACCAGACCACAGATCAGAGCCTGTCTCTCTATTCCAATCATTTATGGGAACTGTGGCTCTTACTCCCACTCAGGGGTCTGCTGGCTACTGCTCTGCAGGCGATGCTGTGATGAGAGCAGTCACCTGACCGAGATGTCTGCCTTGTCCCACTGGGAGTCATCACAGGGCTTTCTCCTCTTGTCATTGCCATCTTCTCTCCACCTTTGCAGAAGCACCTGGGAGTCTAGTTGTGTGCAGTGAGACCACAGTTAAATATGGGCGTGTCATATCAATGCAACACGATGAAGAAAACCTCACCCCTGCCCTTGAGGAGTTCCCAGGAGGGAGAGGAGAGACCAGTAAAGCTTATAAAGCAGTGAGCTATGAGCTAGGGCCAATCCATCTCACCTCCTTTTAGGACGAAATGTTCCTAATAATAGACAACAGCAGTTCCGATGGGATTGGGGAGAGAACACATGTGACAGTGTGAGGGATGACAGCATGGGACAAATGGAAAGCCCCGCCCAGCCAGCCTCAGCTCTGAAGGCAGGGCCTCCCCTCAGTCCCAGTCTCCTTTACATCTTTTCCTTATCCCTGCTGCTTGTATATTATGTACTTTTGCATTATAACATAAAGCAGCCCCTCCTCAATGTACAATCATATTTCTAATACATACAGAGGCATATACATTATAGCCTTGCTTTACAAAAATGAAGCATACTTATGGATGACCACATGTACAGGTCTCTTCCTTGGCCTATGAAGGGCTTATGGGTGGGGCTGACCCTTGGGATTTCACTGGCATCCTGCATTTATCCCACACTGACCCATATCCACAACCGGAAAGCATCTTTGAGTAGAGTTTGTCATTTGCAGCAAAATCTCCCCTCATCACTTTGAGGGTAACCATCTTGTTCTTTCTGCAAAAGGTCGCCCCCAAAATGCCAAAACGTGGCCTTTAGTCTGAGACTAATGCAATGGAAATGGCCAATGGGACCCAATGTGCAAAAGGGTGCCCTGTGGCCAGAAATACCTTGAAAGGTGGCTGTTGGGGACACAGAGTACCTTGGAAAAGAGGCAGGTGAGGAGGAAGGAAGGGTGAGAGAAGGGGCCGCAGTCCTATTATATAGGTTTTACACTTTCTTTTTAAGTAATCTCGGGCCATTAAAGGTTTGAAACCAGGATAGTATTATGGTTATAAGCTGTTGAGTCATTACTGAAGTAATGCTCTCAGGATGCTAAGAACATGCTCCTCCCTTATCCCAGCCTGCATTGGCCATGGAGTGGGGGTGGAATATAGTGGAAAGTGCATGGGCTGCAAAATCAGAAAGACTTAGATTTGAATCCTACCTTTTACAGCACACTAGTGGATTGACCATGGGCACTTGCTGAGCTCCAATCAATTGCTCTGGAAAATACACCTCTCCATATTACTTCATAAGGTTGTTGTGAAGATGAAAGGAAGCACAGTGTTTGGTGTGCCTGGCTCAGAATGCACGGCCCAATAAATGGTGGTCATTGTTATAATATCGGTGGTATTACACGACGCCAAGGACTGCCTTGGGCATTGTCGTCGGTGTGGATGGCGCCCCCTAGTGTCACACAGCAGCCAAAGCTTTACGTGGCCGACCTAGTAGATGCAGCAAGCAGTCATTTTCAGGGGACATCAACGCTATGAGTTGCATGACTTCAAAATGATGGGATGGCTTTAAATATATGACTTCCTCTTTTCTAAAGAGAAGGGAAATATTATCTGATAAAGTTGATTTGCTCTTCATCTGGCAAGAAATCCCCCCATCACTCCTTAAGCGTCTACTCAGAAAGCAGATTTGAACGTTGCAGAGAATCCCACACCTCCATGGTCCCTGCTCCATGTGCTCTGCCGTAGGCTCACCCATCTTCCACACATTATCCTTTTGGGGTCAGGAACGTATCAGAGACAAGGCTGGGAGTCTGGGACACAGAGCAGCACCATGAAAAGTGAATCCCAGCTATAAAAAGCAAGGCCTAATAACGTACACGTTCAGTTTTGTGATACAATGCACTGCTGTGAGGTCTTCTTGGCATCATTCCAGCTGAACCAATCTATCTCTTCATCATCCTCTTCCAGGCACGTAACAATAATCTAAAAAATCTAGGATTCTAACTACAACTCTAAGAAATCTTAGAAATCACCTGGTTCGGGGCGCCTGGGTGGCTCAGTCGGTTAAGCATCCAACTCTGGATTTCAGCTCAGGTCATGAACCCAGGATAGGGAAACTGAGCCCCATGTGGGACTCCACACTGAGCATGGAGCCTGGTTAAGATTCTCTCTCCCTCTCCCTCTGCCCCTCCATGGCTCACACTTGCTCGCGTGTGTGCACACATACTCCACGCTCTCTCTCTCTTTCTCTGTCTCTCTCAAAACAAAAAAGGAAATAAAAGATAAGAGAAGAAAAGAAAAAGGAAAAGAAGAAAAAGAAAAAGAAAAGAAATCGACTCGTTCAATTCTCTTGTTTTACAAATAAGGAAAAAAACATCCAGACCAACCGGGCAACATTTAGAATCAGTTATTGTGAGGACTGGAATAAAATGCAAGTTTCCAGGAGCATGGGCTTAGAGGTAGACAGACAGATTTAAATCCTCGGCTGATAATATGCTACTGTGTAATGCGAGTGTCTCTGAGTTTTTAGTTTCTTCCTCATAAAAACAGGGGAAAAAACACTACTTCCACAAAGTGAGCTAAATCAGTCTATATTTTTTTTTAATTTTTTTACTGTTTTTAAATTTTTTACTGTTTGAGAGAGAGAGAGAGGGAGAGAGAGAGAGACAGAGTGTGAGTGGGGGAGGGGCAGAGAGAGAGGAAGACACAGAATCTGAAGCAGACTCCAGGCTCCGAGCTATCAGCCCAGAGCCCGATGTGGGGCTCGAACCCGCCAATCATGAGTTCCTGACCTAAGCTAGAGTCCGTGCTCAACCAACTGAGCCATCCAGGTACCCCCAGTTTATATATTTTAAATCTCCAAATACACCGCACCGCCTCTTGCAATGTCATTTCACCATGTAATAATTGTGAATGTTTAACCATTGACCGATGTTCCAAGGAATACTGTTGAAAACATGATCCACTGGAAAGCCCTCCGTGTATTTCTGCTGTGGAAGACAAATGAATAGCTTCATTTTGCTTACTTTATTTGTGACAGAATGTTCTGTCTGCGGGGAAATTTATAAAACAGAGTACAAGGGTCCCATCCACATTTTGAAAAATTGTGTTCTTCATGGTTTGCTCTTCTAAAATCTCTAAGGAGTATTCCAAGATAAACCCCAATGTGAAGCAATTTCAGCATTTGGCATTTTCCCAAACACATTCAAATGCTAGCTCAAATAAAGTAACGACTGAATTTTTTAGAGGTCACCTGTTTAGCAGCCTTGCTAGATAGAACACAACCGAGAATAAACAAATGAACAAATAAGACATCACAAAGTCCCAGTCCCAAAACTCCTGGGAGGGCACCTCAGTTTATAAACCATTTACTCTCTCTTGGTCATGATTCAAGCACAACGGAGCTTCTTATTTCCCACTCCCCAGCAGAGTAAGGGTAGCAAATGAGATGAAAAAGCTATTAGAGAGGCAGGCATATTGACAGCAGCAAGAAAAATTTACAGCAAGACGCGGATACAGGAAAAGTAATGGAGGGGGTGAAATACAGAAGACAAAATTTAAGAGCAAATAAAGCCTCTGATTTTCAAGGCAAAGAGTTCTATATTCCTTAATCGTCCCCGAGGACAGTTTAACATAGCACAATAGCTGACATTTACTAAGATAAACTAGAGTTGTCGAGTTGTTTCTTCAGGTTTAAAAAGTTAAAAATAGAGCCCTGACTGTGAAATTAGAAAGTTTCAGGGGCGCCTGGGTGGCGCAGTCGGTTAAGCGTCCGACTTCAGCCAGGTCACGATCTCGCGGTCCGTGAGTTCGAGCCCCGCATCAGGCTCTGGGCTGATGGCTCAGAGCCTGGAGCCTGTTTCCGATTCTGTGTCTCCCTCTCTCTCTGCCCCTCCCCCGTTCATGCTCTGTCTCTCTCTGTCCCAAAAATAAATAAACGTTGAAAAAAAAATTAAAAAAAAAAAAAAAAAAAAAAAAAGAAAGTTTCAGGTACTGGGAAAATCGCTTGAGTGAAACTTTCCGTTCTCTGACAGTGTCAGATGAGCAAGGCCTAATTGTGACTAATCTCCACATTTAGAAATAGTGTCTTGCCCCTTCTCACAAACTTCTTTCCATCACTAGCAACTTGGTGGTTTAGCTGATGACTAGCCTAAGAAAAGATCAGCTTTGTTCTTGAGCTACAGACCACGCATTTTCTTTCCCTTGCCCCTTCCTCCCTGCTTCCTTGCTGGCTCATGGTCTCACGAGCTCCTGCATCTTCCTTGTAAAAATCCGCTGAAACGGTGCATCTTGTGTTTATTTTTTCCTGACATTTCTCTTCCTTGTCTCCTTACCTCCAGGCAGAACTAATTACTCCTTTATTTCCATAGCACTCCATTTCTACTTCTCATACGGCACCAATAAAACTTTATTGTGGTCTTGTCTTTTCTGAAAGGACTCCAAGATTATTCAGAGCAAGGACCCTATCTTATGTGCCCTACATCCCCAGAATTGAACATAATAGATGATCGAAACTCTTGAATGAATTTCTGTTTAATTTTCTAGTTTGCTTGTTAGGAATTCTTTCAATATTACATAAACAGTAATATAAGAGCAATCCTAAATTCTGAATATTGACTTCATCGGATATTCATTTAACTGGAAATACTTTAAAAAACACATTTCAACTTGATACTTGTTTGCCATTTCTTTTGGATAGATGACCATCTGGAACCTAAAGTATTATAAACAGATTTAAGCATTTAATGTTTTGTTCAACAAGCAACTGGTGTTTGGATCACATCATTCAAATTACTGCGCTTGGAGACAGAAAGAGCTGATCTTTCAAATGCATCCCACTTATGGAATAGTTTGCCCTGACTACACCTCCTTAGTCCCTGAGGTAATTAAATAATTCAACAGCCCTTTTGGACAGCTTGTCTCATACTTAATGTTTATTGCTGTAATCAAATTAAATAACAAGATGAAGCTATAGAATACACGTTGGACTTTGACAAGTGAACTATTATAAATATTTGTAATAATTTGTAATAATTTTTTTAAAAAGTATATTGAATACAAACCCAAATTCTCTTAACCAATTTTTCCTCAAATTCCTCACCATTCCACACAAAAATATGCACATATCTTGTGTGAGGCTCTTGTTGAGCCAGGGAAGGAATGCCAGGACATCATAAATGATAAGCCATATTATTTAATAATATTACATTCAAAACCATATTGGATCCTGCTGCTGAGAACAGAGTGACCGGCTTGTCTGTTGTCAAGACTCCTGTAGGTGCCTTCCAGAAAAGCGCGAGCGTTAATTGAGTGAACATGCTGTCATAGAAGCTCTTCTTAAAAACACACCTGACCAGTTCTGAAATAACAGACGAAATTAATGAGCCCTCTTGGCTCTCAACAAGTGCTCTCCGACTTCTGTTTCCATGTGCCTGATCCCGCCTCATAAGATATCAGCGTGCGTCTGTGGCGCCAGCGCCTTTGGCTGTCACCATGGGAAGAGATGACCTCCTGCCCTGCAGCAACTCCATCTCACAGCCGAGTGGAGGAGGAATAAAACACGAACTGCAGGAAACTCCTGCTCACCCACCCATCAGTGATCCTTAGGGCAATAAGAAAAATTCTGAGAGGTTCAAAATGGGAGCTGAGCACTCATGGATTGATGTAAGCAAGGCTGTGTTCCAAGTCCTTGCCAAGCTTATAGCAGATCACCATCTACGGGTTTCTGAGGGACGCTAGGCTTCTCAGTAAAACAGGAAAGGAAGTTCCAAGTAGAGAAGCCAAAAGAGACTGACCCACCATGTGGCTATCGCCAGGTGGGTGCGTCAGGCTTTGAACAAAGAGAATGGTCTTGAGGGTAAAGAAATGCCCTTCATCTCTCCCTGTTATAGGAAACAGACTCTGCCTCAGCACTTCCTTTATTCTGCTCTGACCATGGCTTTGTGACAGAGTCTGGCCAGCTGTTCATCATGCTCATTTCTCTCTTCCTAGGCATGCATTTGGACGCCATTTCCATCCTCCTTTGAAGTTCAGAACGGTCATGTGATTGAGTGCCAGTCAATGTCACTTCTGCCTACAGGTGCCACTTACAGGCCTGGGCCATAAAGTACCCTTCAAATCAACCTCCAAACTCTCTTCTGTCTGCTGGATCGATGTCAATTCTCAGTCACTAGCCAGCTTAGAAAACAAAAGCAAAAATGACAGAACTTTCATCAGCCTGGATTTCACCTGATGGGACAATCCTACTCTTGACTGGGCTCCCATGAGTAAGAAATAAACTTTCTTAGGTCAGGTCACTGAACCTGCAGGATTTAGCAGCAGGAGTGTCCCTTAATAAGATCAATGGACTCTATTTAGTGAGGGGCATTCACTTTTAGCCTAACCATAATAAGCATTCAAGAACTCTTCCTAGATTGGGAACCAGAATCAGATATCTGGCCTGGAGCTAAATTTAATTTCCTGGTGAGAAATATTTGGCAAGTTTCTGTTTGCAATTAGGTTGTGATGTGTGTACCAAGGCACATGAAACCCCCAACCTCTCTTGCCTTGGAATGGAGATTTTTCTTCCAAACTGCAAGACTTGATGCCTGATGACTCAAGAGGCTGCAGGGGGAGGAAACATCACTTCAATCATCATCTCCAGACAGATGTGAGCACGTGTTTCTCAAAACCACACTGCATCCTCCCAGAGAGCAGAAAAGCACCTAAAACAACAGCAAAAATCTCTGGCAGCACATTAGCATGTGCCATTTAGTGATGACCACGAGCTAAAATTGGAAAGGTCAAGGCAGCTGTTGCTGTGTAATGTTTGCCTCCTCTTGGAGTTGTGTGAGAGGGAGATGGCCAAAGACCCTGACTTAAACCAAAGATCTGAAATTCAGTTAAATTCATCTAATAGAGGATGCCATGTGAGGGCTTCCAGAGCCTCTGCTCTTACACAGCTCTTTTGATGGAAATAACTTCCATGGAGAGAAGCCTGAATAAATACCGAAATTCACAGTCCACTGTATCATGCAGCCCTTTGCTCTCCATCTGAGGGACTTTTTCGCCATCTAAGCTGCTCTCCAGCCCCCACCCCCAGCCCTTGGCTAGACTCATGTAAGGCCAAACTCAAGGACCTCAAACAGGGAGAAGGAGCTGTGACTCCCACATCCCTCATCAAGGAACCTTATACTGTGATGGAAAGTGAAAGGTAAAATTACTCAAGTGATATCTCAGTAGCGATCTATAATCAAGCCAAATGAGGGAAAGGGAGTGTTCTGTGGGGTTAAGAGGTGACATCTGCCACCCAACCACCCAGGTTCAAGTTCTGGCTCTGTCACTTACTTGAGTTGGACCTAGGGCAGTATCTTTTGTAAGCCTTCCTCCCATGAAGTGGAGATAACAAGAGCCACCTGGTTGATTATTGGTAGGGATTAAACTGAATGGTCAAAGGAAAGTGCTCAGTAGATAATAAGGATTCAATAAGCACTTCCTGGTATTAAGAAACAAGGCAAGATTCCTAAACCAGACAGAGACCCAGTAAAAAAAGAGAACTACAGGCCAATATCTCTGATGAATATGGATGCAAAAATTCTCAATAAGATACTAGCAAATCGAATTCAACAGCATATAAAAAGAATTATTCACCATGATCAAGAGGGATTCATTCCTGGGATGCAGGGCTGGTTCAACATTCGCAAATCAATCAATGTGATACATCACATTAATAAAAGAAAAGATAAGAACCATATGATCCTGTCAATCGATGCAGAAAAGGCCTTTGACAAAATTCAGCACCCTTTCTGAATAAAAACCCTCGAGAAAGTCGGGATAGAAGGAACATACTTAAAGATCATAAAAGCCATTTATGAAAAGCCCACAGCTAACATCATCCTCAATGGGGAAAAACTGAGAGCTTTCCCCCTGAGATCAGGAACACGACAGGGATGTCCACTCTCACCGCTGTTGTTTAACATAGTGCTGGAAGTGCTAGCATCAGCAATCAGACAACAAAAGGAATCAAAGGCATCAAAATTGGCAGAGATGAGGTTAAGCTTTCACTTTTTGCAGAATGACATGATATTATACATGGAAAATCCGATAGACTCCACCAGAAGTCTGCTAGAACTGATACATGAATTTAGCAAAGTTGCAAGATACAAAGTCAATGTACAGAAATCAGTTGCATTCTTATACACTAATAATGAAGCAACAGAAAGACAAATAAAGAAACTGATCCCATTCACAATTGCACCAAGAAGCATAAAATACCTAGGAATAAATCTAACCAAAGATGTAAAAGATCTGTATGCTTTATATAGAAAGCTTATGAAGGAAATTGAAGAAGACATAAAGAAATGGAAAAACATTCCATGCTCATGGATTAGAAGAATAAATATTGTCAAAATGTCAATACTACCCAAAGGTATCTACAAATTCAATGCAATCCCAATCAAAATTGTACCAGCATTCTTCTCGAAACTAGAACAAGCAATCCTAAAATTCATATGGAACCACAAAAGGCCCCAAATAGCCAAAGTAATTTTGAAGAAGAAGACCAAAGCAGGAGGCATCACAATCCTAGACTTTAGCCTCTACTACAAAGCTGTAATCATCAAGACAGCATGGTACTGGCACAAAAACAGACACATAGACCAATGGAATAGAATAGAAACCCCAGAACTAGACCCACAAATGTATGGCCAACTCATCTTTGACAAAGCAGGAAAGAATATCCAATGGAAAAAAGACAGTCTCTTTAACAAATGGTGCTGGGAGAACTGGACAGCAACATGCAAAAGATTGAAACTAGACCACTTTCTCACACCATTCACAAAAATAAACCAAAATGGATAAAGGACCTGAATGTGAGACAGGAAACCATCAAAACCCTAGAGGAGAAAGCAGGAAAAGACCCTCTGACCTCAGCCGCAGCAATTTCTTACTTGACACATCCCCAAAGGCAAGGGAATTAAAAGCAAAAGTGAACTACTGGGACCTTATGAAGATAAAAAGCTTCTGCACAGCAAAGGAAACAACCAACAAAACTAAAAGGCAACCAACGGAATGGGAAAAGATATTTGCAAATGACATATCGGACAAAGGGCTAGTATCCAAAATCTATAAAGAGCTCACCAAACTCCACACCCGAAAAACAAATAACCCAGTGAAGAAATGGGCAGAAAACATGAATAGACACTTCTCTAAAGAAGACATCCAGATGGCCAACAGGCACATGAAAAGATGCTCAACGTCGCTCCTCATCAGGGAAATACAAATCAAAACCACACTGAGATACCACCTCACGCCAGTCAGAGTGGCTAAAATGAACAAATCAGGAGACTATAGATGCTGGAGAGGATGTGGAGAAACGGCAACCCTCTTGCACTGTTAGTGGGAATGCAAATTGGTGCAGCCACTCTGGAAAACAGTGTGGAGGTTCCTCAAAAAATTAAAAATAGACCTACCCTATGACCCAGCAATACCTCTGCTAGGAATTGACCCAAGGGATACAGGAGTGCTGATGCATAGGGGCACTTGTACCCCAATGTTTATAGCAGCACTCTCAACAATAGCCAAGTTATGGAAAGAGCCTAAATGTCCATCAACTGATGAATGGATTAAAAAATTGTGGTTTAGGGGCGCCTGTGTGGCTCAGTTGGTTAAGTGTCCGACTTCGGCTCAGGTCATAATCTCACGATCCATGAGTTCGAGCCCCACGTCGGGCTCTGTGCTGACAGCTCAGAGCCTGGAGCCCATTTGAGATTCTGTGTCTCCCTGTCTCTCTGCCCCTCCCCTGTTCATGCTCTGTCTCTCTCTGTCTCAAAAATAAATAAACGTTAAAAAAATTTTTTTAAAAATTGTGGTTTATATACACAATGGAGTACTACGTGGCAATGAGAAAGAATGAAATATGGCCCTTTGTAGCAACATGGATGGAACTAGAGAGTGTTATGCTAAGTGAAATAAGCCATACAGAGAAAGACAGATACCATATGGTTTCACTCTTATGTGGATCCTGAGAAACTTAACAGAAATCCATGGGGGAGGGGAAGGAAAAAAAAAAAAAAAAAAAGAGGTTAGAGTGGGAGAGAGCCAAAGCATAAGAGACTGTTAAAAACTGAGAACAAACTGAGGGTTGATGGGGGGTGGGAGGGAGGGGAGGGTGGGTGATGGGTTTTGAGGAGGGCACCTTTTGGGATGAGCACTGGGTGTTTTATGGAAACCAATTTGACAATAAACTTCATATATTGAAAGAAAAAAAAAAAAAAGAAGCAAGGCAAGGGGCACCTAAGTGACTCGGTTGAGAGTCTGACTTTGGCTCAGGTCATGATCTCATGGTTTGTGAGTTTAAGCCCCACATCAGGCTCACTTCTGTCAGCACAGAGCCTGCTTTGGATCCTCTGTTCCCTTCTCACTGCCCCTCCCCAATGTGCGGTCTCTCAAAAATAAATAAACATAAAAGAAAAAAAAAACAAGATAGATGGTCTGGTCTTTGTCAGTGTACCCAAGAAACCTGTCCAGGATCTGGGAAAGAAATATGGTGGGATTTACCCCTATGTTTACTAGAAAAGCAGATTAGAGTCAATCATTTTCTCAAGCCATGTTCTAGACTGAATTACAGCCAATGTCTCAGAACAGAAGGTAATAAAAATAATAGCCAACATATAGTTAGTAGTTTATAACATACCATTTCACCTATGCACTTTCATCTAATCTTTAAAATTGTAGACAATAACTCAGATGCTTTTATTTCCGTCCTATAGATGGAGAAATTAAAGCTCAGAGAGGAGAGATGATTTGCTGAAATTGGCACAACTGGCCCACAAAAGAGCCAGAATTTAAACCCAGGCCTCTCTATTCTAGAGACAAGGGGCCAATCCACTGTGCATGGAGAGAGGACATGTCAGAAAGACGTTTGATCCTTGTTAATCAGAAAAGATTTTAAATGAGGGCGTAAGTGAAAATCTTAGAAGAACAGAGTTCTAAGTGAAGCAAGGATGGAAGCAGCAAATCCTGCTGTTCTCTTATGGCTGGGGAATTTTCCCAGGCTAGGAAGCTCACAGAAGGAATCCAACAAAAAGAGGAGTACGGGGATAAAATCACAGAAGGCCCTTTAAAAGGGGGAATGGTAATAATAGCATTTGCTGAAGGGCCCTCTCTCTGCGGTCACCGCTGTGCTAAAACTTTTATAGATGTTCTCCCACTTAATCTTCCCCACCCTATGAATGTGCAGTATTGTTATTCCCATGTACAACAGAGGAGACTGAGATCAAGGTCACGTAGAGAACGTGTAGTAGAATCAGGATTTGGACCTAGGTTGGCCTGACATCAGAGCTTATGTTAGCCTGCCCACAGTTTATGTAGTCCCTGAGGCTCACAGAGAAGGCAAGATACACAACATCCCTCATTGGCTGATACCAGAAGTGCACTGTAAGCTGCAGGGCAAATGTAAAAGATTAATCAATGAAGCTGTATAAAATAAAATTAATCTGTATAAAATGAAAGTGGGGCGCCTGGGTGGCTCAGTCGGTTAAGCGTCCGACTTCAGCTCAGGTCATGATCTCACGGTTCATGGGTTCAAGCCCCGCGTCGGGCTCTGTGCTGACAGCTCAGAGCCTGGAGCCTGCTTCGGGTTCTGTGTCTCCCTCGCTGTCTGCCCCTCCCCCACTCGCACCCTGTCTCTCTCTCTCTCTCTCTCTCTCTCTCTCTCTCTCTCTCAAAAATAAATAAAGATTAAAAAAATAATAATAAAATAAAATGAAACTAAGCCATAAAACTGAGGCTAAATTTTAAAATCACAGCATGATGTTACCCCAACCCATGGGAAGCAGAACATTCAGTATATAGAGAAAGAGCTAGGAAGGCTGACCTTAGACAGGGAGTAGCATAGCAATGGCTCAAACAAGTAACCTGGAATAGAGATGAGCATAGCCAACAAAGAAACAGTCCAGGAAATACTCTACCCCCTTCATGGGAAAAGAAGAAAAAATAATCAACACTAGACTGAAAGTGAATAAGCGGAGCCATACTCTTCACCCCTGAGGGCTGTAGGTTAAAAGTCTGTGGGGCTGCTGTATGAATTAAATGGAAAGGTGTAGATGTGACGTGTCATAGGTGCTTAATAAATGTGAAGGAGACAAAATAGTCTTTTGTGTACCATGTTCAGAATTTTTGTCAGATCTGAGTTCCACGTCTACTCATATTCAGTGAATATTTTCCTCTAAGTTGACTCACTTGTTTTAAAACTTAGTCTAGGGTGCTTGGGTGGCTCAGCTGGCTAAGCATCTGACTCTTGGTTTCGGCTCAGGTCATGATCTCAAGGTTCATGAGTTCAAGCCCCATGTCAGGCTCTGCACTGGGATTCTCTCTCTCCCTCTGCCCCTCCCCTGCTCGTATCTTTTCTTTCAAAATAAGTAAATAAACTTTAAAAACAAAAAGCTCCCTTAGCCTTGTCCTCTGCCCTAACAGCCATGAATCTGCAGGTTTGAGGTGTAAGCTATACGTTTCTTCCCAATATTCATGAAAATAAATATAAAACCATTAGCACAGAAGATAATGTATGTGAAAGCATTTCATAAACAGGGACATCACAGATTGAAGGTGTTTGTGTAACTCTGTCTCCTTCTTTCAAAGAAAACTTTAGTGGCGCCTGGCTGGCTCAGACAGTAGAGCATGCAACTCTCGACCTCAGGGTTGTGAGTTCAAGCCCCACGTCGGGTGTAGAGATTACTTAAAAATAAAATCTTAAAAAAAAGAAAAGAAAACTTAAAAATAATCAAACATATCCACGAATGGTCAACCAATCACTAAAATAATTCACTTTAAAAATCAGAGAATTTTCTACTCCTCCTACACTTCAAAACAAAGCATCAACATGTTTCCTTTTCCTTGCAGAGACAACACAAAGGCACAATCTCTGTGAAGGTCAGTGAGCAGGAAATCAAACGCTACCCCTTTACTCTGGATTATGATATCGTGATACCAAGTAGGCTCAGAGCTCAAAAGAGCCTGAGAGATCATCTTGTCTAGTATTCTCATATTACACAGGAGACATTGAGTCCTGGAGAATTTTAAAACCTTATTACAATCAGGGCAAAATGGAATCTGAATCATGGATGCAAGCCCCTCAACGAATGCTGCTGTCGTTACATGAGCCCACTCCCCAGAATGGCAGAAGCCAAGAGGAGCCATTCCTCCTCTTCAGGGGAACCAGGGCTTCTGCGCTCTCCCTAATCCACTGACATCCAGTTGGAAAGAAACGTGTGGGCAAGTTAGAAGACCAAGACATAGACGCTGCCTTCAGTGTGTCCACAATCCTTCAGAATGAATTGGACACACGCAAACATGACCCAAAATTGAGAAACTGCCTTGACTTTCCCAAGTAACCCAAAAGGCAGTCATAGGGATGCAGAATGAAGCCAGCACCTATGTATTTGGCTACTACTGTGGAGGTTGGTGCGCCTGCCCAGGGATGCCTACTTGCAACTCACCACCCTGGGGGTACAGTGGCACAGAGCACTGACAGCCTCATGGCCCTACGTCAAAGGATACCATCGTCACCTTTAGAAACCATAGCAATCCCACCCTTCCCCAAGGGCTGCTGCTGGGATCCTGGGAACTTTCTCTAATTAATCAAATGCCTGTCTTACTGAGGTTCACCCCCCCCCACTCACCCAGGCATTCAATAGTCTAAGATTTGCACTAACATACAAAACAACAGAACAAAGAACTAGGAAGCAATCTTTCTAGCTCATGGTCTAATTAAGCTACACAAAAACATCTTCATGTTCTAACATGTCTAGAAACGCACCTCTAGGTGACTTCTCATATAAACATTGCATGCTTGCTATAAGAAACATGTATCACCTTTTAGAAAAGAGCTTTTTCTTTAATAACCAAAGAATCTAATCAATGGCGTTTTCTAACAAAAATAATATTGGCTTAAAAATTTAGTTATTCCAGGGGCGCCTGGGTGGCGCAGTCGGTTAAGCGTCCGACTTCAGCCAGGTCACGATCTCGCGGTCCGTGAGTTCGAGCCCCGCGTCAGGCTCTGGGCTGATGGCTCAGAGCCTGGAGCCTGTTTCCGATTCTGTGTCTCCCTCTCTCTCTGCCCCTCCCCCATTCATGCTCTGTCTCTCTCTGTCCCAAAAATAAATAAACGTTGAAAAAAAAAAAAAAATTTAGTTATTCCAGGGGCGCCTGGGTGGCTCAGTCGGTTAAGCGTCCGACTTCAGCTCAGGTCATGATCTCACGGTTCATGAATTGAGGCCCCGCATCGGGCTCTGTGCTGACAGCTCAGAGCCTGGAGCCTGCTTCGGACTCTGTCTCCCTCTCTCTCCACTCCTGCCCTGCTCACACTCTGTTCTCTGTCTCTCAAAAAGTGAATAAACGCTAAAAAAAATTTTTTTTTAGTTATTCCATTGTAGCACATTTCTATCTCTCTATATTCTGTCCCTGATATCATTTTACTGGTGCTGTCCACTATGCCCTAGGTCATTAGAGGAGGAGTAGGGGGCAGGGGACCAAAACTGATTGAGTGTCCAGTCTTCACCAGATGTTTTTTATAATTTCATGGAATTTGCACAACAGTCTTCTCAGCTAGGTATTCTTACACTCGTTTGCAGAATGAGAGTAGAGTTAGTACCCTCCAGAAAGGGGAGGCATCTCTCATAATAGACCCAGTAATAGTCTCATGATTAAAACAAGGCATGGAGCGTGTGTCAGGAACTCTGTTAAGGACTTTCATATAACAATGCACTTACTATGCACCAGACTCCATGTGCTTTCCTTATTTAAAAGTCATTTTATCTGCATAATAACTGTACGGAATTGGTATTCTCGTTATCCACCTTTAACAGCTGAAGAAACTAGGTCACACAGCTGGTCAGTGGCAGAGCCAGGGCTTGAACCCAGCAGCCTGGCTCCTGGACTATGGCCTTAACCTCCAAACCAACTGTGTCAGGCAAGGGGCCTGCCCAGAACCTCTGGTCAGTAGGTGACACTACTGGAATGCAGCCTATAGACCACAGGACTCCAGAGGTATGTTCTTCACCACCAGGCTCCACCAACACTTCCCTTTGCCAAAGCTAACACCTGCCTTCAGTGGCCTTGACCTGTCTTCTTCCTCTTTGGGGTCATGGCTTCATTACTTGCATTACATACTTTATCTCTCCACTGGACTCTTCCTTTCTGCCAAAAGACATCTACAGACCAGCTTTCTCCTACAAACTTCTCCCTGAACCCTGATTGAGACTTCAAATATCATCCACTCTCTTCTTCTCTATCGCCTCTTCTTGAGAAGAGTCTACACATACTGCCTCCCCTCCCTGTCTAGTCCCTGCTTGACTCCCAAGTCTCTGAAAATGATCTCCTCTCCTTCATTCTCCTGGCCACACTCCTGGCTCCAGCCTGCAAGAAACTTTCCGAACAAAAAAAGCAGCTCTCCATTTCCATTTCACACTTTCATACTTCTGTGACCTTGCTCACACTCTTCCCTCTACACGTATTGCCTTCTCCAGCCCCGACCTCCTCTTGCTCAAGTCCTGCTCACTTTCCAAGTCCAGATCCAAGCACTCCAGCTGAAAGCACTCACTCCTTCTGAGCTTTGTGAACTTTATGATCCCTCAAGAATCTTGAGGACAGGATTCTTGCCTAATTCATCTTTGTGTCAGCTACAGGGTCTTGTACAAAGAGGAGGCTCAATCAGTGATTGTTAAATGTTCATTCACTGATCTCAGGCTGGATTCTCAACTCCAGATCTCCCTGCATAAACTCAACCCAGAGGTTACTAAGCTCATGGATCATCTGCCCTATTGGCAGGAAATGAATCCACCAAAACCGACGTTGGAGAACTACTTGTCCTCACGCAGAACTACATCTGATCCTCTGGAAGCAGGCAGAAGTAAATGATTTCTAGGAAGTCAAGGAGTTTTGACAGCAGAAAGAGGAAATACTAGAAATGTGGCCCAGTGTAACTCTCTGGTTAAGAAGAAACAGTCATTAAGATGGTAGAAATCACTGTTGAAATGCTACAGCTAAATGTTCATTTGTGTGTTGACTTGCCCCACTGAATGTCCCCAGTCATTTCAATTTAATAGGTTCACTCAGCTATGGTTTGGAATGTTAATACTGTATTAAAAAGTACTTAAAAGCTCTTTGTATTCTATCCCCAAGTCATTTTTCCCCAGGAGGATGGTGACTGTATGAATCCCCAGAAAGCCTCTATTAAGAACACAGTGGTATCCCATAAATATTAATTGAGCACAACAGGATCCTCTCAGCTGTCAGGTGCCAGGTGAGGTGCACATTTTTGCCAGGTATGTTAAGAGTCACCCCATCCTTAATTACCTTCATAAGCTTTCAACACACCATGAACAATATGGGGTCACATCGCAACCTTTTAGAGAATTCGGAAACAAAATATATTACTCTTTTCAAATCATTTGTACATTATCTCATTTAATTTTTACTAACGGTCCCTTAAATGCTATTAGTCCTCTTTTGCAGTCAAAGAAATTGAGACTCAAAAAAGTTAATTAACTTACCTAACAACTTGTTTAACTATAAAAATCAATGCTATAGGACAGGGATTAAAGAGTGCCCTTGTGATGAGCACCGAGTAACGTATAGAATTGTTGAAGCACCATATTGTACATATGAAACTAATATAGCACTGTATGTTAATTACATTGGGATCTTAAAAGCTTAATTAAAAAAACCCTCAATGCTATGGATTCCATATAAACACTATGCATATAGAGAAAGCAATGAAATAGGTATCCCCAAATATTGCTGGTAGCAGAGCACATTGAGAAAATATTTTCAAAAAGCAATTTATGATGTACATTAAGAATAAATATGTATGTGTTTGTATATATGTGTATGTAATGTAGTATGTATAATATTCACCCATTAATTATTCTTCTAGGAGTAGAGCCTAAGAAAATAACCAGAGATATATTTTTAAAATCTGATATAAAGACATTATTATAATATTATTTATGATAATGATAAACACTAAACAAAATAAGAATAGCTAAGCAATAATATAATAAGATATAGTCCTTAGAAAGAAATTTTTAAGCTGTCTTTAAGATAACAAAATGGACTGGCATAATATTAAGTGAAAAAAAAGGGTAGAAAACAGAATGTATAGAATGATTCCAATTCAGAAGGCTGGGGGAAAGCACACCAATTATTAACAGTATTGCCTTTCTTCTTTATATGTGTTTGCTTTCAAATTTTTCTACCTTGTTTAGATGCTACTTTTGTAATCTGAAAAAAAAATGCTATTAAAAACAATAAATAAATTCTTTAAAAATCATATCTATAGTTACACAAGAACTTAAAGCCAACTTTTTGCCTCCAACCTCAGGACGCTGGCTCCTGCACCACTCTTTCTCACTATGCAGAGAAATGAGACCCTCATATAAAATACACCAGGATCACAGGGCGATCAGTCAACTCTGTAAAGTGGCCAATCAGTATGAAGCAATTATATTAGATTGTTTCATATGTAATCCTATGTAGATACAGATCCCTCCCCGGAAAGGGGGTCAGAACCATTTCCCACAAAACTAATGTGCTTTCTCTGCCCTGCTTCCTGCAATTTTATTTCTTAAATATACCAGGACGGCTGGGCCCCTCTCAATTTCTAATGCTTTCATTTAATCATTTAATAATACTCTTTTTTCAAATATAGGTTATTATTGAATCCGAGGATAAGACAATTCTCAAATCCCTCATGAACTAGAATTAACTTGCTGTAAAATATTGTCACTCCATCCTCTCAGAAAGGAAATTAGAGTTAGAGCCCTCTAGCATTTTCCTATTGATGGCCATTAACCAACAACCCATAAAATCCTTGCCCATAGCAAATGTGTATATCTTCAAGGACTCTTCAATGCATTTCATATTCTGTCCTATAAGTCAGGCTTCACAGATGAATACATTTGTTCTTACTTTAATCATATTTATATTCTACATACAGGTCTCTAATGGAATTATCACTCTTGGGCTATGCTTTTCATCTATAAATGAAAGAAAAACAGGTGGCTTGGGGGACTGCACATTCTACTACTTACATTACTATTTAAGGGGATTGTACCATTAGTCATGGTCATTATCCTAATGATCTCAAGGACTCAACTGAGGTAGGTAGTCCCAACACTGTGGTATAAAAAGGAAAAGAGCTGACAATGAGAACTCTTTTTCTGAGATATGCATGTACAGAGCTCTGAGATAAATCTAATTTATAAATGGACTTAGTTCCAACTGCACACACTAGTTTCCTCCTAGGAAATCATGTTGCAAAAATAAAGGGGGAGGAGACTTTTTTTGCTGTTTTTGATGGTGTAAGATAGAAATGATTTTCACTGTTCTTGAACATCTCACTAAACAAAGGACACCCAAAGTTACTGCAAATCAACGATTAATAACCCTACCCCACAGATTACCATAGAAACCATTAATTCTGGGTCATGTCTTCTGACTAAAGGACAAGTTAGTATTGTTTGAGTAAAGCAAAAAAAGAGTAGATATTTGTTTCTTCCCAAAAGTTGCTGGCTAAATCTGGTTACCTTAATGAATATTCCCCTCTGACCTGAAAAATGTTATTCCACCATCAGATAACAGAGTAGGAATTTTATGATCATAAAACAGAACATAAAACCGAATCATAAAATTCCTGTGTAAGACTGCTTTAAGGAGTCTTTACTCCTTTACCCCTTTAAGCTTCTGGTCTACAGTAAGTAAAAGAATGCGTTACGGAAGGAAATCATTATCAGGGCTTTGCCACTTAACTCTCTTTCCAGAAGCTCATTAATGATAGCTTTAAGATTTATAGATGTGAAGTCCAACACTGACAGGTCATTCAAGCTTTCTCTGACTTGAGGCCATTCTCTTTGGTCCTTCCTCCTTGTACCCCAAATGTAAGCACGACAGCTTACAAGAGCTTCAGACAAATCACTCTGGCCATAAATAGTAAATGTATTTCACAGAACATTTCTAGAAACCTTATCTTGTTCTATTTCTTAAATGTTGATTTTTAAATAGTGGCTTAGATTTGGAAATATCTATTTTATTCCTGCCATGAAAAGGGAAGGGAAAAAGGGAAATTCGGGCATTTAGAAGTTTGTACTCCAACAAGTGTTTAGTCTACAGGCATCAATTGCTAAATCAATTGATTTCATGGCCAGATAAACTTTTCTATAGTGTCCTTTTGGAATTAGAAACATAAAAATAGGGACAGTGCAGAGCACACTGGGATGCTTTAGTAAGTACATTCCAGAATGTCCATACTACTACACAGTCTCTACAAAAGAAGTTTTCTATACTTTAACTGTTTCATTTCTAATTAATTTTTATTACCATCTAATGAAAATAGTTATTTCAGGCTTTATTTTCACAATAACTTTCTTTGCAAAATAACTTTTCCTAAGAGATGTTTTTTGTAGCAATTGGGAATAAGCACTCTTAAATTTCAGGACTCAGACAACTTTTACTCAGTGCATTTTGCCTTATAAGATTAAGATTTGTGAAATTATTTCTGTTCTGCAGTATTTGAAGCTGAGGCTGAGAAAAGAACAGAAATTAAATCTAGAGAGATTCCCCACTTTTTTGAAATGTGCCCTTTGTCCTGATGCTGTCTTCCTTACTCAGAGGAGGGTCTCAGACCCCCATAGTGGAGTCAGATTGGGTCATATTGCAGATTGCAGATTGCAGAGTGCAGATTGGGTCATATTGGGTGTTCTACTCTGCACTCCGATTGCCAGACTAAGTTGTCATTCAACAAAGTCACACTATTCAACTGTACACTTTGCAAACAAGCAAAACACATTTCCCTCCTTCATCCCCAAGTTCTCAAGGTAAAGGAAGTGCAAAACGACTGCAAAGTCTTTTTTGTTGCTATGGCGGAAAGGGGCATTTTCCTGCAATCTTTGAGCTCCTCTGATTTTCACTTAAAAGAGATCTGAATGCCATACCCTCTGCTCCTGCCAGCCCTTGAGGGTCTTTTGCCTCCTTACACGGGGTGTCTTTTGAGTAACAATCCAGGGAGCATTATTTGCCATTTTCGCCAAGTTCCTGCTCTGTGGTTACGCATTTGGGAGTGTCAATCATCCATGAAACAATTAGAGCCATTAAGATCTCCAGCAGCAGAAAAGAAATCCGGCATCCACTCTGAAGAGTGGAGTCTCCCGAAGCCCGAGCCGAGAGGGGGCGGAGGCTTACCTGTGGGGCATGCCGGTGGTGTGGGCGGCGGTGTGCTCGCTGGACAGGTCGTAGAGTTTTAGGTACCAGTTCATCTCCACTTCGCGCACCAGAGCCAGCTGGCGAGCCCTGAGCTGGGTTTGCCCCGTGGGGCTGAGGCTGCGGTCTTTCCCATTCTCTGAGGCTTTCTTGGGAGATTTGTCTTTGCCCCCAGTGGAAAGCCCAGATTGTCTCCTGAACTTGGGATTCTCTTCTGAGATCTGACTCCCGGCTGCCCCGGTCCGGGCCGCCAGCATCCTGGAGCTTTCGTGTCTAACACAGACGACTCTGAGTCGCTGTCGTCAAAGTAATTTGAATTGATTTTTCTGTTTCTGTCTCCCTCGTCCTCCCCGTCCTCCCCCATCCCCTTAACCTTATCCTGCAGCAACACTGTAATTGAGCCAGGTCTGTGGCTGGGGGATGAAAGGCTATCTCTAACTTTCCTGAGGAAGGGCTAGGGCGGCCACTACCTGTGCTACCTTGGAACGTGGAAATTAAAAAAAACAACCCCTAGCAACTTTGTAATGCTGAAGCTGTTACGGTGCTGTTTCTTCTTCAAAGTTTGGACTTGACTCATTTTAAAAATACGGAACCTGAGATCATTAAGGCTGGTAAATTATATTTGGTCATCGTGTCAGAGTTATATTTAAAAACAGACGTCTAGAGGTTCATTAGCCATTCTTAATTAGAGTCCCTTTAGAGTTTTAAACGTTTTGGTGTGAATTTCCTCGAATAAGTTTCACAATATCAATGCAAGGGGAGGATCATTCCTCTCATATAAGCCTTAAAATAATATTTTTAACTTATCTCATGATCCTTTGGGAGAGGAAGGCTTTTTGAACGTCAGTGAACCACATAATATATGTCAAACACTCTTTCATTCCTAATGAAGAAAGGTAAGGCCACCATCAGGGCTTCAGTAACTGACCCTTTCCATACTTTTGAGGGATGGAAGGCCTGAGAATCACGTTACAACTAAATAGACTGAGGCTGAAGCTGCCGTAACCAAACTAGGAGGCTGAAAGGAAGTGGAAAGAGCCAGTGTGTGGGGCGCCTGGGTGGCACAGTCGGTTAAGCGTCCGACTTCAGCCAGGTCACGATCTCGCGGTCCGTGAGTTCGAGCCCCGCGTCGGGCTCTGGGCTGACGGCTCGGAGCCTGGAGCCTGTTTCCGATTCTGTGTCTCCCTCTCTCTCTGCCCCTCCCCCATTCATGCTCTGTCTCTCTCTATCCCAAAGATAAATAAACGTTGAAAAAAAAAAATTAAAAAAAAAAAAAAAAAGGAGCCAGTGTGTGCACATATAGACGTGGGGGTGTATGTGCTCAGAGCCCAAGAAAACCAGCCCTGAAGATGGAAAGAAAGTTTGGTTAATGGCCCTTGTGCTCAAGACCCATGGGACTGACCCACACATGCCCACCAATCAGTCCTAGCTCAAGGGACGATGACATTAGTGCCCACCTATGTGTCTACCACAAAGTTGTTTGATGAGCCACTAAGCCCAGGCATCCCCCCAGTCAACCTCAGTCCTTCCTATATCAACTACTCAGTGTCGGCTACATCTAAAGAACTTGAGACAGTTTGTGAATTTGTCTATCCAATAAAAATCAGGGGCACCTGGGTGGCTCAGTCGGTTAAGCACCCGACTTCTGCTCAGGTCACAATTTCACGGTTCGTGAGTTCGAGCCCTGCGTCGGGCTCTGTGCTGACAGCTCAGAGCCTGAAGCCTGCTTCAGATTCTGTCCCCCTCTCTCTACCCCTCCCCCGCTGGGATTCTCTCTCTCTCTCTCTCTCTCTCTCAAAAATAAAGAAACATGAAAAAAATTTTTAAAAATTAGAGAGGGAATGTGAAGTTTTATAGCCTCTCCAAATGACAGGGGAGAAAAGAAGAAAGACAAGGTTCTTCTTAAAAAGTTGACTCCTCTGGAAATCATAGAGATGTCTTTGAAGATGCCCATGGTTGCTAATTAATCAAAGCTGAGAATGAGAGGACAGCAAATCATATCATGTGGACTCTCCCGTATTTAGGCAAAAGATATTTAATATTAATATCTAGAGTAAACTAGGATTAGAACTATGACCATAAAGCAATGTAACACCTGAAACATTGACCAAAGAGCAAGGAGGCAGCTGCTACCAAGTGCTGGGGTCTATCCTACCCAGCACTGAGGAGGCTTACGAATGTTTAGCACCAACAGCTGCAACCTCTCCAATTCCTCACCCTGCCCTCCAACCCTTGAGCCATCAAGGAGCTCTGACAACAATGGTATCCAATAGACTTCTCAAAGTGTGGACTCTGAGGACAGTCTCCCTAGTTTGATATTGTTGGTCATGTGTCAATTGGGGACTCTGTAGTGGAGCTGGGGAGAGGGAACTATGTTCATTCAGCCAAAGGTGCTTCCCAGGTACCTTGGCTTGCCTTTCTTAGGAGGCAGTGCTATTGTGTTAAGGAGCTCTGCTGTAAAGTCAGACTGCTTGGGTCTGAAACCTAACTCCATCACTTACCTGCTCTATGAACTCAGGCAAATTACTTAACCCCACTATGTTTTCCTTTGCTCATCTATAAAGACAGGAATAATTATCTACCTGTGGCAGTTTTAAAACATAGCCCTCATTCTTTTTTATGGGTGAATAATATTCCATTGTCTAAACGTACCACAATTTCTTTATCCATTCATCCATCGATGGACACAGGTTGTTACCGTTATTTTGGCTATTGTAAATTATACTGCAGTGAACAATGGGGTACAGATATCTTTTCAAGTTAATGTTTTTGTTTTCTTTGCATTAATAACTAGAAGTGGGATTGCTAGGTCATATGGTAGTTCTAGATTAACATTTTTTTAGGAAATAAACTAAGTGTCCACCAATGGATAAAAGAATAAAGAAATTGTGATCGTACACACACAGAGACACATATACAACGGAATATTATTCAGCCATAAAAAAGAAAGCTTGCAATCTGTGACAACATGGATGGACCCCAGAGCATTATGCTAAGTGAAATAAGTCAGACAGAGAGAGACAAATACCATATTATCTCTCTTATATGTGGAACCAAAAAAAAAAAAAAAAAAAGGAAAGAAAAAGAAAGCTCATAGATACAGAGATTAGATCGATGCTCAGGGTGGTGGGGTGAGAGAAATAAAATTTTTTAATGTAATCTATATATTTTTTAGCCAATGTGTGTGTGTGTATCTGTATCTGTATAAATCTTGGATTCAGTCTTTTATTTATTCATTATAATTTTTGAAGTTCTACCTAGGAGGTCCCCAACAGTAAGCTAAGCACTATGCAGTATTGAAGGAGAATGAACGAGGCTGAACCTTACAGTATTGAGCTAAGGAAGATTCACATGCTAATTAAAAAAAAAGGGAGAGAAGCCATGTAACTTAAGGAAGGACACTGAAATATAATAGCAAGTGTATACCATAGAGATTTCCCCAGTCTTTCTCCATAAAGGCTTTTCTCAGGTAATACATACATACTGAAATTATATATATGTTATATATATATAGAGAGAGAGAAGTTTATATATAAAAACTTGATTAATATATATAGAAGAATAATATATTATATATATATAATATAAACTTTGAGATATATATATGTATATATACATATATATATACATATATATATATAAGTTTTTGAGGGAAGGAAGGAAGGAAAGGAGAAAAAAAATGAGTAGGACTGAGTCAGGAGGGGAAAATCAGGCATAGCCTGGGCACAGGCTAAAGCTGGTTGTCTACAGGCAGTCAGGAAAGGAAGACGATGGAACTTCAGGGGCACAAAAGGAAAAAAAAAGTAACAAAATAAAAAGACAAAAAGGAGACAAACCTCAAGCAGAATGAAGAAAAAAGGTGTTAATTGAGGGGGGAAGGCATATTAAAAATTAGAAACAAAAATAAATGTAAGTACAGAAACAGCAGTATTTAAAATTAACAAGAAAAACAGAAAAACACATGACCCTCAAACTCTTTGACTCTCCTTCCATTGACAGGTGGGATGTATTTTCCTTCCCCTGACTCTGGGTGGACTTCTGATTGCTTTGATCAGTAAAATATACCAGAAGTGATGTTATGTCAGAAAGGCCAGATGGCTTTCACCCATCATTGTTGGAACGATCATCCTGGGGAAACCAGCCGCCATGTAAGGAAACTGACTACCTTGAGGTTGCCATAGTGGACAGTCACGTGAAGTCACGTGCTCTGATCAGTAGCACCCGCTGAGCTCCCAGACGATAGCCAACATCAACCACCAACGCTCTGAGCCAGCCAGCTTGGATGTCCAGGCACAGCTGGTCCTTCAGATGACCGCAGTCCCAGCCAACACCAGACTGCAACTGCATGAGACACCCCGAGTGAGAATGGCCCACGCAAGTCCATCCCCAAACCCTAACCTCCAAAATTGTAAGATAAGTGATTGCTTTATTACCCCCATTAAGTTTTAAGGTTTATTGTGCAGCAATAGTAACCAGGGTATTACTCATACCCTTATGATAAACATTTCACAAAATATGTGTGAAACTTAGAACAGTATCTAGCATATATAAACATTTAATAAATATTAATGACTTATTCTCCAAGTTAGATACTATTAAAACACTCGAATTCAAACTTTCTGCTTATGTTTCCCTTTTAAAAATTTGAAAAACTATCAACTTAAACATTTTTAAATATATTTGTCATCATAAAGTTAAAAAGTGGCAAAGATGTCATGTCCAGCATATAAGTATTGCTGTTTTAAAAATAAAGTTGTTATGCCACTATCTCAAATGTATCCAGTGGAATTTAAATCCCATGGCTACTTGATATCTATCACCAAACATTTAAAAAATTCATGAACACTCTCTTCTTTAGCAGTTGGAAATTTTACATTCTTCCTTTTTCTCCCTGAACTTGTTTTTCTAGTCCATTTCTCACCCAGAATTCTATTCTGATGTAAAATATTAGCATGCTTGAAAATATTTTACAGATGATACTATCAAATAATTCTGCAAGGAAAACAAATATAAATAAAACTGTTAAAATTTTTATTTTCTTTTTTTTTAACATTTATCATTTTTGGGAGACAGAAAGTGAGTGGGTGCAGAGAGTGTGAGGGAGACACAGAATCCAAAGGAGGCTCCAGGCTCTGAGCTGTCAGCACAGAGCCCCATGCAGGGCTCAAACCCATGAAACATGAGATCATGACCTGAGCTGAAGTTGGACACTTAACTGACTGAGCCACCCAGGTGCCCCCAAATTTTTATTTTCTATATCCATAAGACTATATGTGTTATACGCCAGTCAGAGTGGCTAAAATGAACAAATCAGGAGACTACAGATGCTGGAGAGGATGTGGAGAAATGGGAACCCTCTTGCACTGTTGGTGGGAATGCAAACTGGTGCAGCCATTCTGGAAAACAGTGTGGAGGTTCCTCAAAAAATTGAAAATGATCTACCCTATGACCCAGCAATAGCACTGCTAGGAATTTACCCAAGAGATACAGGAGTACTGATGCAAAGGGGCACTTGTACCCCAATGTTTATAGCAGCACTTTAAACAATAGGCAAATTATGGAAAGAGCCTAAATGTCCATCAACTGATGAATGGATAAAGAAATTGTGGTTTATATACACAATGGAATACTACGTGACAGTGAGAAAGAATGAAATATGGCCTTTTGTAGCAACGTGGATGGAATTGGAGAGTGTTATGCTAAGTGAAATAAGTCATACAGAGAAAGACAGATACCATATATTTTCACTCCTATGTGGATCCTGAGAAACTTAACAGAAGACCATGGGGGAGGGGAAGGAGAAAAAAAAAAAAAAAAGGTTAGAAAGGGAGGGAGCCAAGCCATAAGAGACTCTTAAAAATTGAGAATAAACTGACGGTTGATGGGGGGTGGGAGGGAGGGAAGGGTGGGTGAGGGATATTGAGGAGGGCACCTTTTGGGATGAGCACTGGGTGTTGTATGGAAACCAATCTGACAATAAATTTCATATAAAAAAAAAAGACTATACGTGTTATAAAATGTCCTAGGAATTGAATTATCGTGACAATTATTAGACATAACTGATCAAAATTAGATATTCCAAATTTTGAAAAATTATTGCTTACCATAAGAAGTAAAATTATATTTAAAATGTATCTTTATTTTTTTATTTTTAAAATTTATTTAAGTAATATCTATACCAAACATGGGGCTCAAACTCATGATCCCTAGATCAATCATTGCATGTTCCTCCAAATGAACCAGCCAGGTGCCCCAGAAATGTATCTTTTCATGACATGGATAGGGTTGAGGTTTTTTTTCTGAATTAGGTCATGTATCCATAGAGTAATATTCTTCACTGGTAGAATGGGATAAGATTCAATATCAATTCTAGTCTCTCTTTTTTTTTTTTTTTTTCATTTTTAAAGATACATGTTCTGAGAACTTTGTTCATATAAATGGAAATGGAAGGCTTTTTTTATTATAATAAAATTATTCGGTTCTTTAAATGTCTTCTCAGATACATATGAAAATCACAATGCTGTATCATTTAACAATATGTTAAAGATCCATCCAGCAACATCTCTGAGATGGAGAGCTTATGGAAGGAGATGACTGAAGAGTGAAACAAACAGATTTATGTAGTAAAAGGACTGCTCTGGCTGCTTTGCTGGAACAGACTGCAGGCAGGGGCAAGCAGAAGGAAGACTAGTAGAGGTTGTTGCAATGACCTAGGAGAGAGGAGAGAGATGATGGCAGCATAGACATGGTGAATCGTGGCCGTAATAAAAAGGTGTAAAACTGTGTACCTATTTCGAAGGTGACAAGCATAGAATTTCCTGGTGCATTGGTGCCAGGAAAGCAGGTATAAAAGAATGATGGGAAGGTTTTTGGCCTGAGCCACTTGCTGAGACAGGGCAGAGGCAGGTGGATTGAGTTTGCTGGGTGCATGTGGGCATAGTTTTTCTATTCACTCACATATTCACCATTTTTAATGCTCTTGGTGTCTTCCCAAAGATCCACGTTTCCACTCACTTTCATTTCCTACAGCCAGAACTTCCCTGAACAGTTCTTTTAGGCCTGCTAACAAGAAATTCTCTTTTATCTGGAAATATATTATTTCAGCTTCTTTCTTGAAAGGTATTCACTCTGAGTTCCTTATCTTCCATCACTTTGAAGATGTTTTTTCATTGTTTTCCGGCCTCCGCATTTTCTGATGAGAAATCAATGGTCAAGTCATTTTTCCCTTATCTGCAATCTCCTACACTGTTTTAAATATTTTCTCTTTATCTTTGGGTCTGATTAGTTTGACTATCATGTGCTCCAGTTTTGTACTTGTTCTGCTTCAGTTTGCTTAGCTTCTTGAATCTATAAATTTCTGTCTTTTACTAAATTTAAGAATGTTTTGGCCATTATTTTTACAGTCTCTCTCCTCTTCTCAGGGACAGCAATGACACATATATTAGGTTTTTTGAAATTGTTCCTTGTGTCCCTGAGGCTCCGTTCATTCTTTTCTTTTTTGTTTCTCTCTTCTCTGGATTGTACAGTTTTATCGATTATTCTTCAAGCTCACTTTTTCAGTTCTATTCTAAGTGCATCCTGTAACCCTTTAATTCCAGATAATATATTATTCAGTTCTGGAATTTTCATTTGGTTATTTTCTATATTACTCTGATGAGATTTCTTAGCTTTTCATTCCCTGAAAGCTTATTGTCCTTTACCTCACTGAGCAAAGTTATAATAGCTGATTTAAAATACTTATCTGGTCTTTCTTTCTCTCATCATTCCAAAGTTTTAGCCAGTCTACACGCATAACTGACAGGTAAGTTTCTCTAAAACAGGAAAACAGACAGATGGAGAGAGGGGCAAGAGAAACCTGCTCTAATTATATCTCTCTCGTGCTCAAAACCCTTCAGTGTTTTCCTTACACCATAAAATACTGCTGAAACTCATCAAATTGATTTTAAAGGCCAGTCACTATCTCTGTCCAGTCTGCTTTTTCAATTTCATGTGTAGCTGCTTCTCTGCACAAAGTGTATCCCAACTAGATTGCCTCACTCCTGGTTCCCCTAAAGTGCCTGCTGCTTCACACCACATTTTTATCATTCCTTCCCCTTTCTCCCTATCAGTAAAGCTCTCTGCCTACCCCTTTCCCAATTTCTGCATTGAGATTCCAGGCTATCATGAAGCTTCCTCTGATCCCGACAGCCTGCAGGGAGCATTTTCTCTCCTGCTCTTATCATGGCTATGGGCTGAGCTAATTAGGATATGCTGTTCTACATGGCTTTACGACAATTTTACTACTGTCTTGACCATCTGCTCCCTTTACTGTATGTCTTGCCCCCTATCACCTGCCCTTAATCCGTCTCCCTTTCACCCCCACTCTTTGAGGTCCCACCTTTCAGGCACACCTTCGGCATCTTACCCACTGGATCTTTTCCCTTCACCATGGGTTCTTGAAGGGCAACGACAGGGCCAGGAACCTAAAAAAGGTTTTGTTTTGGAGCGTCTGGGTGGCTCAGTCGGTTGAGCGTCCGACTTCAGGTCAGGTCATGATCTCGTGGTTCCTGAGTTCCAACCCCAAGTCAGACTCTGTGCTGACGGCTCAGAACCTGGAGCCTGCTTCAGATTCTGGGTCTCCCTTTCTCTCTGCCCCTCCCCTGCTTGCACTTGGTCTCCCTCTCTCTCTCTCTCTCTCTCAAAAATAAATAACCCTTAAAAAAATTTCTTTAAAGGTTTTGTTTTGCTTTATTTCTAGAAAATCCTATGTAAATAGTAAGAGAGAAAGCTTAGAACATAGTCATCAAGAGGGGAAGGACATTCGATTGTATGATTATTATTTTCTTCCTCTCCCTTCCCTCAGGGCCAAGAAGAAACTAGAGGCCAAATGAGAGGATTGGAGTAGACTTGATTAGGCCTGAGGTGCCACTGGCCCTACTTGCTCTGTGTGCAAGAAGGTATCTGAGTGACAAGGAAGCAATGGTTGATGGAGGTGTTTGGTCAGGTAGACTGAAGCGGGGGGGGGGGGGGGGGCCTCCCTGAGTCCTGCACACCAAGGTAACCCAATATGTTGTGAAACTGGGCCACTTTGGGGAAGGAAGAGAGTGCTGTTAATAATAGTCACATAGAAACAACAGGCAAAAACGGTAATGTCCTTCCAAACAGGAGGTATATGCATCCCACACATACCCTGAGCGTGATGTAGAACAGCAACCTAAAGGTTTCTCTAGCAGTGGTCCCTCCCACATAAGGCACGCAGAAATGACAGACAGAAGCCAGCATCCAGGAAAGCTGGGGTCAAGACAAGGGAACCGCAAAGGGCCCTGCTGTGGGCCCTGGTGCGAGGGAAGGTGTCTCGCCCCTGGGGGACTGGCAGCCTCAAGAGCAGGCATGTCAGGACGGGGACGGCACCGGCACCAGACGCACCTCCCACGGTCAAGAAAATATGTAAGGTCCCTAGAAACTTAGAATTACCCCAAGAAGGGAGGTAAGGAGACAATCTGAAACTGACTGAGTTGCCATTCAAAAGTGACTACCTGGAATTGGCAGCATTTCTGCTCTGCTCTCAAAGGAAATGAAGGTTTTTATGAGCTAGACACTGAGGGATGAGTGATGTTCTTGTATCCTTGCCATGAATTCAAATGTTTATTATTTTTTAAAGTTCATTTATTTATTTTGAGAGAGAACACGAGTGTGAGCAGTAGGGGAGGGAGAAAGAGAAAGGGAGAGAGAGAGAAAGAGAGAGAGAGAGAGAGAGAGAGAGAGAGAGAGAGAGAGAGAATCCCAAGCAGGCTCCACATTGTCAGAGTAGAGCCCAACACAAGGCTTAAACTCACGAACCATGAGATCCTGACCTGAGCCAAAGTCAAGAGTCGAATGCTTAATAGACTAAGCCACCCAGGCACTGTCCCCCCCCCACCCCCCCCCCCACTGCCCCACTGTGTTTTCAGTTGTTTTCCATTCTCATCCTAAGATGATCGATACTTTTATTAGTTTCAAGGTTCCTTCTGTCTTCTGAACTTGGTAGAACCCAGTAGAAGCTATGAGGCCATTTCCGGATAAGTGAAACACATCGGCAGACCCGCAGGGCTGCATTTATAGGCTATGACGGGCAGAGCACAAGGGTACTAACCTCCAACTCTCAGCAAGGAGAAGTTTGAGCCAGAGCCTTTTCCAAATGAGGGCTGCTACTTCTGGTCAGAATAACAACATCTATCACAACAACCCATAGCCATGTAGTTACAGATCTGAATGGTTGTCATGTATTCTCACTGCAGGTTCCATTCTTAGATGAGGAGATGTTGGCCCAGAAAGGTTCTGTGACTTGCTCTGCTTTCAGCTCCTTTGAAAGAATCAAAGCCGGATGCTGTGTTTCACCAGTAATGTGGATTCATTCCAGGAACAAACTCTGTGCGCTGAATTTAAGACATCAGTTCCTGTCACTCCTGCTTTATGATGTTAATAAACGCACACTGCTCCACTAAAGTTTTGGGTTTTATTCTTTACCTGCCTGTTGCAAGGTTGGTTTCTTCTTTCCTGTTAATTTGCTAACCATGAATTACTATGGGTCATCTTTATTACATTTAAATACTTAACACTGTATAGTGAGTCACTTTGTATTCCTACTGCATTTCTGCTGCTTTAATATGCTACACATTTCTCTTTTTTTAAGTTTATGTATTTATTTTGAGAGAGAGAGAGAGAGAGAGAGAGACAGAATGAGTGGGGGAGGGGCAGAGAGAGAGCGTGAATCCCAAGCAGGCTTCGCACTGTCGGCATGGAGCCGGATGCGGGGTTCTAACTCACAAACCAGGAGATCATGACCTGATCCAAAATCAAGAGTTGGATGCTTAACTCACTGAGCCCTAATATGCTACACATTTCTTTTAGAACGTCGTCATTGAAAGAAAATACAATTCCTCTTTATAGATTTTAGAACATTGCTACTTATAAAGCAAGGAGCAATCCTCTCTGAAAATAAAGTGTTTGGCAAACAAAGAAAACACATCGAAGCTGTCAATGAAATGTGTGCTGAAGGCTATGCCATCTCTGTAATCACTGCTTTAAGGAAATTTGAAGAAAAAAAAAACTATTCTGTATAAGCCTTCAGCAGCCTCTTATAGAATCTAGAGACAGAGAGGTAGAAATCATCTACATTTTCTCCATCTCCTTCCCTTTAAAGGAGAAGGACTGAGCATAATCCCAAAAAGGAAAAGTAACGAGCATGCAAAATGGGAGGTAATTATTTTCTTGTTTTCAAAAGCAGACAAGTCTGGGGCACCTGGGTGACTCAGTCAGTTAAGTGTCCGACTTCAGCTCAGGTCATGATCTCACGGTTCGTGAGTTCGAGCCCTGGGTCAGGCTCTGTGCTGACAGCTCAAAGCCAGGAACCTGCTTAGGATTCTGTGTCTCCCTTTCTCTCTGCACCTCCCCTGCTTGTGCTCTGTCTCTCTCTCTCTCTCTCAAAAATAAATAAAATATTAAAAAAATTTTTAATAATAAAAAACATATAGACAAGTTCTAATGATGGTTAGGCAACCAGAATCAATGACATTCTGTGATCTTACAGGAAACATTTAAATGTCAGGCCAAAGTAACCTGTCCCAACTATTGCCCAGTAATCCTGTAATTTACTCAGACTTGTTTCTTTAAAGCTTGAAAGATGACTCCACAGACTTAAAGGGTCTTCTAGCTCATAAACACTATTCGAGGAGCCCAATATTTAAGTCACTCCTCCCTTGTTGGAGCATTGCAGCAGTGATGACTTTGGCCCAGTTCCTATAAAGGTCTCATTGCCTCAATTCCCATCCTGGGGCCTGAGCCCAGTTCAGTCACTCGCAACAGAAATAATATACCAGGGCTCTTAGCGTGTGGTTCGGTATGAACTCAAGTATTCTGTCAGCCCTACATTGGAAATGCAAATAACGGCCCACATTTCTGATGCATTCACACCTTCATAGACAGACACTGCCTCACTCTCTGAGATAAACAGTGACTCCATTTCCTACCCATTCTGGATCCTCAGGATTACATTTGTGTATGATTAAACTCAACCAGGGGAGCCTGGGTGGCTCAGTCGGTTAAGTGTCTCAGGTCACGATCTCATGGTTTGTGAGATCCCCCGCTTGCACTCTCTCTCTCAAAAATAAATAACAAACATTAAGCTTTGTGCTGACAGCTCAGAGCCTGGAGCCTGCTTTGGATTCTGTGTGTCCCTCTCTCTGTCCCTCCCCTGCTTGCACTCTCCCTCTCTCAAAAATAAATAATAAACATTAAAAAAATTTTTAAATGGCTTAAATTCAACCAAATATTTTGAGGAAGCCCCTCACTGATATTTCCCATTGTGATGATCACATTGCTTCAAGTTAAGGGGAGCCTCATTAATGCAATCCACAAATATTATTGATGAGAAAGTAAATGGCAAAAGTAAAACACGACATGTATTTAAGGAAGTGGCTGTCTACTGAAAAGACAGCATGAAGAGCAGAAGTGGTTTAGCAGGATTTCACATGAGACACAGGTGGTGGATCCAGGCTCTCCTGAATAGGAGCGATGTGACCCGGGGACATTGTCTAACCTCTCTGAGTCCCAGTATCCCCATTGGCACCAGAAGGAAATACAGATGACGATGTTTCTATGAAGATTACAGATATTAAATGTATAGCACCTGGGATATAGAAAGTGCTCTAGTAAAACCATAGACATTGTTATGATGACATCTGGTCATTTATTGTGATATTATCTACAATTTAACACCTAGAGTATTTTTCAAGTGTGTCAAAGTATACTTGCTTTATTTGACTGTAATAAATACACATGGAAGAGCTTGGCTCAATACTTTTTGGGGCCCAATTTTTTCTCAGAGTCTAAAAGCTGATTTATACTATTATGGCCCAATACTCACAAAGTTTAAGGCATGTCAGGAGGGAATATTTCATTCCAAAATGTCCAGACCTAATTTAGGAACCAGTCCACACAGGCTAGTTAATGGAGGGGAGACTGGAAAAAAAAGAGGTTGCCCTATAAATATCTGAAGTGCCTGAAAAGGGCTAAGATGCCATGGCTGGCCAGGACATGAACTGGGAGAATACCCAAGTCAGAACCAGTAGGGCAAGCAGACCTGGCCACACCAACATCGAAGTGACACGAGTTCCAGCCGTTTGCAGGGCTGCGGACTCCCCAGAGCTACTCAGAACACTTCCATCATCCCTATAAAAGATCTTGAAAAAGGCTAAGGGACATTATGAAACTTTCAGTTGCTGTAAGAGACGGTAACTCATTTTGTTTTTTCATACTCATATGATCAATGCTCGGAGAAGCTTTTGCTACTCAAAGTGCAGTCCAAGGATCAGCAGTTTGGGTAGCACTTGAGAACTTCTTAGAAGTGCAGAATTACTCCAGACCCACTGAACCAGGACATATATTTTAACAAGATCCCCCAGGTGATTCATATGCATATAGAAGTTTGAGAAGCACTAATCTGCATGTACTGGAAGATTGTGTATATGAAAAGGTTGAACAGGGAGAATGCATTTTGACTAATACAGAAGAAACTGAGACCTAGAGAGTTCAATAACTTTCCTAAGATCACCCAAGCCTGTCTGATTCTAAAATTCATGTTCTTTCATTATTGAGTAGCTGCTCTTTAAACATGAGTTGGATGTCTGTTGAAGAATATGCTTTGTATATAAAACTTCCTTCTGATTATTGGAGGTCAGCAGGATTAACACAGATGTTCCCAGGTGGAGACGAAGGAGAATAAAGATTAAATTCAAGACGAATTTAGGACTCTCTCCTAAAGCACCACAGACTCTGCCACCTACAGGTGAGAACTATGTGTGAATGCACTTTGCCTCAAACCCTCAGACCCCACTCCTGGCTTTGAGCCCCTCTCGTGGCCATAGTTTTTGCTTCCTGCCTCACAGAAACTGATACATGCCTCCCCTTGCCCTGATGCCCAGTGCTGAGGTACGTTTACATTTTCCCAAGGATTCTTTCGTGAGTTATAACTGAAAAGTAAGTATGAAATGCTGGCGTTAACAACATTTAACAAATATTTCAGATTTATAACCCATTTTCTTTTTTAAACATAATTTTTAAAAGAGAGGCAAGTAAATTCCTCCTAAAGATAATAAGCCAGATTCAGCAAAGGATGGTATGATCCTTTAAACAGATAAGCTTCCCATTAGGGGCTAGAGAGGCCACCCTCAGCAAATGGGAGGTGAGAATATGGAGATTGCACATGATTGCTGTGATGTCGAAGAGAGAAATATGGTGGCTAAAGAGAAGGAGGTGTTGAGGGGGGTGTTTTAAAGATAGGAAAGCCCAGGGCACCTGGGTGGCTCAGTCAGTTAAGCGTCCAACTTTGGCTCAGTTCATGATCTCACAGTCTATGGGTTTGAGCCCCACATCGGGCTCTGTGCTGACAGCTCAGAGCCTAGAGCCTGCAGTCTGCTTCAGATTCTGTGTCTCCCTCTCTCTCTGTCCCTCCCCTGCTCACACTCTGCCTCTCTCTTTCTCTCAAAAATAAACAAACATTTTTAAAAAATAAAATAAAGATAGGAAAGTCTTAGGCAACTTTGACTGCTGGAAGGAAGGGAGAATCCAGTGTGAGGGACAGTCTGAAGACTATAGAGAGAGACAACAACAGACACAACAAGGTCCCCAGGTGGATGGGATCATAAAATCCAGAGTGCAAGTAGACAAACTGGTCTCAGGCAGGGGCTGGAAAACTTGTTAATATAAGAGGAGAAATGGGGGGAGGATAGAAGCAGATGCAGGAAGGTTTTAGGCTTAATGGAAGGAGGTGAAGTGGTTCCCTTCTAGTGGCCTCTGTTCTCTCTGTGTTGTAGGAATGAAGGGATCACTTCATTCTGGGGGTGAAGGAATCATTGGAGAGTCCATGTGTTTGAGGAGAGTGAATGTGCACAATCACTTTTCAGCAGGAAACCAATGGCATGCTCAAAGAGTATCATTATAGGCCTGGATAATGTGGCCACCAATATGAACAGGACTGCCACTAAAGAGGGTCAGTTATGGGGCAAGTCAGATGTGGGTTGGGTTGGGGGGGGGAGGTGGGCGAAGCACCCAGGAGCTAGCAATAATGGGCAAGAAAAGGGAAGTGCAACCTTGAGAGCTGGAGCCATGAAGGGGGAATTGCCCAGCAGAGACATTAGTCAGACTTATGGTGAGGCAGAGAGGAAACAGGGAAATAGAGGACCCAACTTCTCTGTCCTCTTTCCATCTTGTTCTTCTGCTAGTGCCTCCCTTGACAAAACCCAACAGGAAGCCAGAGGGCAAGGAACCCGATGATCTTGCCTGTTGAGGTCAATCAGTGCCTAGAAAAGATATAGGTGGAGAATCTATCCACAGTAGAAACAGCAAATAACCAGCAAGTGGAGAATGTTTGAAATGGCCACTGGTGGAGGATGGATGAAATTACTGCCAAGGAACAGGGCTTCCCTGAAGTTGGGAGCCGTGAATGGATAGTGGCCTTTATCAGTGCAGGCCCATGATTATCTCCTGGAGTGCTCAGGAGTACAGGTGTAAGCACAGAGAAATGGGATGTTTTGGTTGACCCAGGGTTGGGATTTTTCAGGCAGGTGGGGGAGCACAATGGGAGTGAGGAAGTTGGCACTGGGAAAATATGTGATGGATAATTACGTGTAAGATGTGAGAACAAGATCAAAAAGAGGAAACTGCTGATGAAAAAAGGAGAAGTTCAAGTCCTTGAAGGCCAGCCCAGGAGTATATTGCTGTGCTTCTCAGTAATCTCAGAAGGGTCAATGCATCTCTGGGCAGACAAGAGGCTGAGACCAATACTGGGATTTAGTTCTGCTCACTGTACCTGCCCTCATGGATATCTCTTTGGGTTGTGTTTGTTTTTGCCTGGCACGTCTTTTTTTGTTGGTAAACTGCAAGTCCTCTGTTTCACATAGATATCATTGGACTATAAATCACAAGGCCCACCTGGTTCCTGTTCCTATTGGTGGCCACATCATCCAGGCCTATATATTCTGAGAACTGTGGTATGCTACTTACATGCTACTGTGTTCTCACCCAAGGAATGAACACATATCCTAATAAAATCCAATCAGAGTCCTTCCATAGGATGTGAAATATGGACATGGGGGGGAGAACAGGTCTCTTTCTGTTGGATTGTAAGCCTAAACTTGCCAGGGTCCAACTTGGCTCTCAGGTAGAGAAACCCTATCAGAAGCAGGAGGAAAACTAAAAGGCTAATATTCAAAAAAACAGAGCAGAAGAGCTGAAAGATGTGGAGAAAAAGGCCTGAGGACACCATGTGAGCCCCTTGTCCAGCCATGTGTGGATCTATCTTTTGGACATCCTGCTTTCATGGGACTAGGACATCTCTTTTGTGCATTAGCTGGTCTTTACTAGATTTCAGCTGGTCTTTATTGGGTTTCTGCTGTTTCCCACCAAAAAAAGTGCTGAGTAATATAATAGTCTGAACATGTCAGCAATGCCCCACTTGCCCCTGGAATTGGTTGGTCATTCAGAAATCCAAGCAGGATTTTGGATAAACATCCCTGGACTCTTTGAATCCCCTGAAGGGTTCCGGCTGTTTTCCACCCTGAGGCCCCACTGCTCTTTTACTTTCCTCAGGCCAAGCTTAAGGGTCATGGTGACACACAGGCCAGCAGCTACCTGGGTTTATTCCATCTTTCACCTTGGAGCTGATTCAATCCAGTGTTGGAGCAGCTTGTCAGGGAATGATAACAATACAAAGAATCGCCGAATCGTAGGCTTTTCAGGCCCCCCGGTGTGTTGAGCTGGCCAAGCCCCTTAATTTTACAGATGGGTAAACTGATACCAAGAGGGCCTAGGAAACTTGCCCATGATTGCCTAACTATAAACCAGTAGAGGAGGTGAGGGAAAGGACATAATATTTATTGAACTGTATTGAGTGCTTACCATATGCCACACACTGTGAGCTTTATATAAGCTTCTTTGTCCTCAAACTGTCCTGCAATGTGGATTTATGACTACCATTTTCCAGATGAGGACACTGAGGGTTATAGGTTCTCAATAACATGCCAGGGGTAAGTTAATGGCTGGTCTGGAATCCATGCCTTGGTCTCTCTGCCCCAAGACCTCCCAGTCTTTTTAAATTCCACAGGGCCAGCTCCCTATTGCAAAGAGAGAATAAAAATCTGAAGAAGAGTTATAATATAGCTTTACTTTGAAAACTTCTCAACTTGCTGGGATACATAGAAAGTTGGCCTTTTCCATTGTCTTTCCACCATAAAATATTTCTAGTTGTGACCTTTGGAGAAAATCTTAGAATATAATGTGGCCTTAAAGAACAAAATATGTTACAAAAACTCCAGGCTTCCAAATAGCTTTTGCCATTATTACAAGGGAATAGGAAGAAAAAAATAGAAGAGTCTTTCACTGTCAAAATAAAATGTAGCTGACTTCTGCCAAAGCAGTTATTCCTGGAATGTCTAATTATTAAACCAGAGGCTATTATCACGAAGTCAAGCATTTCATTCTCTTCATTCTGGCAAGAAGTCCTTAGGAAGCTCAATTCACAAACAGAGGAAAATCTCTTTCTGAGAACTGTGCAAAATTCAGCTTTATTTGAAAGAAAATCCTGCCATCTCCTTGGCAAGAGCTGTATAACATGCACAGTATATAAAACAAGATGACTCAAAGAGCCCAAATTTCTTCCTGGGGCCTCCAGGCTTCCTTGAAGGCCTGGGCCTGCCCCAACTCAACTTTAAAGGGCATGCCAGCGACAGCAAAAAAAAAAAAAAAAAAAAAATCAAAGAGGTACAGGGCTCACCAGCTCACCGTTCCTGTGACTCCAACAACCCTAGATTCTTAAATGTTCCCGTTTTTATTATTATTAATTATAGTTAATATTTATTGAGCACTGACCACGTGCTGTGTGTTATACTAAGCATTTGACACGCATTTTCTCATTTAAATACCACAACTTTATATCTCCACTTTGGAAATGAGGAAATTGAGGCTTGAGAAGATTGTGTAACTTGCTTGAGAGAAAACCTCTGTTTTGTGCCTCCAGGTGAATCAGAGTGAAGCTGTTAGGCTTAGGTCCCTCAGAGGGAAAAGAGAAGGGAAGGAAAGAAGCCAACCTTCTTAGCATCTACTATGCGCCCAACACCATGCTAGGCACTTTGTTTCTTGTCTCTCTCTTCCTCACAAAAAGCCTGGTTTATATAAACAACCTGATTTTCTATAAGAGTTCGTGGAGAGAGAGATTAAGTAACCAGACCATAGTTAGCAGATAGTTGAGTAATTATTGTACAGATCACGTATTCTAAACATCCCTTTCTACATATGCCCTAAGCGTGTAGAGGATTTAAGTCCTGGCTCTGTGATGCAAGCTGTCGGATCTTGGGCAAGTCCCTAATAATCCCGTTAAGTCAACAAGGTCAACTAAGATAATGTATGGGGATCCTTACTACATTCCACTTTTCCACACACAGCTCCCTCCTCTCGTTTCTGGCACTTCTGTCAGAGCCCTCCTCGCTTGGCAATGCTCCTTAGTGGCTTATGTGGGGTGGGGGTGGGGAGGGGGTGGGCACCAGCCTGTCTCGAGAGCCCCAAGGGATGACACATTCCATAGAACCCACATCTTGGAGCGGAGTTGGCACTAATCTATTTAGTAAATGTTGACTATTGAAGACCTCCTGCTGTTTTCAGTCATAGGAACTAGAGATGTCTTTGCAAAGTCCTGAATCCCTTAAGAGGTCATTTGACCTGCTGGTCACTTTTGGGTGACTTTAGTCTCTGTTGCTTCAGAAACCCTGGCCACAAACATAACGGCCTCTTTAAAATTCAAGCTACTAAATCAATGACCCCCCACCCCCCACCTCAGATATCCATTATAATATTCCTTTGCAAAGCTACCTCCTCCAGCAAACATTGATTAGATTTTATTTTTTGACATCTCATCTTCAGCAAAAATGTGGGAAGATATAAAGGAAGGCACACTCATACCCAATCAAGTGGCATTCAGTCACAGTAAGAATGAGGTGGTCCCAGAGCTAGAGATTTGCCTTTCTGGTCCTCAAGTCAAGTAAACATGGCCTATCATGTATCACGTTCAGGTGACCCCCACAGATGAGAACCCCACTGCACTGACTGAGCAGGGATCAACAGGGCAGGTCAGTCAGGGAGAACATGTACAGAGGGCCATTTTATAGGGTGATGCCTCAGTCAGTATCATTGGGTGAGGAAATTTAGACCTACACTGCTCTTGAGCTAGGCATTTTACTAATACCACAGAGTATAAGAACAAAAGTTCTCAAAGGATTAAAAAGAGTATAACACAGTTCACTCACAAGACATACAGTTTCACACTAATTCTCCAAGTGCAGTTGCTTGACCGGAAACATTAACATCACCTGGAAACTTGTTCGAAACTTAAATTCTCAGGCCTCAGAATTAGTGTGTCAGCACCAATCTGGCAGCCCAATTTCATGTCCTCCTACAAGAGAAATACCATGCTAGCCAATAGAGGCTATTTGCTCACTGGATGCACTTCTAGAATCAGGGCCCTACCACAAAGCCCTGAAACAACCCTGTAGTCATGAGTCCTGAAGCTTCTGGACATCTAGTCAACTCCATGCACAAGGAGGTGGGGGTACAGAAGGCATCATGAAGGTGAGAATGGGAGACCAGAGCCTATACCAGACCTGGTCCAAGCTCAGAGCACCCTTCTCAGATGGCACTAGAGGCCCTGACTAAAACTAATCTCACCAGAGAGTCACTTACAAAATTTTGAGGAAGTGACTCGGTTGGGCGTCTGACTCTTGGTTTCAGCTCAGGTCATGATCTCACGGTTTCGTGAGTTCAAGCCCCACATCAGGCTCTGTGCTGGCTGCACTGAGCCTGCTTGGGACTCTCTCTCTCTCCCTCTCTCTCTGTCCCTCCCCCACTTGCACTGTTTCTGTCTCTCTCAAAATAAATAAATAAATTTAAAAAAAAAGAGAAAGAAAGAAACTTTTGAGGAAGAGATTTCAAAGTACAAAAGCCCTTGGGACCATGGGGACAGAAAAGAGAGGAGTAGTAGATGGCATGGGGAGCCCCGCTTGCCCAGGCCTTGGGACAGTAATGCTGTTGGCTTCTGTCTGCACAGGCTGCCCCCACTTATTAATGAGAACCAGACTCTACTACTCCTAGGCCAGTCTTTGCAGCCTCCACAGAGGCCAGGATAGCACTTCTCATGTGAGAAAAACTCAGTAAAGTTTGCTAATTGCTCCACACATAAATCTTACTGTTGTTTTTAACTAAAGGAAAAAACATGTTATTTATGGTCTAAATTAACCACCTCCACTCACCATGGGAAGCTTGTCTAAGTCACAAGGCAATCACAGCAAGTCAGTAGCACACCTAAGACTGGGGGATTATTAATCAGGTCTTTCTGACTCTGGACACCTGCTCCTTCTACTATATCATGTTGCTTTGGGATCATCAGAAGTTTCAGAGAACTGAACTTGGGAAGGTTGGGTTAGGAACCCATATACAGTATAGGAGGAGTCAAAAATTTCTCTGGTAAGAATCCCTGAAACAAAAGGGTCTACAAAACTATAGCTATAGCAGTAGGTTTCCTCTCCCCTCATTTAGATGGTAGTGTTTTTTTTTTAAGTTTTATTTATTTATTTTGAGAGAGAGAGAGAGAGAGAGAGAGAGAGAGAGAGAGAGAGAGAGAATCCCAAGGAGGACCCATGCTGTTAGCACAGAGCACTACAGGGGCTCCATCTTATGAACAGTGAGATCATGACCTGAGCTGAAACCCAGAGTCCAGACGCTTAACTGACTGAGCCACCCAGGCACCCCAACTGCAGTGAGTTTTAAAACAAATTATTTGACCCTCCCCCTACAGAAGGTGGAGTCTAATTCCTCTCCCCTGAATATGGGCTGGCTTTAGCAATTCATTTCTAATAACTTGAATGTAGCAAAAGAGACACTTGCTGTCTTCCAAGGTAGGTTAGAGAAGGCAATAGAGCTCCTTCCTGGTTCTTCTCTCTCTCTCTCTCTCTCTCTCTCCCTCCCTCCCTCTCTCTCCATGTCTTGCAAGCCCTCCACCAACATATGAAAGAAGTCTGGATTTCCTGAAGCCACTTTACTGAAGAGATCCCATAGAAATGGTGACACATGGCCATGGAGCTCCAGTCGTTCCAGACCCCGCCTTTCTGAGTCTCCCCAGCATCAACCACCAGACATGAATGGGCAGCATTCAGATAATTCCATGCCTCTGCCTTCAATCTGCCAAAGCTGACATCAAACGGATTAGAGACAGACTGCCCCAGACAAGCTCTGGCTAAGTTACCGACTTACAAGCAAAATACTGTTGTTGTTTTAAGCTACTAAGTTTTTAAATGGTTTGTTAACACAGAATTCCATAACTAGAACACGGCCCCAATCAAAAGAGGTGAATGGTACCAAGTGAAAAGCAGAGGAAAACCGGCAAATGTTAACACTTAGAGAGGGTGATTTTCAGTATCTATAACTGACTTATTTTTGCCTTTTTACCCCAGTAAACATATGGACAATTATGCAAAAATCCTCCCTGTCAGGGTTTCAAAGAAGCCAATAAAATCAGGAAGGTAAGTATTGATACCCATTAGAGTTGCCCACGACATTTGAATATTTTATTCTAAATGAGATTTTCATATTCAGATCAAAATTACTGTGAAATCAATTCGGGATTTTTTCCCCCAAAGACTTCTCTTTTGCTGGTATTTTACAGATTTTGGGGGTGGAGGAAAAGTTTACTTTGTGGTCTATTTATGGATATCCTTGTTGATGATTTTTGCTTGTTCTGCTTAAAGTGTCCATTGATTTTACACTCTGGCATATCTTCTGGTTTTCCCAGAGCCCAAACTGTTGTATCTCAATTGGCTTCTTCTCTCTACCCAACCTTGTCCTGCTGATTCCTCTTTTAGAATGAGTGGCTCCCAAATTTGGTTTCCCCACTGAAGCCTCCTGAATCAGTCAACCACTCTTCCCTGTCTTTAAAGTCCTAAGTGTTATACCCATTCAAGCCTCCTAGGCCCTGGCTTGGTCCAGAACCCTTGGCCTCTTGCTTTTCTATCATGATCGCGCTCCTGTCCCAATACTTCCCTCGTTTCTTTTGTGGATAATTATAATCCTCTCCTAACTGGTTTTCTTGTTTCCAGTACCTCTCCTCTGAAATCCAGGTACCATGTTAGAATCTGACACATCTTTCTCAAACAACAATTTCACCAAGTCACCAGTGCCTCTAGAGTCCAGACCAAGCACATGATAGCACAAGGCCATTCACGTTCTGGCCATTGTCCCCTCAAGCCTCATAACACACACTTTCCTCTTTCCATAGCATTTTTCCCCAATAATACCACCGTATGTATGGTTTTCTAAACACACCATATTGTTTTAGGCCCCTTTGTGTTTAGAAACCTTGCTCTCTCTTTTCTCTCCTCATGACACAACCACATGTGGAACTCCTATTTATCCTCCAAAATACATTTCACCTGTCACCTCTTTTAAGAAGCCTTCCCTGACCCTCCATAAAGAGTTTCCATCTCTTCTACCTTGTACACGCTTCTGTGGCTGCACAGGCTACAGTGAGGGAATCTAGGTATTTACACGTCAGCCTCCCCTACTGGACCTTGAGCTCCTTGGGGGAGACTGCCCTACTCATCACTGTGCCTCAGAGCCTCACATAGAGTCATCTACCAAAGGGACTCAATAAAGTCCCTTTTTTCAATTAAGTAGGGCAGAATAAAATGAACAACCATTCAGTGGTGGATTCTTAAATGATGGACCAAGTGCCCTTGAAAAAACAGTCTCTGGTAGCTAGCCAGGCACACCTTAACTTATAAAGTTTATATCACAATAACAAAACTCCAACTTCATCAACAGCATGGAGGTGAGTGACTGAGCTGATTCAAACAGAGATGAGAGGAATAGGGGCGCCACATGAACATAAACCATTTTGGGAGTAAGTTTTGTTAGGTTCACAGCTCATGTAATTCTGGTTGGAATTAACAAGACTTATAAACTATAAGAGCCAGAGAGTCATCTCTATCTTGTCCATAGCTCCAGTCTGATCTGGTCTTAGATTAATAGTTCTGAGTTTAATCTTCACACTTTAATAAAAATATAAACAAGTTGAACTGGATCCAAAGAAGAAAAATAATCATTATTAAGATTTTGAAAATAGAAATGATAGGAAAACATTAAAGATGTTCAAGAACCAATTTCACTTGTAGAAATTAACCGTAAGAAATTAACTAAGAACTTGCACAAAATATTTGCTACAATATAGTTTGTAAGGACATTTTTTTAATCATGAAAAAAAATGAAAACACTTAAGTGACCAAACGAAGAGATCAGATAATTAAACATCCATAAATTTGATAGCCAAGAAATGGAAATATAGAAATGGAGTTATACTCAATGATATAGTTATTGAAGCAATTAGATTATAATCCAGTAAAATTCCATTTTATAAGTTTACATATGGCAGAAAACACTCTGAAAGAAAATGCAGCAAAATTTTGGAAGTAATTATGTCTGAGAGTTTGAATTTAGATTTTTTTTATTTTGCTTATCTGTATATTCTATGTTTTCTAAAATCACCATGCACTACTATATGGAATTTTTTTTTTTTTCAACGTTTATTTATTTTTGGGACAGAGAGAGACAGAGCGTGAATGGGGGAGGGGCAGAGAGAGAGGGAGACACAGAATCGGAAACAGGCTCCAGGCTCTGAGCCATCAGCCCAGAGCCCGACGCGGGGCTCGAACTCACGGACCGCGAGAGCGTGACCTGGCTGAAGTCGGACGCTTAACCGACTGCGCCACCCAGGCGCCCCCCATATGGAATTTTTTAAATTACAGTGAAATAGTGGTAGAAATTAGCTTGATTTAGCACCAGATGTAATTAGGAAACCTCTATAAACTTGGCTTCTCATGAACATAAAATAGACAAATGGGTAAATTAGACATAAGGCCAAAGCTAAGCTGGAATAAAGACAAGGAGATTCTATAACACCAGGTTGAGGAATTTAATCTTTATTTTGTAAGAAATATGGAACATTGAATATTTTTGTTCAGAAGAGCGACTCAAACAAAACTGTTATTTAGAAAAATATTTCACAGGTGGAATTGGGCTTTGTGGCTAATTGGAAGGAAAAGGGGAAAGTAGAAGCCAGTGTTTCCAACTATAAAAGGTTTGAACCCTAAGACATGGGACAGACAATAATGGCTTGGACAAGTCCAGAGAAAGGGAAGAATTTGGAAATGCAGAAGAAAGGTAATGAATAAGCTGGACTTGAATCGTGCTCTAGCAATCAGGCAACTGCTACTATCCACTCCTGGAAACTTGAAGTGGATGTTTCTCAGAGGAAAGAATAGAAAGGAAGGAAGGAAGGGCGGGAGGGAGGGAGGGAGGGAGGGAGGGAGGGAGGAAAGAAGGAAGGAAGGAAGGAAGGAAGGAAGGAAAGAAGGAAAGAAGGCAAGAAGGCAAGAAGGCAGGGAGGAGAAAGGGAGGGTTTGTACATGTGGAGTTGACACAATTCTTGTAAGTTTCAGATTTCCTAGGCCAAGATTAGATTTTGGAGGCTGGACTTAATAGAAAGTTAAGTCTGGAGAAAGATTAAACTGAGTCTCTGAAGAAAGACCTATCAAAGAATCAGAATAAACTACACAAAAAGTAATTCCTTTAATCCTGAGCAACTAAAGCTGAAAATATATTAAAGGATCACAAAACCTGAAAAAAAAAAGAGCAAAGGAAATAAGAAGCACAATATTTGTAAAATCTCTTCACTGATATTTTAATAATTCTTTATAATTTATCCTTTGCTTTTTTCCAAAGAGGTGGCTTGTTTTATCCCTTTAATGTATTCATAGTCATTTATAATTTCAGATAAGCCCTTTTGGTTCATTCCAAACTGGGTTTTAGTGAAAAATAACTGAAATGAATGCTGATGTGATTTCTCATTGACTCCATGATCTCCACTCCAGGCTGGAAAGTTGGTACAATGAAACAACATTCTGTATAATCATTAACCTCAAAGGGCATGTTATTAATTAAAGGATGTAAGACTCGTCTGCATCCTGAGTATTAGAAAAGAGATAAATGTTTAAATAGAAGAGCCTGCCCATTTATAAGAACTGTGGGAAAATTTACTTGACCAAGAAGTAATTGCTTGGTGTTCTGTTGGAAAACCATTTTACACTGATTACCTGTGAGCAAATGACTTACCCACCCCCCACCCAACAGTATGAGGACAGACTGATTTAAAACTTTACATAAATCTGAATTCATTTCCTCTGATTTTTCTGGAAAGAGAGAAGCCTGCAGACCCATGCAGATTTCTAAGCTTTGATTGCGAATACCATCCAGCTCCCTCTTTACATAAGCCAGACAGATGTTTTGGGAAAATGGATCTAGTCATCTGGATTTGAATAGAGGCATTTTCTTAAATGACAGCAATGAGCCCACCCAACATATGTCATCAAAAGTGTTGGTCTCCAACTGAGATGTCAGAGAGAAGATCTGACAGTCATAACCCCCAAGTGATGGGGAAAGTATCTTAAGAGACATTACCAAATACATTCTAGAAAGTCTGCAGTGCTGGGCAGATTGCAGAGCTTGTGGTTCATATGACTCAGAAGCTACTTTTTTTGAAGATATTTCTTAACAGAACCACAGTGAGGACAGCATGTGGCCCATGTCTGTGAGGCGAGGGGCATAATTACATAGACTCCAGTGTTTCACGTAAAGCTCTTTTTAAATGTTTTTTTAAATTTTATTTCCAGATTTAATGAGCTATAATTGACAAAGAAAAATTGTATATATTTAAGGTGTGATGTTTTGATATATTAATACATCGTGAAATGATTACCACAGTCAAGCTAATTAACACATTATCACCTCATATACTTGCCATTTATGTGTACGTGTGGTTAGAAAACTTATGATCTACTCTCATAGCACATTTCAATAACACAATGCAGTATCATTAACTAAAGTCATCATGCTGTGCCTTACATCCCCAGAACTAATTCATCCTGTATAACAACCTTTGTACCCTTTGAACAACATCTCTGGGCTGCCTCACTGTCTATTTAGCCATAACACTTTTCTAAAAACCTTTATAACCACTTCCCCACACTAAATTCCCTCTATTGAACTACCCAATGAGGACTCTGTTTTCCTGGTTAGATGCTGACTCATACAATGTACTATCCCACTGGTCTGGAGACAGAGTGGGAGGAAAGTGTGGTAAGGAACAGTAGAAATGCTGAGTAGCCCTTCTGTGAGAGGGGTCTGGAGTGGCCACAGGAAAGGAGCCTGGTGCCATAGGGAGCCAGTTGGCTCCAGTGTGGGAGTCCAAGCTCATTTTGTGACCACCTCTGGCATCTGTACATCTTTTCCACTTTGGCGATCTCAGCTAAGAGGCTTAGAGGTGCTAGATACTCCACTGCCCCAAGTGAACAGCCAACATTTGGCCTGCCTGCCTCTTCAGGTCTATGTCACCCCTGGTTTCCATGTCTGAGCACAGGTCAGAATACATCCTGTGGGTTCCTCCTGTAGGGGAGAAAAAATTTCCCCTCTAACTCTTAGGTTCAGCAGCTGGGGACCCTGTTAAATAAACTGACAAAAGACAGATTAACGAGATAAAAACAGAGTTTATTAACAAGTACAGTACATACACATGCAGAGGAAACTCAGTGATGAGTAACTCAAAGAGATGGTCTAGAACTTGGGCTTATATAGCATCTAAACAAAGAACAAGAAGTTTGTAGAGAAATGACAAGACAAAGGAAAGGGGTGCAGTCTTCTAGAGTTAGCAAACTTTGAGAAGATAAATATATGGAGGGAAACTAATAGAAGATAAGGTTCAAGTCTGTAAGGTTTGTTGGGTAGATTCATCTCAGTGCCATCTCTGCACTGTTAAGAGTCTAGAGTTGTCTCTAATGATTCAGACTCTATCTCTGATTTTAAGCAATGGTAGGAAAGGTACAGAACTTTTTTGGCAACTGTTTCTCAATTATCTTCAGCTCAAAATAATCCTTATGCCAAAGTGCCATATTTGCAGTGGCATATTCTGATCCCCCAAACTCTCCTTATGGTTCTCTGTTGCCTCAACTTTCCCCATTTCCCCCCAACACACTTCATTAACTGTGACAAAAGGTAGAATTTTCAGGATCCTCAGACCAATTCTGCAGCTGGAAAAGAGAATCCCCACAAGTGGATGTCACCTTGTGGTGACACATCCAGTCCATTACATGTTCCACGGCCCCTTCTCCACTGCCTATCAGGATAATTTCCCTCATGTCATCATTAACCAGAAAACTTCATCCGTCTCTTCTAGGTGATAAAAATGCTGCTGTACTTCCTACCATCCCAATAATTTGCTTTAAACCAGCCTAAGTAAGGCACTACAAAGAGTGGCTTTGGATCTTAAATATGTGACCTCTTGTGGATGGAGTCTTAAAATTCTCCATAACCTATAACCCACATGTAGTCTGTCTCTGAGACATTTCATTCTTGTAATATTTTCTTAATATGTTCTACCCTCTATGGACACCTTCTCTGAGGTTCCCACATGCCATAAAATCTTTGTTTTTGATTGCCTGGTAACATGAACACAGGTCACACTGCTTGTCTTCCTGTCTGTTCAAGGCCATCTGGCCAGGGTCCAACTAGAGTCCACAGATCCAGTGCTGCTTGAGTCATTTGACCAACTTTGCCATATCCCTTTGATAACTGACTATTCAGGACATGTACCTCTCTCCAAAGTTTGGCCTTCTGGCATCTCCTCCTGGAATTCTCTGCAGAAACCAGTCTGGTACCTTACCTAGGAAGGCAGAGTCCCCCATTTTCTGGCTGAAACACTGTCACAGTGTTTCTTGCTGAAAATCTAGTCCCAAGACTACAGCTATTTTCCTTTCATTCCTCCCCTTCTGAAAGTATTCAGAACCTTTTTGTCATTCACAATGGATCCAGTGGTGTATTCAACACCTCCCTCCTAAGAGTTCAGATACCATGATGACCACTCCTTTTGATTCAGATGCACTGGACGCCACAGCACAGTTCAACATCTCTAACACTGGCCCAACCAAAAGCAATCAGGTATTCTCTCCTTATGGGGTGATTATCTACAAGCCCCATGAAGGGGGCAATGGAGGAAAATTCTACATGGCCATATCAGCAAAGCAACTGGGTAAGCACATGCATGTTCATGGAGTTTCGATTTTATTCAAAGACATGGAGAAACAAAGTGAGGTGTCTGATCATTTAAAACAACTGTATAAAAATTAATACGGATATTAAGAGTAGAAAAATATTTACATGTATTTTTAAGACAAAATGAGAGAATTCAAAAGTATAGCAATGGTCAGCTTCAGGCTAAGTCCTTCATTCCCTTAGAGGTGTGCATTCTTTCTCTTCCACTTATAAGGATCCAAGGATCAAAGCAGTAAGAGCTCTCAGGGGGTGCTCATAGTCCATGCCTTCTCGCATTGTGAGGGATTTTCCAACCATGTACTTCCTCCCACCAAAAGAAATCTTTCACACCACTTACTGCACCAAAACTTACGGGGAAATAGGGCCATGGATAAACGGTTCAGGAAAACTCTCCTCAAGAAGAACTTTTGCTTCTTTCTCTCTAAGTGGAAATAAAGAATCCCCAAGAGGAAACCACAGGTGTAAATCTAGGGAAAGAGGCCTCCTAACCTTCCACTGGAGGCCAAACTAAAAAAAAAAAAAAAAAAAAAAAAAAAAAAAAAAGAAATTTTTCAAGGTTCATAAATGGGCCCAGCTGATCAAGAAGGGAATACAGCTGGGATGTCTGCGCTGTTGAGATTTGGAACCAGTCAGTTCTTTGCTGTGAGGGAGAGTCCTATGCTCTTTTGGATATTTTAGTAGCATCTCTGGACTCTCCACTCACCAGATACCAACCGCACTAAATACTCAGTTGTCACAATCAAAAATGTCTCCAGACATTGCCAGTGTGCCCAGGGTTGAGAACCATTGAGTGAAGTTAAGGAAAGTATAGCTTAGCTAGCAATAAAACATTTTATTTCTTAGAGTGTCCTCTGTGCTACATATATCACCATGGATTTAGGGAGAGTGCAATGTCCATAGTAGATGTGGCAAAATTCAAAATGCAAAGATTTAGACCCCTTGCTGGCCATCATCCTCAGGACTAACTCTACCTGAACTGAGTACTAATGAAAGGCAGGAATTATCCTAGTTTCACTAGGGCCATGTACAGCTGGACAGGCTGGGCACTGCACAATTCCAGAAGGTGCTATTCACATAGACTATGATATGAATGGTGCTCCCTGCAGTTGTGCAATACAACAGCCCTGGATGTCACAATGTTTCAGCCATCTGTCTCCTGTCTGGTAGAGAGAATCTTAGGAAAAAGAAGAAACAAAACTAGTACACAATATATATGGGTCAGGAAATCATGACTCACCATCTGAGCTTTAAAATGGGATACCGCTTCCAGATGGCATCACATTCTCAAAAACTAAAAGAGAGCTTCACATCTAAAATATCTTGCAACAAAAATTTATTTTACATTTCTTTTTTGTTCTCAGGACTCTCCTGGATTCCTTGAGAACATTAGAGAAATGGTGCAGTACAATGGAGTAAGCCTGGGATTTCTCATGAGAAGATCTAGATTTGACGTATGTTCCTACCACCTAAAAGCCCTGCATTGGCTTTCCAGTGGTTAAGTTGGAAATGATGGTAATTGTTCCTGTCCCAGAGTGTTGTGAGGATTAACAAAGAAGTGAGACAACGCGTGTGCATGTGCATTGTAAAGGGTAAAGTACAATCCCAAGGCTGCTCAGTTTCACAAATAGCTGATGTCACTTGATAGCTTGCCAAAGATTTGAGACTTTTTTTCAACATGTCAAAGACATCTGTCTTCTAAAAGGTATTCATTTTTAACATTTTTGGAAATCCTCTCATCCATGTAATTTTAATTTTTGTTGTTCCTATTTTATATTACTTTATGCTTACAGGTCATAAAATTTCTCTTACTGATGGAGACTAAACAATAGACTGATGACTAGGATGTTAAAAGAAAGTGGCATTTTATAGAAGCCTTTTCAGCGTTTGCCCAAAAGAGAGTATAATTGTCTACACTTATCCTAAGAATACTTTTTTTTTTACTAACTATAAAAGCAATAGATGATCATTATGAAAGATTTAAAAAAGTAAGGAAGACAGTAACAACCATCATAATACCACTCTCCTAAAATAACCCCCCAATGTCACATTTCATCCATTCTTTTGTTGTAAAAAATATTATGTATTGTTGAGATTATACCACAGACCCGGCTCTTGCTTCTTCTTTTCTATATTATACAACAAAGTCATTAAAAACCCTAGAAATATTTTAATGGCTACATAAGATTCCTGCAAATGAATGTTTCATAATTTATGAACTATTATCCCACCAACAATTTTCATGTTTCTTTTGCATCCACCTTTTTTTTTTTTTTTCTAAATTCCTAGAAGTGGAACCAACGGGTCTGAATTTCAATTTGCTACCAAAAAGGTCCTGGTCTCAGTTTGGTACCAGATTAAAAAAAAAAAAAAAGCCATATGAATTTTCACACCTTTTAGCAATATGAGGATGCACTGATTGGAATACACTAACCAGAACTAAGTATGCTTGGTTTTAATGTGTATCCTTTTAATTTCCATATATTTGATATGTGATTTTATTAGTCACTATTGCCTCCTCTTACTTCTATGCTCTGCTCATTTATTTTTATGGTGTCTCAGTGTTTTAATTGATATGTATGAATTCTTTATATATAAAGGTTATTCATCACTTATCTCTAACATTTGGGTAAAGAACATCTCAGACTATTTTTTTTTCCTTTAGTATTGCATGCTTTTTTTGATGTTGTACTTTTAATCTTGATGTGATCCAAACCACTAGCATTTTTCTTGTAATTTCTTCTGTTACTTTTAAGTTTAGGAAAAACTTTATTTTTATCCTGAGACCAAACATCTATATTTATCTATATGATCTTTAGTGTCATTCTTTTTATAATTACCTAAAATTCACATTGGCTTATTGCACCAGAGAGGGAGGGGGGAACTCCAAAACAAACAAGCAAAATGATCAATACATACATACATACATATATACACACACGTGTATTTACATAAAATATTTTTAATATATTTGAATACATATATATATACATATATATGTGTATGTGTGTATACACACACACACACACACACACACATATGTACATATATTCAAATTCTTGGCTTTGAGTATAAAAATAGGCTTTTCAAATCCAAAGTAGAAAAAGCATTCTTGAAGACAGAGTCCTTTTGATCTTTCAAGAGCTTCTCATTTCAAGAGGTAAAAAAAAAAACCCTGGAAGATCAGAAGCACAGATTTTAAACTAGTAAGCAGAGGGCACAGAAGCACGAGTGAGACCTATAAGAATGGAAGTAAGAATCCCTTCTGGACTGGGAGGAGCTAGGAGCCAAACACAAGAGCCCCAGGATGGAAACCCAGATGAGTTTGTGAAGGACAAACACTCCAAGGATTCAGCGTTCAGGTGCCCAGAGCCACTTGGAGCAGCCACATTAGAGTAAAAATGGCAGCACCGTGGGTTTAAGAACAGAGCCCCCCAAGAGGGCCCGAGAGAGTGATAGATCTGGGTGCTTTCCGTAGCCGCGCCCCACCCCCCCCCCAAAAAAAAAAAAAAAAAAGACCTGCGGAAAGTAACAGAAAATGGAATGTGGGCCTGGCCGGATCAAGGGCAGATTGGGGCAGGGCTGTGGCGTGAGCAGCGGAGCCTGAGAGGCGCAGTGAGGCTGCCCCGAGTCAGAAGGGAGAGAGCTCCTCAGTCAGGGACATTCGGAGTAGGCACAGTGGACAGAGAAGCCAACCACCTGACAAGCCTCGCCTTGGTAGGGCCAGCAGAAGGATCCACTTCTGAGACCGAATTCCCACGCGAAGGCCATGCCTGACCCCGTGGAGGAACTAGGTGGGCCTGGTGCGCAGGAAAGACAGAGGAAAGAAAAGCCCTAAGAGACTGAGTTCTTGGAGAAGTGACTGAGTTACCGAGAATTAGCCAGATTAAGTTTAACACTCTCAGAGAAAACAGGGGCTCATGGGCCATATTAATATTGTAATGTGAATATTATAATCCTAGAAACATAGAGAATATAAATACACATAAATATATAATAAATATTAATATATTTTAAGTATATATAACATGTAACTCATATATTTATACCTCCTTTCCCACTGATTGGGATACCACCTTCATCATGTTAAATACATATACATTTATTACATATACTGACATATGTTTGTGGACAGTTTGGCTCCATTTATCTGCCCACTGTTCTAAGGTGGTATTTAACAGATTTAGGCACAGCAACTCATGCTTGCTTAGTCTTCAGCTTTCGTTTCAACTGTATTCAGGTCCTGTATTTTCCTGCAGCCCTCTCTTAAAAGCTGCTTACTGCTTAAATCGAATCAGTCCCTTAGATATCCCCCATTAATAAATCACATCATCTCCACATTCCTCAGCATACCTATCAATTGAGAATATTCAGGAATGTCTCTAAAGGCCCCTTAGGCTCAGGACTCTTCAATATCACTAACTATAATACAACAAATAGATTAAAAGTCTAGAATGAATGAAATCATTATCCGGACACTAGTTTTACTGCATCAGCACCTCAATAAACATGTGATTTGAAAATGTGTAACCTAAGGCATTTTTTCTATAGCCTTTTTTTTTCTCTTTCTGTCCTTGTTGGATAGGATTCTTGGAGGTTACTAAGATAGAAATTATCTGCGTTCAAATCAGGTGGAAAAGAAAGACACAACTTTGACCTAGAAGAATGTGACACTTTGAATTGTGAAAGGAGAATAAATAACATTTTCTCATATCAGCCTCTGTCCCGGGAGGTCTTAGGTTATTAAATATAACTGCTCGAACAAATAGTATTTCTCCTCCTGGGAGAACTGGCTCTTGTTCTGCTACTCCCAGGACAAGCTGTGCAAAGCCAATTAGTCAAACAGCCTGCACCAGATTAAAACCCTCTCCTGACTCCTCTGGAAAAGCCTAGTTAGGCCTCCGTTAAAATCACCCGGGACAGCCTTACCTATCTGGAACGTGACGCCAGCCAAAGGAAGCCATGTGCCATGGCCTATCTGCTGGAAGCATATGGCTGTAGTGGGCTGTCTGTCTATTCAGTTTCAAGTGTTCCTTATTCATAAGAGCCCTCTGTTGAATCAAGTCCTTCAACTAGCCTCCCTTCGTCCAGTCTCCTTTGGACTACAACTGTTCCCAAAATTCAGTTCTAAAGTCATATATTAGTAGACCCAGAAAGGGTCTCAGGCATCGTTTTCGTCCAATCTTCCTTTTACAGGTGAGGTCCTGAGAAACATGGTCACTTGCCCGAAGTAACAACAAAGCCCTGACCAAGGTGGAACTAGAACTCAGGTCTGCCGAGTCCCAGTCCAGGGCTCTTTGTACTGACATTCTGCCCTCCTCCCTTTCACGGTCTCCCCTGGAGGTGGGAGGGAGAAATGGCACCTTTGGGGGAAAGGAGACAGCATCTTTATTTACCCATACACTACCGTGCTCACACTTTCCAGAGATCCCTAAATCCATGAGAATGTCAAGGGCCCCCCGCCCCACGTACTCAACTAATGGACAGAGATTTCACTGATTTTAATTTGTGATGCAACTATTCTTTTTAATTGATCGCGTCATTTTTTAATGTTTTATTTATTTTCAAGAGAGTGCAAGCGGGAGTGCCTGGGTGGATCAGCCAGTTGGGCATCTGACTTCGGCTCTGGTCATGATCTCATGGCTCATGAGTTCGGGCCCCACGTGGGGCTCTGTGCTGACAGCTCAGAGCCTGGAGCCTGTTTCAGATTCTGTCTCCCTCTCTCTCTGCTCCTCCCCTGCTTGTGCTCTGTCTCTGTCTCTGTCTCTCAAAAATAAATAAACATTAAAAAGAGAGAGAGAGAGAGGAGGCAAACCTGACGTGGGGGCCTGAACCTACGAACCATGAGATCATGACCTGAGCCGAAGTTGGACGCTCAATGGACTGAGCCACCCAGGTGCCTCAGATTGAGTCATTTTTAAAAACCTTTGATGGATCCCCCAAATAATAACTGAGTTACAAAGCCACAAAGATGAGGGAATTTATTCAAAATATTTGAGTGCCTCCTTTTAGAAATAATTCAAGGACAAATAAACAAAAAGCCTTACTTCATTCACCTAACTGAATAAACTTCTCAATAGATCCTTCCATGATGCCAGTAACAGAAAACAGAATCTTCCATTCAATTTTTCAATGTGAAAAATAGACAGTTTCTAAGCAATACAGACCTTAAGAAATCATTTTAGCCTCAATCTAGCTTTTAAAAAAATGTTACATTACTTAATGTTTTTGCGAATTCCTTTTAGAGCAGAGTCAGAAATTTTAAGAATAGATTTTCTGAGTGGCAACACAAATATTTTAAAGGAAGAACAGTGGGTCTAAGTTTTTATTTATTTATAACCTGACTTGCAGTTGGAGGGTTCCCATTGCCTACACGGGATAAGCTCCTTCATTTGTAATCACGGAGAGAATTACCAAGTTAGAAGGGTAAGCAGTATATGCATCAGAAGTCCTAGGGACCGGCTCCCTCACCTTGTGGATGAGAGAAGTGAGACACAAGGAGGTCCTCAGACACACCCAAGGTCGAAGAGCTAATTAGCCTCAGAGCCAGAAATAGAACCCACATCTCCTGACTCCCCAGAATGTATGCTGTGACTCATTCTCACACTTTATGAAGCCTCTTTTATTACCAATTTCCATGAGTTTTCATTAGACACATGAAAATTATAATAGTGTTATTTCTAACAAATGTTTTCTCCCCACTGTTACATATTCAATGTATATATGTGTAACAGCAGAATATATATAATTTGTCAATGATTCTCCCCACGGGTCCTTAAAATATCACAATTATTAGACCGGATGGGGGAAAGAGCCCAGGTTTAGGATTCAGATAGGATGCAGTGTTTGAGCCCCAATTCTGTTGTGTATAAGAGAGTAGAGCTGGTTATTTGATCTACTTAAGCCTTTGAACCTCAATTTCCTCATCTAAAAATGGAGCAATGAATGCCTACTCTAGTAAGATTAATGCAAAGCCCCTATGACAGTGTCTGGATTTAGAGGAGCTGAGGAGAGAATTTTTTTGACATTTGAAATCTACCATATTTCTGGTCTGTCTAAATTTATTCATTCATTCATAAAATATTTATTAGGCACTTTCTGTAACTGAACATTGTTCTAGAGGCTGGAGATACAATAGCGAACCGGATGGACAATACCCTGGGGGCATCAACCAGGATCTCTGAGGGGACACACGATGAAGATGGTTTTACACGTGTTAGAGTAAGTACAAAATGGACTCAGCTGCCACTAAGGGAATAACTGCCGCTGCCAGTGTAAAGAAACTGCTGGGATGGTGCTCTCAGAATCAGAAGGCCAGCCTAAAGTCCTTCTCCCGCCTCCACCGTCCAGGCTCCCTCTAGTGCCCCCTACCGACAGAATCTAGCGGAGAGCGACTAGCAAAGCGGAAGCGCGGTTGGCGGTCCCAGCCCCGACATCACAAAGCAAAGTATCAAGGGTAGGTTTGGATCGTAAGGACAATATTTTAATAACTGACACAGATACATTCTGAAGAATCTAATCCTGAAGAATCTAAAGGTCTTTGCAAATTTGAAAAGAACACTTGCCAACTACTGCAAAGAATTCTAAACCTCATGCTGTGAAATCAGTTACTCAAAACAGTGCACACCTGTGTGATTTCTTTTCTTTCTTTCAAGGAAACATCTCACTGTGAGTTTGTTTATCCTGAAGTATGTTACTATTGCAGTAAACTGAATCAAATGACACGTGGGAATGAAGGATTCAGAAGGTAAGAGAGACTTACAGGGGCAGAACTGGAAAAAAAAATTGTAAAATAACAACTGAGATGAACTTTGGTAGGAAAACTGAGGTCTCTATGCAGAATTTTTCCTAAGTTTTACCAAGAGGTATGCAAACACTAGTCTGATCCACCTCCCTACAAAATCTACAATGCAATTTGCATCCCTCACAAGGTTTGTGAACTTGGATTTTATCAGTGGTAGGAATGCATACATTGGTACAAAAGGCAAAAAGGACAAAGAGCATTATTATAATTATGTCTTCCCTACACCCTACATCCCAATTGATAAAAGAATAAATATGATGGCAGTTGTATTGTGTCAGGACTCATTTCAGAAAACAAAATCCATCCAATTAGCACAAGGAGAATCATTCTAGATCTTAAGTGCCGTATCAGATCCACTGGGAAGGTGAACAAAACAGAACCTAGGCTGAATTTCCAGGGACACCTCCCAAGGGTTCAATACAGAATTAGGCCACCAATGGAGCAGCTGCCTCACAGAGTCATAAAGTTACTAACTGCATAATGCCCCCCATTCGACACAATCTACACCAGACTGTGGGAGCTAGAGAATGGCACCACTGCTATAATCACTGTAGAAAAACCAAATGTGTCTCCCTCTGTGCTCACCAGCACAGATGGTAAAGAACAGCCTCCAAAATACTGTATTCCGCTTTTGCCTTCTAAATAGTAAACTTCGGGGGTGCTTGGTGGCTCAATCAATTAAGCATCCGACTCTTGATTTCGGCTCAGGTCATGATCTCACAGTTCATGGGTTCTAGCCCCATGATGGGCTCTGTACTGACAGTATGGAGCCTGCTTGGGATTCTGTGTCTCCCTCTGTCTCTCTGCCCCTCCCCTACTCACTCTCTCTGTCTCTCAAAAGTAAACAAACACTTTTAAAAAATAAAGTAAAAACTAAATTTCAAACAGAACTGCAACTGCAAGAAAACCTAGGCAATGTGACCTTTAGCCAATACTTTTGGAAAAGATCGGAATGGAAGTTGAGTCAAGCCTCTCCACAGGACTGCCACAGAATTCCTCTATGAGATGGCAAAACACAAGAAATTCTCAAAATCATATGGTACTAGGGGCACCTGGGTGGAGCAGCTGGTTAAGCATCTAACTTCCGCGCACGTCATGATCTCACGGTTGGTGGGTTCGAGCCCCACTTCAGGCTCCAGAGACTCTCTTTCCCTCTCTCCATCCCTCTCTCTCTGCCCCTTGCTCACTTATGCTCTCTCTCTCTCTCAAAAATCAACCAATCAATCAATAAATCATATGGTACTAGCAAAAATGTAGAAACATAGGGCAAAGGGACAAAAACCCGAATCCAGAAAGACACTCATTAATATATGAACTTCGTTGATATGAACATACTTAGTAAAAGATAAATATGGAGGAGTGCCTCGGTGGCTCAGTCGGTAAAGCGTCCAACTTTGGCTCAGGTCATGATCTAATGGTTCATAGGTTCAGGCCCCATGTCAGGCTCTGTGCTGACAGCTCAGAGCCTGGAGCCTGCTTCAGATTCTGTGTCTCCCTCTTTCTCTGCCCCTCTCCCGCTCCTGCTCTCTCTCTCTCTGAAAAATAATTAAACATTGGGGCCCCTGGGTGGCTCAGTCGGTTAAGCATCTGACTCCGGCTCAGGTCATGCTCTCATGGTTGGTGACTTTGAGCCCCATGTCAGGCCCTGTGCTGACAGTTCAGAGCCTGGAGTCTGCTTTGGACTCTGTGTCTCCCTCTCTCTGCTTCTCTCTCTCTCTCTCTCAAAAATAAATAAACATTAAAGATTTTTTTAATAAATAAATAAATAAATAGTAAAAAAATTTTTTAAAGATAAATATGGCATTTCAAGGTGGTGGAGAAAATATAAGATATTCAATTAAATGAGAGTTGAGACAACTGGTTAATCATTTACACAACTATAAAGCTACATCCTTCTGACACCACACAGAAAGAAAAAAATCCAGATGGAGTATAAAGAGCTAAATGTTAAAAAGTAAAACTATATTGCACTACTAGGCCTTTATCCAAGCGATATTGGTGTGCTGTTTCGAAGGGAGACATGCACCCCCATGTTTATAGCAGCACTATCAACAATAGCCGAAGTATGGAAAGAGCCCAAATGTCCATCTATGGATGAATGGATAAAGAAGATGTGGTAAATATAGACAATGGAATACTACTCAGCAATGAAAAAGAATGAAATCTTGCCATTTGCAACTACGTGGATGGAACTGGAGGGTATTATGCTAAGTGAAATCAGTCAGTCAGAGAAAGACATATCACATGACTTCACTCATATGAGGACTTGAAGAGACAAAACAGATGAACATAATGGAAGGGAAACAAAATAATATAAAAACAGGGAGGGGGACAAAACAGAAGAGACTCATAAATATGGAGAACAAACTGAGGGTTACTGGAGGGGTTGTGGGAAGGGGGATGGGCTAAATGGGTAAGGGGCACTAAGGAATCCACTCCTGAAATCATTGTTGCACTATATGCTAACTAATTTGGATGTAAATTTTTTAAAAATTAAAAATTAAATTTAAAAAAAAAGAAGAAGAAAAGTAAAACTATAAAAGTGTCAGAATAAATTATAAAATAATATTTGTATTGTCTTGGAATGGAAAAGCCCTTGTGAGCAAGCTACAAACTCAGAAATCATAAAAGGATAAGAAGCCTGACACTTCTGACTCCATACCATTTAAAACTTCTACATCCCAAAGCTGACCATATTAAATTAAGATGAGCAACATCTTAATAGTTGCAATGTGCACAAGATTAATAACCAGAATGCATCAGAAGTATGTACAAATCAGATAAGAGAAGCTAAACAAGTGAAGGGAAATTTTACAAAGGATATATGGAGGCAATTCCAAAAAAAAAAATTGAAGTCAATAAATATATTAAAAGACATTCAACTTCACTAGTAGTAAGGGAATGCAAATTTTAAAAATGACACACCATATCCATCTGTAAACTGACAAAAATTCAAAAGATTGAAAATATTCAATTTTCAAGGATGTCTACTTTTACTACTCTATTAAATATTTTACTGGAGGGTTTGGCCTGTGTGACACAGCAAAAACAATGTAACATAAGAAAACTGGAAATAAAGAAATAAAACTCTCTACAAGGCAAGTCTCAAAAATTTACAAAAATGCTAATAGAATATAAGCGGGTTTAGCAAAGCTGCAAAATACAAGCTCAATATACAAAAGTCAATTTCATGTCTATAAATTAGCAGTGAAAAAATTGAAAACTGAAATCTTAAATAAAAAGTTTCCATTTAAAATAGCATCAAAAATCATAAAATATTTACGGATAGATCTAACAACACATGTGCCCAATCTGTATGCTAAAACTATAAAACGATGAGATAGATCAACAAAGACCTAAATGAATAAACATATGTACGGTTTTCATAGATGGGGAGACTCCACATTGCTAAACTATTAATTCTTTCCAATATGACCTATCAATTAAATGCAATCCCAATAAAAATTCCAGCCTACTTCTTTTTGTAGAAATTGACTAGCTGGATATTTATATTTACACAAAAAAGCAAAGGACTTAGAATAGCCAAAATAATTTTGGAGAAACAAAGCTGGAGGATTTACACTAATTTATTTCAAGACATCCTATAAAACTACAAATCAAGAGAGTATGGTGTTGGCATAATGAAAGACATATAGATTAACAGAACAAAGTCCAGAAGTAAGCTTATACGTATATGGTCAAATGATTTCTGACAAAGGTATCAAGATAATACAATGAAGAAAGGATAGTCTTTTCAATTAATGGTGATGGAACGTTTGGTTCTCCATATGTAAAAGTATAAACCTTAACATACACCATGTACAAGAAATTTACTCAAAATGTATCATACACCTAAACGTAAAACCTAAAACCATAAAACTTCTATAAGAAAACATAGAAAAAATTATTTGCAATCTTGGGTTACACAAAGATTTCTTAGGTATTACACAAAAAACACAAGCTGTATAAGGGAAAAAACAATAAACTGGACCTCATCAAAATTAAGAACTAGTGTTTGTTGAAAGACATTATTAAGTAAATGAAAACACAAACCACAAACTGGAAGAAAATATTCACAAAACGCATATGTGACAAAAGTCTTGTACTCAAAATATATAAAGAACGCTTTCAATTCAATAATGAAAAAAAAACCAATTTTTTTAAAGTGGGCAAATTGTTTAAATGGGTGCTTCACCAAAGAAGAGATACCAGTGTTAGATAAATACCCAAAATAATGCTAAACATCATTAAAAATTAGAGAACCACAAACTGAGGCCACAGTGAGATTCTACTACATACCTACTAGAAAAGCTAAGATTTAAAAAAAAGAAAAAGAAAGAAAAACACCTGACAATACCAAGTATTATTACAGATGTGGAGTAATTAGAACTCTCAAACTTTGCTGGTGATAATGCAAAATGGCATAGTCACTTTGGAAAACATTCTCACATTTCTTTTAAAGTTAACCATATATGCATACTACCCAGCAACCCCACTTCTAGATATTTAATGAAGGGAAATGAAAATATATGTCCACAGAAAGAACTATATGTGAATGTTTATATAGTAGCTTTGTCCATAATTGTCAAAAAACTAGAAACAACTTAAATGATCAGTTGATAAATGGATAAACAAATTATTCCATATCCATACAATGTAATGCTACCTTGCAATAAAAGATTGAACTACTCATGTACAACACTGATGAATCTCAAAAGCATTATGCTAAGTGAAAGAAGCCATTACCTACTATAATTTATATCACATTACAGAAAAGGCAAAACTATAAATCACATCAATGGCTGCCAGAGGCTGAGAGTTGGGGGAAGAAGTTGACTACAAAGGGACACGAAGAAACTGTTGGGAGTGATGAAAACGTTCCATATCTTGGTTGTGGTCTTGGTTACACTATTTTGTATGACTTCGACAAAGACCATTGATTGCACACCTAAAAAGGGTGAATTTACTACCTGTAAATCTGACCTAAAAAAATCTATCTGTACAATACAACTTTTTTAATTCTATGCTTTGAAAGGAAAAATTTTTTAAATATGTTTCTGTGCTCTTTTTTCCCCCCTTCCTTGTATGTGAATGTCTTCCAATTCAACAAGAGACTGAGGATTGTTTCAGCAAAAATACAAAATGAAAAAATGATTCAGTGTTAGGCAGGGGATTTATAAATGAGAAAGTTTTTGTCCATAGCAGAAAGAGAGGAAAGAAGGGAGTGAGGGAAGAGAAGGAAAGGACAAAGTCTTGAAAGCCAAAATATATTGAGAATGAATATCATTATTCCAAAGATTCCCTTATAAACCAAGGCTTGGCCAGCTGAACCTAAAAATTTCAAAATCCAAACATACAGAAAATTCAACAGTTAATACCCACCTAAGGAGGAAGTGAGAACATTTTTGACTGAGAGAAGAGGAGGAGGAGGAAAGAAGAAAAGGACACAATATCAGATGCCCTTGGGGTCAGAAGAGCGGAAGGGAGGGTCATAAGGAATTCCCAGGGAGATCCTATTTCCTTGGCTCAGCCAGGGGACTGCGAAAGCCTCAGAGGAGCCTCACATTCATCCGAACATTGCATCCAGAAGAGCCCAGAAAAAAATGGCTGAAAGCAGCCACTCTGGCTTGCAATCTGTAGAAGGGTGTGGAGAATGCAGTGTGGTGTTCCTGAACCCCCCAGAAAGGGTTATGAAAAGATTCCCCGAAAATGTAACTAGTGAGCATCAATCGGTATTTGTGGCACTTGGAGGTAACACAATGAAAAACAGACTTTCCACTTTTTACTCTATACTTCTACATTGTTTGAATGCTTTATTACAGAGAATATATGTGTGTTATCACTTGTATAATTAAAACTAAATTTTAATTTTTCTTAATTTTACATTTTAAAAGAAAATCAGTAAATACGGGAAAACATAAATGATGAGATTAAAATCATACATGATCTGGGGCGCCTGGGTGGCTCAGTCGGTTGAGCGGCCAACTTCGGCTCAGGTCATGATTTTGCGGTCCGTGAGTTCGAGCCCCACGTCGGGCTCTGTGCTGACAGCTCGGAGCCTGGAGCCTGTTTCAGATTCTGTGTCTCCCTCTCTCTGACCCTCCCCTGTTCATGCTCTGTCTCTCTCTGTCTCAAAAATAAATAAACGTTAAAAAAAAATCATACATGATCTCAGCTTCCAGAAATAATCATTGTTCACATCTGATTTTTAGTGTTCCAGTGTCATCTAGAAATATACATTTAAAAAAATTTTTTTATGTTTATTTTTATTTTTGAGAGAGAGAGAGACACAAAGTGCGAGTGGGGGATGGGCAGAGAGAGAGAAGGAGACACAGAATCTGAAGCAGGCTCCAGGCTCTGAGCTGTCAGCACAGAGCCCAACACGGGGCTCAAACTCAGGGACTGTGACATCATGACCTGAGCCAACGTTGGAGGTTTAACTGACTGAGCCACCCAGACGCCCCTAGAAATATATTTTTATATAAAATTAGAATTGTACCATAATATTGTTTTGTAACCTATTTTCCTTAACTACATAATATATCATGAACCACATAATTGGAATCATGATAATTATGAATGTCATTTTTTAGTACAAACTTGCAATAAAATCTTGAACACCCTGTACTTTTTTCATACAATGCTACAATATGAAAGCGTTTCCCCATTAAATAGCCCTTGAAATAGCTGTATTTCATATTTCACTGTATTTCTATATCATAATTTATTTAACTAACTTCCTGTTGTTATAGTTTAAGGATGTTTTTTGGGAAAATACAGCAACTAAGAGCAATGCTGAAGATAAATCCTCTCATATACCCATAACTATTTCCTATGGATAAATTCCTGTAAGTGGAATTATTCAGTTAGATAGAACCAGGAAAAATCTTAAGACGATTTGATACATACCCTCGAGTTCCTTTCCAGAAAGTTGGAACCAATTTCTACCTACATTAGTATGAAAAATCTCACTTTGCATTTTACACTGAGAATGTGAACTCAATAAACTTCTCCTGCAGGAACCAGAGAAAACACAATCCAGGCACAATGTTTTACAATATTTTAATGGATATTAGACAGGTGGCCACCTAGCCACCAGTCTAGCATGTAGTGTTTTAAAGCTGACATCGCAAGCACCTGATAAGCATCATCTCATATAATCTTCTCAATTCTATGAGATAGGTACTATTAGGACACCCTCACGACAGATGAAGGAATTTAGACATAGAAAGGATAAAAGTCTCAGGGATAGCAAGTGATGTGACCAAAGTATTTTACAGGCCCTTAAATTGTCTCTTTCAAATGACCAAACTTCTGGCACTCTTCAAATGACTGTGTACATCTGCTTGTTTCCCTGGCTGGAATGTAAGCCCCCAAGGCGATGCCCGCGTGTTCATTCTTCCACAGCTCACCTCTCCACCTTCCTTTCCCTTCACTGGCCAATGGACTTCCCTGCTGGGACCACCACAAGCAAAACCTTGGTAAGTTTTCAAGCTGACCAACGGAATCCTAACTCTTGTCATTAACTACTATAAAAGGGGCGCCTGGGTGGCGCAGTCGGTTAAGCGTCCGACTTCAGCCAGGTCACGATCTCACGGTCCGTGAGTTCGAGCCCCGCGTCGGGCTCTGGGCTGATGGCTCAGAGCCTGGAGCCTGCTTCCGATTCTGTGTCTCCCTCTCTCTCTGACCCTCCCCCGTTCATGCTCTGTCTCTCTCTGTCTCAAAAATAAATAAAAACATTAAAAAAATTAAAAAAAAAAAAAAAAAAACTACTATAAAAAAAAGAAAATTAGAAGTCACCTACTCCAACCCAGATCCTATAGCCCACTCTATCAGCAAAATGGCCGCTGACCATCAATGGGCAAATAGAGGCATACCACTTCTTTTTCACCACCCCTTTCTGTGGGCATCCTGGGTGGAGAAACCTGCCAGTTGGCACAGTTTTATATCATAGGTCCTAAGACTTTCTAAAGGGTCAGCTAGCCTCACCAGTTCCCTCTGTATCTTGGTTACACTCACCCCAAACACCAGCCTCCAGGTCAGCAGGCACTTGATACTGCCCAGTGATAGGGACAGTGATATTATTAAGTGATCGGACTTCTAAATCTGAGAAACATCACCTGGTCCTATATTACCCTGCTTTTAAAATGCAACATTAATGTGTTAAGGTCAATGCTAGGTATCCATTTACTGGCCTTTAAATTGGAAGTCTGAAAGGAAGTTACAGTTTGAAAATAAATTGAGTTGTTTTTATAGATATTTTACTCCCTTTGAGTAGAAAACAATGCAAAAAGATCATTTAAAAAAGGCCATTATTTTTTTTTCTCAAGCTTTAAAGTTTAGAAACATTTTCAGTCTGAGTCATAATTAGTAGCATTAAAATACAGGCACGATATATGGCATACATTTTATGTGAGCACCATTAGAGTTCATGGTAAGCCACCTATAAATGCTTTATCCCATCATCTCTGCAAAATTACTATGTATTGATCCATACATCATCCAGTACAGCAGGCAAACACAAGAACTAAAAGGAAAAAATACTGAGGTGGAATAATAGCACCTAATATATGTTTTTACTGATTAAACCACAAAAGTTATTTGAGCCCCTATCTCCACTGGTGTTGAATGGGAACACTTCTTCCCTACTCCTGACTCCTGCTGCATTGAGGAAGTTCAACTAGTTTATCACCCTTGGCATCTCTCCACAGCTCACTCACCCCTGAGGGGAAGTGGAGTGACACAGCTGAGCCCAAACACCTTATCTATCATTTTCTTTGGGAATGAAATGCCCACAGGGTGTGGGAATATATCCTTGTTTTCTACGACCCAAGTCTTCCCTAGAAAGTTTCTCATGGCAGGGAGGCGGGAGGGGGGGGTTGGGGGGCTCAGTCCTGCGTTGCCAGTGACTAGAGGGGTCAGTCACCTTAATTCTTTTTTTTTTTCTATTTTTTTTAGTGTTTATTGATTTTTTGAGAGAAAGACAGAGCATGAGTGGGGGAAGAGCAGAGAAAGAGGGAGACACAGAATCCAAAGCAGGCTCCAGGCTCCGAGCTGTCAGCACAGAGCCCAATACGGGGCTTGAACTCATGGACCATGAGATCATGACCTGAGCTGAAGTCAGACACTTAACTGACTGAGCCACCCAGACACCCCAGTCACCTTATTTCTTGGGATCAAATTTAGGAAATCCATTTGACTCTTAAGAAAGTCATCCTCAACCCAGTGTTTATCCTAAAAAAGATGGCATTTGACCTCTCATTTGCTACTGTTTAACTTTTATCTTAATTTGTTATAAACCCAGAAAGGAGGCTATACTTTGGTGCATTGTCAATGACCGCAACATCTCATGGGCTGGGAAATGAAAATTCCCACACTAAAAATTAAACAAAAGTATGGAGTTGGGGAAGACAAATACTCATGCAGAGAGGCTTTTGGTAGGGCCAGGAAATATAGTTGTGAGCCTTGAACTTCAGTGGGTAGGCAAGGCATTTTTATCTTCGTGGTTTGATGCAGTTTATATTAAACCAGCTTTAGCTGCTGTGGCCCAGGCCAGTGGATGGAAGGCTCTAAGCTGGAAGCATGCTTTGTTGACCTTGATGGGTGACTATTGCTTGTAGTGGCTTTGTCCACAGGCTAAAGACTGTTTCTCCAGAGGCAAATCATCTCAGATTCTGTAACGGTGTTTTAAGTACCCTTTAGCATGGCATTTCTTACAGAGCAGGGCCATGTTTGAGAAAGGTTTCATGCAGCCACAACCGTGAACTAACATAAAATACAACTTGATGCCAGTAATGCCTAGGGACTTTAAAAATGAACAAAAACATATGTGTAGTTCCATTTGTATCTAGATTACACTGATGCAAAATGCTAGTCTCCCAGTATAGCAGCCGCCAAGGATATTCAGAATGCATTCATTAAGCACCTATCATGAATCAGGCCCTCTACGAGGACCAAGGAATAAAGAGATGAGCAGTACAGAGCTCCCTGAGCTCATGGTGCAAGGCATCTTCCAAAAGTCATTACAACACAAGATGCTAAGTGCCATGATCAAAGCAGGTGTGGAGTGTTGCAAAGCATGAGAAGTTCCCCCATGCCAACTTAGCGGAGAGAGCCTGCTCAGAAAGCTTCCACAGAGAAGTGACGTGATACCTGAGTCTTCATGGATTGGAGAAAGATGTTTGGCAAAAGAATGACAGAGAAGGAAGGAATATTCAGAAAGAAGGAGTTACCTTTTCTCAGAAAAGATGAATTCAGGGTATTATAAGTAATCTAGCTAGAGGGAAGGGAAGCCCCAAAAGGTCAAGAAAGAAGGAGTTTCAAGTAGGAGAAATAAACAGAGAACAAGAACATAATGGTGAAGGATTTTAGCCAAAAAGTGACAAAATTAAACACACATTTTAGAGGACTCTTGCTGCAGAGAGAGGCAAAGTAAGAGTACCCAAAAGTACCTAGGCCAAGAGTATCTAATGGATTGGGTAAACAAAGAGGAAAGGACTGATCTGAGAACCATATTGATTTTGGAGTTGACAGAAATTGGTAGACAATTGTGGCGTACATGGGGCTTAGAAGGGGGATGGAGGAGGCAGCTGAAGGAAAAGAAAATGTTGATAATGATCCCCAAGTTTCTGATTTCAGAAACTCTGGCCTGAAAGTGCCACTATCACAGGAGCTAGAGCAGGGCCCACTGCGCCCCCTGGAGTTTAAAATACTCAGTGCATGGGGCTGGGACTAAAGAGACATTGGAGCCAACAAGCTAATAATAGTATTACTAGTAGTTCATGAAATAACTTGTATATCTAGCTGCTACAGTCTGAATGTTTGTTCCCCCCTCAAAATTCATAAGTTGAAATACCAACCCCCAAGGTGATGATATTAAGATGTGGGGCCTTTGGGACGTTAGCTCGTTAGGAATTAGCGACCACATAGAAGAGGCCCCAGAGAGATCCCTTCCACCATGTGGAAGCAAACCTTCACCAGACATTGACTCTGCCAGTGCCATAATCTCCAGATTTTCCAGGCTCCAGCACTATGAGAAAGAAATGGTTTTTGCTTATAAGCCACCCATTCGGTGGCATTTTGTTACAGCAGCCTGAACAGACAAAGACACTAACAGTTACTGAGTGTTTACTATATGCCAGGCTTTGTGCTTAGAGAAGTAAAAGAACGTGCCTAGGATTAAACAGCAAGAAATTGTAACATTGGTCCCAAACCATGTTATTCTAAACTCTTTGCTTTTAGTCATTTTGCTCTATCATGCCCAACCAGTTCTGAGGCTAGGGCACCAAAGTAAATCATTGTGCTTTGTCTTCCCTGATCAAGGCCCTCACTGAGGATGCTGGCCACTCCATCAGTCTGATTAACACTGTGGGAAGATTTACGATGAAACTGCAGCTGAGAGAGAAAAAAACAAAAACATAAAAACAACCTAAGAAGGAAGTAGTAATTTGCACTTCGCCTGAGAAACTCTTATGCTTGACCTATAAATCAACATACTCCAGCTCCAAAAATGGGACACCGTGGAGAAAAGCTTCAAAGAGAAAGGCAGAAATGAAGTTTAGTGTCTTTAGGAGGAAGGATAAAGATGTTTGCTGGTTAGGCTGCCACTCTGAATCCTTACAGAAAGGAGAAAAAGTGTTTACTCAGTGAGATTTTAACTTTAAAATGGGAAAAAGGAAACAGGAAACTTTTCATTCATGTTTTTCAATTACTGGTGAGCTCTGGCAGCCACTCTGAGAAAATCATTTTCCACCCAGGTGGCTTTATCAGCTTAAATGATCCCCTTATTAATCAGAATTTCAAAAGGCAGTAAAAGCCAGTTCAAAATAATGGGATTATCTTTGGAGTTGGTGCTAAGTGCTTAAACTGTAGCCTTCTGACGCGTCCCCCTTTTCTTTTGAATATTTACTTTGAGATGCAACTGCCAAATGTCTAAATTACGTCAGGAAATCTGATGTGACAATGTCCAGCTAGCCACAAATTGTTGAGAGCTCTGCTCTTGGTCCAAGATGGTCTCTTGATCTCTTGCCCAGATGACAGTAATCACTTCTAAATTGGTCTCCCAGCTCTCAACCATAAAGCCCTACAGTCTTTTCCCCACAAAGCAGCCTGTTCGTTCTCACTGCCGCACGGTATCCCACTGTGTGGGTTTATCTTGATTTATTTATTTCTTCTCCTGCTGATGGGCATTTGGGTGGTTGACTCATCACAACTACCCAATTCATCTTTTTGATAAGCATACAGACATAGTTTAGTTAGTGGATTCCTGGGAATGGATTTGCCGGGTCATGGGTATGTATATGTTCATTTTCGGTAGATGCTGAAAATAGTTTTCTAACGTGCTAATCAACATTGTGGTTTTGTTTTGCTTTACCTTTCTCCGTATTCTATTCAGCCTTTTACAGATCTTGTTTTCCCCTTACATTTTCTTTCAATGTTTAGCAATAAATAAAAATTTTAAAAATTCTATTCTGAAAAAGTAAAGATTCTTCATAATTGAGGATATTCAAAAGAGTATGTTCCAAACTCCTAAGGCATTTCCATGAGGCAAATTGTTCTGAGTGATGGTGCATTGCTGGCAAAATGGGCAGCCACATACCACATCATTTTGTAGCAAACACATGAAACAGTCCTGGAATGTTTATTGATACAATCAGTCATATGACAGTAATAGCTTATGAGTAATTTGAGATTATCTTTGCCATTGCTTCACCCTGTTAGCAAAAATAACTGACCATGTTCATTATCCTAAAGCATCTAAAACCTCTGTTCTCATTCATGTCCGGGTCTATTTATGTTTCAAAATGACACAGGTTTAAGTAAGATTTACTTTGATTATATGGATTTGAACCCTTTCTCTCTTTGCCCCTGCTGTCTTTGTCCTGATCAGTTTGGATCTTCCTCCTACTCTTTCCTCTTCAGTGGAGGCTTTGTCTTTGAGAGGTATTCTTATTTAATTGTTTCAAGAGTTCCTAAGTCCCAGACCCCAGACTAGCCACCATCAGACCTTCCCACAGTCTATTTACACTCATCCATGAATTAGAGCCTATGAAGTATACTTCCAGCTTGCCCTGGCAAACACTGGCATCATGAAGCAAAAGGAACTTGGGTCACTGGATGAGTCAGGGTACCAATAGGAAACGCTGGTACACTCAGAAGAGAAGAGAGTTAAAGTACAAAACAAATGAACATAGGGTGGGAAAAAAAGAGAGAAGAAAACCAAGAAACAGACCCTTAACTATATAGAACAAACTGATGGTTACCAGAGGGGAGGTGGGGGGGTGGGTGTTAAACAGGTGATGGGTACTAAGGAGGGCACTTATTGTGATGAGCACCGAGTATTGTATAGAAGTGCTGAATCACTAAATTGTACACCTGAAACAAATATTACACTGTATGTTAACTAAGTGGAATTTAAATAAAAATTAGAAAAAAAAAATAAAGGACTATAGATATGAGCAGACAAAGTTAAGGGATCTAACAAAGGATAGTGAATCCCCTGGGACTAGCAACAATGAAAAGTTGTTTTTACACTCAGGTCTGAAAGGATAGGTCAGCAAATGTGGCACTTGGTGAGAGCTGTAGTCACAGGAGTGGAGGGGGAGGGGCCACAGGAAAGGAATGAGCCATGGCTGAAAGAGCAAAGACCCTGACCTCTCTCCTTGCTGTCCAGTGACCCTGACCTCTCTCCTTGCTGTCCAGTGTCCCATTGGTGCCTCTCATTGACAGAACCCACTGGAAGCCACAGGACAAGGGAATTTGTGTGATGGAGACTATAGGAGCACAGAGCAGAGTGGGGAAGGCAGCAAATGGGTGTGCGGTGGGGCAAACATAAATTATCTAGCAGCATCTTTGAATCACCCCCTGAAAGAGGGCTGTCCAAGACAGCAGTCTGACTAATAGGACATACATTCATCTCAAATGTGTGTTAAGTATTAATTCGTTAAACCCCTGAGATTTAGGGATTGTTCGGTCCACAGTTAACCTACCCTAACTAATGTATCTGGTTTATTTGCATTTCACATTATGTCTTTTGTACTTAAATTGTTTTCCCAAAACTATCAGGGGAAATGTGTAATAATCCTCTAAAAATGTAAATGAGTAAATTTCACAAAGATTTTTTTATATAAATTGTTAATAATTCTACCTTGAGATTATGAATAACTACTCTGCCTTTAGATGTTCCGAACAGCTGCTTCCCAATGACAGCTCAAAAGGGAAGAAATTGCAGGAGGGTTAAAACACAGCATTTCTTCAAAAAATAAGACTATATGAAGGAGAAAATACCATGGGAAAATAGTAAAATGAATACCATTGAAAAATTCTTTTTAAGACTGCTCACTCCCATTTCAACTCACCTCCTTCCTCTTAGCCCTGCTTTCCCTTCTCTTCCCAGTGAAGTGCTTGTTGGTCTCAAACTGGCCCCTACCCACCAGGTTTCCCTAACAGCCTCTTTCCACCTCCTCCATCCCTGCTATGCTCCAGGCCTCCTCAGTTTACATGGAAACATCACCCCTGGGCCTTTCTAGGTTACTGGTTAACTATCTTAATAACTTTATTCATCCATCCATTCATTTAAAAAAAATCATTGGGCACCACTTAAATGCAAGTTATATTCTGTGATGTTAAGACTATAAAGATTACTTATATACATATAAGGGGTCCCTTAATAAGTTATAATGCAGCAACAGAGAAAAGATATGGAAGCAGATAACCCTAGTATGAGGCAGAGAATGGTCAATGACACAAAAGAGGCATAGATAAAGTCCTACAGGACTTTAGAAAAAAGGAAAGGGAAGGTGGCACCTACCATGCCCCACCACTAGGCTAGGGAGAATGCACACATTAGTTTATCTTTCTTGCTTATGGCTAATTCCTTCTTGTCCTTAAGGAAGGTATTCAAGTGTCACCTCCTTGACCTCCATGCTCCCACAATCACAGCTTGATCACATCATAGGATCATTGTCAGTTTATTATCTTTCATCTCAAATGACGGCAATTACCTGTACGTAGGGGACAAGCCTTGTCTTTGTGCATCTTCTATGCCTCCCTCTGAATCTGATGCACACCATCCCTTCAGGGATGGATGGATGGATGGATAGATGGATGGAGTACTATTAGCACATTAGAGGAAAAAGGAAATAAGGTAATTCTAGGAATTTCAGGCATCCAGTTGGATTGTGTTACAAGGATGTGGGTAGGAAGGTGGCAGGTGACAAACGTTGAAAATAGAAAATGGAAAACAGTTCGTAAGGTCTCAAATATTTGGCTAAGGCAGCTGGACTCATGCTGCAGAGAACTGAGGAAACACTGGGAGCTGATGAGCAGGGAAGAGCTGAGATCAGATTTGTGTTTTAAGGAAATTAATCTGGCTGTTGGAGTATCTTTCCCTTTTTGATAATATATTCACTTTCTATCAAGAATTTTCTTTGCCTTAACCCAAACAAATCAATCTTACATTGTGGGTTTGAGCAGCTCTGATAAACATTTGTTTTTCCAAAAGAGCTCAAACCTGCATATGTCTAGGTCAGCCTCTAATAAAGTGTTGTTTTCTACTTTTTTTTTCTTTCAATTAGTCTTTATGCTACTCCCCAAGCCAGCAACTGCATTATTTTGATGCAACACCCCGAAATTAATTCTGAACTATTCCCCAAGACCCAGCATGTGGGTACCAGAAAATGCTCACCCCCAGCAGGGAGCGTCACGAATGACTTCTATGTGAGATTCTCTTATGAGACAACATTTGCTGACAGAGATTCTAGTAATTTTTTTTTTTTACTAGAAATCATTTTAAAATGACACGTTTGAATGAAATCTTGCCATTTGCAACGACGTGGGTGGAACTAGAGAGTATTATGCTAAGCAAAATAAGTCAGTCAGAGAAAGATAACATACAATTTCACTCATATGTTGAATTTAAGAAACAAGGGTGCCTGGGTGGCCCAGTCAGTTGAGTGTCAGGCGCTTGATTTCGGCTCAGGTCATAATTTAATGGTTTGTGAGATTGAGCCCCCAGTCTGTGCTGACAGCATGGAGTCTGCTTGGGATTCTCTCTGGCCCTTGCTCTCTGGCCCTTCTGCACTCATGCTCGCTCTCTCTCTCTCTCTCTCTCTCTGAGTGAATGAATAAACATTAATAAAAAGAAGCAAAACGAATGATCATAGGCGGGGGCGGGAGGTGAAGAGAGAGGAAAACCAAGAAACAGACTCTTAATTATAGAGAACAAACTGACTCTTACCAGCGAGGAAGTGGGTGGGGGGATGGGTGAAATAGGTGAAGGGGATTAAGGAGTGGACTCGTTGTGATGAGCGCTGGGTGTTGGATGCCTGTGTTGAATCACTAAACTTATACACCTGAAACTAATATTACACCATATGTTAGCTAAATGTAATTTAAATTAAATGAAATAAACAACCCATTCGCCCAAGGAGAAAAATTATCTTTTAACGCAGTAAGGACCATTTTAATACTTGATAAGTAATTGAATAGATCAATATTAAAAATTAGACCATCATCTTTGACAACACATGTTATTCAATTTATCTGCCATAAGCCAGTCTTTATGACAATGTATGTGTACCAAGTCAACAAGTGATAACTTCAGGTCATTTTAGATGAAAGTTGTATCTTAAAATTATAAAATTTTACAAGTAAACATTAAAGTTAAGCATGCAAGTTCAGTTGATACTTTGTTTTAATAATATTTATTCTCTCTACTTTCCCAAACCTATTGCTGATCAGAAAAATAAATAATTGCAAGGAATACAAGTCCAATAAGACAGTATTACTGAGCCATCTGGTATGAAAGGAGATAGTGAAGTCTTCGATATTGCCCAGGTGGACTTCTGGAATTACCTTTTTAGATATATATTCAGCAGTCAACATTTCAGGAAAAATTACTTTGAGATTGAAATATTTTGAATATAAAAGTAAGGCAAATCACTAGACTTGAGTCATCTTTCAGCATTTTTTAAAATTCCAAAATGGATCACTGCGAAGACTCAAGCTGCATGCATTATTGAGCAAGAAATTGACTCGGATTCTCATTTTCATATTATTTGATACCTTGACAAACAACCCTCTCTTTTCCAAAGTCCATTCCTGGATCAAGTATAGGGACAAAGAAAGCAATCTCCCATGCGTCACGCCGTGATATAGGCTCTTCTCTCAGAGTCCTAGGGCCATGATGCAAAGCACTGTACAAGTTTTGGAAGATGGGTGGGTGAATAGATGCCGGCCCAGAAAGCACTGGGATACCATTAGCCCTCCAAGAAATGAGCTCACTTTGGGGCTTTGCTGAACCGTGGTGTAAACTTCCTATTTAAATTACAGGAAGCTTATCCTCTTCATCTGGTCTGGAATTATCTTTCTTTAAAAAGTAATAAATTCCTGACAGACCTGTCCTGCTAAACTAGTCATCATGGTTTCACTTTCTGCTCCAAAGCCTGTATGAATCTCTCTGCCTAGTTTGGCTAATTGATATTTACAAGACTTCATAACTTCTCTTGAAAAGAGAGTTTCTGATCCTACTGGTTTCCTAGAGTCAAGTATGCACACAGCTATTTGGTTTATCAGCATTTCTACAAATTCTGTTTTCCACACATTTAATTCATATGCACATAAATATATGTAGATCACTTTTAAGTTTCATAACTGGAAGAAGATTCGAAATATTTTTATAATATTTTAGTTAACTCTGGATGACCAGAGAGTAAATATCTATCATTTAATTTATTCTAAAAAATCTTGCATTCTATAGGAACTCAAATATTTTACTACTATTATCTAGGAAAATCTGGAGGAAGTAGGCCTTGCTTACCCTCTGGAAGAAACTTGTCTATTACCATTATGAATTCAAGAAGGACCTGAGCTTTGTTCACATCTCAGTTCCTCCAATATCATCTGTATGCTGCAGAGTCCTTCGAAACATAAATTCTCTTACCAAATGCCCTGCTCCAAGGGAGAGTTTATGAGCGATAATTCTTACCTCAGTTAGAGAAAAGCTATCAATAGATGCATTAACAAGATGTCTTTGTTGGTCCCCACAAGGTGACTTTGTTTAATGTAAATTTCTAGATCAGACACCCATGATATAAAAAAGAATATATTCATGAGCCAATTTTTTACCCATTATTTTAGATTACTTGTACCCTCTGCTATACACTCCTTATACGCAAGTATTGAGATGTCTGAATGTAGTGGTTTACAGTTTCAGGAGTAACAGGTATTCTAATTCATGCTCAATGGTATCTTACAGTATGAGATTTCATATCTCATGCTAGGACCATACTACCAGAGCCCAAGTCCTCAATATTTCCCCAGAGCATCAGGCAGCTGCTGCAGGAGAACCTGAGAGGGAACATTGAACCATGTCACCATTGCAGCTTTGAAAGACACGTGTAACTCACAACCCTAGTCATCCAGAACACTTGACACTGTGTTCTACTTCTACTGCTCACAGAAGCTAAAGTCAGTTGGATGCTTTTATTTATACTGGGAACTCTTCCACCAACAATTTCATCAGTATTCCTCACTGGCCTCAGCAGAATAATGAAACACTCGGGAGCAAATATACAACCCAACAAACCATAGCTGGATGCCAAGATTGCAAACATTTCCACAGCTACTTTGAACTTGCCTTTGGTGCTCAAGTAAGCAGGGACAAAAAAGATCCAGACGATGAAAAAGACCAGCATCACAAAGGTGATGCATTTTCCTTCATAGTAATTATCTGGCAACTGGAAAGCAACCAAGGTTGTAAGAAAACATAGCAAGGCCAGATAGACATCAATCCCAAACATAGAGCATAAAAATTCTATAGAACCTTCAACACATTCCAAAATGATCTTTATGTTTCGAGATTCCATGTTCTTGCACACTCTTGGAGGCTCCAGTTCTAAGTAGGTTGTGCATATGCCAATCTCAACTAGAACAGAGATTAGCACAACGATTTTTCAATAAAGGGAGTGGATGGATAGGAGTCAGGCTCTGGATTTAGAAATTCTGTAGGCTAAACACAGTGAAATAGTCTTTCCAAGAATACAAGACAGGCAAAGAGAAAATCCCACTGCTAAAGTGACATGGCGGGTCATACAGGACCAGTTGTATGGCTTGCCAATGAAAAGCCTGGAAGACAGCCGTATGATGACAAGAGAAACCTGAATAAGAAAGCGCAGATCCCTGTCATTGGCATTCACAAGTGGAGTATGCCTGCATATCACATACACAATTGTGGCTGCCATGACCACAAGCACCCCAAAGATGGAGAGAATGACAAGCAGGAATCCCAGGGCCTCATTGTAAGCAAGGAATTCCACCTCTCTCAGTATGCACTCACTCTTTTGTGCATTTGACCAATAGTCTTCACCACATTGTTCACACTCCCTTTGACCTAATGAACAAACAGAGGATTATCTGCAAGAAAATTAATTGTCCCCTTTAGCTGTGAATAGCTCGGAGCAGCCAAAGACCCAGGGCAGGACTCACTGAAATCCCTTTATACAGAATATACAAAATCTAAAAAAAAAAAAAAAAAAGAAAGAAAGAAAGAAAGAAGAAAAAAAGCAGCAATACAATGGTCTTAGAGTCTGCAACCAATATTACAAATTGAGAATTATTTTTAGTTGTGGAAATTTGGACTGCCTTCTTGGTTTCAGCCTTTCCTATATGGGCCTTTTCCAGTAAGATGCCTCTTTCCTTCTCTTCCCATTATCCCGTTGAGAAGAGAGGTGTGTATCCTCATAAACCTAAGAACAACCCACAGATGGTTTGCCAGGGATGGGAAAATTAAAGCTACTCAGGTGAAACAATCAAGAGAATTATTGTGAGAAATTTGATTAAAATACAAGTGTTTTCAGTCTTCCATTCAACATTACTGCCACCTACTGAGGGGAATCTTGTCTTTGCTCCTTCAGCTTTCTCCTCCCCACTCTCCAGATGCAGATTCCAGAGAACAGGCAGAGAAGGACTGAGAATAAGAAGGGAAACAAGGGTCCCTGGGTGTCTCACTTGGCTAAGCTTCTGACTTTGACTCAGGTCATGATCCCATGGTTTGTGGGTTTGAGTCCCATGTTGGGCTCTGTACTGACAGCTCAGAGCCTGGAGCCTGCTTCAGATTCTGTGTCTCCCTCTCTCTCTGCCGCTCTCCCTCCCCCACCCTCTCTTTCTCTTTCTCTTTCTCTTTCTCTTTCTCTTTCTCTTTCTCTTTCTCTTTCTCTTTCTCTTTCTCTTTCACACACACACACACACACACACACACACACACAAGTAAATAAGCATTAAAAAAAGTTTTTTTAAAAACAAGGGAAACAAAAACAACAGTGTTGACAAAGCTACATGGGAGTGTGTTACAACATAGGAAAAAGGTATTTGAGATGAATTTATGGTAAATTATCAAATGGATCACTTTAGTGTTCTTTGAAATGTACAGGTGATGATTGGAAATCCCTTTTAACCACTTCTCACTGTTGGATTGGACTTCTCTTGATAAAACTCTTCAGAGAATGAGTCACGTGGGCTCAGGGAGTTGTTCAGGTTACATTGTGCTTATTTTCTATTTGGGGAACTTTTACATTTTTTTAAATTCTTCTTGAAATAAATTGTTATGGAGGGCCTTTGGGCAAAGGACAAGTACAGCTTTTGAGTTATCTTTAAAGATAGAGATAAGCAGAGATAAAAGTATACCTGCTCCAACATGCTTCATAAGGCTACGCACACCAAACCCAGGTAAATTCCTGGTCATGAAGAGCAGAAATTCATCAGGTTGTAGAGAAGAATTCATGGAGCAGTAAAGAATTCATCTGTAAAATTCATCCTACAAACCTTGAGCAATTATGGCCTTAAGTCCACTGTCTTTAGGGATGGAATTCTACATCTCACAGTTCCAAACTAGAGATAATTCAGTAGAATACAGAACTGTAATTCACCTGTTTTTCCAATTATTCACTATTTCTTACATAACTGATGTTTAATGTATTTTATAAATTGAAATAATTTTAAGTACTTTTTATGATTCCATTTATTCACATTTCACATTTCATTTTTAAAATTTTTCTTCTCTTAAATTCTTTCTCTTAAATTCCCAACTGTAGCAGCTTTAGAACTGAAACCCAATATTATGGGTTTTTTTCAAACTACACAGAATATCAAACAGTTTGAAGGATTGTAATGATTTTTGTTATAAGTTGTTTACACCTATTTATAAAGATCACTCCTAAAGCCCTGTTTACCAAAGCATGATTACTCTGATTGCATTTCAGTATCAATGAAAAATATGATCATCTCTACCTGGTTCCCATGACACGTGTCCATCAGCACATGCGATGAGGTCAAAACAGCATATTGGTTCCCCCTGATGAATCCCCTTCCGGATCCCAGGACGACATAGATCAGTACACACCAAATGGAAAAGCTAGCAAAGACAAATACAATCAATGCATGTAACAAAGCCTTTTGTCTCCACTGGGGCACCAGGGGAGGACAGAAAGAGTTTACATCTGGATTTCTAGGGGGTTTGTGATATCTCAGGAAACCCAAGATAGCTAGGCATGGATGACACTCCCCCGCTCACACTCTGTCTCTCTCTCTTAAAAATAAATAAAAACATTAAAAAAATAAAATAAAATCATCGTGAACAATGAACTGATGCCTTTTTGCTCCATTTCTAAGTATCCCTTTCTGTCTTAACCCCTGTAACCTAGCTTCTAACCCACTCATCTCACTAAAATGTTTCTTGCCGTGTCTGCTAGCTTTTCCTCTAGCTAAATTCTGTGGTGTTTTTCTTCAATATTTGGTACTCTTGATCAATCCTTCCTTGAGATTCAGGTGCCCTTGGCTTCCATTGGGCCTTTTATTTACTTTGTCAGCTCTACCTCCTCCACCTTCCTCATCACTGTGGGCATTTTCTTAGGTTTGCTCCTTAATCCTCTGCTTTAATCTCTTCATATAAAGCAGCTCATTCACTCTTTTTTTTCAACCAGCAGCTCTATATAAGGACTCCCAAACCTTGATCTCTGCCAACCTATCCCACCTGACCTCTAATTCCATATCCTAAACTTCCAACGTGTCCCTACTTTTAGTTTCTACCATCACCTCCAAGTCAACATGTCAAAACTATTCCCATTAAGCCTATTCCTCCTCCCAAATTCCCCATTTCTGTCACCAACACCACCATTCTCATCCATATCTTTATCTTGCATTACTTGCATGCATATATACACCCTCTCCTTCACTCAGGCCCGTCTGCTCCCCAACCTCCAGATTCAGCTTGCCATCATGAGTTAAATCATACCTGGTACTGTCCACTAATTATTTGGGGCAGAACACTTGCAAGTCCAAGGGCTTCTAACTGTAAGACATCCAGAATGTGACTATGATGTGTCACTTCCATCACATCTATCTTAGTTCAAGCACTCGCATTATTTTGCATTATTTTATTGGTCTTCTAATTGGTTTACCTTTTTCTACTCTTGTTCCCCACCCCAGCCCACTCCTTAGGGCTATTTGCAACATGGCAGACAGATGATCCTTTAAACCCTAAGTCAGACCATTACTCTCCTCTCTCAAGACTCTTCTGTGACTCCCCTTTTCACTCAGTGTTAAAGTCAAAGTCCTGAAATACCCAATAAGGTCCTATGTGATCTACTCTCTCGCCTCTCTTTCCTCCTCTTCCACTACTCTCCTTCTCCCTTCCTCCTTGTAGCCACACTGACCTCTTTGCTGTTTCTCCAAAATGCCAACCACACCCCTGCCTCAGAGCTTAGAAGTTGCCATTCTCTCTGTCCAAAATACTCCTCCCCTAGATAATGCATGGATTCACTTCAAGTTTTGTTCAAATGTCACCCCAGTGAGGCCTTCCCTGACTATATTATGTAAAATTAAACCCCCGACTCCATCATTCCCTATCTTAATCCTTATAAATTTTTCTCTACAGCACTATCGCCCTTTAAGATAACATAATTTACCTAATTTACATAATTGCCTATTTCCTCCCACCAAAATGTTCCATTAGTCAGAGATTTGTTCTGTTTTGTACACTGATGTATTCCCGGTTCGTAAGATAGTGTCTAGCATCTATAATATTGTGCTCAACAAATATTGGCTCAATTAATTAATTGATCTCACTGTAAGTGCTGTGAAGGCAGTATTTTGGGGGGTGTGGGTGTGTGTGTGTGTGTGTGTGTGTGTGTGTGTTTGCTTTTGTTTTTTTACTTCTTTTCCTTTATTTACTAGTCTGTGAAATAACAGGTTGGTTCCAAAGAATCTTCCAAAGCTGATCAATTTTGGAAGGAGGAGAGAGACTATCATTATGAACTTATGGATTTTAAAATGTGTTTTATTTTACTGTATTTGTTTTCCTTCTTGATGCTCAAGTTGTCCAATTTTTGACCAGGGAGAACCCCTGCTTTGCTCCCGCATTCTTTTTTTCTTTTTTAAAGTATAGTTGACAATGTTATGTTAGTTTCACATGTACAACATAGTGATTCCGTAAGTCTATACGTTACCCTGTGCTCACCACAAGTATAGCTACCATCTGTCACCATACATTATTACAGTACCGTTGACTATATTCCCTATGCTCTACCTTTCATTCCCCACGACTTATTTATTCCATAACTGGAAACCTGTACCTCCCACTCCCCTTCACTCATTTTGTCCATTCCCCTCACCCCCTCTCTCTCTGGCAATCATCAATTTGTTTGCCTCTCTCTCTTATTTCACCTAGCTTAACACTTTCTAGTTCCATCTATGTTATCACAAATGGCAAGATCTCGTTTATGTCTGAGTAATATCCCATTATATACATATACACACCACTTCTTCATCTATGGATGGACACTTGTGTTGCTTCCATATCTTTGCTGTTGTAAATAATTCTGCAATAAACATAGAGGAGCATACATCTTTTTGAATTAGTGGGTTTTTTTTAATTTTCTTTGGATAAATACCCAATAGCAGAATTATTGAGTCATTTGATATTTCTATTTAATTTTTTTAGGAAAATCAGTACTATTCTCCACAGTGGCTGCACCAATTTACATTCCCACCAAGAGTACACAACAGTACACAAGTGTTCCCTTTTCTCCACATACTTGCCAACACTTATTATTTTTTATCTTTTTGATTCTAACCATTCTGACAGATATGAGGCAATATCTCACTACAGTTTGCATTTGCATTTCCCTGCTGATTAGTAATTTTGAGAATCTTTTCATGTGTCTGTTTGCCACCTGTACGTCTTTTTCTTTTGAAAAATGTCTATTTAAGTCCTTTGCCCATTTTTTTAGCTGGATTACTTGTTTTTTTTGGTGCTAAAGTTGTATAAATTATTTATATATTTTGGATCCTAGCCCCTTATCAGATATGTCATTTGCAGTATCTTCTCCCATTCAGTATGTTGCCTTTTCATTTTGTTGATGGGTTCCTTTGTTGTGCAAAAGCTTTTTTTTTTTTTTTTTTTTTGGCTTGTTTCCCTTGTCTGAGGAGACATATCCAGTAAAGTGTTGCTAACGCTGATGTCAAAGAAATTACTGCCAAAGTTTTCTTCTAGGAGTTTTATGGTTTCAGGCCTCACATTTAGGTCTTTAATCCATTTTGAGTTTATTTTTGTAGATAGTGTAAGAAAGTGGTCCAGTTTCATTCTTTTGCATGTCCAGTTGTCATAGTACCATTTATTGAAAAGACTATATTTTCTCCATTGTATATTCTTGCCTCCTTTGTCGTAGATTGACCATATAATCATGGATTTATTTCTGGGCTTTCTATTCTGTTCTATTGATTCTGTGTGTCTATTTTTGTGCTAATACCACATTCTTTTGATTCCTACAGCTTTGTAGTATATCTTGAAATCTGGAATTGTGATACCTCCAACTTCGTTCTTCTTTCTCACAATTGCTTTGACTATTCAGGATATTTTGTGGTTCCATACAAATTTTAGTATTATTTGTTTTAGTTCTAAGAAAAACGCGGCTGGTATTTAATAGGGATTGCATTGTATCTGTAGATTGCTTTGGCTATTATGGACATTTTAATAATATTATTTCTTCCCAATCCATGAACATGGAATATCTTTCCATTTGTTAAGCTGTCTTCAATTTTTTTATGAGCGTTTTATAGTTTTCAGAGTATAGGTCTTTCATGTCCTTGATCAAGTTTATTCCTCGGTATTTAATTCTTTTTGGTTCAATTATAAATGGGACTATTTTCTACATTCCTCTTTCTGCTACTTTGTTACTAGTGTATAAAAACACAACCAATTTCTGTGTATTAATTTTGTATCCTGTAATTTCAGCAAATTCATTGATTACTTCTAATAGTTTTTTTTGGTGGAGTCTTCAGAGTTTTCTGTGATTAGTATCATATAATCTGCAAATCATGACAGTTGAACTTCTTTCTTACCAATTTGGATGCTTTTACTTCTTTTTCTTTTCTGACTGTTGTGTCTAGAATTTTCACTATGTTGAATAAAAGTAGTAAGCATGGACGTCCTTGTCTTGCTCCTGATCTTAGAGGAAAAGCTGTCAGTTTTTCACCATTGAGTATGTTAGCTGAGGTTTTTTCATATATCTTTATTATATTAAGATATGCTCCCTCTAAACCAACTTTGTTGAGAGTTTTTATCATGATGAATGTTGTACTTTGACAAATGCTGTTTCTACATCTATTGAGATGATCATGATTTTTATCCTTCATTTTGTTTACATGGTGTTTCATGTTGACTGATTTGTGAATATTGACTATCCTTGCATCCCCAGAATAAATCCCACTTGATTGTGGTGAATGATCCTTTTAATGCATTGTTGACTATAGTTTGCTAATATTTTGTTGAAGATTTTTACAAGAGTTCTCCTCACCTATCTTCCTTTTTTTAAATACTTATTTTCTGGGGTGACAGGGTTGCTCAGTTGGTTAAGTGTCCAACTTCAGCTCAGGTCATGATCTCACGGTTCATGGGTTCAAGCCCAGCATCAGACTCTGTGCTGACAGCTTGGAGCCTGGAGTGTGCTTCAGATTCTGGGTCTCTCTCTCTCTCTCTCTCTCTCTCCCCCCCCCACTTACACTCTATCTCTGTCTATCTAAAATACATAAACATTTTTTTAAAAAATTTTTAATACTTTTTTTCTTTTCGCTATTTTGCTGGGGTGCTTTCCCTTACCTTATTTTCTAGATGTCTGATTCATTCTTCAGCATCTTCTAATCTACTTTTGATTCCCTTTAGTGTATTTTTCATTTCAGTTATTATATTCTTCAACTCTGGTTCTTTTTTTTTTTTTTTACATTTTCTATCTCTTTGTTGAAGCTCTCACTGAGTTCTTCTACTTTTCTCTTGGTCCCATGAACACCTTTATGGCCATTACTTTAAACTCTTCATCAGGCATATTGCTTAATTTCATTCAGTTCTTCTTCTGAGGTTTTCTCTTGATCTTTCATTTGGGGCATATTCTTGTCTCCCCATTTTGCTTGACTTTCTGTGTTTGTTTCTATAAATCAGGCAAAACAGCTACTTCTCTTACACTTGAAGGAATAGTCTTATGCATGGTTGGCCCCTGTGTGGACTGTGCCTTGCAACTTTGGCTGGCTGGCTAGAGTTGTGTCTGGTGTGGCCAGAGTATTCTGCAATGGAGCTACCCTAGTAACATGGCCAGAGCTGAAGTGGGTTCTGGGGCTGGGGTGATCCCGGGACTCTCCACAGAGAGGGTGCTTGGCAGGACAGCTGAAGCTGAAGTGAGTATAATCCAGGGTGTCCCAGGGTGCTGAGCACAGGGGTTGCCCTGGTGGGGCAGCTGGAACCAAGGTGGAGGTGGGCTGGGAGGTCCCAGGGTGCCCTGGTTGGGTGGCTAGAATTGAGGCAGGCACGGGCCAGGCATTCCCAAGCCACTCTGCACAAGGGGCACTTTGGCAGGATAGCTGGAGCTAAAGCAGGCATAGCCAGGAGGTCTCAAACAGCTCTGTATCAGGGGTGCCCTAGCAAGCCATCTGGAACTGAAGTGACTTGGGCCTGGGGTGTTCCAGGGTGCTGTGTTCCTGTGTCATCTTGGTCTGATAGCTGGAGCCATAGTGAGCACTGACTAGGGATGTCCTGGTGTGCAATGCCCTGTGACCTCCTTGGTGGGATGGGTGGAGCTGGTGTGAGCTAGGAACCCAGGAAACACTGGAGCAGCAGGCCAGTAGGGTACACAGATCCTGTTCCTGTTCACACTGCCAAGGTGGAGGGGGAACATAAACCCCGGCACTCACTAGCCCCTCTGACCCAGAGAGAGTTCCAGCAGCTCCCCACCTTTAGGCGAAGTTCTAGGGCCAGTCCCTTCATATTCTAGTTGCTCTTCAAATCTCAGCTTTTTTTTTCCTGTGCCCTTGGGCAGACAAACCTGCTCAAGGTCATCTCAGGGTACTATCCCTCCTCACTGCAGTTCCCAGTATTGGGGGTGGGGGTTCCTTTTGTTACCAAGTCTCCATCTCCCCTGTCATTCTCAGTGTGGTCGCTATCTTTTGTTGTGCAGAAGCTGTTCAACCAGCCCTCAGTTCTTCTTCAGGAGGAACTGCTCTATAAACAGGTGTACATTTGGTGTGTCCATGGAGGAGGTGAGTTCAGGGTCCTCCTATGATGCCATCTTGGACTGGAATTCAGGGCAGTGGTTTTTTGCAGTGCTTAACAAGAGGTGAACTCATAGGAGATGTTAAGTAAATGTGTATCGAATTCATTTGTACCAATTTCATTATTCAAATATAACCCCAATTTTAATAAAGAAGAAAAATAAAATTATTATGTTCTAATGAAACATTAAAATAAAAATCAACTACTACATTTTACTGTTCTTTCATCAAATTTTAGCAGAATGAGTGTTCTATGAACCTATACAAGCAGTAACATCTCTTTCTTCATGCACGATAATTATATTAAGTACCTGCTATATGCCTAGCAGTAGGACTTTGTAGTGAAAAGTCTCAGGCCTCATTGAGGGAGAGAGCTCTAGACTACAGGAGATAGTTTATACTCTAGGCCTAGGGATGTAGAAGTGTTATACGTCTAGTACAGTACTCCTAGTCACAGGTGGCTGTTGAACACTTGAAATGTGGCCAATGTGACTAAGGAACTGAATTTTTAATTTTATTTAGTTTTAATTAATTTACATTTTATAAGCTACATGTGAATAGGGGCTACTGATTTGGACAGAACAGCTCTAGGTCAAAGAAATAAAATGCAGAAGAGAGCTGTGGCCCCTCCAGTGGTACATACTGATAAGGTTTTATTTTTATATCCTGTCATAATGTTTGAGTGCTGCCTAAGGATGGGCCAAGAAAGGGAGGAACTTGTGTGTAAGTGTGTGTGCTTTTGTGAGTCTGTATGAGTTTATAAACATTTACTGCCATCCATGAAAAGCAGAGAGCAAAAAAAGAAAACAAAAGAGATGAAAAGAGATTTTAAAAAAACACAAGATCTTCTAGGTGTCTGGCATAGGACAGGATCTCAAAAATCTTAATTTCCTTGTCACTTTATTCTTAGATCTTTCCCCAGCAGGATTTGGAAGACTATTTGGGTATCTCAGATCTCAGGTCTAAAGGGCCACACAAGAAGTGGGAAGATACATGAACAAGAAACAAGATGAAAATAGACCCCACACCCCTGAAATAAGTCTGCACCATTAAAGAAAAACCACTGGCTGCATGGACTCCCACATTCCACTCTCTCACTCCTGCTAGGTCCTTCATCCTGAGATCCCCTTGGAAGATTAAATTGCCAGTGCTTTTCCTCCACCTGACCATTTTATTGTGACACAGCAGGTCACCATGTAGTAAACACTGAACTAGAATATCGAAGGCCATAGAGTCCTACTCTCCTAGAACTAATATTTCATGAAGGATAAAAAGTTCAGATATCTGGTAAGTAATGGGGTTTCTTCATAACTTCTGGTAAGTGATGAGGTTTCCCCTAACTTTCTCTGTTACTTCTCCAGGTACTCTTTACCTCATGTACTCAGAGGGGCCCAGTCTCTAGCTCACCAACCACTTCTCAGTCCTGCATATCAAAGCCCTCCTGTTGCTATAGGAGGAAGAGAAATAAAAATTATAATAATAAATAAAATAATGAGACAAATAACAATAATTCACAATCAATAAATAATAACAATAGGAAATAAAAGGAAAATAACAGATTTTATTGTGTAGTAAACAATACTTCCAAACATAACGCATTTAATCCTCAAACCTTATTTCTATTACCTCTCAAAACAATTTTGAAGGCAGTATTTTGGAAACTCATCTTTCTCTCCTATAATCTTCTCAGTAAAAGATTTATTGAATGATACATCAAAGCTTGTTGACATACATGTGCACACATATGCATACTATACGGGTAGCTAGCGTTCCCTACCCCAAATCATATTATGAATTTGTAAATCCTCCCTCCCACACTTTGGCCCTGAGAATAAATGAGAAAAAAAGGAGGAAGAAATTAAGTCCCTCTAGAACTACCACCAGAAAGAGAAAGAAGGACTTCTGGGTGGCCTGAGGATAATGGTAGCTGCTAAACTGTGACTTTCCACACATCCTATCAAAAACACCACACAAACTTTAAAAACAAAACAAAATAAAATAAAACCATACATGACAACTACTGTAGCATCATAAAGGACCTGAGAATACTATGAACTTCAAAGTACTTGTGTGTAGAGAAATGTCACTAAATTCCAGCAATGCCATCTCTAGAGTTCCTCCCTCATCTCTGGGTATGTGGAAAATGACACTTAAGAAACTATGCAGGAAAGAGTAAGGGGGAACAGAGAATCTAAGGTTGATGGAAAGCAGACGAGACATTCCTAGAAAGAAAATGTCCCAGTCTGCATTGAAACAGGTCCAAAACCATGTAGAGACAGCACCGGCTAGAGAAAGGTCTTGAAAGTGGGACTCAAGGTGCCAGTCTCAGGACGGCACCACTTGTATGGGACTAGAAGGTGTATGAAGACGGAGAAGTGCCTTTTTGAGATATGATAGAAAAGGAAAGAAGAAGGGAAAATTAAGAGTCCTACAGAAACAAGAGTGAATCATAAAACCAAGAGACACATCAAGCTTTCTCTTACCACAAAAAGTCATTATCTCAAATGTACTATTCTTTACTAACAGAAGGCAGTCTTGAAATTGAAATTCATAAAACACCAAAAACCCTTATCCTTGTCTATGAACAAAAATGGAAGAGTGCCTTGAAGTAAGTTTACTATAAGAAGAAAACAGGCAATGAAAATCAAAACATTCTAATAGAAAAAAAATATTCCAGCAGATTAAAATTCCCATCAACACATATAAACACATAATCATTAACCAGAAAAATAATGTAACAGCATTTTATTTTATTTTATTTCTTAGTTTTTTAAAGAAGTCTTCATGCCCAGTGTGGAGCCCAACATGGGGCTTGAACTCATGACCCTGAGATCAAGACTTGAGTCGAGCCAAGATCAAGAGTCAGATGCTTAACCAACTGAGCCATCCAGGTGTCCTGTGTAACATAGTATTTTAAATACATATTCTAGCACTACAATTAAATACTCTCAAAAAAGCACTTGGAGATGTGCAAAAATATGTTGATTCAGATATTTAAAAATTAAAAACCTAAATAAATATAAAACTGGAAAGAATGAAAACAATTTCATTGTTTGGTTCAGGAAAGAAACTAAAGACAAAACAATATCAGTTCAGAAATTAAGATAAAAGTTACAAGGTACTCAAAAACAAATATACCTGAGTGTAAATTTAATAAGGGACATCGAAAAGGCAGGAAAATAACCAAAAGAATAAGGAGGAAATAAAGAAAAAAAGCAAAAATGAGAGAAATAGATAAAACAGAAGACAGACCAAGGAAGTCAAACTCTTTGACTGGAGTGCTTGAAGAAGAAAAACCAAATGATAGAACTAATATTTAAAACTACAGTCCAAGAGAATGTTCCAAAAACAAAAGACTGGAATCTGTACATAGAAAAGATATGTACTATATTTGAAAAAATCGACTTGGAATAGCCATCTCTAGATGTCTGATATTCCACAGTGCCTGAAACAATATAGGTATATAATTCTCTGTGTATATAAACAAAATAAGATGTCAGAGTAACTAACCTTTGATGATTCATTGTTCCAAAATATGGTTGCATTGTTCTTTTTCATCACGAGCTCAAACTTAGAGTTTATGAATATATATTCTCCAACCTTCACAAAAGCAACCTCTCCATTATCACCTAATCGCCACTTTAGAATGTCATAGTCACACCTCCATTTTCATCAATTTCTATTCTCTCTCCATAATGGGTGGTAAACTTAAGTCCTTTCAAATAGCACATTAACTAGAAAAAGAGGAGGAAAAAAAGCAATTTGTAAATATTTGGTTGCCTAGAAAACAGGGTTTATAAAGAAAAGAATCTCAGAACTCATATCTAATTCATGTGATTGGACTTTTTCCTTTTCCCTGATACCTCTGCTATCCAATACAACAACTTCTGGCCACATGAGACAATTGCAAAGTTGAAAGTGGCTGGCCAAATTGAGATGAGCTTTAAGTATAAAATACACACTGGTTTGCAAAGACTTAGTTTAAAAATATGTAAACCATCATTAATAATTTTATATTACTTTTATTTATTACTTTATATGTATAATATTTATAATAATAAATAAATATTATTTATTACTTTATATTTATAATATTACTATTATATTATCATGATTATAACTTCATGTTAAAATACTATTCCAGATCAAATAAAACTTACTAAATTTAATTCTATCTGTTTCTTTTTATTTTTTATTTTAGTTACTAGAAAATTTTAAATTACCTGTGTGGCTCATACAGACTCATACAGATTAGGCGTAGGGGTGCCTAATAATATCTCCATATCTAGGGAATCTTCCTTCCCTCCCAGATTTCTTCCACTTATGGATACCAGTCTACCTCCCCAACCATTCCCTTTCCTACATGTCGGGTGGTAGAGACATGAAGATCAACCAGATCCACTCCCTACCTTGAAAACCTCACAATTCAGTAGAGAGGTTAAACAAATAAACAGGTACAAATAGTAACATTCAATGTGCCTCTATGTTGCTGTTGTGGAAAGTGTTGAAAAGGCATGGGAGAGGGGGTGGCTAACTAATTGTCTTAGGAAAATTTAGGAGATTTCCCCAGGAAGTGGCTATCTGAGCTGGGTTTTAAAAAATTAGTAAGAATTCACCTGACAAACATTGGTGGCAAGGAGATTCTAAGCCAAGAGAATAACATGTGGACAAAGGTCCCTCCACAAACCAGAGAGGCCAAACAACTTGGTGGAAACAGCCTGAATTATGATGTCTGATGAGCTGACATCATATTTTGGTTCTTTCAAATGTCATGGGGGGCAAGTCATATATCTTATAAGCACTAGCTTCCTGGTCTGTTAAAAGAAGGAAATTATTCCTGCCCTACCTCTGTCATAGAAATTAATATAACTTTCAGCCTTTAGTAAGTCAATATACCAAGTTAAGTATTATAATAATCACCATCCACTCTGGAGTAGGGCCACTCCAGGTCCCCTGGCCTTTTATCTCTCCTTCCTTTTACCACATGCTGTTCTCAAACGACATAAAATCTACATCAGAGTTCACAACATGGTGACTTTCACTGGCAAGTCCATTGGGAAGAGGCATTTTTTTTCCCTTTCCAATGTTCAGAAGAGTTAAGAAAGGAATGTTCAAAGAATACCAGTCCCTGACCATTCTCTAGAACAATGTTGCCATAATTCCATCTGTTTGTCACCATTGGATGGTAGGATACAGTTCCCTATCACCCAGCTATACAAAAGAATTTAGAGATATGTCCAAATAAACCACAAGAGTAAAAGGGTTTTACCAAATATACATATTCTGATCAAGTCTGCTAACGGGATAAGCTGAGAAGAATGAGTATGGAGTACATTGTCATTTTAGTTTTAAATAAATTTAAAATTTTTACTTCAATACATTTATGAAGCATTCTCAATAAGCCTCTTAACCATCTCTAGGGTAAGGTCCTGCTTTTCAGGTTTAACTTACTGACATCATATGGGGTATGTGTCAAGGAGCATGAATCCCATCATGGACTATCCCACCAACATTCACCCTGACACTATGTGGACCTTTGATCTTCACTAAAGTCTCTTCTCTGCAATTCTAATACATGTTTGTTGTTCTTTGAGCAAATTTAAATTGTAATATTGAAATATTCAAATAATGAATTAGAGGGTTGTTATTTACCATATAGTATCCTTTCTATTACAAAACAAGTACCCAAAGCATTTCTTTTAAAATAAAGGAACTGCCCTAAGACTTTAAAATATAACTTAATTTCTTATTCTGAATTTACCACAATTTCCCCAGTACCAAGGAATACACCTTGCACTCAGATCTTGCTTTACAAATTCCATTCTCCAATAACTGGAAATAGGAGTCTTTACAGAAATGGCTGACTTGACTACTGACCTGACGCAGAGAAAGTACAAGATGAGCCCAGAACATCTTGGGGTTCCAGAAAACAAGGAAGTACTTAGAGATGATAAAGATGTGTCAAAGAAAAAAGAGCTAGCTCAAAGTGGCTCCCAACAGCCAAATCTGGGAAATTTTGAGCAGCAGAATAAATAATGATAGTTGTGGATTATTCTACTCATAGGATGGAAATAAATATTCTTGCATCCATATTGATATAATTAAATCAGAGGGGGAAGAGTAGAATTCTGGTTAATAAGTGTAGAAGAAATGAAGGAAACAGAAAATGACCATTTTTTAAACAAGACAGTAATGGTTGTTTCAAGGAAAACCCATCATCAATGGATGTTAAAATTTGTGGGCAAAGGCATGATGAGAAACATTATTTTCAGATCCTCAGAATACTGTCCCCACAAGATAATTACAAAGGGAAACACACTTTACAGTAGAAAAGGTGACATCACGATTACTTAGTGATGAAAATTAAGGTCAACAATAATAATAAGACATAATGACATCATGTACCTCCTGATATGAGACATAAAAAGGATACATTAAGGTGCCTGGGTGGTTCAGTCAGTCAAACGTCTGACTCCTGGTTTCTGGTCTGGTCAAGATCTCATGGTTGGAGAGATTGAGCCCTGCATCCAGTTCTGCACTGACAGCATGGAGCCTGCTTAGGATTCTCTCTCCCTCTCTCCACCCCTCCCTACTCACATTCCCTCCCTCCCTCTCTCTCTCAAAATAAATAAACTTTAAAAAAGAAATTTTTAAAAGGATAAATCATATCAAAAAACATATGATATTTTTGCCAAAATGCATACCCTCAATGTATCCATGAGAAAAAAAATAGAAAAACGAAAATTGAAACATATTCTTTTTTTTAGTTTATTTATTTATTTTGAGAGAGAAGAGAGTATGAGCAGGGGAGGGGCAGACAGAGAGGGAGAGACAGAATCCCTAGCAGGCACTGTCAGTGCAGAGCCTCACGTGGGGCTCGATCCTACAAACCATAAGATTCATGACCTGAGCCAAACCAAGAGTGGGAAGCTTAACCGACTGAGCCACCCAGGTGCCCCTAAATTTAAGACATTTTAAAAATAACTGACTAGTACTTATAAAAAATATCAAAGTCATGAAAAACAAGGAGGAATGGAGAACTACCACATACTGGAGGAGACTAAGTAGACACAAACCGAAATGCATTGTGGGATCAATTTGAAAATAAAAATAAAGATGTGGTGGTTCAGACTACTGTGGACTCTGTTGGGAGTGACAGGCAATTTGGTGTTGCTAGAGAATAAAGTGCTGAGAGTCATGGAAAGAACGATAAAATCAAAGATACTGATAGCGCCAGACCACAGATGTCATGCTTTATCCTTTACAAGTAAGATGGGAGGGGCTGAAGGCTGTAAGCAAAGGAGCACTCTGATTAGGCATGCATCCTGCTGAGATCATTCGGGCTACTATGTCCCAACACGAATTTCTTGGACATCAGAGTTGAGACAGGAAAGAGGAGAATCATATCTTCAAGATGACCCCCATTAGTCTTCTTCTAGGGTTCATGCCTTTGCATGGCCCCTTCCACACTGCATAAAGGCTAAAGTTTCCCTCCCAGCTAGCTATGACCATGTTAACTAAATTCTGGCTAATGGCATGTAAGGAGAATTGTATGTAATTTCCAGGAAATATCCTTAAATGGAGGGATGTACACATCATTGCCCTTTCTCCTTCCTGCTGGTTACAGTATGGACATGATGGGTGAAGTCCAAGTAGACATTTGAGATTATGAAGTGAACCCACATAGTGAGAACAGTGAAACAAGGTAGAAGGAATCTGGATCCCTAAGTCAGTCTTTCAGTCCCAGAATGTTAATCTCTAAACTTCACTTACATGAAAAAAAAAAAAAAAAAAAAAAAAAAAACACCAAAACCTACTTTGCATAAGGTACTGTTTAGGGAGGATTTTCTGCCATTCAAAACAAACCTAATAAGAATTCTGTTAACAAACTAGGTGTTGTATGTAAGTGATCAATCACTGAATTCTACTCCTGAAACCAATATTGCACTGTATGTTAACTAACTAGAATTTAAATAAAAATTTGAAAGGAAAAAAATGTTAATTAAAAAATAGAAAAAATTTAAAGGCTTCAAAAATCCCACCAAATAGGAACTTAAAAATGCTCATTTAGGTCACACAAGCAAGCTCTTGTCTTAGGTAGACATGTGATACAATTATATCTATTAAATACAAAAGCAAGTCAAAGGTTTTATTTGTATGAATTCTTTTAATGTCAAACTCTGTCATGAAGTAAAAGAAACAACCCAATAACTTACCTGCCAAGGCTCAAAGCCAGGTATATATGCACAGGTGTTTCCTGGCATATATGGCCCATGTCCTTCTTCACATCTACTTAGACCATCCAAGGCATAAGTCAGAGAATATACAGCTTGTTTGACATTGTTTGTGATTCTTAGCTGAGACACATCCAGATAGGTATTTTTAAGATCTTCCAACTTCTCCTCTCCAATACAGAATTCATCAGACATGGCATGTAATCTGTCCTCCTTACCAGTCAAATTCACTCTATGGTCAATGTTGTAAGGAACACTGCTATCCAGCTAAGTACAGTTAAAAGCCATTTATCAGAATTCAACGGTCGGGACATCATTTGGATCCTTGCCAGGATGTACATCATAAAGAAATTCTTTGAGTCCTGGTATATCAGCTCTTGGAATCGCAAATCCAATACTTCCACCAAAATATGGGAAATATTCAGGCTTTGCAATGAGGGCAGAGGTAATCCAGGCTTCACTGGCTATCCATGTTCTGTCAGTTATGTTATGGTGAACCATTTCCAGCACAAAAGGACTGAGGTCAGTATCAGATGCTTAAAGCACAACTCTGGCAGTGGAACTCAACCGCATCAACAGTTTTCTGCATTTTCTCATTGGAAGAGGCTTTGGGAATAATTTCAGAGAATGCAATACAGGTTGTACTGTTGGCACTCAATGTTGCAATACAGGTTGGCATTCTCCATTCTTTCCTTAAAATTTTTCACTCCATATTTCCCATAATCATCATCAGTTGCTATTGTGCCTATCCAGATCCAATCAACGTGGAGGATAAGTCATACCATGGCTTCTGACTGGATCTTATCACTGCCTACCATGTGAAGGTAAGATGGAAACTGGTGTTTGTCACTTAGAATCAAGCAGGTAGAGGTGTAACTCACCTACAATTGAAAATGTGCTTGGGGGCGCCTGGGTGGCGCAGTCGGTTAAGCGTCCAACTTCAGCCAGGTCACGATCTCGCGGTCTGTGAGTTCGAGCAGCGCGTCGGGCTCTGGGCTGATGGCTCGGAGCCTGGAGCCTGTTTCCGATTCTGTGTCTCCCTCTCTCTCTGCCCCTCCCCCGTTCATGCTCTGTCTCTCTCTGTCCCAAAAATAAATAAACGTTGAAAAAAAAAATTAAAAAAAAAAAAAAGAAAATGTGCTTGCAGTTATTAGACAGCAATAGAAAAATTTCAAATTACACAACCTCTGAATATTTTTATTGGAGAAAGAAGGCACTGATCAGTTCTCCCTTCATTCTCACATCCTTCCACGATAAAACCTTGTACTCCGCTCCCTATCTCATGGGTGGGGACCATGCAAGGGAACACTGGCCTCCCTGTGCACCCTTTCCTCACTCCACCCCAAGGGAGTCAGAAAAGCCAATTATCAAGATAATGACATTCAATGCACCACTTTTCAGAGCTGGGGTCACAACACTGAAAAACAGGTCACCTGACATTTCATCTATGTTCTCGTGACACTGGGTGTGAGGGTCAAGATCCTTCCTCAGCTCTGCTTTCTCATCCGCACAGATGATGGAGTGAGAGGACTCACAGTCTATTTGGAAGGCTCAGTTCTCTCTTGTTCTTCCTCCTTCCCTCTGCCCCTCTTGTGTGTGTGTAAGTGTGTGTGTGTGTGTGTGTGTGTGTGTGTGGGTGTGTGTGTGTGTCTTTCTATCACCACTCCTTTCCCTCTTTCTCTTCTCTTATGTTGTTTTTCTCTGCCAGGACTTGTGAGCATTTAGGTTCTGAGACTTACTGGAGGAAGGTTGTAGGAAGCTCCACAGCACCTGCAGGTCTAGCTACATTCTCCAACAAAGTTCTAGAAGGCCTCATTTTATAGGTACTTGTCCAGATAAATTAAACAGTACTTTTTTTTTTTCATTTTGCCAATGATCCTCGTGTATATTTCCATCAGTACCATGAATTCCTGACAATCTTACATGCATTTCTGCTGTACCTTAACCCCAGCCTCACTGACTCTGCAATGAGGAACATACGCTACATTCTTGTCCAACCCATCTCTTGTTATTAATATGTCACCTTCAGTAGGACCTCCTATATTATAATTCCATAGCTCCATGACTGTCAATGCCTTTGTGAGTGACAAAATATTCCTATTTTCTCTTTTCTATACCATTTGTCCTATTCTTATACTCTTAGCTAAAGTTTACATTCTTCTTTGGAAATTCATTAGCAGCAGCATCATGGAAGTCATATGTAGAAAAGAATCTCATTTAAGAAGCAGAGACACCTGATTTTTAATTCTAGCTACATAATTAGTGTAAGACTGCGGACAATTTACTTAAACCCTCTGAACCTCGGTTTCCTCATGAACAAAATCAGGGTAATGGTATCTACATCTTAAGTACATTAAGTACACCTAATATATACTCAGTATAATATAATGAATAACATACATTTCATACATGTTAATATATAATATAAAAATTTTAATATGATCAGTATATTAAATGAAACAGCCAATGTGAAAGTGTCATATAGAAGATTACTTTTACCTTCTTTGCATATTTACTACAAAGATTTAAACAAGAAAATCAATCTAGAGGTTTCTAGCCAGTGCCTGGACCGCAGCTGGGTTTTGGTAGAAAATAGAGTTCACAGTAACCGTTCAACTGAGCTACATGAAGCCCACGGCTAAGGCGTTAGCTGTGTCACCCACCCACCACCCACCCACTTGGCCTGTTTCTCGTTATTTTTCTGTTCCTCCTTCATTTTTATTTGTAACTTTATAAGAAATACCATGTAAATGTTATTTTTTATGATTATTTCAAATTTCCCATTACTTTAGTAACACAAATAGGCTTAATCATCATTCACATTAATAAATCCTGACTATACTTGAATCACCCATCCTTAGAAATAATTAGAGTTTTATTTATATTTTCTTAATAATCCATTCTCCCTTATGTCATCTTATTCTTAAGTAGAAACATATCATCTGTCTCTGAATTTAAAATAATCTAATGGTTACCAGAGGGGAGGTGGGTGGGGGGATATATAAAATAGGTGATGGGGATTAAGGATCACACTCTGTGATCAGGACAGAGTGATGCGTGGAACTGTTAAATTACTCTATTATACACCTGGAACTAAGGTAACACTATTACATTAACTAACTGGAATTAAAATAAAAACTTAAAGTAAAAAAATTTTTTAAGTCAAAAATAAAATAATCCATAAAATTAGCATCCCAAAACTCTAGCTATCTTATGAAATTCCCAGGCTCGTTTCACTATGTTAGTGTATGAAACAAAAAGAGCCATGAATATTTAATATAGGCAAGAAACAAAATGAATTCCTTATACCATCTAGCAAACAAGCAACCAATTAGTATTTCTCCATCGCCTACTCTGTGCCTCTGTGTTGTGCCTAGTGAGATGTTAACTTAGAAATCAATAATTCACAGCCTCAAGCCAAAAATTAAAGTAGTATCCTGAAGGATATAGAAGAGTCTGAAATCACCTCTACATGGTCACCAAGTCATACCTGCTGAGGCTAGACTGGACAGAGTAATTAGGGGCAGTAACTTCACCATCATCCCTGTTTGTCTCCACAATTTACCTCGGCCTCATCTGAGTGCCTTACTATTTACTGCAGTTTCCACAAACACAGCTTGTGTTTGCTTATAAATTAGTACCCAGCACAGTATTCTGAGCTAACTGAGTATTACCTGTGGTAAATAATACAACCCTAGAATTCTTGACACAGCAGATGATAAGGACGATCCGCATACTCCAACAATTCCTGCCAGAAATGCTCCGGTACTGTTTCTAAAATTGGGCTTGTTTTCTTCCCGCCCTGTAAGGAATCCCAATGCTTCTTCTGCAGATTTGGAGGTGGTGAGACAGGTATCAAAAATCTGATAGCCCAAAGTGATGTTGGGCAAAATATCTTTCCTCTTGTTAATCTCCTTGATTGTGTGGATCATGGTTTTCATCCAGCGGAATCCCCAAAAGTTAAACCTGAAAAAGAAACAGGTTTTGTAAAGCTTTAGTCAGTGGGTGGAACTTCAGGGTCCGGGAGAGCAACCTTTAGCTGAGGGTGGTACCGAGAGCATTTTGCCAGAATATCAGCAGGCACCTCACTTGCGTGAGCATGTGCATATGGCATGAATGATAGAGCAAAGTTCAAGGGTTCACATATGAATTGTATTCACTGTTGATCGGTTTGGGCTGAGAAGTACCTTTTTGGGACATTTTCTAGCTCTATAGATCTTTCATATGATATAATCTCCCCAAACTGCTGATTATGTCTTTTCACAAAAATATCTTCATATTCTCAATTCTCTCCACCACACAGGGCACTAAATAACCCCTCAATACATTTTCGCCATTCATTGGAAGTCCTTGATGCCATATGACTCTCCTTTCCCTCCTCTTTACTTTCCTATTAATTATAATAAAAATGATGTAAATATATGAAAATGTGATAAAAGTATATCAAAGAAGAATATAAAGTTTATGTACACCATATATCCTGTGACTCCAATTTAATCATTTTTTTCTGCCATGATTTGATGGTTAATGCTGAAATTTTTTTTAATTGAAAACTGTCTCCTTCCCACCATTCTCACATAAAACCATAATTAAGATATTTCCCCCTTCATCCCCCAGCCACTAAAGGGAAAAATATTTCTCTTATAATCCATCACCACATTTTTTTTCAGGGTCTTCTCCACTGAAAAATATCTATTCTATTCCCAACTCTTGTTCTCCCCAGTTTTAGCTAAACTTTAACCTATTTAAAAGCATCTCAAGAATTTTTATCTTAATATCTTCTCACCTATATAGTACCTAACTCTGTATCTTCTACTCAATAAATGTTTTTGATTAAACGTCTAATAGCAAATAGCCCTGCTAGCAGATTAGTATTTCTTTAGTTGGTTTTTTAGTTAAGGCTAACTTTGTTTTTTATTTGTTTAATAAATAGTTACTGGGTGTTCCACCGGTGCTAGACCTTATAGGTATAACAGAGAACCAGATAGGAACTGCAATGCACAGGTGAAGACACAGAAAAATAGCGAACTCATGCACCAAATTATAAAAATAGCGACAGGGATACACATAGGGGCCCTAAGGATGGACACCTCACCCTGGAGGACATAATGGCCAAGATGAGGCTTGAAGAATGACATAAAAATGGGGATGAAAGCTGCAGACGGAGGGAATGGTGTGTGTGAAAGCATGTTCTCAAGAAGAGAACCTAATACGTTCTAGGGATGGAAAGATCAGTACATTCGAAGGATAAAAGTGGGAGTGGGTATGGCACAGGGAAATGGAAACTGGACAACCAGAGGTGCCAGAACATGAAAGTCTTCATCATCGTAAGATAGTTGGCTTCCAAATCTACATGGGAGCAATATAAGTTGGCATATCTTTCTTTAATAGTTATTCAATTTGAGAGACAGAGAACAAGAGAATGGGGGAGGGGCAGAAAAACAGGGAGAGAGAGAATCCCAAGCAGGCTCCATACTGTCATCGCGGAGCCCGATGCGGGGCTCAATCCCATGAACCACGAGATCGTGACCTGAGCCAAAATCAAGAGTCAGACACTTAACTGACTGAGCCACCCAGTATCTGTAGCAATATCTTCTTTAAGGGAACAGAGCAATTTATTTCAAGAGCTAGGAAAACGTTTACCTAGTTTGAATCAATAATTCTACCCCTGAGAAGTTTTCTGAACAAATTGTTCTTCCCGAAGGAAAAAGCTACGTATACCCCCAAAGTATTCATTACTGAATTATCTATAATATTGAAATACCAGAACTTACATGTTCACTGATAAGAAATTATGGTATAGTGACTTGATGGGAATATTTTCCATCATTAAAAAACTATAATTAGATTACACAGTAGCATGTATATAATATTAAGTGAAACAGGCCATATGCAATGTTATTTCCATACTATAATTAAAACATACATACAAATTATGTGAACATTTGGTTAAGTATCAACAGAGAAATTTTTAATTTTTTTTAATGCTTATTTATTTTTGAGAGAGAGAGAGAGAGATAGAGTGTGAGCAAGGGAGGGGCAGGGAGAGGGAGACATAGAATCCGAAGCAGGCTCCAGGCTCTGAGCTGTCAGCACAGAGCCTGATACAGGGCTCAAATTCACAAACAGTGAGATCATGACCTGAGCTGAAATCGGACGCTTAACCAACTGAGCCACCCAGATGCTCCTCAACAGGGAAATATTTTAAATGAGCACAGGATAATTACTGGAACGATGAGATTTGGGATGATTTTTCTTTCATTCTCTGATTTCCATTATGATATTCAAATACTGTTGTGCAACATATACCTTCCCCCCCCCCAGAAAATTTCTCTAAATCCTAACCTCATTTAGATCAACCAAAACAAGAATTAAAATACACTTTCACCTCGCATTTCACTGCCTTTGTCTTCCCTGAACGACATTTTCAAAGTAACAGAAAAATCTTCCTCTTCTGTATGCCTAAGCTGATGGCCAAGCAAAACTAGTATCTTGGTAACATTAGAGCATGAGACTTCTCCAAACCGCAACTTGAATTTCTAGATCAGGTATAGGTGGGTTGATGATGCTAAAATCAAAATACTACCAGATTAGGCCTGGCTTGGCCCCTGAGCACGTCCCAGGCCAGGCCAGTCTCAATGCGACTGTCCCACTGAAAGGGAAAATTGCATCACAAGAAGGAGTGTTAAGAGTCTCAGAGAACACTGGTGTTGGACGGAGATTGGAAGAAACTGCTGGTGGTGTGGGTGAAAATGAATTATAATCTTGAAGAACATATGTCAATTTTAAAAATATGGAATTTTGGTATCCAAAATATATAGGTATTTTCAAGATGGACTAAGGTGCTAAGGAAAGTTTTAGCTTTGTATAGCATAAAGATGAGCAATATGGGTTTCAGTCAAATGAGACTGGGAGACCAGCTGAACACTCATAACGATGCCTTGCATTGCTGAGTCACATTTAGGATGAGAAACTGTCTTTTTAGAGGCCCTGCACTGCATGAAAGAAGCTTCACACACAATGTCATGAATCAAAGTGTCACAGACTTCTCAGTAGCAACACTGAGAGTCAGAAAATGACTGAAGAAATCCTTTCAGAGACTCCTCAGGTTTGAGTTAAAGAGGGAATAAATACACACCTTATCTCTCCCACTGATTACAATTAAAACTGCTGGACAGAACATATAAAGCAACTATTACACTACTCTGAAACTTACATAAGAACAGGAAGGGGGAGTGCCTGGGTGGCTCAGTCAGTTAAGCATCCGACTTCAGCTCAGATCATGATCTCACAGTTTGTGCCCCGCATTGGGCTTTCTGCTGTCATCGCAGAGCCCACTTTGGATCCTCTGTCCTCTCTCTCGACCCCACCCCCCCAAAAAAAATAAACACTTAAAAAAAATCAGAACACGTGCACTACATAGGAAAATCAAAATATCCCTGACATAGTGAATTACTTTGTAAATGGGACATACTTCTCACCACTGTTTCAACCACATTGGACATGCCAAATTATTTTTTTAATGAAAGGGGTAGATTTTTACTAAAAACTTCTATATTGGCTTTTTTTCTAGTTAGCCTTGCTAGGAAGATAACCCTCAAAAATTCTGATGAAAGGTGAGGAACAAATTAAGTGATTTCATTTACAAAATATTAGTGTATGAACTCTGGTTTTCATTTTATATTTTAGGGATTGAACGTGTAAACTTCCATGATAAATAATGAACTGACTCTACAACAATGTAGCTGCCAGCAAAAGTCCTTCTCATCCCTCTTTCCTTTGCCTAGCTGTAAGTCTGGAAAAGAATTAGAAGGTCTGGGAAAGAGATAAGAAGGGATGGATTGCAATCCTTTCCTTTGCCAATAACATTACTGTTTATCTACTCCTCTAATGATATTTCAAATATGTAGCATGAAATAAGATCAAAGGAAAAGAGTTGTGATCATGAAAGATTTAATTGTATAAGAAGTTGCTAAAATTTTTATAGCATTCATTTATAATTGAAATTACCATCCAGCCTCATAGAAATGCTTACTGTATAATGAATTGTGGTCATGCTATCGTCACAACTATGCAAAAATTATAGTTGCATTTGTATAAAAGGGTTGAGAAAGAATATAGGAAAAGGACTGCTTTGTTATGGTAGTAATATAGTGGATAGTTGTTTTCCTTTGTTTCAATTTCTGGCACTTTTCATAACTAAAATGTGTGTTTGTATGTGCGTGCTCACATGCATGCATGCAAATCTAAGCCCTGTTTGCCTTTCTTACAAAGCATTATTAGTAAATTCAGATTATCCGTCACGGGTCCCAATTCCTGACATGGCAATTTCGGCATGAGGAGAGAAAGGCAGAAACCTTCCAGGGGAAGGAATTTTACTATGAATTTTAGCTCCGATATAAAATCGGCATCCCCACACTGTGTATTTTCACTTGAGGAGAATTTAGTCTAATTAACAATTCACATGAAAGCTATAACACTGCATAACTCTGCATCAGTGCTTCCCAAACTTTACCGTACATGAATCACCGGGAAGCCTTATCAAAATGCTGATTCTGATTCAGCAGATGTGGGATGCAGCCTGAGATTCCACATTTTTAACGAGCTTTTAGGTGCTGCTGCTGGTCCACAGACCACCCTCTGAAAAGCAACGTTTTACATTACACAAAACCTGTTGTTGTCTTTTCTGCGGTACGGAAGTGGGAAAGGACCCACTTGAGACCAAGCTTTTCTTGTTTCTAAGCAATCCTAGAGTGTCCACCCTGGAGAAACTGAGGCGCAGAAACAGATAGTACCTATCCTGTATCAAATAAATAGTGTTGGAGTCAGGGCTGGTTTCATGGTGCCAGCTCCAGACCCTGACTTCCACCCTCACTCCCCACATTCCTTCATCCCCACCCACCACTGTGCTTGATGTAAAAAGAAGACAAGAAAAGCAGCTTACCCTTCACATTTTGCTGATACTGGCTCCAAAACAGACTCATTTGATAGGATGGCCCTGTAATGAATAGGAAACAGTCCTCTAATGACAGGTGAATGGTTTTTGGCATCTTACCTACCCATCCAGATCAAACTTGCCCAGCAAACGATAGGTGTGTTCTTCCTTTCTCTTCTTTGCCTTCAATGCCTAATTCAGCCCATAAAAAAGCAAGAAATCCTAGAACCAAGCATTTCTTTCTGCTGTCCATTTTAATAAAGTGAGTTTGGGAGAAATGACCAGTGTTAGAAGCTTTAAGGAGGCACCTTAATAGAGTGTTTCAGTGAGTGTGTGCATGCTATGTCCCAGTGGGCTCGGCTTACCACTACTTGCTACATAATCGTCAGGCCTCAATCAATCACTGGGCCTTATACTCACCTGCAATTTATCAATCTGGACTAGACACTGAGTAATCCCTTTGAAATGAGCCTCATAAAAATCTCTTCTATGCTTAGCAATAATATATAATGACAAAACAGTGGGTTTTGAGTTTGAAAGAGTGATTTCATTTTGTAAAAATTGTCCCTTTCTTGTTTGTCATGTGTCAGCCTCATTCACTCTCACTTCAGCCACCCGTGTGGGAGCAGCTCTTGCCCCAAAGGTGAGGAAGGGCATTCTGCTTCATCACCAAGTATTTTAAAAAAGGTGAGGGGCGCCTGGGTGGCGCAGTCGGTTAAGCGTCCGACTTCAGCCAGGTCACGATCTCGCGGTCCGGGAGTTCGAGCCCCGCGTCGGGCTCTGGGCTGATGGCTCAGAGCCTGGAGCCTGTTTCCGATTCTGTGTCTCCCTCTCTCTCTGCCCCTCCCCCGTTCATGCTCTGTCTCTCTCTGTCCCAAAAATAAATAAACGTTGAAAAAAGAAAAATTAAAAAAAAAAAAAAAAAAAAAAAGAAAACCATGGTGGGATTGGAAGGCATTGTTTTGAATCTGCATTCTGCCACTTGCATTAGTGTGATGTGGGAGAGTCGCCTAACTTCTGGGCCTCGGGTCCTCCTCAGTGACTCCTGGTAAGCTACCCTAGAACAATTTTGTAAAGCCCATAAGAGTTCAAGGAAGCGGTCATTTTTCACATACATCATTTTCTTGAACCCCCTCTTAAAGGTGAAGTAAGGCCCTCAGTGCACTTTGCTGACTCTGTCACTGGTTCAGACACAAATGCCTGAGAATATCAGCGTTCTTTCATGCGAAACTCCTCTCCTACTTTCTTGCTAGGCCCCTCTGAGAGATGTCTCCCAATTTCTTCTTTCTTCAGGTCAACTCATCATAGATCCCCAGCCTCCACCTTTGATGCTTCTCAAACATCTCCTTTTGGAGTGTAAATTCATAGAATATTTTCAGAGAAAAACCCAATAAAATGTATCAGGAGCATAAAAAATGTGTATTCCCTTTGATAATGTGATTTTACGTTGAAACAGTTATCTCAGGGAAGTAGTAGAGACCCACACGAACATTGTGTATAAGGAGATTAAGTAAAGTTTTATTTATAAAAGATGAAACTATATATATACAACAGAGAATTTCTAAGATCAGTTATAATCTATATTTGCATAATGAAATACAAAGGAGCTATTTAAATCATATTTAAAAAAAATATTTACTCAGAAGGGAAAAGCTCACAATATGCTAAAAGTGAAGGTAACAGAGAACAAAGCAGTTCTATACAGTATAGAGTATACAGTTCTATACAGAAATATACAGTTACATCCTAAATTTATAATTTTTTTAAATATTTCTTTGTTTCCTAGAGAGAGAGACAGAGTGCAAGCTGGGGAAGTGCAGAGAGAAGGGAAACACAGAATCTGAAGCAGGCTCCAGGCTCTGAGCGGTCAGCACAGAGCCTGATGTGGGGCTCGAACCCACAAACTGCGAGATCATAACCTGACCCAAAGTCGGACGTTTAACCGACTGAGCCACCCAGGAGCCCACATTCTAAATTTGTAAAATTTACCAATATATTATAGTTCTTTTTCACCCATATATTCCCATTAAAAACACTAGGAAAAAAAAAAAAAAAACACTGCAAACTGAAATCAAAAAAAGGAAAAAGGACAAAAAAATCCCTTTCCTCATTGTTTTAACAAACCAATAGTTGTCATATTTTCGTGTGCATTTCCAGTCCATATCGACATCCATATAGAACTTTTAATTACTTTTTGGTGGCAGATTGTGGGTGATTTTAATTTTCTTCTTTATATTTTTCTATATTTTCCCATATGTCCAACAATACTCTTATATTTCTTTTATAAACAAAGAAATAATACCTAAAAAAACCCACATCTTTTTAAAAGATTTTTTTATGTTTGTTTATTTTTGAGAGAGAGAGAGAGACAAAGTACAGTCACAGGAGGGGCAGAGAGAGGGAGACACAGAATCCGAAGCAGGGCCCAGGATCTGAGCTGTCAGCACAGAGCTCGATGTGGGGCTCAAACCCACAAATTGTGAGATCATGACCTGAGACGAAGTCAGACGCTTAACCGACTGAACCACCCAAACGCCCCTCCCACATCTTTTTTATAACTCCTCCACACATGCACATTCAACTCTAATACCATCCCTGCCACACACACACACCCACCCCACCCTCGTATCATTATCAGTCACATGGGTCCCGCCAACTTCCACACAGAAGTCATTTCCTTCACCTCAACCCACTGAAGGATTTTCAGCACATATTTGTTGGTTAAGTGTAATCTCTACCCTACCCAAGGAATCCCAAAAGAGAGTTTCTCCTATTATTACTTCCCATGCCTCAGTCTCCCCACAGCCTCACAAGTGAGCATACCCCTGGCCTTTGAGTGACATCTGCTGAATGTCTGACTAGTCTCAGCTTTCTAAAATGTGGATGGTCCACGGGTGCTACCCTCTTTCAAAAGGATACTGAAAAGACTTAAGGAAAAAGACACATTTCCAGAGGACTCTCTTCCCTGATAGGCTTCAGAGTCTGGCTTCGTCCAAACAAATTGGCCCCCTGGGTGACAGACCACTCCTCACCAATAGTCTGAGAATACCCCTCTTGAGCCGTAAAGGTTTAGTCCATGGCCTTTCTGGGAACTATTTGGAAGTGTTCCTCACTCCTTTTTGCTCTTTCTCTCTCTTACCAGATAGAAGGCAGCTGTTTCTAAGCAATTACCCCTCTTGTTGCCAAGGGCTACCCCTTGCACAAAGATATGTTTATCACCAAAGCTGATTTGTCTTAATCCTCTGGGCAAAAGCTGTGCTAGGGACCGCTAAAAAAAAAACAAAAAAAAAATCACTAAAATAGATTAATTTACATTAATAACAAAAACTAGCATTTTTATAGCATGTTACATTTTGCAGATTGTTTCCACATACATTATTCTTCCTCTAGGTCAGGAACAAGATTTAATGTTGATGAGGCTTCTGATTTGTGCAGCAGCATCTGGTCTCCAATGTTTTTATAATTCCCAGGGTGATAGTATATTTTACCAGGGCCACAATGACTACATTCTCCAAATGCGGTAGAATTCATCAAAGATGAGGCAAAGACTAGGAAAACAACATCAGTGCTCTGGCACAGAGCCTTTTTATTAAATGCAGTGATGGACGCTCAACACCTCATTTTTTCCTTATAACATCCTACTTGACTGGTTTTCTTTTGTTCATTTTACAAACGGAGAAACGTGAGTTCTCACAGCTAGTACATGATGACATGCAGATAGCAAAGCCCTTGTGGTAGAGAGGACACAGACCAAGTCCAAAAGGGTGGGTCCTAGATCCAGCTTCTTCACTATCCAGCCCTCCCTTCATCTCTTTGGACTACCAGCCTCATCCTAAAACAGGGGGGCTTTAGACTCAATGGCGTTTTTCAGAGTCCATGAGTTGTAAGGAGTCAGTGATGTTCTAGTTCTGGGTGAGTCTTTCCAAGGCTCATATTCAATGAGAGCTTAACAATATGCTGCCAGAGCAAGAAGTAGCAAGTTGTTTTGTTAACTGTCAAGATGAGATTGTTCCTTCACAATACTTTGAACCTAAGTACCATTTCCATAGGACTCTGATTTCAAGAACTCTCCATCAAAGCAAAAGACACCAGATGAATGTTTGTGCAAATGGCCATGTGTCCACACCCAGACTCCTAAATCTAAGTCTGTATGTTTTTACCGCCCACCCCTGGACTTGTTTGATTCTAGCTGTTCTCCAAGGGCACTGGTGAAGGTCAGGCTCCCTTCCAGGAATAATAACACATTCTGTCCAGACTTGTCTCTGGCTTCAAGCAAAGGAAAACACCTGAGCCTCTAAAGTTTATGAGAACCATCTTATTAAAAAGGCTAAAAGAGTATTTAAAGGCTGTTATGAGATTTACAGGAAAAGCTCAAATTCCAAACCAACTGCAGATGACACTTCTGCGTGCCTCTGAAAAGCCCAAGCATTATAACAATCAGTGAACTCACAGCTGGATTACAGGCACTTGGTCAGATACAGTTTGTCAGATAATATTTGGCTTTTATATTCCTCTCTGCCTTTCCCTTAGCTTTATAATCATTTAGAATCCTAGGTAATATCCATGCCATACCTTCAGATGAATGGATATTCATGATGAATGAATCCTACTTCATTTTCTTATATCTCATCCAGAGTTGTCCTTCTGAACAGTCAAGAAATGAACACTATTTGTTTAAATTGCTGTTTTTGCTTTGTGAAATATATACTAGTGTTTTTTAATGTAAAAAAATACAGTTAAAAAATTACTACTTGTATTGAATTTTGTGACATTAGGAAATTATGGTTTGCCTGTATTTTTATCATGAGAAGAAAGGAAGACTAAAAATAAATTAGTTTTCATAAGTGTATTATTATGTGAAGTGCTAGTTATCGATGAGTGGCCTTGGGGTACATAAAAAGCAGGCTTCGGGATTTTTTTTTAAATATGCCAATACTAAGTACTTGTTACAGAGAGCCTCCTGTACATCTAAATAGAGAAAGCCCTCAATTATAGTCAAGGAGAGAGACACTCAGATACTGCAGGCATAAAAAATTTTAAACAGCTGCCTTGCTGAATTGAGAAAGCCACAGGTTACTATCTCTTCTGCTGCATCTATTTCCAGGGAAACAATTTGACAGCCTGATTAATCCCCTGCCTCTAAATCAGCTGACTCGCTAAGCAGCAAACTCTTACCATATAAAACCTAAAGCATCCTTTCTCCTTGGATGCATCACATGTGACATAGCTACGGTGTGCTGTAGCTATAACAAAGATTATGTGATGACGGTAAGCAATTGACTAGAGCTGGGAAACTGTTATAATCACAGTCTTCTAGAGAATAAGCATCTATTTTTAATAAAATGTGAAATTAAAACAGCATGGCCAGCTGTAACTCGCACCTGAAAATTTTAACATGCCTGCCTGCCTCCAATCCTGTCCTCCTTCTAATCCATTCCCACACTGATGGAAATTGACTATGTCAATCCCCAGTATGTTCTTAAAAAGTATATATATCTTTATTGAGATATAATTTACATACCATAAAATTCACCTACTTAGAGTGTGCAATTCAAGTTTTTAGCATATTTACAGACTTGTGCAACCATCACCACAATCTAATTTTAGAACATTTTCATCACCCCAAAAAGAAGCCCATAACCATTAGCAATTATTCCCCACTTTCCCCAACCTCTGCTCTCAAACCTAATATAATCAATCACTGATCTATGTTTCTATTGCTAAAGGTTTCCCTACTCTGGATATTTATATAAATGGAATCATGCACTATGTGATCATTCTTACTGGGTTCTTTCATATAGCATGTTTTCAAGGTTCATCCATTTTTAGCACGTATCAGTACTTACTCTTTTTATTATTTCCTTTTTGTTACTCATAACATTCCATTGTATCGATACACCACATCTTATTTATCCATTCATCAATTGATAGACATTTGGGGTCTTTCCACTCTTTGGCTGCTATGGACAATGCTGCTGGAAACATTGCTGTACTAGGCTTTGTGTGGACATATGTTTTTAATTCTCTTGGGTAGATACCTAAGTGGAATTGCTGAGTCATATGGTTAAACTGTATGTTTAACATTTTGAGAAAGTGCCACACTCTTTACTAAAGTGCCTGAACCATGCCCGCAGCAATGTATGACAGTCCCAACATCACATCTTTGCCACTACTTGTTACTATTAGCCTTCTTTTATCATAGCCACTAGTGGGTGTTATAACGTGGATATGAAGTGGTAACTCATTGTGGTTTTGATTTGTGTGTCCCTAATAGCTAATGACTCAAAGAAAACTATACATTTTCTTCTAGATATTTTCAAATTTTAACTCTTAAATTTAGGTTTACGACACATTTTGGGTTGACTTTTATGTATGATATAGAGTCAGGCCTAAGTTCATGCTGTCATTGTTTAAATTTTAAATAACCAATTATCCCAACACCATTAGGTTATTTACTTGCCCATTGAATTATCTTGGCTCCCTTGTCAAAACTCAATTGACTGTGAATGCAAGGACTTTTATTCCATTGGTCTCTATGTCTAGCTATCCTGATGCCACTGTTGTGCGATTTCATTACTCTGCTTTTGACATAAGTTCTAAAATCAGGAACTTTAAATCCTCCAAACTTTTTGTTTTTTTTCAAGATTGTTTTAACAATTCTGAGCCCTTTCCATTTCATTTTAGAATCATCAGCTCGTTAATTTTTAGGAAAAAAAAAAAAGGAGGAATCTTGATAGGGATTGTGTTAAGTCGATAGATCAATGTGGAAGGGTGTGTGGCTGGCTCAGTTGGTAGAGTATGTAACTCTTGATCTCAAGATCATGAGTTCAGGCCCCACGTTGGGCATAGAGCTAACTTAAAAAGAGAGCGAGGCTAATATGGATCAGTGCGGGGAGTGTTGCCATATTAGCAATATTAAGTTCATGTATTAGAAGATCCAGGTCATTTTCAAGGGTTCTGTAGTTGCCTTAAGATAAAATCCATACACAACAGGCCCATCTTGATCCAGCTCCTAGTTAACTAACCAGCTTCCTCTTTTACAGCATCCTCCTCCCACTGCCAACTCAAAATATACTACTAGCCCATAATCCTGCCATCAATTCCTGAAACACAGGACCCTCTCCCATCTCCAGGTCTTTTCTCACTCACATATGCACCACATTCCCCATGTCAGGACCTTTCTTCCTTAGGCCACATCACCTGATCCACTTCTTTTCCTTCATATCTCTGCTTAGTTTTCACTTCCTCTGAGACTCATATGTGAGATGCACAACCCCCCACACTCTACCTTATTTTGTCTTCACATGATGGACTTTGGGGAATTTGTGGGAAACAGACTGGTCAAGACCTCAAACTGGTTGAAATGTCTTGGTTAAAATGGACACCACTGATCCCTATTTTAGGCAGTATTAGAAATTTTGCAAGGCTTATGACCGCTCATATGTCTTTAAACATTGTTAATCACTTTTCATAAAATTTTCAGAGTGATTTTTCCTATAATTTTCCCCAGACTATTTTACCTGCTCACATTGTTTATAATGTTTGTCTTTAGTTGGCTGAATAATGGCCTCTCAAGATGTGCATATTTTAATTCCCCAAACCTAGGAATATGTTACATTATATCATAAAAGGGACTTTGCAGATGTGATTAAGGATCTTGAGATGGGGAGAGTAGCCTGCATTATCCAGGTAGGCCCAAGGATGTAATCACAAGTGTCCTCATAAGAGAAAAATAGGGGGAGATACCACACCAAAGAGAAGGCAATGTGACAAAAGCAGAGATTAGAATTCTGGCAGCCTCCAGAAGCTGGAAAAGGCAAGGAAATGAATTGTCCACTCACAGCCTCCAGGAGGAACCAGGTCTGCTGGCATCTTGACTTTAGCCCAATGAAACTGACCCAGATTTCTGATCTCCAGAACTGTAAGAGAGTAAGTTTGTGTTGTGTTAAGCTACTAAGTTTGTAGTGATATGTTACAGCAGCAATAAGTAATACAAGAGAATAGTAATGAGTTGGAAAAAAAATCTAATAGCCAACAAAAGGGACCACATGGAAACAATCTGGATATCCAATAAGAGAGTTAACTGGAAACAACCTAAATGTAAACAACCTAAATGTCCACAGGATGGAATTGGTTGTATAGCCTCTGATAATTTTTGAAAGAATAGGTGTGGTTTGATCGTTTTAAAAAATGAATTAACAATTATCTGGAAGGCTATCTATCAAGTTATTAAAGTGTATAGAATAATTATTATTCATTATGCTTATCCTTTTGTTTTTGTTTTATCTGCAGTGAGCCTAAGGCTGCATCAGTTTTGTAAAGATAAGGGAGAAAAGGCAATAAAATAAGCTTAAAAAATGAAAGAAATGAGAAAATAAAGGAAAAAGATTTGGAATTTTTAAAAGCTTGATTGGATTGGATTTCTTAATTTCTAATTTCTATGCATCCAGCTTTTCCTGTATTATTTGTTTGGCATTGCTCTCAAGAACTTTACTGTCTTGTAAATTGGTTGAAAATGAGTATTTCTGATCTCCAGTTCACACTTTTTATAGCTTTTGTAAGTACTATACATATCATCTTAAAACCCCTACTATTTATGCACCATAAGACATAGTGCCTGCCTAGAAACGATCATTTAGATGGAAAGAATCAACAAAACTAGGTAAAATAGAAAATGAGGCAATATGCGATAACATGTTAAGGTATACAGCTTGGATTTTAAAAGAATGATGTTGTGATGCTTCACAAAACCGTACACGTAGCTTTGCATGTGCTTATTTTATACATATAAGGTCCTCCAATTGTTAGCTCAAAATATATCAATTAATAACAGTAATGGCAATAATAGTATTAATAATGATAGCGTTATATTCCATAGTATATTTGTCTCAGTGTTCATCAACCCTTACAAAAACGATACACAGAAAATGTTATTTTACTATCATTTCCACTTTATACATACAGAGTCTAAAGCTCAGAAAGGTTAAGCAATATTCTCAAGGTCACAAAAGTCCTGAGTGGCTTGGATGAATTTTCTAGCCAATGACCTGCCCATGAGAGTACACATATCCCGGCTGCCCATCTGTCTGTAAAGACAAAAAGTAGGAGGCATCACCAGTTGGTCTCCCACTCCACTGATTTCCAGTGAAGAGGAAAATGTAGCCAGAAACTGCCCACTGACATCTGCTCAAAGCTCAAGGAATTTCTTGTGCCGAAGGGGTCATGCTGGTCAGTTTGTTTTTAAAAGAAGTTACTGCTCACCTGGTCTCATCTTGCACCAGCTTGCTCTGGCTCTATTTCTGCTGATAGCCATTGACGTAGAGTTGGAAGAGGACTGGGGAGGAACTCCAACTCTTCAGTGGCCATGATACAGGCCATGGGGAATACGGACACTATTTCAGGCCAGTCCATAAAAGCACCTCTCTCCGACATTACTTTTTTTTTAAGTTTATTTATTTATTGAGAGAGAGAGAGAGAGAGCATGCATGAGCAGGGGAGGGGCAGAGAGAGAGGAAAAGAGAGAGTCCCAAGCAGGTTCCACACTGTCGATGCAAAGACTGACATGGGGCTCAATCTCAACAACCCTGAGATCATGACCTGAGCTGAAATCAAGAGTCAGGCACATACCCAACTGAGCTGCCTAGGGACTCCTCCCTGACATTACTTCTAAACTGAGCCCATGCCATGGCGTTGTGTTGAACAAGGTGCCATAACAAACTCAAGGCTTCCCTCAACAACATATAGTCTCCCCAGCCTGGATACCCTCTGACAGCCCCAAACCTGTTTAGATGCTTAACCACACCCACCCCTGTTCAGCCCTGAGGATATGGAGAGCCAAGAAACTTGTCTGGTTCTCCTTTCTCAGCTCCTTTCTTCTGACAGCACCAGAAGGATTTTCTACCTAACTTTCCCTTCTGGAAGGAATTCTATGTCATAGCCTCCTTCTTACTTATCCAATGAGCTTTTCCTTTTTTTCTCATTAATCAAAATTTTTTATTGAAGTATAATTAACATACAATGTTATATTAGTTTCAGGTGTACAACATATTTATTTGACAATTCTCTAATACATGACTCAACCCATGAGCTTCTTTTCTACAGACGGATGGATATTTTTTCCTTTCCTTAGCAGAAAAAGCCTTATGATCTGACCCTAATGGTGGAAGGACTACAGAAAAGAAAAATTTCATAACCAAAAGACAAGGACATGAAGAATTATTTCAAAATATTCATTTCTTTACAACAGCAATGGTAAAGTATGAGGCTCTGTCTCCAGGATTTGGAGCCTTACAGCTATACTGCTTACCAACTGCATGGCCTTGGGCAAGTCATTTAACTATTCTATACTTCAGTTTTCTGATACATAAAAAATAGAGACAATACTAACCTTGTGATGAGGATCAAGAATGACTATGAAATAGCAGGTATAGCACTCAACATAGTCACTGGCACACGATGAAGTACCTAGCTAGCATTAGAAACTAAGTGGTTTCTTTGTCCCTTAACTACTAAAGTAGTCATTGACTTAACTTATTGAATTTCATACGCAGAAAGGGAACACTGAATGAAGGATATCCATTATTTTCTTTTCCTACAACAACAATAAAACTCTACCGTCAGTGTTTTAGATCTCCTCGCAAAGGGTCATTGCTGAGATGCCTGACTAACCGTGGATGGCAATGTTGCTTTGAGTAGAATTTAAGACCTTGGAAAATGTGTTCTGGATTTCAGAGTAAGGGCATAGTTCAAACCAACAAAAATCTTGACAAAAATCTTAGGTGAAAATCTAGGGTCTATCACACACATGCACATTAAAACCAGCCAGCAGATATATCTAAAAAGGGTACATGCACATTTCAAGTGATCTGTTTAATACCATATGTTTTATTAGCATTGAAAACGTCTCCATACTATTTAGTAAGTGCTATTATCAGTATACAGTTTTCCATGTACAATTATTAAGTGTTCAGGAAGATCTGATTACTGTGGCTTTATTGCCCAAGTCACTTCTCAGTGGATGAGAAGCACTTTGAAACCTGGCTGAAACAATTTGTCTCATTGTACAAATGCAGTTCAATGAAACAAGCTAATAAATTTACTTGGCTCACAGTCATGCACTCAATCAAAGTTGCTTGAATAGCAAAAGATTATCATACAACTGCCCTGAACCAAATGCAATTCTTTAGAAATCACCATGATGGAAATATTTGGGGTATAAAAGAAATTTTATTTAATTTATTGAGATACATATAATAAATCAGGCAATGATATTTCTTTGTTCAATTGGTTCATTCACTCAACTGTGGTTGAGAGAGATCTTCAAAATGAGCCAGATTTGCAATTTCAATAACCCATACTAGAATGCACAATTTTTCCATTTTCCTCTTAGAACCTAGCAGTCTAAATAATAAATTAGTGTTTAATTTAACTAAATATCTTAATGATACTTCTTAGATGCCTGGGATATAGTTGTGTTATAAATCACACACACCCCAGACACTACCAGAATCTTATTTATAGCATTAATTTTCACCATCTATGAAGAAAGGGTTTGCAAAGCAAACCTCAGACTCGTCCCTCCGGAATTTAAACTATGTGGAGCTTGAACTAAGGAGACTTTACAGCATTTAGAACCAGAGGCAAGCTGTTCCCCTAGAGGATATCTGTCTTCAGAAGTAATCCACTTCTTTGGCTTAGCAGAGTCTACATTTAAGAAAGTGTGAATAGAAAGTGTGAATAGAAAGTATTCTAATAAACAAAAGTTTTCTGAAATTTTTCAGAAATTTGGTCTTTCAAGCAAAAGAGAGGACTTAGAAAAGACTTTACTGCCCCACCCTGAGGGGCAGTACCTCCTCCCTCTACCAGGACATGTGGATACTGTCCCTGGGAAGCAAACAGGGAAAGAATCTGACTGATGCCACCTCCAATGTGTCCTTCTTACGCTAAGTTTCCAAAAGCAAATGGCTCTTGTCTACAGACTGCAAATGAATTTTGTCAGGTAGAGGTGCAAATCGATGTCTTTCTCTCGCCAAGAAGCCAGTTTTACATTTATTAAGCAAATTCATTTCAACATTCCTAGTTGTCTATATACATGCCTGCTCTTTGAATTCTCTTGAACTGGTTCTACATCTCACTGGTTCTACCTTAGTGAATCAAATAAAATCACTGCCATTCTTCATTTTACATTTGTATGAGAATCATGATTTTTAGCATTTTATTAAAATAATCTTTTAGGGGCGCCTGGGTGGCGCAGTCGGTTAAGTGTCCGACTTCAGCCAGGTCACGATCTCGCGGTCCGTGAGTTCGAGCCCCGCGTCGGGCTCTGGGCTGATGCCTCAGAGCCTGGAGCCTGCTTCTGATTCTGTGTCTCCCTCTCTCTCTGCCCCTCCCCCGCTCATGTTCTGTCTCTCTCTGTCCCAAAAATAAATAAATGTTGAAAAAAAAAATTTTTTAATAATCTTTTAAACAGATCCAAGACATCCACACCATGCTCTTCCCAAAGGGAATTTCAAATTTCCCTTCCAAAAAAAAAGGAAATATTAATTCTAAAATTATACCTCAGAGAGCATCACCAGCGACAAATCACACATTCCACCATCACTGCCATTTTAACATTGTTTCATTTTTGTTTTTAACAACTTAAATAAAAAATAAATTAACCCATAAAATTTAAATAATATATAAGTGTAGAGAGCAAAGTTTGATGACTTCGTCTGAAACCCTTACGGATCAGTTCCCAGAAGTAACCAGTGTTAATAGTTTACCTCTCCCGTTTTTATCTAGATAAAATAAAGTTTAAAATGAAGACTATGTATTTAGATGCAGACTACATAGAGAAGAATCATAGGAAGGTAATAGGGAGGAAGAAGGGATAATTTGGCGTTGGGGTTGGAGAGAAAATCTGGTCACTGGATTTAAAGTCAGGAAATGGGAATCCTGCCTGGCTTTTGTGGACTCTCACACTACCCATGTACAGACCCGTGCCCGATGAGAAGCTGCACTCTGTCTCTGGAAGTGCTTCAGGCCCACACCCCGTTCATTCACCCTGCCTGACAGGCTCCGCTCCTTGGTGTCTATCAGGTGGTTCCCCCTTTTGTTTGTGAACTTTAATTCTTATTCTTTATACAACCTCCAAAACCCAGTTAGGGACAGTCTGCCCTAGTGCTCAGCCCTGGCACGCCCTAGAATATGACTTCCTTCTTTGCCTTCTGGGAAAGGGGGTGAATAAATATACCCCAAACCAGGTGAGAAAACAGCTCTGCTGGCAGCTAGGCCGTGATGCTCCCAATTGAATATAAGCCACACTCACAGAGTAGGAACAATGTCTAACCAAGGCTACTCCTTTACCATATTTGGAAGGGGACAAAGATAAGGCCACTCCTGAACCACAAAAATGATGAAATATCCCCCTCTTCTGTCTAACAGAGTGATTGCTGCTCCTCTGCTTTACCAAGAACACCCACCCCACTGCAGTTCTCCTGTGTGATCAATAAACATTGTTAAGATACACAATCATAAAATTGTTCCTACTTCCGGAAACATCCAATCCAGAATTGGCCTTCACTCTCTTCAACCCACCTTGAATCATCCAACACACACCCACAGCCTCTAAGAAGCTTCTCTCGGGGCACCTGGGTGGCTCAGTCGGTTAAGTGGCCAAGTCTTAATTTTGGCTCAGGTCATCATCTCAAGGTTCATGAGTTCAACCCCCTCCTCGGGCTCTGTACTGACAGCATGGAGCCTGCTTGGGATTCTCTCTCTCTCCCTCTCTCTCTCTGCCCTCCCCCCTCTTACTCTCAAAATAAATAAATAAACTTAAAAAGAAAGAAAAGAAAGAAAGAAAGAAAGAAAGAAAGAAAGAAAGAAAGAAAGAAAGAAAAAGAAAGTTAACTCATTCCATTTAAGCTATCTTCTCAGAGGCACTTTCTCTGGTGATTGCACACAGGGGCTATGTCTCATCTCCCTAACTAGATTTTTAGTTCCTGACGACTAGGACTGTGCTTTCTATCCATTGTACATTTCTCTTAGAATGCCAGAGGAGAGGCTGGCATTTAATGAGCATCTACTATGTGCTGAGCACAAACAGACCTCACTTAATTGGTTTCAGTAACTCCAATTATCAACTTTCATATAATTTTAAGTAAACTGAGCCCCAGAAATTGAGGACACTTACCCAAGATCACAAGGGAAGTTAATGGAAAACTTAATGCTTAAGCTATTATGTGAATCTGGGGTACACCTACTATATAGTACTGTACTATCCACCATACCATACCATACTTACCACACCTCACGATATAGTACCGCACCACACCATGCCACATCATACAATAAATACCATATCACATTATACTATGCCTCACTCAAGCACAGCATGAAGGCAGGTGATATTTACTAAAACCTAGCAGTGAAGCTTACAGCTGACTGAAAATTTAAGTCAATGATAAGACACCCATATTTCTTCTTCCTATTTCCAAGAAGATCAACTCTCTACTAGTTTGAAAGGCATGCAGCAAATTGACAAGAGAATGGCAACTTGATTTCCAGCATTTATTTGCCTGACAGAACTATGATCAGATCAGTCCAATACCCACAGTACAAATCTCATCACCAGAGGAAGAGGACAACCTAGCAATTACCTGGTTAGAGTTAGAGCCACATACTGACACCTACGTTCAGAAAACACTCAGTGAATGAATGAATGAACGAATGAATGACTCAGAACTAAGGGAAAAAATCTTGCTATGTTAAACATTGTGAAGTCACTTCATTTACTCCTAAACTAGAAACATTAACACTAAGCATAAGATATTGAAAGGAGAGAGGCACAAGATATACTAATTCAACTGTTCACAAAAATCGCACCCTGTGAGTGTGGTGTCCCTGAGGCTGGGGAGGTGAGGCACGACATTTAAGCACATGCTGCTTTGCAGCCAAGTTGGAAAAGTTCAGCAATTGTTCTTGGACCCTGGGGTTCTAAGCCTGCAGTGCTTTATTACAATCTGGCTGAATTTCTCAGCTTTAAAACCCGAACTAGTAAAAAGTATTTGGAAATCCAAATGGTAAAGGAGAGTGAAAAAGCCAATAAATCCAGCCTGCCGGGAGGCTCTCTGCCGAGAAGACAGACAAGCTCTACCTCCCCATCCTGCATGTGTGTTCTCTCTAAATACCACAGTTGCTGCAAAACCTTAATATGGGAAAGGCCAGTAGGGGCTCCCCAGACTCTGTGAATGAAAGGTGACTCTTTAGAGACCCAGATTTGGGCTTATCATTAACGCAGCTCCTTGGAGGGTGATTCACACACCTTGCCAGATCTGCACAGAGAAGATTAATGTAAAAACAGGCAGAAAATGAAGGAAGAGGGCAAAGGGGCCTTGTAAAATCCAACCAACATCTGCTACTTCAAACCCAGCAGCATTAAGGTAGTTTAACGCGCAGGAATTTTCCCTCTGGTTCCTATAAAGGCGCTGCTTAGGCAAAAGTGGTATAGGTCATCTGGCAGTTACGTGCCGGAGGACTTTACTGGGTGGAAATAAATGAACACAGCGGGAAGACCACAGATGTATGCCTGGGTAACAGGAAAGAGCAGCAACAGCAGAGTTGCTACTGTTGCTACTGAGTCTACTGTGCATGGCCCCAGTAGAGTTTGGCCATGGAGCTGCTCAAGTCAGACCAAACCATGCAATTCATTCCATACCTGCAAGTTAAAAAAAAAAAAAAAAAAAAAAAAAAAAAGATTAAGAGGTTATCTTAGAACAAAATTTAAAAAATGGAAAATTTTTCTTGACTTTTTTTACATCTTTAGGTTTACAGAACTGAATGGATCATATTCCTCAGGTCATAGTATGCTACCATTGGTGGCACCTGCAAGGCTATTCTATTCTATTTTGATTTGTCTTATTTTGATTCTCTTTACATCCAATCCCAATCTCTCCCCAGGTATAGACACCCACTCTAGTGTATTTAGAGTCTGATATAGACACCCACTCTAGTATATTTAGAGTCTGATCTTTCACACCATCTTTCATATATATTCACTTACAAATATGTGTATCTGTATTGTGACATGTGAATCTTATTTACAACAAGCTTCTGCCAGCTGCATAGTCTTCCATTAAAATGCATTACCACATTCTACTTCTACATTTCCCTGAAGATGGACACCTATGTTATTTCCGACCTTCTGTCTGTTAGAACATGTAACATTGCCATGAACATTCTCATATGTCTTTCGGAGGTCTTTTTTTGTTTTTTATTTTTCCAAAACTCTATGCAAGTGATTCTCTGGATGTTGAAATTTCTCCAGGCAAGGAATTTCTAGGCGTAGTATATGTGTATTCTTAATTTCACCCCTACTGCCAAGACAGCTCACTGGAATAGCAGTTTATAGTTTCACCAGCAACATATGAGGAATCTCATGTCCCCCGATCTTTGGCCATCATTCGGTGTTACATGACCTAATAATTTTTGCCAACTGGATTGTTGCAAGATGGAGTCATTTTATTATAAATTGCATTTTTCTGGTTATATTCAGAAATTGAAGAAGAATCCTTAATTTTGATTAAAAATAAATTTTTAATGTATAGTGTTGACTATCTGGACTCTTGTTTAAGAATCTATCCTCGGGGGGTGCCTGGGTGGCTCAGTCAGTTGAGTGTCTGACTTCGGCTCAAGTCACAATCTCACGGCTCGTGAGTTCAAGCCCCACGTCAGGCTCTGTGCTGACAGCTCGGAGCCTGGAGCCTGCTTCATATTCTGGGTCTCCCTCTCTCTCTCTCTGCCCTCTCCTGCTCTCGCTTTCTCTCTCTGTCTCTCAAAAATAAATAAAATAAACATTAAAAAAAATAAAAAACAAAAAAAGAATCTATCCTCGGGGCGCCGGGGTGGCTCAGTCGTTTAAGCATCCAACTTCAGCTCAGGTGATGATCTCACAGTGCATGGGTGGAGCTCAGGTCATGATTTCACAGTGCATGGGTTCGAGCACCATGCCAGGCTCTGTGCTGACAGCCCAGAGTCTAGAGCCTGCTTTGGATTCTGTGTCTCCCTCTTTCTCTGCTCCTCCCCCACTCACACTCTCTGTCTCTGTCTCTCTCTCGCTCTCTCTCAAAAAATAAAAATTTTTTGAAAAAACAAAAAAGAATCTATCCTCAAACAGCATGACAAAGAGGGTGTCCTATATTTTCTTCCACAGACTTCAAAGTTTTATTTTTCATATTAACGTGTTTAATCCATCCAGATTCCAAATAGAAAGCTGGAGATTCATGTTGCTTCCCAAGGGGGCAACAGCAATGCTGCAGCCAATTTTGCCAAACAGGGATGTTGGCAAAAGTTAACAAAACCTTACTATTTTTCATGAGAAGCCAGAAACCTGGATTCTTTCAATGTAACATCTTTTTTTTTTTTTTTTTTTTTTTAATTTTAGATGGGAGGCAGGGGCAGAGGGAGAGAGAGAATCTTAAGCAGGCTCTATGCTCAGCGTGGAGCCTGATTAAGGCTCGATCTCGTGACCATTAGATTATGACTGAAGCCAAAATCAAGAGTTGGACGCTTAACTGACTGAGCCACCCAGGCTCCCCAACATCTCCTGATATTTAAAACATTGTGTTGCCCAAACAAAAGGTATATATGGCCCAGATTTATCCTGCGAGCTGCCAGCTTATGGTCTTTGAATCACAAAGTATCTCTTTAATATTTTCACCTGACTTCTGAAGCTTTGTACTCTAGCTATTGCTAGAACAAGTACTTCCTGCACTTTTTTCTGCCCATTTATTAGTTTACCTATCCTTAATGCGTTCCTAATCCTGCCCATTTACTAATTTTATCCCCATCTCTGAACAGATGGAATAGCTGACCATCACTCCATCAGCATATTTCCTTATTATTACACAGATGTATCTTGGCAATGGGGTAGCCACATGCTTCTCAAGAACCAAAATCTGATGTGGCATAAAAGAGGAGTCATTTTTCTACCATCTGTCTCCCAATGCAGATTCCAGGAACAAGGTTTACACCAAGGACTTGCTGGAGAGCACTGTTTTGTAAGCACCTCAAATGCAAGTGCCTGTTTTCAGCCCCACCTGATGCCCAAGAGTGCCTCACAAAAGTATTTACCTGATGAATTCCTTTGTTCCCTCATCCTCTAGCAAAGGAATGTAAAAGAATTCAGCCTCAAAGGAAGCATGGAGGTGGCCAGTAACAACTGCCCAGTCCTGCAACATAGATAAGAGAATTCTACACAGGGGCACCTGGGTGGCTCAGTGGGTTAAGCGTCCAGCTTCAGCTCAGGTCATGATCTCGTGGTGCGTGAGTTCTAGCCCCGCATCAGACTCTGTGCTGACAGTTCAGAGACAGGAGCCTGCTTCGGATTCAGTGTCTCTCTCTTTCTCTGCCCCTCTCCTGCTCATGCTCGCTCACTCTCTCTCAAAAAATAAACGTTAAAAAAAATTTTTTTCATGGAAATCTACCCCCAAAACCAAGAGCACACTGTATACACCATATGTTAGCCAACAAGACAATAAATTATATTTAAAAAAAATTTTTTTTAAAAAGAGAGAATTCTACACCAACCATTCCCTTACTCCTGGGGAAAAGTTGGTAGAAGCTATATAGTAAATTGTATTAACATTCAAAACATCTATACCCCTCTCTGTAGAAAGGTTATACACATCCCATCACACTGATGTCATGCTTGGCCATGTGACTTATAGCACCCTTTCCTGGAACCCACCTTACTGAACACAAGAGCACCCAGATGACTTTCTTTGAGCAAAGAAAGGTGAACAGAGGGGCTGTGTGGCTCTCTTGAGCAAAATCTTCTCTCTTCCTTTGACTGGCATGTCCCAGAGAGCACCCTCTCCCTCAAACTGCGTTGAAGAACACGGCATGGTGCAAAGGCTCAGCTGACCTTCAGTGGATTTGTAGCAAGAGTGAAAATAGGCCTGTGTTGTCATAAGCCACTGAGATCCTGGGTATATTTGCTACCACAGCACAAGTTAGCCTAAGCTGACAGATAAAATTTACCACAATAAATTCAGGTTACTTGCATCTTGGACACTTTCCTTCCAAACTATTCATGGAGCATTATGTTCTCTTGTGAATTCTCTTCGAAGTACCGGGTGATTTTATTTTGTTTTGTTTTGAAACGATCTGTTAATAAATACAATTACTGTCATGGCATCTGTCCCCTAACACCGAGTACTCTTTTCACCAGACTACTAAGCACACTGCTTACTTAATGTCCTTGAAAAGTGCTTTGAGAACTTAGGAGTGAGTTCAACTTAAAAGGGTTTTTTTTTGTTTGTTTGTTTTTAATTTTAAGAGTTCTTTGATGTACCAACTTCCAGTTTCCAGTCTCATATGTAAGGTGCTTAGAAGTTGCCATTTTGTCCGAACCAGCAAGTAAAAAACTGGGCCAACAGAAAAAATCAACAACTCCTTTTAGGTATGTCAGAAAAGAGAGGTCACAGGGCAAACTGCTACCCTCAAAATTGTAGATAGGCAGATACAAGGAATCACAACTTACCAGAGCAGAAGCCTCCATGGAAACCAGTACAGGGGTAGAAAAACCTAAACTGTAACTGCTGAATTGTTGGGAGGTTCAGGGTGGACAAATATGAGAGTTAAAAATCCCAGGGAAGAGGGACATAGTTTTATGCTTCACCTCCTGGAGCTGAGCCTACTTCTCACAGTGAATACCAGAGAAAAAGCCCCTCAGGCTTCCAGCAGTGGGAGAAGAAAAGGAACCATTTTGAAATATACCAGAACATTCTTTCTTAACAAGACCTGCCCTCAAGAGAAACTATTTTGTGAGGGCCTAACCTACTAGGGAAAGGGAAATAGCCAACCTTGGCCACACTAGACATCCTATCCCAGCTAAGCCAGCCATCCTGTCCCAGCAGTAGATCTGAAACTAGGAAGCACTTGAGACATTCACAGCCCAGGGCCAGAGACTCACTACACTTCCAATCACAGGACTGTAGGACACTTCCCTTACCCCCACACCTCATATCTCCTCACCATCATATCACTAAAGGCTTATTTGTTGGCATTCCTTTCATTCAGTTCATCATGTCTGGCTTTCAACAAAATTACGAGGTATACCCAAAGGCAAACAACACAATTTGAAAATACAGACCGTCAGAACCAGACTCGGATATGGCAAGGATGTTCAAATTATCAGACCATGAATTTAAAACAAATGTGACTAATATGCTGAGGGCTCTAATGGAAAAAGTAGACAACATGCAAGAACAGATGGGTAAAGTAAGCACAGAGATGGAAATTCCAAAAAAAGAATCAAAAAGAAATGCTGAACACCAAACATAGTAACAAAATGAAGAAGAAGTCTTTGATAGGCTTGTTAGTAGACTAGACACGCCTGAGGAAAAAACCTGCTGAGCTTCAAGATATGGCAAGGGTTCTATTATTTAGGGCTTTAAATATAAAAATGTAAATTTTAAAAAACATAGAAACATCTCTATTTGGAATCTTTGAGTTTCAAAGCGTTAGCTTTAAAGGACAGCTTCCCTTTGGGCATCATTCAAAATGATGAGATGGAAGAATATGAAAAATAAATAAATAACCAATTACAGCTGTGAACACTCCAACATCTTTACCTGCCAGAAGAGAGGTGAGGTTTCCCTTTGCTATTGGATTTGTCACCTTCTAGGGTAAAGTAGGGGAGCCAGCAGCCCAGTGAAAGTGAAGCAGTGAAACACCAGTAAAGTATCTTACAATACTATCCCCAACATCCATTTAGTCCTGAAGCTCTGAGGACAGCCCTGCCAATTAAAGAAGGTTGGGTTTCTCTTAGACAGTAGAGAAATTCAGGGCATACACAAGGGAAGTTCATGTAAATATCTAGAGGTTTCTTTCTTCTATTTTTATTTCTGAAAACTCTTCCTTACTTTCCATCTGGTTTCCTAGGGAGAAAGGAAATCCTATGTGCATCCAGTTGTTATAATAAGTATTTTAGCATTCCCTAGCTATTTTATCAGGATACCGGGTCATGTCCACATTTTGACATGGACATTTCTAAGGTATATAATATTCTACATTTGTGCTGAAAGTGGACTAAGACTTTGGGATCACAGCCTAGAATATCATTCAACAGTAAATAGCACCTGGTTATTTAAAAACTTGTAAGCAAATTTTTTCTAACTCTTAACTTAAAAGATCTTATCATCTGAATATTTCTTTTTTTTTATTTTTTTTTAAATTTTTTTTTTTAACGTTTTATTTATGAGACAGGGAGAGACAGAGCATGAACGGGGGAGGGTCAGAGAGAGAGGGAGACACAGAATCGGAAACAAGCCCCAGGCTCCGAGCTGTCAGCCCAGAGCCCGACGCGGGGCTCGAACTCACGGACTGTGAGATCGTGACCTGGCTGAAGTCGGACGCTTAACGACTGCGCCACCCAGGCGCCCCCATCTGAATATTTCTAAAAAGGATTTGAGTTTGGGTAATACTGGCCCATTGGCTGCATCACCAAGCCATCTTCATAGCACCTAAGAATTATAGCTATGTGACCTATCAACACATAGATATTAGCAACACAGATATCTAACCAAGAATCAATAGCAAGAATTAGTAAAGAACTCCTACAAACCAATAAAAAAGGATGCAGCAAAAAAATGTGCAAAAGACATAAGCAGGCATTCAAGGAAGAGGAAGAATCGTGAATATAAATACAGAAAGATGTTCAATCTTCTCAAGAAAACAAAGTAAAATCACATCAAGACACCATTGTATACCCCCTGCTTTGACTGACAATAGCAAGTATTGAGAAGGAAGTAGAAAAATGGAAAATTCTATACCCCTATATGCATATGGGTAAATATACTACATATGCCCCTATACACTATGTGAAATTATAAATTGATACCAAAAACTATAGAAGGTAACTTGACATTATCTTGTAAAGATAAACGTGTGTATCTTACAAACCAGCAATTACACCCCTTGGTATATATACCCAAGAGAATTTCTTACACATGTGTACTAGGAGACTTGTACAACTACTTTTCATATAACTAGTGTTAATGATAGAAAAAACTAGAAACACCCAAAGAACCACTGACAAAAGAATGGATAAGTAAACTGTGTATTTATATAATGGCATACTATACAGCAATGAAAGTGAGTTATGATTCAAGCAACACGGATGAATCTTAAACATAAAGTTGACTGAAAAAAGCATGTTTTAAAAGAATAAATGTAGTACAAAAACAATATGTGATCTAGTGATACATATACAATAAAACTACTTTTTTAAAAAAGCAAGAGAGTAATAAATCTAAAATATAGGATAATGTCTCCCTCTGAAGGGAAAGGCAGAGGGCTAGAATAGAGGAGTTTAAATGGCATGTTAAAGCTCTAGCTCTCACAGTAGCTTGTGGATTCATCAGTGTTCTTTTTATTATTATGCCTTACAACTTGCATCTATGTTGTACATGTTTGTATATAAATAAAATGTTAAATAGTTTTTTAAATACAATTTTAGACTATGAAACTGATTTCTGATTGGCAGTAGCCTTAAGTTCTAGAAGATCTGAATGAAGCATGGCAGCTCCTTAGTCTTTCATCATATAAGACTCTCTAACAGTCTTAACATGTCCTGAGAGTCTTAACTGTTAAATGTCTTATACAAGAAATGTTATATACTACCTATAATCTAAATTTTGATTTCTGAGGCTAAGTTCTACTGCTAGAGCAAGAAGTTCTAATTTTTTTCTTTGAAAATTCTATTTCGATTAATCAGATTTTCATGGATACAGGGTGACTTTTGTCAACATTTTCCCTTTTCTGTCTTCAGAGGATTTTGATATGTCTACTTTATATAGCACTGTAGCCTATCACACGTGTGCTACTGGTTTGAGAATATATTGCTTGATTAGCAGCTCAGTCTGGTTTTTGCTTTTTCCACTAGAAGAACAGTTCTTAAAATATGGTTTAAATATTGCTGGGAGGACCAAGACCCTTTCAAGAATTTCATGAGGTTGAGGAGCCTGGGTGGCTCAGACGGTTAATCTTCCGACTTCAGCTCAGGTCATGATCTCACGGTTCATGGGTTCGAGCCCATGGTTTGTGGGTTCAAGCCCCGCACCTGGCTCTGTGCTGACAGCTCAGAGCCTGGAGCCTGCTTTGGATTCTCTCCCTCTCTGCCCCTCCCCGACTTGCATCCTCTCTCTCAAAAATAAACATTTAAAGAAATTAAAAAAAAAAAAAGAATTTCATGAGGTCGAAACTAGTTTCATGATAACATAAAACACTGTTGGCACTTTTTTGAAGTGTGTTAACATTTGCAATGCTGATGCAAAAACCACGGTAAATAAAACTGTTGGGTCTTTAGCATGAATCAGGATAGCGGCACCAAACTACACTAGTAGTCATTGCATTCCTCACTAGCAACAGGTGAAGGCTTGCAGGGAGGAACCAGGTCCAACTACAAATATCCTCGGGGAAGGAGTTAGATACCATTACATTTTATAGTATCTCATTTCTTGAGTAATAGTCTCTTACCTATCCTTTGGCATAGAGGTCTTCTGTGTCATACCCAAGTTTGATAGTTGTCTCAAGGGAAATCACTTATGCATCAGTTTGATTTGCAAGGTGAACTGCTTTTCACATGGAATACCATTTTTTCTTTGAAAGAATAGCTGATAGATAAAGTAGGTTTTTCTGATTTGGGATTGGTAGACATTTTCTCAAAAATGAACAGTGAGCCTGTCACTTCAAGACAAACAACTGGCAATATGTGTTGCTAATAATAAAATTCAAGTTTCAAAGATGAAATTTGGACTTTTGAAAACTTGTGATCACCACCATGAACTTGACAGTTTCTTAATCCCAAAGACTTTTCTGATGAGATCAGTGGTGATATTAACAAATGTGACTTTCTTTTATGATATAATGAAATATGCCACATTTGGAAGATCTACATAAGAACAATCCAATAGTTTCCAAATGACCCATGTAGGAGCTTATAAAATTACGCATGGAGAAAAGCTCAATTAAAATTGCAAAACAGATGAATTAACTGTTTAAACAGATTAGGAAAATTAATAATCTTGAGAATACTATCAAATTAACTCTTACCAAATCAGATTATTTTAATAACTTTAACAAAAAGTTATTTCTCCCTCTTAACTGCAAGAGAGAAAAACATTTGCTGCTTCTCTTTTTTTTAACTGAAAAAGTTATTTGGTTAACAATAAAGGCTATTTTTTTGTTTTCTGTTTTTTTAGGATCTTAGCACTTACAAACTAAAACAAGGCCTGTATAAAACTATAATGACAAAAAGCAGATCAGTGGTTGCCTGGCCCTGGGGTTGGAGGATAGGGATCGATTGTGAAGGGTCAGGAGGAAACTTCTTAGATTAAGGATCTGTTCTATATCTAGATTGCGCTGATGGTTACATGATTTCATAAAATTACTAAAATTCATCAAAATAATACCTTAAACAATAAGAGGGGGGAACCTGGCCTATAGATTTCAGTTTTACTGGCAGAAATGGAGAAAGTGATAAACAGATTTCACTTAATAAAAACTAAATGAGCAGCAGGGAGCATTTTTATTTCCTGGGCCCAGTGGTCCATCCTGGAAGTACTATACACATAATGGCTACAAGTTCAGATGCTGGAGATGCAGTCCTAAGCCTGAAACCTGGCATTGCCACACACCATCTGTGTGACCTTGGGCAGGTCACTTATTCTTAGCTTCACTTTCTTCATCTGTGAAATGAGGATCAACATAGCACCTATCTCATTATTTTAAGAAGGTAACATGCATAATGTGCCCAGCCCATACGAATGCTCAATAACATTAGTAATTACTTTATTGAACCATTTAGACACCTGATTGCTTCACACATATTCCCTTAGATACTGTTTTGGGTTGAAATATGTCCCTCTCAAAAAGATGTTGAAGTCCTAACTCTCAGAATGTGACCTAATTTGGAAAAAGAGTCTTTACAGAGGTAATCAAGTTAATAGGAGGTCATCCTAGAGGTAGGCATTATGACTGATATCTTTATAAAAAGGGTAAATTTAGACACAGATATGGACACAGACACAAGGAGAATGCCATGTGAACAGAAAGGCAGAGATCAGGATGATGTTTCTACAAGTTAAGGAACACAAAGATGGCCAGCAAAACACCAGAAGCTGGGGGAGAGGCCTAGAACAGCTTCTTCCTCACGGCCTCAAAAGGAACCCACCCTGTCGACACCTTGATCTTAGACTTCGAGGCTCCTTAACGGTGAGACCACAAATGTCTCTCATTTAAGCCACTCAGTTTGTGGCACTTTGTTACAGGAGCCCTAACAAAGTAATAAAGATGCTAACTGTGTAAAGATCAACCTTTATCAACTCAGGTCACCAAATAACTGAAAGAAACTATTCAACATGAACAAAAATGAGTCACTGCAAGCAAAGAAGAAACAAAAGGAGAGGCACAGAGAGAAGGAAGAGGAAAGGAAAGGGTAAGGGTAAAGAAAACAGAAACAATGGTTGGGACTCCAAAGGTGAAAGAGAAATGCTGAGAAGAACGGTTTGCATTAACAACAGGAAAAAGCACAGGGGCATCTGGCTGGCTCAGCAGTAGAGCTTCTGACTCTTGATCTTGGGGTCCTGAGTTCAAGCCCCACACTGGGCATAGACCTCACTAAAAAACAAGCAAACAGGGACACCTGCGTGGCTCAGTCGGTTAAGCATCGAACTTCAGCTCAGATCATGATCTCATGGTTTTTGAGTTGGAGCTCTGCGTCGGGCTCTGTGCTGACAACACAAAGCCTGCTTGGAATTCTCTTTCTCTCTCTCCCTCCCTCTAAATAAATAAATAAATAAATAAATAAATAAATAAATAAACAAACAAACAAACAAACAAAACTTTATTGAAAAAAAGGAACAAATGAACAAAATTTTAAAAAGAGAAAAAAGCACAGAACCCTGCAAGCATGTCTCTCAACACTCAGATGCCCATCCACCATTTATCACTACATAATAATTTCAAATCTGCACAACACATAGCCTGCATAATAATGACTGTCATCTAAAGATTTCTTATAAGAAATATTTCTTATTTATTTTTGCTTTAAATTGCCCAGCACCTTGAATTCAAAGTCGGTTGAGCATCCGACTTTGGCTCTGGTTCATCATCTCATGGTTTGTTAGTTTGAGTCCCACATCAGGCTCTCTGCTGTCAGTGTGGAGCCTGCTTTGGAACCTGTTGTCCCCCTCTCTGTGCCCCTCCCCCGGCTTGCATGCACAAACTCTCTCTCTCGAAAATAAATAAACATTTAAAAAATGAGTACTCTGGGAGTGCCTGGGTGGCTCAGTCAGTTAAACATCCGACTTCGGCTCAGGTCATGATCTCGTGGTTTGGGGGTTTGACCCCCCATGTCGGGCTCTGTGCTGACAGCTCAGAGCCTGGAGCCTGCTTCGGATTCTGTGTCTCCCTCTCTCTCTCTGCCCCTCCCCTGCTTGCACTCTGTCTCTCTCTCAAAAAATAACCATTAAAAATTTTTTTAATTAAAAAAATAAATAAGTATGTGGAGTGTGAGAAACTTAACAGAAGACCATGGAGGAAGGGAAGGGGAAAAATAGTTTCAAACACAGAGGGAGGCAAACCATAAGGGATTTGTAAATATAGAAAACAAATTGGGGGTTGATGAGGGTGAGGAGGGGAAAATGGCTCATGGGCATTGAGGAGGGCACTTGTTGGCATGAGCACTGAGTTTTATGCAAGTGATGAATCATGGGAATCTACTCCTGAAGCCAAGAGCACACTGCATACACTGTATGTTAGCTAACTTGACAATAAATTATATTTTTAAAAAATGAGTAATTTGGGGCGCCTGGGTGGCTCAGTCGGTTAAGCGTCTGACTTCGGCTCAGGTCATGATCTCACAGTCTGTGAGTTCGAGCCCCACGTCGGGCTCTGTGCTGACAGCTCAGAGCCTGGAGCCTGTTTCTGATTCTGTGTCTCCCTCTCTCTCTGACCCTCCCCCATTCATGCTCTGTCTCTCTCTGTCTCAAAAATAAATAAAACGTTAAAAAAAATTTTAAAAATGAGTAATTTGAGGGAACCAGCGTATCTACTTACATGATTTTCTTTAAAAATGTCCAGGGGAAAGGGTTTTTTAAGATAATCTGAGTTAATTCAACCACCAAATATTTAAATTCTGGTCAAGAACACAAAGAATAATCGAACCAGGACTCATGTATTAAATTCTTGACTTGTAGTACAGTGCTTTTTCCTGTATATCATTCACTCCCTGTAACTTTATAACAAAAATAGTTTCACAATTAAGTAAGCACAATCTGGATGCTGAGTTTGCCCTTCTAAACAGAGTGTAGACTCCTTCCTTTTACAAGAACAGCTAGTTCTAAGTATACCTTAGCCTGTGATATGGAAAGTAGGAAGCAAATGCTTGACAGATGTTTATACAGATGTTGGCAGCTATCTGTTCCTTTCTGTTGTAAGAACTCTGAAGGCCAAGTCCCTGTGTCTCAGGGTGCCAGTGCAATTACAGGATGCACAGACCAGTGACAGGGCTCAAAAACGCCTGTGCCATACACTGTCCTCAGGGTCGAGTAAAGAAGTAGGTCAAGGAGGAACCAGATGAAGAAATATATACACACACATGCACACACACACCCCATATATATTTGTACAACACAATCACAAACCCACCTAACACACGATGTGGATCAGTTTCATATTCCCTTCCAGATTTGGTCTATAAGCACCCACATTTTTATCAAAGCATGATGATAGGGAAAATATAATTTTGAAATGTGTTGTTCTAATTTAATGCTAAATTTTGTAATTTTCCCAACTACAGAATTATACAGCATCATGAAGAACAGCTTTGAATAACAAAGGGTGTCCTTTCAAAGCATCCACTCATTTTGGGTGGCTATCAATGGGATTCCACACCTAGTATGAAAAAACTGAGGCAGAAAGTAATAGGTCTACTGGGCTGGGCTAAGTAGGGCTGATTATGGGATGAATGATCTCCTCCACATTTCCACACCTCAGAGATCACTGTAGATCCTAAGATTCCGTAATTATTTCCTTGAGCTCTACCCTATGGACCCTGGAACACCTCAGTGGGAATCTAAGTGCTCCCTAGAGGCAAAGATAATCTGAGAATCTTTTCTTCTGTCTCAGAAAACAGCACACACACACACACAACTAAACACACAAAAATAAAAAACAACAAAAACTTAAAGGGAAACCTAAAAGAGTATTTCTTAACAGCAACCAGGAAGAGACTGAATATACTCTCTAAAGGAGCTTGGACTAGGACCACTGGCAGGGAACTCGTTTAGGATCTGCCTCAGCCATGTGAAGGTCAAAATGGAATAGAGAACTGTGGGGTCTGCTGGACTCCAGTAGCCAGAGAAACATTGCTCCCTGGGAACTAAAGATAGGCCTGTGTTTTAGAAATAAACTTCTCAAGAGAAAGTCCTCTTAGAGGGGACTATGAGGTGTTTCGGAACTGATACCACATCTCATAATCATCTTCCAGAACTGAGCTTGTTAAGGTCCTGTTAAATGTTTGCTGAATGAATGCAACTGACCCAGCTGGCTGAGGAAAGCACCACTAAGGGCGGGCCCCAAATTAGCTTCCCTGAAGAATGAGCTGCTGCTCTCCAGCACCACCTGTGGAAACCCTTGGGAACTCTGACAGAAAGCCCATGCTCCCCTGCCTGGAAGCTCTGACAGGAAGTCTTGCAACCCCTGCTGGAAGCTCTGGAAACCCCGCCAGTCAGCTCTTAGACTCTGCTCAGAAGCCGGGAGGAACAGAGCAGGGGCTACTGCTATAATTGGTAAGGAGCAGAGCAGTGGTCACTCGTGAGAGTCAAGTGAGGGGATATTTGATATTTTTGCACCATGTTCTTGTCTGTGCTCAGACATGATTACACAGTGGTCTTGTAATCATGACAAATTACTCACAGGAGGGACACTAAAGGCTTTGGGACCGAAGCAGGGCATGACTTGATATCTCTGGTGAGGTGCCTAGTCATATTTACCACTGGGAAAAGGTAGAGATTGATTTCTTTTTAACCAATAGATAATGGTAGGGAGGAGGTAGGCAGCATATCAACTAAGAACCTTTAAGGAGTTTGGGCGGATAAAGGTGACTGGAACTAGATGTAGCATGGGGCCAACCCAGACCCACAGAGTACCAGGAAGACTGTTTTAGGGGAAAGGAGATTCATGGAAAGTATTGAATTAATTGTGACATATTCTAATATGTTTGGCTTCATATTCTGAATGTCTACATACTAGCCACTTTGGTTCTGGCTGTTGTGAAAGATATTTACCTTTGTTTGACATCTGAAATTTCTAGGTGCCTCTTCTCTGTGGAAGAAAGAAAAATCCTGAGGGCTGAGCTGGGTCTTGAGACACAAAGGGACATTGCACAGGGAAAAGTTAAAGAATTTCTCTCTCCCTAGAAGGGAAAGTATTGCCAGTCACAGGACAGAGCAAAGCGGATTGATGATCCAGAATCTTAGGGTATCTTTTTTTTTATGTTTTTTTAGAGTTCACATATCTTAAGGCAGAGCTTCTCAAGTGTCTGAGGTAGCTATATGGAATGGAAGGGCCATAGGATCATTGCAAATTCAGCCAAGTAGGCTGGGCTGAGAGGGAAGATGAAGTGTTGCTTTTTTATTTGCTCATGATAAAAACAAGGTAAAGGGGACAGGGGAGACATATGGCCATCAAAACCATAAGAAACAGTGGAAGCACGAAACAGTCTAAGACTATTAGAAACATGGCCACTTCCTAGTCTAAAGCTGGGACCAGAACACGAGGAACTGGTCGGCTGAATTTGAGGAGAATGGCACTTGTTTTACTCCAACAGGAGAGAGTCTATGGTGTCACTTCTAAAATCATGTAGACAAAGGAGGGACAGAGATGAGAATAGTAGAAAGCAATAAAATGAGATATGAGGGCACAAGGAAAGGGAGAAGCTGCCAGTCAATGGAGATTTAATCAGGGTCCTAGTGTTACCCCTTACTGAGTATCACCTATGAGGCTACTGGGAGGATGTCCAGACATACGGAATCCAAACTAAATCTGGGAACACTGGACTGACAAGCGTCAATACTGGTGGGAGTAGAAGGACAGAAGCAGAGGTGTTAGAGAGTCTTCTCCAGGATGTAGAGAACTAACATCTTAATTAGGAAGGAACTGGGTCCCAAAGTGGCTTCTTTATTAGTGTGCTTGAATCCTGAAAGCCAGGTGAGGCCCACATTAGTGAGCATTGAACTCCAGAAAATGTTGGCTCCCTTGCTAATGATAACTACAGAAGTGAAGGACAGACTACAGAGGGATATAGAATGAAATTGTGGTAGGACAAAGCACGTGTGACCAATCTTAGTTAACAGAGACAACCCTGGCAGTGTTCACACTAGGTCAGGAACTGGTGCTGGAAAACGTTAGCTCTTTTGTTGATGGTAATTAGTGCTTTACAGTCACCATATAGGAGCCTATAGTCAAACAGATAAAATTTAGCCAATTTTTTTATTCATAGAGACAATCCTGGTGTATCTACACTGAAGGAGGAACAAGGTACTGGAAAATGTTGGTTCCTTTGTTGATGGTAATTAGTAGAGCTTCAGGGTGACTAATGAGATTGGAGTCAAATGGTAAGGCAAAACTTGGATGGCCAGTTATTCATAGGGACCAGCTAATCAGTGCCTGTGACTGGTGAGGCTCTGGGCCCCTGAAAACGTTAGTTCCTTTGTTGACAGTAATTGGGAGGGCTTTAGGATGAATAAACAGGAGCCCAAGAGAAACTGGTTTAGGATAACACCTAGAAGGCTAAGTTGGAAACAGGACAAGATTGGGAAAGATCTACATACTAAAACTATTGACTGGGTCAGTGGCCCTGCCCTGCAGGTGGTCAAATGAGAAGGATTCCCATGAGGTCTGATTCATTAAAAAAAAAAAAATTTAAGACAATAGGGTGAGACAAACCAAAAGTCTGTCACACAAAAAAGAGGGAGCTTCAAACAAATAGAGTTGAAGTTGACAATGAGAATAAAAAGCAATGTAGATACAGGGAAAGAGAAGGGGAAAATGCATACTAGAAGATCAATGGTACTGAAAATGAAATGAGAAAGGGCAAGGAGGCAAGAGAAAAGCAGTGTCACACATGGAGGAGAGGCAAAGAAATCAAATTTTTCTTTCCTTCTCTTTCATTTACTCCTGCCTTTGTTTTCCTCTTTTCACAATTAAGGAATGCCTACTATATGTCAGGCTAAGTACTGGAGACAAAATAGTAAGAAGACTCCACCTCTGCTCTTTAGGTCATTGCTTGGGAGAACAATACTTGGGAGATTATAACAGTAAAGTGCTAGTCAAGTGGACTCAAGCTTTTAAGAGAAATTAAGGACTGACATAGAATGAGGACAGATTGTATATCCAAGAATTTGGCTACCAGGGATCCCATCCTGATGAAGATGGAAAAGTGAGCCTGCTGTGGAGAACAGCCAAGGTTAAAAGGATAGGTAGGTAGCTGTGAAAAGCCACTTCCCAGGGCCCAGAGGCTCACAGACTCGCCCCCCCCCCCCGGCTCCCCCCACCCCGCCTTCCGCCCCATCTCATATTCCAAGATCAATTTGCCAGTGGCTGCCATTCTTGGAGTAAAAAAGTTGGATGGCCCATGCTCAGACACCTCACCACCAACCTTCCATCATCACAGGAGCAACTGATTCACATCATCCTGCATCTAGTGGCTTGACTACCTCTGGAATATGCTGCCATCCAAATGCCTTTCGTCAAGGGGATCACTCAACACTGCAGGTGTGAGGGCAAAAAAAGGAGATTCTATATCTGTATTTGTGTTTGGAGTTTGGATTGGACCAACTAGAGTATCACCAAGCAAAGTAGATTAAGTAGATTGTGAAAAATTCATATTTTTAAGCATTACCAGCTAATGCATGGTTACTCTTCAACATATTGTTGAATAATGCTTTTCTTCCAAAGGATTTTGAGGTGGTTTGTTGTTGTTGGTACTACATTCCCATTTTCACTTAATAGGAAGGAAAGCTCCCCAAGAAAGAGAAATTTTAATGGGAACAAATGCAGCAACCCTGAGTATTATCATCACAATGGAGACTCTTCAGAAGCTACTGGCTGCTGGAGAAGTTTAGCCTATGTGCTAAGAATGGGAAAAGGATTTCAAGAGGAAGAAAACTTCTCTTCAGATATCTACAGTATTCTACCCACCTACACAAAAGGTAAAAATCATTGTATCCCTAATGTGGACTTAAATAATAATAATAATACAGAAATAGAAATAATACATTAATTTATTCTCTTTAAAGATTCTAGCATACAGAATACAGAGTAAATGTTGAAACCCCAATTTCCCCCCTCACTGACCTATCCCAAAGGTAACTAATTTAGACAATTTACAGTTCTTTTTTATGAATTTACATAATTGTATTTTTTCAATATAAGCATATTAAGCTGTATGTTTTCATATAAGCACATTGAACTTTTTATTCTTTTAACAGCTACATGAATACTACATTATGCATGAATCCTATTTTGTTTGACATTTTCTGGATGGACAATGAGTTTTTTTCCTATTGTATTATTAAATACATTTCTACCAAGATAATCCTTATATAAGGATCTATGTGCCATGAATTATTACATAAACTGAAGTATAATTAAAGTCAACTTAAATAGTTTTCCTTTATAAGAACTGTGAAATGTTCCAATAGAATTAAAACAAAAAAAAATTAAGACCAAAAAGCACAATTTTTATTAAATATATGTAATTTTAAAAATAAGTGTCATTTCTTTAGCATGCATAGGGGAAGGGAGAAACAGGGAAGAGTTGTGAAGGAGAAAGGAAGACACAGGTAAAATCTTTACTCTTTCTGAAGCTCAACGGGCAAGGTATTAATAACACACTTAACACATTTTCTAAAACAAAGTTTCTCTGCTTTTCAAAGCTCAAAGATATGGATAAATTTGCCAAGTTTAAGAATTCCTACGTAAAATATAAAAGAGAAAACTTTCCTCAGATCCTCTGTTTTCTTAGTTTTCAATGAAAAACAAAAACAAAAACAAAAAAACACCACTGTGGACCAAAGAAAATGGCTTTACAGATTTGAGGAACCAGAAGTTGAATTTCGTAGAATAACACCCTTGTCCCACAAAGCCCCTAAGTTCTAGAATATTTTTACAAAATACCTTGGAAAGTGCATTTTTGTCTGTACACATGGACCAGCTCATATTAAGCAAAGGTAGAGATCAGATGGGGAACAGTTTATCCTCTTCTCTGTTGCAGTTCTAGTCACCAAGCTTGGAATTCTTTTAAGACTCTATTTACTGGGATATCTGGGGGGCTCAGCTGGTTAAGGGTCTGACTTTGGCTCATGTCATGACCTAATGGTTTGTGAGTTTGAGCCCCACGTTGAGCTCTGCAGCGATAGTGCAAAGCCTGCCTGGGATTCTCTCTCCCTCCCTCTCTGCCCCTCCCTCACTCTCTTAAAACAAATAAACTTTAAAAAAAACCGTATCAAGAATGTGTAGTATCGAGTGATCAAGACGCAACTGAAGATCTGACTTTAATTATTAGTCCGGAAAATAACTTGACACTAATCATCTTTCATTTCTCAGAGGCTGAAAGATCCAAAAACAGACAAGGTCACAGACAGGGCATGGTTTTTTAGCCTCCTTTTATGTATGTATTTATTTAACCAACTCATACAGAACTTTCTACAGACCAGGCTCTAAGTTCTTTGCACTCTGCCTGTTCCTCATCTATAAACTAGGGGTAATAATAATAATACCTACTTCATGGAGTGGTCAGGAGGTTATATGAGGTTAAGTAACTTGCCTGCGGCCACGTATCTAACACCATGCTTCATCTCCTTTACAACTGGTTTAACATCTGTTTCCCTTCACTACTGGTGCATTCTCCCAATTTACTGCAAAGAATGACAGAGGTAGGATTCATCTAAAAGATCTATTCGATACCTTTCACTCATCTGCAAGTTTTTTAGTACTTGTTTTTAATGGGTGCTCAGTTGAAATTTACAATATAGGAAAACATTAAATATTCATTTAAATCTTGGTTTAAAATCTCATCATATGCGGAGAAAGAGGATCTCTTTTGCATTGTTGGTGGCAATGAAAGAGTGCAGCCACTCTGGAAAACAGTATGGAGGTTCATCAAAAAACTAAAAATAGAGCTACCCTACAACCCAGCAACTGCACTACTAGGCATTTATCCAAGGGATATAGGTGTGCTGTTTAAAAGGGACACATGCACCCCATGTTTATAGCAGCACTATCCACAATAGCCAAAGTATGTAAAGAGCCCAAATGTCCATCGATGGATGAATGGATAAAGAAGATGTGGTATATATACACAATGGAGTATTACTCGGCAATGAAAAAGAATGAAAGCTTGCCATTTGCAACTACATGGATAGAACTGGAAGGTATTATGCTAAGTGAAATTAGTCAGAGAAAGACAAAAATCATATGACTTCACTCATATGAGGACTTGAAGAGACAAAACAGATGAACCTAAGGGAAGGGGAAAAAAATAATATAAAAACAGGGAGGGGGACAAAATAAAAGAGACTCATAAATATGGAGAACAAACTGAGGGTTACTGGAAGGGCTGTGGGAGGGGGGGGATGGGCTAAATGGGTAAGGGGCACTAAGGAATCTACTCCTGAAATCATTGTTGCACTATATGTCAACTAATTTGGATGTAAATTTTAAAAAATAAAAAATAAAATTAAAAAAATAATAAATTAAAAAAAATAAAATCTCATAAATAGAAAATATAAATAAACTAAAATTTTGAATAGTTTTGAGAAATTATGAAATCTTCTCCTTTTAACTATTACCTGACAACAAAATTTGATCTTTGGAGTAGAAAAGGAATTTGTTCAGGCTTCGGTTGATCTGGTTGAACGGTAAGCCAGTTTGTGCTTTTCTAAATAAACTTCCCTAGTCTGGGCAATTACTAACCACATGTTAATTAGTGATAGTGATCCAACATTAAAATGCAAGAAACAAAGTGACCAAAGACAAAAAATTGCATTTCCAAGTATGCCATTAGTATATGCCATTGGTATAAGCCTCCCATATTCATTCCTCTTTATGTGCAACTTCCCGGAGACAGTGTTTTTACCTTCTACGAAATGGCCTGAGCAGCATCTCCCACGCGTGGGTGATTCAGGGCTCTCCCCTCTCTAATCCAGGACCCCAGTTGTGTGGCTTCTAGCTGTGGATTTATATTTAAACAAGTTAATTAACATGGCGCTCATTTCACCTTATAGGATGCCCAGGTTCTGTAGGCATCCTTAGTTTCAAAGACCCAGTTCAACAAGGGCATCAGGCTAAACCACAGGCTGGAGGTTTCCGGTTAGGCAATTGCTTTTCTGTCATGTCCGTCCCCCACCCCACCCCACCACAAGTTTTTCTTGGACTTTTAGAGAATTCTTATTCCCTTGCGAAGTATCAGAAAGTTTTGCTTCTATCATGACTTGTCCTTCCTCATATTTCCCTAGACTGTGAAAATTACTTTTAATCCATTAATCTCATTTAAAAGTCCTATTCCTGGTTTCTTTAGTTAATGGTTAAGCAAAATCATGGTCTAATTAAAGTACCATTAGGCCTTCGTCTAATAAGAGTACTTTTCGGGAGAATTTTTTTCTTACACGCAAGAAGCATGTAAGCATGTGTTAGCATGTGTTAAGTAGCATGTGGGGAATTTTGAAAATTCAAACGAAAAGTAGGGAACCAAATCCCCTCTAATCTCACTATCCTGAGTTAACACACTAACATTTTAGTGAATATCCTTATACTTTTTCCACATGCATATTTTTTGAATAGTTCCTTTAGTAATGTTTTATATACAAAAGTATTTTTTTAATTTCTTGCTGCAATTTTATGTAACGTCAATTTTAGTATTCACATGGATATGCTTTAATTCATTTAACCAGTATGCTATTGTCCTCAGGTTACCAGTCCCTGAGAACAGGAGCCACATGGTATGATGGCAGTCGTCATCTGATGGGTAGGAAAAGACTGCATTTGTGGTTAAATGTGGACCAGTAATTATGTTAGATAGAGGATTCTTTACCACTGTTTCCACTGACGGAACAAATGGTTCTATCCTACACGAAGAAACTATAATGTTTAAACATTAAACTTCTCTTGAGGGGTTTACCCATCTCTCAGTACATTTCTTTAAAAATGATCTTCAAAGTCACATTCAGCATTAGACACAGAGACCAAAATAATTACAGAAACATGTATATATGTGGGCTAAGCTACACATACTTATTTCCTAGTTTTGTCCACTGAGAAAACCCAGAAACAGCGATACACACCCCAATAGCAACAAGCACACTCAGCACCCAGATCTTGGTTTCTAATACCATTCTCCAATAAAAGAAACCAGGCTCCTTGAAGAAATGGCTGATTCTAGGGCTGATTTTTGAGGGTGATGAAAATGTTCTAAAACAGACTGTGAAAATGACTGTACAAATTAGTGGATATACTTAAAACCATTAAATTGTACACTTCACATGGTTGGATTTTATGATATGTGAATTCTATCACAATAAAGCCAGCATTTTTTAAAACGGAGGCATGTTCAACAAAATACCTGACCAGAATGCCTCAAAATCATCAAGGTAATCAAAAACAAAGTCTTACATACTGTCACACATAAGAGGCAGTAGAGGAAACATGAAACTAAATGTACAGTGGTATCTTGGATAGGATCTTAGAACAGAAAAAGGACATTAGGACAAACCAGTGAAATATGAATAAAAAAATGTTCATAGCAATATACCAATGTTTGCTCCTTAGTTGTGATAAATGTAGCACACAGTAATGCACTCAGGTTTGACTCCACAGTCTGGTGTTTTTAACCACTGAACACCCTGTCTCTCTTGTAGCCCTTACTTATGGGAGCTGAGCCTTGTTCCTGCCTGAGTGCTGCTTCAGTCTGGGACCACCTCCCATTCTGAGGTTGGGATTCATAGACATGTGGGGATTGGGAATAACCCTGAACCATGTTAGGTATACTCATCCAAGCCCTCACAGTGGAAGCTTATCTATCTCATCCAAGCCTACCACTGAGATCCCAGGAGACACCATGAAAAAAAAGTTGCACAGGTTTAAAACAGAATTATCACTTTCTTCATAGCTCTATCTAGAGATTAAAATATAAAGCAGAATCAATATATCTGAGAACCATGTTAATGACTCTCTTCTGTTCAAGTCATGAGATGATTCACCATGGAGTGGGCATTCAAATGTTGAATAAATAATTAAATGAATTAGCTTTCAAAGGCATTAAATATCTTTTCTTCAAACATTTAAAAAGTTAAATTCTGCTTTCCCAAAGACCTCTGAAGACTGAAAAATCACCGTCTATAATCTGATACAAATTAGCTTGAAAGAGGAAAAGGTCTTGCAGATGGTGGTTCTCTCTCTGCTAGAACTCTGGTCCTGCTTCCAAGAGGCATGGTGCATTTCTAGTTTCAAACTAAACTTGACAGGGATGCCCCAAACATTACTTTTGTGACCCAAGACATGGACAAGACTAATAGGAAGAGGCACTGGCTGTCAAGTGTGGAGGTTCAGGGGTTGAGGGAGGGGGGAGGGGGCATGGCCTCCCTGACCATTAGTATCTGCAGGGCTGAAAGGCAGCCTGTAGCTATAAAGAAACCCCCCAAATCGGAGTTTAACCAGGTATGCAAACTTCCCACTGTTGGAGCCTGAGTTGCACTTCGGGATTAAATACAACCGTTTTCCCAGATCTTTACCAATTCTCATCTTCTACAGACTGGAATGAACCACAGATTAAGTCTCAAATAACCTTGAGGCCAACAGTATTTCCTCCCCCACTAAACGTCTTTACAGGCTCAAGTTATGAAGAAATAAAATTAGCTAGTTTGCGTTTCTATGCCTTTCCCTCTTCTTTCCTTCCCAATGACCAAGATGATAAGAAGCAGTTCAGTAGCTATAAAGTCAGGTGGTAAGAAGACAGGAAGCAGAAAGCATAAATAATTGGGCTTGCATTAGCACGGATAGGTATCAATAAGCATTTTCAGCTTAAATTATAATTGTACCAAGTCATGCTACACAAGCTCCAACAGCCTGCACCCACCAATTTATATACCCTATTTTTATTCTTCCTAGAGACCAAAAAGCTCCAGAAGTGTAATAACTGATAATTGCTTACAACAAATTAAAACTGACTTCACATCATTTTTTCCCCTAGACATCTGGTTGCAAGTGTATTTGAGACAGGATGATTTTTGGTGCTAAAGGATGAAAAGAGAAAGTAACCAATTAAAACAGGAACTCCTTTCCAGGCTGAATCAGAAACTTAGCTGGTAAGAGCTGTGCCTCAACTTGGGTGTTGGGGGCAGGAAGAGGGGAGATGGGATATTCTGGACACGATTAACCTTTACTGTGCAAAGAGGACCCTTAGTAAATCTTATTTCCTGAACTATTAAAACAGAATGGATGGATTGTATTGGCCCAAAATTTCATTGCCTAAACTGCAAAACTGAACTAAGATTTTTTTTTCCCCTTTGTTGTTCAAATTTTCAACACAGGTAGCATTTAATTTCAGTTGTAAATGGCATAGTCTGTGGACTCCCGCTCTCTGGTTCAGTTCTTTTGGCTCCTAATGCCAAGCTCCTATCCATCACATGAGTCATGAGTGTGACCTACCAGCCCAGTGCTCTGTACCCTTGGGCCACAAGAGACATTTGAGCCTCACGGGGAGAACAGACTACTTCTGTCAAGCCTCTCCAGTGCAGAAAGGACCTAGGGATCAGATTGCAGACAATACCTCAGTAACTCCCTGTCTGGAGAAGCACACCAGGCACCAACTCTGCAGATACTGTGTGAACCTGCCTGACCAGCTAGACAGTCACAGCCCTAGGAGGACAGGACATAAGAGCAATAAAGCCACACACTACTCGATTCCACCTCTTGACTTCTGTGGCAATAAAGCCACACACTACTCGATTCCACCTCTTGACTTCTGTGGCAACACGCAGAGGGCCACTCATACTTTCCAGAAAGCTGTTAAGAGCTACTGAGAACTGAGTCTGCCATCTCTTTCCCACCCTCCCTCCCCGACTGCTGCCCCAGTACAGTATCCCTGCTTTCTGTCCGTCCACCTTCTCCTGGTTGCTCACAACTGCACCTTGCACAGGGCCAACACAGCCTCTCAAAACCCAACTTTAATTTACCTTAAGTTCCCACATCCCTATGTAACTCGTTCTTTTAGAATCACCTAGCTTAACTTCCTGCGGCAGGAAATAATGATCAACTATCTAGGAGAAGCCCTCATGCCTGGCCATGTCTCAGGTCACTGGCCAGTCTTTGAACAGGCTGCCCAGCTCTGTTCCTGTCAGTTGTAGCTTGGAATGTTTAAGGTCACACGAGACAAAACCAGTCTACTGAAGCAGCGGAGGCTGTGGGCGGAACAGGCAATGTGTACATATGACCATTTGCTGGAAAACTGTTACGTGTCAGCATTGCACCGGGTGCTACATTTCAAATACCTTATTTCGTCTTTACAACAATCCTAGTAGGTAAGTAATATTTTCATCTCATTACAAGTGAGGGAAAAGGTTCAGAAAGATTAAGTAAACTGCCCAAGATTATACAGCTGATCACAAATGCTGGAGAAACAGCCTCAAGAAATCTCCCTATCCAATGTTACTTCTCTGCTGCTGACCTGCTTTTCACGTACCAGCCGCCTTTGACCTGCTTTACCCAACCTTTTAAGTTTGGATGATGAGAGTCCAGTTTCTCTTTCAAGCACAGATAATGGTACTTTATGAAAACTAAGCCAAACAGCAAGCAATTAAAAACAAATATAAAGCATAGAACATAACCTTGACCAAGCATTTGCTGAGCACCTGTTGCAGGCCAAGCATCATTATGGGCGTTGATGGGACACAAAAATCAAGACCCATTCTCTCCCCTCACAAAGTTTACAACTGAGTATGGGGAATAGGCAAACAACTGCAAAGTAAACAGAATAAATGCCATAGAACAGATGTATACCATGTGTTACAGGAATGTAGAAGAGAGAGCTAATGCTCTGACTTAAACCAAGGAAGGCTTCTCAGAGGTGACTGGAGCTGGGCCCTAAAGCGGGAGCTAGTTTCATGTCATTTGGTGGTCACACCAGCCTGGGTAGAGCATGGCCTGGACCCCCACAGAGAAGAAAGATGCCTCAAGTGTGGGGAATGGCTAGAAAATAGTTTTAGAAGATAAATCTGGAAAAATAATTATGTGGTAGGTAAAGTGGCCAGGATGCTATTCTGTGGACAGAGGAGGTTATTGATGTGTTCTGGGCAAGTAAGGTGACCAGAAGGTTCTGAGTCCATCACCTGTGTTTTGAAATGGAGGTACTAGCTCGGAGAGGGAAGAAACAAGGGGTGGAGAATACTACTGTCACTGCAAGAACATAGTTCAGAGACAACTGAGGGCCTGGACTGTGGTGGAAGCTGGGAATGGAAAGGAGCCAACTGAAGGGCCATCTGGGAAGGAGGAAGCAAACTGGATATAGGTGTGGAGGGCTGGCTATGGTGAAGAGCCAGAGGAATGGAGCATGACAGGACCTCCTCCGGGTCTGGAGACTTGTTCTCTGGAGTCCAGCTGGGGCTCCAGTGCTGGGCACAGAGCAGGTGCTCACTGGTTACTGCCCCGAATGAACTCAGGTCTGCTTGGAGGGTAAGAAGTGTCAAGTTACATACACCTTCTTCTTACTATATAAAGCAAAATGTTCAGAGGAATTGTGATGATGGGTTAATAAATCTCTCTCTTCTATCATTGAACTACAAAATAAATGCAGCCCATGGCTGCCTCATGTTTGCCAGTCCACTCAGCAGCACCAATAAACCTTGGAAGATGAATCCCATTATTCTTTATTTTTGTTGGATAATGAACTAGTGTTTAGTGTTCCCTGCTATAGCAAAAAGGTGAAAACACTGAAATCCTAAGACCCGCCTAACCTTCTTTTCTTCCAACTCTGCTTGTATCTTCATCAAGAAGAGTACTTACAAGATGTCTAAACAAGAGATAAGAGGCTGGGGCGCCTGGGTGGCTCAGTCGGTTGAGTGACCGACTTCGGCTCAGGTCACGATCTCACGGTTTGTGAGTTTGAGCCCTGCATCCGGCTCTGTGCTGACAGCTCAGAGCCTGGAGCCTGCTTCAGATTCTGTGTCTCCCTCCCTCTCTGCCCACACCCTCCCACCCCCACACTCTCTCTCTCCTTCAAAAATAAACATTAAAAAAAAATCTTTTTTTTTAAAGAAGAGATAAGGGGAGGACAGTTTCTGAAAGAAACCTCAATTGCCAGTTGGCCAGTCTAACCATAAGCACCATGGGAACTGCTAAGGCCACCTAACATCAGGACTACCACCCCACTTCTTTAATTCTGTGGTTTTCTGCTTGCCACACAGCCAGGCCCTTAACCACCCAATCTCACTTAATACAGAAGATCGAACAAATCCCTAATAATTGCATGGTATTCTCCAAGCACTCAAATTTTAATTTACAATTCTAACAATTTGCCAAAGAACCAGACTGTCTGCCGAAAGTTAAAACAGTAATTTTTAGAAGCACAGCAACTGCACTTTGGGTTGTAACACAAAAAGCTGAAGCTACACATAGGTTAGAATGTAAGTGGTTTCCTATTTGGTGATTTCAAGTTATGCAGGCTAGGTCACCTGGTTGAGCTCAGTTTCCTCGCTTAGGTGTCTGAGGCTTGGAATTCTACTATTAGACATGTCTTCCTTTGAAGTATGCCTTGTCCTCTTGCAGGTCTTTCAAAAGCATTCCATTTTTACATTTTATGAACCAGGCTCTAGAAGTTCAAAGATGAGGAAATCACTGGTGCTATAAATCAAGAAGTTTATAGTCTGAAGAAGTGTTACTCGTAAAACAGAAATAAATGAAATCAACAGTCATGGAATTCACCAGCAGTAGTGGCAGCTGAGGAGTGCTCCATTCTACAGACATGATGAACTAACAAGTTTTCATAGAGGAAACCCTCACAAATATTCAAAGCTGACTGAATGTGTGCACCGTGGGGCATGAGGACCCTGGGGCTGGCGCTCCAGGCCGCAAGAGCAGTAGGGACCAAGGTGAGAAGTGGAGCAGCAAGGGAGGTGAGGGACCCGTAGGGGACCAGCCGCCAGCAGAAGGCAGTTAGGCCAGATTGGTGAGCAAGAGTGAGGCTGTGTATAGCCTCAAACATACAGCAGGTCACTTGAACCATACAAACAGCATGGGAAAAGCCTAGCTGACTACAGCTTATCAGAGACGTCACATACAGCAAAGGAAAAGGGCTGGTAGGACTCTCAAAGGTAGCCGGGCCACCACACACAGGAGCTTTTCAAGCGCTCCTGGCTTATCCAGCACATACTCCTAACCGGACACAATTCCAGCCTTTGGTTGAATCACAGTCCTCCACAATTTCACGCCAACTCTCCAGTTTTACCTTCCCAAACCACCCAAGCTGGTCAAAGTTGATTCGCTTGGGGCTCCTCCTGGCCTCCACTCACCTGGAATATGTTCTACCTCTCTGGAGCCTATCACCAAGACTCTGCTCCAATCCAGGGGGTGACCTAACGCACTTGAACACCACATGAGCTTGAGGTGTTGTCCCTCACCTCTCCACATTTTATGGAAAGTGCTGCCTGAATATTTAATTCTGCAATTACTCACATGCTGACTTATCACTTCCATTTTGTTCCAAACTTCTTCACCCAACTATGAGATTGAGAGGACAAATGTCTCATTATTGCACACACCACTAGAATCAGAACAGAAAGAAAACTACATGAAATTTGTGTAGTTTTCAAGTGCAAGATTGGAGGAGACAAGAGACAGTTCTGTTCCCTCTTAGTTAATATCAAGTGGCGTAAGTTTCATAAAGATGCATGCATACATAGCCCTTGCATAGTTGAAACAGATGATCCCATCCCACCCCATCCTCAAAATCTGAGATCTGACATGGTATAATTTTATTTGAATTATCCCAGCTAAATGAGCACAATGGGATTATTAATCCCGTATCTTTTGTTACATCTGCACTGCCATCTGTTTTAAATAACTGACTATGCTTACACCAGCATTTTACAGAGAAGGCATATTCTCATAATGTATTCACTTTTCCTACATTTTGTCACTTGACCAACCAGGGGTAATATTATTCCTACATCACATCCGAGTTAACCACTGCCCAGGAGATTGCTGCCTTGCCGAAGGCAGCACAGCTACATGGAGTCAGAAATACATCAAGTTAATTAGATTTCAGGCTAATGTTTTATAAGCAGAATTAGGAAGAAATATTTCTAAAATAGATTCCCAAAATAACACCTAGCAAATGAACTAGGAATCTTACTCTAGGTCATTAATATTCTAAGATTTCATGACAGATTCCTATTCCCAATTCTCAATGTTTTTCTACAATGGTTCCCTTCTGAGATCCAGAGAAGTCACACAAAGGTGAAACTGTATATAAGAGAGCTATGCTTTCAGTAAGCTTTAAATTCAATTTATTCCCAAACTGTGATGAATGTTAATTCCCTCTTTGTGTCTTGATGAACTCTAAAAACATTCAAGGGATGGCCATCACTGTGCATTTAACAAAAAGATTTTTTTTAGTGTGTTATGTGACGGTTTCCCGTTGTTTTACAAAGAGAAATCAATATAGTATTTAATGTGTAGAAAGCATATTTGGCATGTGTAAACCCAGTAAATATTCACTTTTATACAGTAGAGGGTGTATAGTCTACATCCTAAAAAGCACAGGATAGTTTTAAGCCTCCGTAGTAACAACTGTAACTAACAAAGCAAAGCTCCAAAGTGAGAAGTACACATCCAACTTGGATCTAGGCAGACTCTATACATGTTTATTTTATGTAGCATGGTATACCTGTCTCTCCCCTAAGATGTGTTGAGATTTTTAAACATCTCTATCTTTGCAAAATATTCCAACTCTTAACATCAAAACCAGGAAAGACAACTCTTTCAATTATTAAGGATACAAGTATATTTTATATGTATCCTTTGATGTGCAGAAAGGAAAAAAAAAATCAAAATACTCAAGACACCACGGTTCTCAAACTATTCAGAGGTACTCCAAGACACTGCAGCAAACTCAGATACACGCAAGGTGAACTACTAGCTTGTGGTAGGTCCATTTCAACACAGCAGCATGCTGCACTCCTTTCAATGTCTTATCTTTGCAAAGCTAAGTATTCAGTGGCTGCTGTGATAAAAAAGTATTGTGCAAAACTCAGCATGGACTAGAAAACGGAGATAGCAGTGTTCATCTATACCAGAGTTTATCAAGTTGCACAGTCCCCAATAGAGCATACATTTAGTAATTAACTCCAGTTATTCAAAAATGAGATACATTGTTTCTTTCAATGGATGTGTAATATTTTTTCAAGTGGCTACTATGTTGTTAGGACAAATATTTTTCAAGTTGTTTCAACATTACTATCACTTAAAAAATGGAACTATTACTTATTTTGGTCTAGGGTTGCTATTAAAAAATCACTAACGGAACTGTGAAAGGAAAGCGTGAAAACCCCTATTAAATTCACATCAGTTGCTTTAAGAACCTGACCAGGAAAAGAAAAAAAAAGTAAAAAAGATCTTCCAAAATGTTTCCTATTCAATGGCAAATGGCAAATTATTAAATTTCTCTTTAAGCAAAAATCTGAAAACAGGCTAGAACGGCAACATAAATACTGAAATATTCCAAGATACTGCATTTACTTAAAAATCTCTGGGAACTTTTATCAACTTTGGGGAAATTTCAACTATGTGCTCTATGGTTTATTCAATAATTAAGGAAAGGCATTATTTTAATTTTTGAATCAGAGTACTTAAGAGTATGTAGAGAGTGCTAGCTGCACTAGTTCACTTTTTGTAGGCTTGAAAATGTTTAAGCAGATTCCTGAACACAAAAGGGTCATGATATATATCATTCTTGGTGCTTTTTTCCCCCCAAAACAAATAAGCACTATGAACAAGTCCAAGTCATTGCATCCTCACCACCCACACTATAAGAGAAGTTGCTTTTGAAGAGTCAGAAGATGGAATTTTCTTGCACCTAGCTGAATATTTTTTGTCTGTTGAAACTTTTTAATTTTTTAAGTGATCTCTGCACCTAACATGGGTCTCAAACTCACAACCCTGAGAGATCAAGAGTCACACTCTCTACCAACTGAGCCCACCAGATGCCCCAGAAGCTTTTTCTTCTTAAGAACAGGTCAATCACACCACAGCAATGTAGCTACCTGAAAGTAATTACTTAATTCAGTTTCTGAACATGGTTATTTCCCTTAATCATATTAGTGACTTAATACATTTACTTCCATGGGTTTGATCAATGCTCACAGTTCTCAACAAATAGGATCCAACTTTTGTATCAAATTAATAAAGGTAATAGATGTTTGAAATAACTGAGGACAGAGTTGATCAAATATAAATAAGTATGCATGAAGTCAAATGTGTGTGTGTGTGTGTGCGCGTGTGTGTGTATGTAGGACTTTAATTTTCAAAACACATACACACAGCTAACTATTCACTTAAAAAGCTATCTAAAAGTTTGTGTCTATCATGTCCACTGTTATACTCTGGGCAAAATCCTGACACCCTCCTACAGAGACAGATTCAACTTATTATCCAGAAACCCGACAGTATATGCAATTTCTTATTTCCCATACCCTGATAACGTCTGTCCCCTTTGTTCTTCCTTCACCTTCTCATAAACACTGATGTTTAACGACAAATTATGAAAGTCATCACTGCCTCCCTTATGAAGTGTATTGAAAACAAAAGGCATTAAAGTCATTTCATATTAATTTAGCAAAGCTATTTTATGCCAACATCACTACAACATACAAGGTATTTCAATATACCATGAACAATTCACAACTATACTACTTACTCCAATTAACAAAATACTTTTTTATAAAAAAAATCTGTTCAAAAGGTTACATTCACTTCTTCGTTTAATACCATAAGGTTTTAATAACAATGCCACATTAGGTTCAAAGACAGAAAATTACTTACCTTAAATATTTGTATTCTCCAAAGGCAATACTCCACTTGGATTACGTAAGGTTCAGGCTTCCTGAACAACTCAGAAAGATTTTGGAGCTACTGAACCTAGTATACCCAAGAAATAACGAAACTCTCCCCAAAGTCTCATAATTCTGCTAATCAAAGAGCCCTTAACAAGGTCAAAAGATGCCACGGGATCCACCAGTAAACAAAGACACTAATGGATACGTAACTTGAAATGGAGCTGTTCAAAAAGTCCTCCCTCAGGGAACTTAGGTTGCAGGCAGGTAATCTCCAGCTCTCTAATGAATTATATCCAAATGACACAGCTCCAGAAGGATTTCAGTGGGTGCAATAATAGCTCAGTCTGTCTCATGATCTAGCTGGAGTCAGATTCAGAGAGGTGGCTATAACATAGGGGTGGATTGCTCCTCTTTGACAAAAAGCAAAAGAAGTTGTCGAGAGCCGCTAGTTCTGAAGTAATTTAGCTATGAAATGTTCAACAAGACGTTATCTGTGGCCTTCTCTTAGCATTTCTCTTACAGATTTGACGACGATTTTAAGCCATAACTAGACAGACCAGGTATATCTTTCAGCAATAGTTTTTTCCAGCTGAGATTTAAAACTATCAATAATGGGGCCCTACCAAGATTCTATTTTAATTGATTTGATTGTGGGGTCTAGACATTATACAGATTTAATTCCTCAGGTTGAGACTTAATTCCCCTCCAGGGTTGAGAACCACAGACAAAGGGTCAGAGCTGGGTGGAATACATGGGCCTCTTTAATATGGCATTTTGCTGGCATTTTGGTACTCTTTGCAGGATTCCAAATCTCTTCACTTGTCATTAAATGGTCAGGGAATAAAAAAGCCAAGGATGCCACCATTATCGCTGTTATAACCCTACAGTGGTTTAAAAAAAAAAAAAAAAAAAAAAAGATACCCTGGTTCCCTATGTTACCTGCATGGCTAAACTACCACAGTGAGAACAAAGAGGGTGCTTTCTAAGGGTAGAGACGTCCAGCTTATATTCAGTTCCCTATTACTTTCTGAATTGGGTCAATGACAGGAGTACCCATTAGCTGAGGTATGTCCTTACCACATTCCAGTGAGAATTCAGGAAACAGTGGGAGAAAGGAGGAGGGTATGGAGTGGTGGAAAGGAATAAAATAGAATAAAAAAGAAACAGAGGTATAACACTGGGCATGACAGAAACTAACCATTCTATTATTGTAAATAAGGAGAGAATTTACACTTTGTAAATACATTTATCCTTGATGGTCAACTATCCGCTGAGAACCTCCTGTTAAGCCTTGCCTTGAAGGGCCTTCAAACATAACCTCTTCAATACAGAGAAGACAAAGCCTGGATTCTAGCTCCAGCTCTGCCAACAATTTGCTGTATATAACAGATAATGGGACACTTTTCATTAGTCTCGAAGCCAAAGCACATTCTTGGTCAACTGTTCCAAAAACACACAGTAAAGAGACTGCTATCAGGTACATATGAATGGATAGTTTCCAAGTGTTGTGGTCACAACAGAAGATTAAGTGGTCCAATTTCGCTGATCTATACTACAGCTACAAAAAACAAGGTAATTAATATTTGATTTCACAATGTATTGTGATGTTTACCTATGACTGGGGTAAGGTCACATCTAATATTAAAAGAACTTAAAAGCCAGGCTGTTATTTCCTGTACGGCTGAGGAGTATAAATGGCACCATTAAGGTGAAACTGGGTACTTGAAAATTCTTTTGTGCCTGCCATTGTGGGGAATAAATGATGTTTCCACTGATCTGCCTACTTAGCCCTCATCAGTACAAATAAACAAAATAATTAAATAGGTATCTCAGGCACGTGGTAAGTGATGGGAATGCAGTCATAATCTACCAAGGATCATATTTAATTCTGAACTTCACTAGGTAACCATCACTAAGCTGAGCTTGTTTCCCTAATGTAAAATGGACCATAAATCTTAACTTTTCCCAGCTGCTTGGATGACAGACTGTGAAGATACAGACTAATACTGTACAGCACAAAGCAAAAAGCACTTTGCAAAGGAAAAGAGGATACAAAAAAACATCAGGGAAGATTTCTCAATTCCAGAAAAAAAATTTTTTTTTTTTTTTTACTTTATGATGTCAGGATATGTTTTGGAGAGACCATTTTTTCCAGTATTAAGAATTATAAAAAGGGTTTCGCAGACAGTATCAGGAAAACATTAAGTTAAAAAGTTTTAACAATTGCTTTTAACATCAAAATCTCTCAGAGCTTTGAATATAATGTATACCATGACTTTCCAAGACAGGACAAGTGAACAGCACTTTCCCAATTTATATGACCACCTAACCCTTTTGACAAGGTTCTTCTTGGTGGAGCAGTGTTCCACAGAAGATACATTAAAAAGAAAACACTTATTATATATTCTTCCTAGTTTCCTATTTGCTTGAATACAAAACTGTAAGACACTTCTGCTACAAGAGGAATTTTTTCACACAATGTAAATATTTGTAAGCCTTTTAGAGGTTGTCTATTCCAGTTCTAAGATAACATGAGTCCAAATCTGTTAAGGCCAGATCACTTACATTTCCTCTTTCCAAAAGGCAGTATGAATACCTCATCTTCAGGACAGAAAATAAACCCTTCAAGTTCTGTAGAAGTCAAATACCCCTTTGCTTTGGGGACGGGTCTCTGTTACAATAGACAGAAGTTCTTCCCTTGCAGGTCTGGCAATACAGTTTTCTTGTCCTCTGGACCAGCCAGAATAAAAAGTAGACTTCTACATCACATCATTTTACGATTTACCTAACAATGAATCCCAAAGAAAATTTTGTACCTGATTGATACAAAGGATCTTGAAGAGGCAGCAACCTGAAATGGGTTTAGTATGCCAACAGAAACTAATCTAGTACATGTCAGTTAACCTCAATTAAAAAAAACAAACAAACAGAACAAAAACTCACTAATGTTCTTAAATAGTAAGATCAGCTAAAATATGGAGAAATGGTTGTAGAATTTAAGTCTAGTACTATTTTTATACTGCATACATGGATGTTATAAAGGATCTGGTAGAAACCAGTGGCAATGGCAATGAGTCCTACACAAGTTCTTGAATCTTTTCTTATGAATGATAGAAAGATTATAAGGTTTGGCAATATCTTGCATGGACCAAGAACTGGTCACAAGTCTTCTGAGCAGTGGGTAATAATAAATCCACCTACAGATTACATCTAAGAGTTCATTTTACACTCTTTACTAGATGATATAAACTGTGGGCATGCGTGATGGTTTCTGTAGGCTCAGAGCTGGCCCTCTGACCAAATGAGATTAAAATGCTCAGACTTTATTGATGCTACACCAGAGATAGCCTCTTGTGGGAAAAAGAACAGAAACTTCCTCGGCAAGGCTATGGGAGCTGGCAACACTGGGGTGGCGGCGGGGGAGGGGCGGTGATAAAGCTCCTTTCTAATGAACAGGTTGACGGTGAACACCAAGGCATCTATGTGGAACAGGATTTGAAAACATTTTAAATTGAGGCCATTCATAGCTTCCTTCTCCCATGGCCTCCCATGACTGTGATATGGCAGCTTACATTTGATAGCCCCAGTTTCTGCAAAAGTGACTGAAACAACCCACCTACACCTTTATCTGATTATGTTCATCCCTTATCCCCACCTTTGGAGGAGTAAGGTTACTTACAAGAAAATTCAGATTCTCTGGAAGATATACATACTAAGTCACACTGGTAAATAATGGGTGTTTTCTAACAGCTCTTAGAAACTGGAAAGGGGACAGAGGCCCATTACTAATCCCATACTCAGCCACCTTCATACATCTTCATTGACAGAGACATTAATAGCAACAGTGAGTTTATACATAAAGAACAAGTGAGGCAAAGGCAAAAGCAGTGTCAATCTGTCTGAGTGTAGGCAATGGTGCTTTGATTATACCCGTACAAACTCTTCAGTCTCTTTTAGTTATCCCCAACTCAGCTCTTAAGCCGTAGATTTTTGCTGTAGAGAACTCAGATGTGATGCAGCCGCTCCAGTAACTCTTTTCACAGTACCGCATGTCAATACTGGGAATGGTTTCTAATCAATTTAAACTGAACACAATACTTTAATAGAACAAGAAGTTTATTACTCCCACTCGGTAGTTCCTGGGGGCTTTGATGTTAAGTCATACATAATTCGAGAAATACCAGGAATCTTCTTAATCTCAGTGACCATCTTTAACACCACCTGTTATAAAACAAACATCATAAATAGAAGAACCAGGATCCAGTGCATGTCCAACAGACTTAGTAGGCTTGCATTTACAATTAAAATGTGATCTATCTGTATTATTGTCTTTCATGTGTATGGCATGGTCTCTGATTAGTGTTATGAGGTGAACCTAATTTCCCTCTATAGATTGAAGTGACTTAACTCAGTGCTACTCAAAGTGCAGTCTGCAGTTGCCAGTCTGCAAGTTACGTTTGTTGCTTGTGCATAACAAGTGTTTAGAAACACTGATAGCAATGTGACATCCAAGCACGTGATTTTATATGTTAAAGCCAACGTGTCACAAATTCTGTGTGGCCGAAACATACAACTCGGAGGCCAGCAAGGTGGCACATAATGCACTGTAACAATAACCACTACCAAGTGTACATGAGGAGGAGGAGGCCTGGTCACTTGAAAGAACAGAGATTTGGCAAATTTGAGCCTAAGGGAAAACAGCCACACTCCCCAGCCTAGCTATCCAGCTATAACCAGAGCCTTGCATTAGAGTATGGGAGCTGCGGGCCACCTAATAAAGTTTCACTTTGGTTTTCATTTGCTATTATGCAAATAGCTGCTTTGGAATACTCCAGTGGAGAGAGAGATAACAAGAGAGGAAGATGGTGATCAAAAACAGTAAGTAGAGCATTAAGCAATTCATGGGTGTCTAGCCATCACTGCATCAAATCTCATCCTTATTTCTAATAAACTCTTCTTCGCTCCCAGGGCTTTCACCCTTTCTTAGAAAACAGTATTTAAAAATATTATTATTGGCAAGATTAGACAGAATTACAGATTAGAGGTGGATACTCTCCGTATAGTAATCAGACATCTGGAGGGTATAATAAATTTAAGGTCTTTTCTACTACGGTACATTAAATTATTATGTGGAGATTGAAAAAAAAAAAAAGCCTATCTTATAAACAGAAAACCAACCCGAGAAATACAAATTTTATCATAGCCTATTCCATTCACCAAGTTACAAAATAGAAGAGATATTAAAAACATGTATGAGAGGGGCGCCTGGGTGGCGCAGTCAGTTAAGCGTCCGACTTCAGCCAGGTCACGATCTCGCGGTCCGTGAGTTCGAGCCCCGCGTCGGGCTCTGGGCTGATGGCTCAGAGCCTGGAGCCTGGTTCCGATTCTGTGTCTCCCTCTGTCTCTGCCCCTCCCCCGTTCATGCTCTGTCTCTCTCTGTCCCAAAAATAAATAAACGTTGAAAAAAAAAAAAAAAAAAAAAAACGTGTATGAGAAAAAAATATATAAATTACCTCTACAGGGATTTCATTGCCAGGCGTTGCAGGTATACCAGTCATAAAATCACTAGTAATAAAGGTTCGAATAACCACAGATCTCTGACATGAAGGCTGCTTCTGAAGCGGGTCTCGATCAAAATGTAATGGTGTCAAAATCACTGGCATCTGGCTAATTTTCCCAGCATACCCTAGAGAAAGGAAGTTAACATGCAAAACCAATCACGTACCATGGGAAAAGCCCTCTAACCTAGTTCCATTAAATCTTCCCAGACAATATCTAAAATCACATACATAAGCATAACAGTTAAGACCGTCATCATGCAACATTGTTTTCAACATCGTTGTAAGTAAACTCGATCACAAATACAAACAATAGAATTTGATGACTGTATTAATGTTACAGTGATATGATTTTATTCTTGTTACCCAAGGTAGTTATAGTCTATTCTGCAAACAGTGAATTAGTAAACAGTAAACCACTGTCCCTAGAGGAAAAACAGAGTTAGGTTCCTGTAAGCCTCTGGTCACAACATTTTCATCAACCAATCAATACATAACCTGGTTTTACATGTGTTTCTGTTTAAAGACACCTCATTTAATATTTATTCTGGATTCATTAACACTGAACTCATAGCCAACAGCACGGTAATTCATACATGAACAAAGCTTATCTAACCCACGTATTTTCTCCATAAGGCACATGACAGCCATTCTGTGCTTAGAAACCCAGACAGCACCTCAGCACTATGCTTGGGGGACATTTCAAATAGTAAAAGCAGAAACAAAAAGCACAGAAATGCAAAACATATGGTACCAAGTAGACTACAAAAAGGACACTTGTTTACAGTAATAGAGTGAAACAAAAAAATCACCTTATATAACCTAAACTGGGAACATGGGAGTCAGGCAACTCAAATTTTTTGCCCCTATGGACATGTCCACAAATGACCATAAAGGTGAATAATTTTGTATAGCAGGCAATATCACAGAACAATCCACAGAAATGAATAATAAAAATAAAAGCATCTAGAAATTCAAACTTGCATCCTCCTACTAGAAACTGTAATGCCAAACTTCCAAATTCTAGTTACAGCATGTAGTGATAAACAAAATGAGCAACTTACCAGACTCCCTGAGAATGTTATGTGCCTCAAAGTCAGCTTGGCGTAAAGTACTGAGCACCCCTGTTGTCAAGAAAGTGGGAGTAACATCTGTAGGAGGTTCTTTAACTGGTGGGCCAAATATATAGACAACTCTAGAAGGGAAGTAAAAATTATAGAGAAATTACATTTTAGTAGAAGCAAGGCAAATAGAGTATCATTCTTTCCCTTTATCCTGAGGCCCCTCTCCTACTTCCAATCACCACATGGGTAGGACAGGATGTAAGATTATAGAAGGGTCTATGTTCCATGTACCTTCCTGCAAGTGTATTCTTTGGAATAATAGTATCTCAGAATGTACAAACATATATGGAATTATCACGATTCCCTTTTCATATAATGTACTGGATAGATGGGTATCCCCCAAACTTCATGTCCACCTGGAATCTGTAAGTGAAAACAGGGTCCCTGCAGAAGTAATCAAGTTAAGGGAAGGTTGTAAGGACCAGAGTAGGCATTAATCTATGAAGGCGTCCTTCTGAGAAGATGGAAATTTGCAAACAGACACACATAGAAAAAAGAGGGCCATGTGAAAATGGCAACAAAGACTGGAGTTATACTGCACAAGCCAAGGACTGCCAGTAAATTCCAGAAACTAAGAAGAGTCAAGGTAGGATCCTCTCCCAAAGCCTTATATCATAGGGAGCATAGCCCTGCTAACCCCGACTTCAGACTTCCAGCCTCTAGAACTGTGAAAGAACAAACGTCTGTTTTAAGTCTCTGAGTGTGTGATAATTTGTTATAGTACCCCTAAGAAATCAATCCACAGAAGTCTGGGGAAACACTGAATTGAACAAATAAATAGGTTGCTTTATGACAAAACTTCAGAAACTGTACTATGCTAATATGCACTAGAAACCTCCAAGATAAGTTTGGGAAATGCACTACAGGCTTATCTGACTACTCAATTTTGTTTTCACTTTGGGAAACACTGATCCCGAAGAAAGATTTTCATTTCCCCATTCTAAAAGGTGTGACCTGGGAATGCAAGCTGGTGCAGCCACTCTGGAAAACAGTATGGAGGTTCACCAAAAAACTAAAAATAGAACTACCCTACGACCCAGCAATTACACTACTAGGCATTTATCCAAGGGATACAGGTGTGCTGTTTCGAAGGGACACAAGCACCCCCATGTTTATAGCAGCACTATCAACAATAGCCAAGGTATGGAAAGAGCCCAAATGTCCCTCGATGGATGAATGGATAAAGAAGATGTGGTATATATACACAATGGAGTATTACTTGGCAATCAGAAAGAATGAAATCTTGCCATTGGCAACTACGTGGATGGAACTGGAGGGTATTCTGCTAAGTGAAATCAGAGAAAGACAAAAATCATATGACTTCACTCATATGAGGACTTGAAGAGACAAAACAGATGAACCTAAGGGAAGGGAAACAAAAATAATATAAAAACAGAAGGGGGACAAAACATAGGAGGCTCTTAAATATGGAGAACAGGGTTACTGGAGGAGGTGTGGAAGGGGTGATGGGCTAAATGGGTAAGGGGCATTAAGGAATCTACTCCTGAAATCACTGTTGCACTATACACTAATTTGGGTGTAAATTTACAAAATAAAATAAAAATTTAAAAAAAAAAAAGTGTGACCAAAATAGAATCTGGCATCCTACTATTCCCTGCCAAAGGAATAAATCACTACTTCTTTAAGTATATGTTTAAAAGAAAGATATACGCTTCCTATCTTAATAACGGTGTTAATAAAAGTAGCTTATAATAAAAGGAACAAGGCTTGAGGAAATTAGGATCAGGTAAGTACAACAACGTGAGAAGTCTTACCACTGGATGGGAGGATCTGTTCCACAACCTTCACCCAGGAAACAAGGGGCAGTCAGGAAGCGGGTATGAACATATCCTAGCTGTCCCCACTCTTGACTCCAGCCAGCACACAACTGTCCCTCTTCTCTAGCCCTATCTATCTTTACCAAAGACAATAAATATCTCTTGGCAACTTCCATGATAAAGTTTAATGAATTTTTTTTCTTAGTAAGTACTTGGAATAAAAACACATAGAAGAAAACTGCATCACATCAAAACTGCCGCTACCACCAACTAATTGACTGCCTCCTCCTAAACCTATGATAGCAAATAGGTTTTTATCCCATGCATAAAAAGCTACACTTCGACTCAGCAATACAGTCCCTAGAGTTCATAAATGATCCCCTGAGGAAAAAGCAACTAGGAAAAAGAATGCCATGAACTTGCTCTGTCTTATTTTTTACAAACAAGAGTGTTCACAGAATGTACAGGAATAGGTAGTCTTTTACACCGTACAGAACAGTGAAACTGGAGCAGTCCCTCCCTATACAAGGATTCCATAATGTGAATTAGGAAAATATTTGGCAAAAATAGAAAAAAAAATGTCTTTAATTATTTAAATTCCAATTCCCAAAAAGAACCCTGGCAAAGACATCTAAAATTCACCAAGACTCTTTTAAGGGTTTGTGATTCATGTTTTAAAAGCTATTTTTGGGGGCGCCTGGGTGGCGCAGTCGGTTAAGCGTCCGACTTCAGCCAGGTCACGATCTCGCGGTCCGTGAGTTCGAGCCCCGCGTCAGGCTCTGGGCTGATGGCTCAGAGCCTGGAGCCTGTTTCTGATTCTGTGTCTCCCTCTCTCTCTGCCCCTCCCCCATTCATGCTCTGTCTCTCTCTGTCCCAAAAATAAATAAACATTAAAAAAAAAAAAAAAAAAAAAGCTATTTTTGGGGGCACCTGGGTGGGCTCAATCAGTTAAGCGTCCGACTCGATTTCAGCTCAGGTCACAATCTCACAGTTCCTGAGTTCGAGGCCGGCATCAGGCTCTGTGCTGACAGTGCAGAGCCTCCTTGGGAGTCTCTCTCTCCTTCTGTCTCTTCCCCTACCCTCACCTCTCTCTCTCAAAATAAACTTTAAAAATTAATAAAATAAGATCTATTGTTTTGTTTGTTGTTTGTTAGACTTTATTTTTTGGGCAGTAGGGGAAATGTTTGGGAAAGGAGGGAGGAACCCATGAGGGAAGAAGACGACAGGCAGAGAAACCAGCATACAAAAGGCCAGAGATAAAGTTTAAAAAGGGTGAGTGTCCTTTAGCAAAAGAAAAACTAAGCGAGAGCTCCAACTGTAAGAATGCTGTGAAATGAAAACCAAAAACAGTTGAGTCAAATTCAGGGAAAAGGAATTTTCTATATGGCCTAAAAAGTTTATTTAGGCATTACGTATTCTCTAGAAGATGGATTATGAACCATTATTGTAACCAAGATAATTATCTCCATTCAAAATAAGCAATTACAAATTTACTTTTATTAGTACTTCTTTTCAGTGTCATAAAGATGCTTTCTGTATTTGCAGGCCTTAGATTCATCACAATAATAAGCCTTTTTAGTAAAACACTGGCTTCCCTGCAACTCCCTGAGAGCACAACCCAGCAGGCAGTTCTAGAACTATACACATCCTGCCGGGTGGACACCAATGGGTAGGTTCTTAATTACTGCAGCAAACTTGAGTAAACTGAAACCTCAAGAATTTTTTTTGGAAGGGATTATGCTGAGTGAAGTAAGTCAGAGAAGGACAGATATCATAGGTTTTCACTCATGTGGATCTTGAGAAACTTAACAGAAGACCATGGGGGAAAAGAAGGGGGAAAAAAATAGTTACAGAGAGGGAGGGAGGCAAACCATAAGAGACTCTTAAATACAGAGAACAAACTGAGGGTAGATGGGGGGTGGGGGAGAGAGAAAAAGGATGATGGGCACTGAGGAGGGTACTGGTTGGGATGAGCACTGGATATTGTATATATAAGCCAATTTGACAATGAAATATATTAAAAAAAATATTTTTGATTGTGAATTGCTTCATACTCATGCAGAAAACAAAAAAGTACCCAATGGTGAAACTGGAACATCAAATTAGCAATCTGGTACTAAACAAGTGATACTTCTTGAACTATAGATGGGACAATGCAATTGAGTATTACAAACAGATTATAAATCAGCTGTTGATACTCCCAACATAAGAAGTTAATGTGCAAATGAAAGGAAAACTAGACCTGAAAAAACCAAAATCAACATAAATTCTGCATGTATTTTAATGATTTCTGGCATATGCCCATTTCTTCCCTTTGATTTCCCTTGGGATTGTTATTAAATTAACAAAGTCTCTATTGAAAATTCTATAACCTGTATGTATTCCTTCTAGTAGAAGAAACCCTGGGAGAAATCCTGGAAGAAAACATATTATCATAAACCAAGAACTAATAAGATGATAATATGAAAGATACGTTTTCTTTTCAAGTTTATTTATTTTGAGAGAGAGCATTGAGTGCAAGTGGGGGGAGGGGGAGGGCAGAGAGACAGAGAGAGACACAGAGAGAGAGAGAGAGACAGAGAGAGAAAGAGAATCCCAAACAAGCTCCACACTGTCAGCACAGAGCCCGGTGCAGGCCTCAAACCCATGAACCATGAGCTCATGACCTGAACTGAAATCAAGAATCAGACAATCGACTGAGCCACCCAGGTGCCCCTGGAACACAGGTTTTAAAAGTGCCTTTAATATTTTATACTAAATAAAAAATCCTTCCTAGTTTTCCTTTAAACAACAATAAAAAGCTTTTTAATAAACCAGTGACTACACTGTGATGAAGGAAGAAAACACAAGCTATTATTAAGTATCTGTTCAATTGTTATCTATGTATATGTTGAGTCTTTTGGTCTCCCAACAGTGAGAAGATCTTAAAAAAAACACATCTTCCCATTTCACCTCACCCCCTGTCCCCTGCAGAACATACCTGTTAATGTTGTGACACATGCGAGGTATAAGTCTAGCCAGGAAAATAAGAGATTCCCAGTCAGGCTCATCTTTACTGGAGATTCCACACACGTAACTGTAGGAACGACAGTCACCCTGAAAATAAAAATACAATCAATAATTTTTAATGGTTTTATAGAAATCAAAACACGGATTGGAAAATATTTCATTCATGATAACACCATCAACAATCATTTTCTTTTTTTTAAACAAAAACATGCTTGAATAAATGCATATTTAAGTATTTCTCTAATGATATAAATAAATCCTAAATTAAAATCTCTTATTAAATTCTACCTAAACGAGCTCACACATAAAGAAAGTATCTTGGTAATTTTAGGGGCGCCCGGGTGGCTCAGTCAGTTGAGCGTCTTAGGGTCAGGTCATGAACTCAAAGCTCGTGAGTTCGAGCCCCATGTCGGTCTCTGTGATGACAGCTCAGAGCCTGGAGCCTGCTTTGGATTCTGTGTCTCCCTCTCTCTCTCTCTCTCTCTCTCTGCCCCTCCCCCACTCATTCTCAGTCTCGCTCTCTCTCTAAAATAAACATTAAAAAAAATTTTTTTTTAAAAAGAAAAGAAAGTATCTTGGTAATTTTAAAAATTCATTCAATGCATGGGAGCCTGGGTGGCTCAGTTGGTTGAGCATCTGACTCTTGATTTTGGCTCAGGTCACAATCTCAAGGTTCATGAGATAGAGTCCCATATCCTACTTCAGATTCTCTCTCCCTCTCTGCCTTGGCCTGCTTGCGCCCTCTCTCTCTCAAAATAAATATTTAAAAACATAATTATTCAACAACACATGCCAGAAGCTCACTGGGATTTCATTCTAAATATCTGCCAAACTGTATATAGCCGGCATACTTAATTTGGCAGACAGGATCTACCAATGTTTTACCTCAACATAACAAAGGCCACATATGAAAAACCCAAAGCTAACATCATCCTCAATGGTGAAAAACTAACAGCTTTTCCTATAAAAGCAGGAATAAGACACATATGTCCATTCTCGCCACTTTCATTCAACATAGTACTAGAAGTCCTAGCCATACGAATCAGAGAAGGGGAAAAAAAAAAAAAAGTTATCAATATTGGTAAAGAAGTTAAGCTGTCACTAGCTGACGACATGATGCCATACATAGAAAATCCTAAGGACTCCATCAAAAAACTACTAAAAGTAATAAATGAATTCAGTAAAGTTGCAGGATACAAAATTAATGCCCAGAAATCAGTAGCATTTCTATACACCATACATAAAGAGAAATTAAGAAAATAATACCACTTACAACTACACTAAAGAGAATTAAATTCCTAGGGATAAAGCTAAAGAGGTGAAAGGCCTAGCTCTGAAAACTATGAAATACTGATGAAAGAAACTGAAGATGACACAAACAGAAAGACAGGATTCCATGGTCATAGACTATTATTAGAATGTCTCTACTACACAGAACAATCTACACATTCAATGTAATTCTTATCAAAGTACCAACAGCATTTTTCACATAACTAGAACAAGTAATACTAGAATTTGTATGGAACCACAAAAGACCCTGGGTAACTAAAACAATCTTGAGAAAGAAGAACAAGGTCTTACAATTCCAGACTGGAAGATATACTATAAAGCTACAGTAATCAAAACAGTATGATACTCGCACAAAAACAGACACATAGATCAGAGGAAAAGAATAGAGAGGCCAGAAATAAACCCACATTTATATGATGAATTACTCTATGACAAAGGAGGTAAGAAGGAAAAGACAGTCTTTTCAATAAATGGCACCAGGAAAACTGGACATCTACATGTAAAAGAATAAAACTGAACCACTAACACCATGTGCAAAAATGAATTCAAAAAGGATTAAAGACCTAAATGTGAGACCTGAAAACCCTAGAAGAGAACACAGGCAGTAAAATCTCTGGTATTGGCCACAGCAACATTTTTCTAGATATATCCCCTCAGGCAAGGAAAACAAAAAGCAAAAATAAACTACTGGGACTACACTGAAATAAAAAGCTTTTGCAAATGAAGGAATCTGACAAACACAAAAGGCAACCCAGTGAATGGAAGAAAATATCTGAAAAATGATACATCCAATAAGGAGTGAACATCTAAAATATGTAAAGAACTCCTACAACTCAAAACTAAAAACACCAAACAATCCAATTAAAAAATGGGCAGAGGACCTCAACAGGTATTTTTTCAAATACCTACAGATGGCAATAGACACATGAAAAGATGCATCACTAATCAGGAGGGAAATGCACATCAAAAGCACAGTAAGATATCCCCTTATACCTGTAAGAATGGCTAGTATCAAAAAGAGTTAAGTGTTGGCAAAGATGTGGAGAAAAAGGAACCCTCATGCACTGTTGGTGGGAATGTAAATTGATAGAGTTATTGTGGAAAACAAATCCTCAAAAAATTAAAAATATAAATGCCATATGATGCAGTAATTCTACTAATGGGTATTTACCCAACAAAAATGCAAACATCAATTTGAAAAAATACACACCTCTATGTTTACTGCAGCATTATTTACAATAAACAAGGAAAAACCTTAAGCGTCCATCAATAGACAAATGGATAAGGAAAATGTGGTGTCTACACATACGTGTATACACACACACACACACACACACACACATATACACACAGAATATTACGCAGTCATAAAAAAAGTGAAATTTTGCCATTTGCAAAACATGGATAGACCTAGAAGATATTTGAGGGGGTGGGGGAGGAGAATAGACCTAGAGGTTATTATGCTAATTCAGTCTGACTGATAAAGACAAATACTGTATGATTTCCCTCCTATGTGGAATCTGAAAACCAGAGACGGCAGAATCAGACCCATGAATACAGGAACAAACTGATGATTGCCAGAGGGAAGGGTAGTGGGAGGATGGGCAAAATGGGTGAAGGGGGAGTGAGACACAAGATTCCCAGTTAGAAAATGAGCAAGTAACAGGAATAAAAGGCCCAACATAGGGAATATAGTCAATGACATTATAATAGGGATATATGGTGACTTGAGGTGAGCATTAGCATAGCATATGGAGAAGTTGAATCACTATGTTGTACACCTGAAAATAAAGGAACATTGTGTGTAAACTATATTAAAAAAATACTATGAAAAAATCTGCCCGTTTATTAGGTGGATAAAGCATTTCTAAGTCAGATAAAAATAATTTCTTAAACATTTATTATCAATTTCTTCAAAAATGAACTAAGAAAATCAATTTAAAAATAATGAATAAAACAGAGGCGCCTGGGTGGCTCAGTCGGTTGAGTGTCTGACTTCAGCTCGGGTCATGATCTTGTGGCTCGAGAGTTCGACCCTCACGTCAGGCTCTGTGCTAACAGCTCGGAGCCTGGAGCCTGCTTCAGATTCTGTGTCACTCTCTCTCTCTGCCTCTAAACAACTTGCATTGTCTCGGTCTCTCTCAAAAATAAACATTAAAAAAAATTTTTTTTAATAATTAAAAAATAATGAATAAAACATAATATTGATTCCCTTTTCCTTTGCCCTTTTTAATGCAAGTGATTTGCTTTTCATTTAAAATATTTTTTTAATTTTTATTTTAGAGAGAGGGAGAGAGCAAGCATGTGCACAGGAGCAGGGGAGAAGAGTAGAGGGGGTTGTGGGGGAAGAGAGAGGAGGGGGAGAGAGAAAGAATCTTAAGCAGGTTCCACACTCCACAGAGCCCAATGCAGGGCTCAATCTTACGACCCTGGGATCATGACACGAGCCAAAATCAAGAGTTGGACACTCAACTAACTGACTGAGCCACTCAGTTGAGCATCTGACTCTTGGTTTGAGCTCAGATAATGATCTCACGGTTCATGGGTTTGAGCCCCACCTCAGGCTCCATGTTGTCAGTGCAGAGGAGCCTGCTTGGGATTCTCTCTCTTCCTCTGCCCCTCCCCTACTCGCTTGTTCACACTCTCTTTCTCTTTCAAAATAAATAAACTTAAAAAAAATTTTTTTTTTAAATTAAGGGGTGCCTGGCTGGCTCAGTCAGAAGAGTGTGCAACTTTTGATCTCAGAGTTGTGAGTTTCAGCCCCATGTTGGGTGTAGATATTACTAAAATAAATAAATAAACAAAAACTTACAAAATTTTAAACTAAAATAAACAATTTAAAAAGATTCATTAGCTAACTACCTACTAGCCAGTATACTGAGATATGAGAATTGACTACATGAACGCTAATTTGATAGTATCTACCAAAGTTCAAAATGTACATGCCCTTTAATACAAGACATGATATTATAGAAGCACAAATAACTGCTTAAAAATTATGATTAATATTTGCTGAAATACCTATAGTAATGAAAAAGTGAAACAGTTTAAATGTCCACTGGTAAGGGAATGATTAAATTATGGTATGACCATACATGGAATACAAGGTAACAGTTAAGAATAATAATCTACTTGGGGCACCTGGATGGCTCAGTCAGTTGAGTGTCCAACTTTGGCTCAGGTCATGATCTCACAGTTCATGAGTTTAAGCCCCACATTGTACTCTCTACTGTCAGTGCAGAGACCGCTTTGGATCCTCTGTCCCCGCCCAGCCCCCTCTTCGCACCTTCCCTGCTCCCACTTTCTCAAAAATAAACATTTCTAAAATTTTTAGAAAAAATAATAATCTACTTGTAATGGCATGTAATAAGAAGCCCATGATGTCAAGTTAAAGGGAGAAAGGTGACAAACAATGTGCACCTATAATTCCCTTTTTCTTTTTTTTTTTTTTTTTTTTTAATTTTTTTTTTCCCAACGTTTATTTATTTTTGGGACAGAGAGAGACAGAGCATGAACGGGGGAGGGGCAGAGAGAGAGGGAGACACAGAATCGGAAACAGGCTCCAGGCTCTGAGCCGTCAGCCCAGAGCCCGACGCGGGGCTCGAACTCACGGACCGCGAGATCGTGACCTGGCTGAAGTCGGACGCTTAACCGACTGCGCCACCCAGGCGCCCCATCTTTTACTTTCTTTTTAAAGTAAAAGTAAAAGGGGAACTTTCTGAGGGGAGAAAAGATGAAAATATATATATATAAATAAATAAGTACCAAAAGCAACAAGAGATTAGAAAGGAGGCACCACCACCAGAAACTCCAACTCTACAAGCCTCATAATGGCAATAAATTCATATCTTTCAGTACTCACTCTAAATGTCAATGGACTCAATGCTCCAATCAAAAGACATAGGGTAACAGAATGGATAAGAAAACAAGACCCATCTATATGCTGTTTACAAGAGACCCACTTTACACCTAAAGACACCTACAGACTGAAAACAAGAGGATGGAGAACCATCTATCATGCTAATGGTCAACAAAAGAAAGCCGGAGTAGCCATACTTGTATCAGACAATCTAGACTTGAAAATAAAGACTGTATCAAGAGATGCAGAAGGGCATTATATCATAATCAAGGGGTCTATCCACCAAGAAGACCTAACAACTATAAACACTAATGCGCCAAATGTGGGACACCCAAATGTACAAATCAATTAATCACAAACATAAAGAAACTCATCAATAGTAATACCATAATACTAGGAGACTTCAACACCCTACTCACAGCAACGGACAGAACATCTAATCAAAAAATCAACAAGGAAACAATGGCTTTGAATGACACACTGGACCAGATGGACTTAACAGATTTATTCAGAACATTTCATCCTAAAGCAGCAGAATATACATTCTTCTCCAGTGCACGTGGAACATTCTCCAGAATAGACCATATACTGAGATCTCCAGAATAGACCATATACTGAGACACAAGTCAGCGCTAAGTAAGTACAAAAAGATCAGGATCATACCGTGCATATTTTCAGACCACAACGCTATGAAACTCAAAATCAACCACAAGAAAAAATTTGGAAAGGTAACAAATACTTGGAGACTGAAGAAAATCCTACTATAGAATGAATGGGCTAACCAAGCAGTTAAAGAAGAAATTAAAAAGTATATGGAAGTCAATGAAAATGATAGCACCACAACCCAAAATCTCTGGGATGCAGCAAAGGCTTCCTAAAGAAGGAAGACAGATCTCAAATACACAACCTAACCTGACGCCTTAAGGAGCTGGAAAAAGAACAGCAAATAAAACCCCAAACCAGAAGAAGACAGGAAATAATAAAGATTAGAGCAGACATTAATGCTATCGAAACCAAAAAAAACAGTAGAACAGATCAATAAAACCAGAAGCTGGTTCTCTGAAAGAATTAACAAAATTGATAAACAACTAGTCAGTTTGATCAAGAAGAAAAAGGAAAGGACCCAAATAAGTAAAATCAAGAATGAAAGAGGAGAGATCACAACCAACACAACAGAAATAAAAATAATAAGAGAATATTATGAGCAATTATATGCCAATAACATGGGCAATCTGGAAGAAATGGACAAATTCTTAGAAACATATACACTATCAAAACTGAAGCAGGAAGAAATAGAAAAATTGAACAGACCCATAACTGTAAGGAAATCGAATTAGTAAAAAAAAATCTGCCAAAAAACAAGAGTCCAGGGCCTGATGGCTTTCCAGGGGAATTCTACCCAACATTTAAGGAAGAGTTAACACCTATTCTCTTGAAGCTGTTCCAAAAAATAGAAATGGAAGGAAAACTTCCAAACTCTTTCTATGAAGCCAGCATTACCTTGATTCCAAAACCAGAGACCCCACTAAAAAGGAGAATGATAGACCAATTTCCCTGATGAACATGGATGCCAAATCCTCAACAAGGTATTAGCCAGCTGGACCCAACAGTACACTAAAAAAATTATTCACCACGACCGAGTGGGTTTATACCTGGGATGCAGGGCTGGTGCAATATACACAAAACAATTAACGTGATTCATCACATCACTAAAAGAAAGGACAAGAACCGTATGATCCTCTCAATAGATGCAGAGAAAGCATTTGACAAAATACAGCATCCTTTCTTGATAAAAACCCTCAAGAAAGTAGGGCTAGAAGGAGCATACCTCGAGATCATAAAAGCCATATACAAGCAACCCAATGCTAATATCATCCTCAATGGGGAAAAACTGAGAGCTTTCCCCCTAAGGTCAGGAACAAGACAGGAATGTCCACTCTCGCCACTGTTATTCAACATAGGATTGGAAGTCTTAGCCTCTGCAATCAGACAACACAAAGAAATAAAAGGCATCCAAATTGGCCAAGGAGGTCAAACTTTCACTCTTCACAGATGACATGACGCTCTATATGGAAAACCCAAAAGATGCCACCAAAAAACTGCTAGAACGGATTCATGAATTCAGCAAAGTTGCAGGATACAAAATCAACGCACAGAAATCGGTTGCATTCCTATACACCAACAATGAAGCGACAGAAAGAGAAATCATGGAATCCATCCCATTTATAATTGCACCAGAAACTATAAAATACCTAAGGATAAATCTAACCAAAGAGGTAAAAAATCTATACACTGAAAACTATAGAAAGCTTATGAAAGAAACTGAAGAAGACACAAAGAAATGGAAAAAGATTCCATGCTCCTGGATAGGAAGAACAAATATTGTTAAAATGTTGATACTACCCAAAGCAATCTATTCAATGCAATCCCTATCAAAGTAACACCAGCATTCTTCACAGAGCTAGAACAAATAATCCTGAAATTTGTATGGAACCAGAAAAGATCCCGAATAGCCAAAGTAATCTTGAAAAAGAAAACCAAAGCAGGAGGCATCACAATTCCAGACTTCAAGCTATACTACAAAGCTGTAATCATCAAGACAGTATGGTACTGGCACAAGAACACTCAGATCAATGGAACAGAATAGAGAACCCAGAAATGGACCCACAAACGTATGGGCAACTAATCTTTGACAAAGCAGGAAAGAATATCCAATGGAATAAAGACAGTCTCTTCAGCAAGTGGTGCTGGAAAAACTGGACAGCGACATGCAGAAGAATGAACCTGGACCACTTTCTTACACCAGACACAAAAAGAAACTCAAAATGGATGAAAGACCTCAATGTAAGACAGGAAGCCATCAAAATCCTCAAGGAGAAAGCAGGCAAAAGCCTCTTTGATCTTGCCCACGGCAATTTCTTACTCAACACGTCTCCGGAGACAAGGGAAACAAAAGCAAAAATGAACTACTGGGACCTCATCAAAATAAAAAGCTTCTGCAAAGCGAAGGAAACAATCAGAAAAACTAAAAGGCAACCAACCGACAGAATGGGAGAAGATATTTGCAAACGACATATCAGATAAAGGGTTAGTATCCAAAATCTACAAAGAACTTATCAAACTCAACACTCAAAAAACAATCCAGTGAAGAAATGGGCAAAAGACATGAATAGACACTTCTCCAAAGGAGACATCCAGATAGCCAACCAACACATGAAAAAACGCTCAACATCACTCATCATCAGGAAAATACAAATCAAAACCACAATGAGATACCACCTTACACCTGTCAGAATGGCTAACATTAACAAGTCAGGCAACAACAGATGTTGGCGAGGATGTAGAGAAAGAGGATCTCTTTTGCACTGCTGGTGGGAATGCAAGCTGGTGCAGCCACTCTGGAAAACAGTATGGAAGTTTCTCAAAAACCTAAAAATAGAACTATCCTACAACCCAACAATTGCACTACTAGGTATTTATCCAAGGGATACAGGTGTGCTGTTTCAAAGGAACACGTGCACCCCCATGTTTATAGCAGCACTATGAACAACAGCCAAAGTATGGAAAGAGCCCAAATGTCCCTCGATGGATGAATGGAAAAAGAAGATGTGGTATATATATACACAATGGAGTGTTACTCGGCAATCAAAAAGAATGAAATCTTGCCACTGGCAACTACGTGGATGGAACTGGAGGGTATTATGCTAAGTGAAGTTAGTCAGAGAAAGACAAAAATCATACGACTTCACTCATATGAGAACTGTAAGAGACAAAACAGATGAACATAAGGGAAGGGAAACAAAAATAATATAAAAACAGGAGGGGGACAAAACAAAAGAGACTCATAAATATGGAGAACAAACTGAGGGTTGCTGGAGGGGTTTTGGGAGGGGGAATGGGCTAAATGGGTAAGGGGCACTAAGGAATCTACTCCTGAAATTACTGCTTCACTATATACTAATTTGGGTGTAAATTTTAAAAAATAAAAAATAAAGTTAAATTATAAAAAATAAATAAATACATACATAAATACATAAATAAATGTTTCTGTAAGGATGCATACAAGGACATGCAACTAGAGAACAGGAGGAGGGAAAATTACTAATGTACTGCATTTTGACCTTTTTTGTTTTTTTACATGTATGGTTCATTTTGGTATTTAGAAAATAAACTTCATTGCTATACTAACCATGAATTATGATTTTTATCTAGCTTTCCAAGGGTCTCACCTTCAAAAGCATAAAAGACTAAAATAAAGATATCAAACAACAAAAGAAACCTTTATTTTGATGGAAAAAGTAGTGGAACTGGAATAAGCTTCATTTTTAAAAAAGAACTCATCTGGGGCGCCTGGGTGGCTCAGTCGGTTAAGCGGCCGACTTCGGCTCAGGTCATGATCTCGCGGTCCGTGAGTTCGAGTCCCACATCAGGCTCTGTGCTGACAGCTCAAAGCCTGGAGCCTGTTTCAGATTCTGTGTCTCCCTCTCTCTGACCCTCCCCCGGTCATGCTCTGTCTCTCCCTGTCTCAAAAAATAAATAAAACGTTAAAAAAAAAAAAAAAGAATTCATCCAACAAATTGCCTCAAACATCTATTCATCTAACATTATCTATAATACTTATCTAAAAACAGGAGTAGGGAACTAATTCAATTCACCTTCCTGCCTAGCAGGAGTTAATATACAGAGCTGAAAATTCTCTGTAAGAGATCTACTTGGACTGGAAAAACTTTTACAAATCAAATAACTTGTCTGTTTTTCTGGTTTTTTTTTAATAGTAGGGCAATAGCTGCCTGAATTATCAAAACAAATTTCAAAATGAATCTGTAGGGGCACCTGGTTAAATGTCCGACTTCAGCTCAGATCACGATCTCGCGGTTTGTGAATTCAGGACCCACATCGGGCTCTGTGCTGACAGTTGACAGCTGGCCCGAGTCAGGCTCTGTGCCAACAGTGTGGATGGAGACTGCTTGGAATTCTTGCTCTCTCCCTCTCTCTCTGCCTCTCCCCTGGCTTGCTCGCTCTCACATACATACATACATACATACATACATACATACATCATTAAAAAAAAGTGAAAACTATATTATCTTTCTACGCTTTTACAATTAGAAAGAACAATAAATATAAAAACGTTAGCGGTACATGATCAAAGCTAAGAGAGAACGTGTTGAAGAGGTGGAGAGCATTCGTTTAAGGAATACATAAGCTGAGAGCAAGACCTAAATAGTGTAAATGCTCATCTGGGAGCCTTCTTGCACTTAAAGACTTCTAAAGCCAAAGTACATTTCCACACCAAGAGGCATACAAGATGACATGACTTCCTGGTACCTGCCCTTCAAGGCAGAAGCAAGCAAGCCAACTCTATAGCAAATCACTGTTTGAATTTTAACTTTTGCTTAGAGATGGCAGATGTTCCAAAATGCAAAATCTCAGCCTGAATTTTTAGTTCCTATAACCTCATTTACTCTACAAACATTTTATAAAATACCACCTTTTTACATTTCTAAATCTGATATATATACTTTCATATTTCATTTTCCTAAGTCATTCCTATTTCAGTATCAATGGAAAGAACAAACTGCAGAAAGTTCTGTCACAGATCAGTGAATCCACACAACTCACCTGCACACCTACAGTTTTAATTGGCAGCAGGAAGGCATTCAATGAATGCAAACTTGTAATTTGCATCAGCTTCTCCTGATCCTCTTCTGATGTACAAGCTTTGACTCTTTGTAATAATGTATGTGGCTGAGAAAACCAAACAGATATTTCTTAAGGTTTCAAGAAATGAGGTATTCTTTTGGTATCTATTACTCTCTTATGTATCTACACTTACTGGTTTACAGCAATAGATCCTATTTGATATTTCTCTTTGACTTGTGTGTGCTACACAGTATATCAGAATTTCACTCCTAAGGGCCAGGGCTGTAAAATCTTAAGCATCAGGGTAAGAAATACAGCTTATATATTTTGAGGATTTAATCTTCATCATCAGCGAGGGCCACACCTCACGTGACTCAAACCTTTTCCTTATATTAAAACTCTTTACCATAGTTACTTTTGTCTAAAATTAATGTATCTCCACCCACTTCCTTTTTTTGGTGTATTTTCCTGGTATATATGCTCCTTCATTTTTTTACTTTCACTCCTTCTATCTCTAAGTAAACAGACTATAATTAGATTTTACTTCTCAATCTAGTTTGACAATCTATATCATAACTAGAGATATTAGTCCTTTTAATTAATTGTGGGTTAAAAACATGGTTGGATTTCATTCTACCATTTTATTTAGCAGTTTCTTTTTGTCCCAGTTTCTGGGTTTCTTTCTCCTTTCTTACATTTTTCTAAACTATTTCTCCCACCTCATTTAATCCCTTCTACTGGTCTCCCCACCCCCCCCCCCCCCACTGGTTTTGAAGTTAACTCCCATATTTTTATTCTTTTAGCAGTTCCCCTTAAGTGTTAGCATGGATACTTAACAGAAGAGAATCAATCTCTCTGTCCTCCTAGCAAACAATACAAGCATCTTTGAATGCTTTAATTCCAATCCCTTTGGCTTATATGCTATTTTACATGTATACTGTTATAATGTTTTTAAACAAATAGCAAAAATCAGAGATTATTTTTATTATACAGCCCGTGTTATTTCAGGTTGAGCAGCACTGCCTTTAGTTCCTTAAGTAATGATTGTTAATAGTAAATTCTGTTTATCTCAAAATGTCTTTATTTTGCCCTAGTTCTTACAAGACAGCTCATCTGTTCACTATTCACAATTATTCTCTCTTGGCACTTTGAAATCTTCTTGCTGTTACCATTACTTTCAGTGTAAGTCTTTCCTTTGAAGGGCAATCAATCTTTTCTCTGCAGCTGCTTTGTCTTTGGCAGACTGCTATTTTGCTAGATATGCCTACTTGGTATCAATTTTTCTTCCCATTATTCTAATTGAGATGTGTTATGTTTCCTGAATCTGAGGCATGGTGTCTTCCACCAGTGTGGAAGAATTCAAATACTTTTGTCTATTATCTCCTCTTGGACATATGTTAAAGTTGACCTTCTCATTCTATTTTAACCTCTTCTATCCGTATTTTCTCTTTGATACTCTAATTTCTGGACAATCTCTTAGCATCTACCTTGGAGTTCATTACTTCTTTCTTTAGCTGTTTTTAGTTTTAGTTGTTTTCATTCCTAGAACTTACTTTTTTTCAAAGCTGCCCAGTCATTTATCATATACCTTATTATTCTTTGCTTCTTTTAATTCTACATATTTTACACTATCTACGAACACCAGTATCTGAATAGTGTTTCAGAGTCTTGTTCTGACAGTTTTTTCCACTAGCTCTCATTCATGCTGCCTCACTTCTATACATATTTTGCAATTTTTAAAATTTTAAGTTCATATATATTGGAACTCTATATGCAGGAATCTTTTAAGGGCTGGTTGAAGACACTGCAAAGAGAATTTACACTGCTAAGCCTGACACCTGGATGCATGAGCAATCAAGCTTCACTTTAAACTGAAATTCTTGGCCTGCAGTTTTTCAGACCACACAGGTTACGAATTCAGGCATCGAATCTACAGAAGGACTGGGAGACTTATCTTCACTTTCGAGTTAAAACGTTTTTCCTTATTTTCTTATACTCAATATACAATATTTTTAAACACCCTTTCATATCTAGCATTTTTAAGGATTCAAGCTATCTAATCTGTTGTATGGCTGAAAAGTCTGCATTTGAAAGTCTCTAGAGAATATTTTCTTTAGAGTCACTTAACATGTTAAATTACTCTGAATTTCCAAAAAATGAAACTACTACTGCACGAATCCATCCAATTCCTTATACTGATTAGCTGTGTCTACTTAAAACACCTACAATATATAAACTCAATGCAAATTATTACCTTCTTAACACTTGCAGAAAAATCAGCTACTATTTTCAAAATATTGTTGGTTTCAGGAAAGTCCTTACAAATATAAGGTTCTTCAGCACATATTACTCTGATTGCCAAGCCAGGACCTAAAGAGAATAGTAACAATGGTATTTAATATAAATTTTATATTTATATTAAAATGTAATACAAAAGTATCAGTTTCTAATATAAAAATCCTTCCAAAAATTAAAATCCATTGACCATTGTTTCCAACTTTACTGAATTATAATTGACATAACTATAGTAAGTTTTTTGAAGTGTTTAATTTCAAATGTGACTATTATTTTCCCATCCAACTCATCATTTTTTAGAACGCTTTAGTTCTCTTTACATCTCCTTTACATCAAGGATTTTTATCTATTTTTGATAGTCCATGTATTGCCACAGTATTCTCCACTGAAAATTTTTTAAATCACAATATATGTGCCAATCTTTTTTAAACTTATTAAAAGAATTTTTAAACATACAAAAGTAAAGAGTACCATATAATGAACCACCTTATTATTCACCACCCAGATTCAACTACTAATCTAATTTTAGGAAGAAGAGTATGCTGTTTAAAAAAAAAAAAAAGTACAACAGACTGTTTAACTCCAAAAATGTGAACTGGCATTTCTCTTTCATCAAATACTTAAAAAGGGTAAAAACATAAGGTATGCATAGATCTAAGAAAAATGGATTCTGCTTCTATATTGTAAGAACAGAAAAGGCATCCCTTGAGATGCCTGATTATAGACAAAACCTTAGCCATGTTCCATTAATTCCTGTTTCATTCTTCATCTGTAGAATCAACAGCTTATTTAAGGTAAGTAGTATGCCTAATTTTTTTTTAAAGCAGCACAATATTTTCTACTAAAGAAATCTAACATAATAAAAAAAAAATCCAATATATAAAATAGATTTTTAAAAGTCAAGTGAATCTATATGGTGTCTGGGTGGCTCAGTTAGTTAAGCACCCAACTCTTCATCTCAGTTCATGATCTCCCAGTTCATGGGTTCGAATTCCGCATCAGGCTCTGTGCTATCAGCAAGGAGCCTGTTAGGGATTCTCTCTCTCCCTCTCTTTCTGCCACTTGCTTGTGTGTTTTCAAAAATAAATAAATTAAAAAAAGTCAAGTGAATCTAATGCAATGATGCCCAAGGACACAGGACCACTTGGCCTCCATTACATTCATACACAATCCTTTGCCAACACACAAGTTAGGAATTAAACATCCTGAATTCCTAGATTTGAAGTTTATAGACACAAACAACACTAATTACCAAATGAGTTATAACTCTGTAACACTGTTTATGGAACCAATATGGTATTTAAGAGTACAAACTGTGAGGTGAAGCCATCGGGGCTAGAATCCCAGCTTCATACCTAATCTGTGTTAACTTTTGGCAAACTGGGCTCTGCCCCTAAAATTTCCTCATCTATAAAAGAGAATAATGGTAGTTTCTATTGTGAGGATCAAATGAGACAGTATGTGTAAATTATTTAGCAGAATGCCTGGCACATACTAGTATTTCAGAAATGTTAACCTTTACTGTGTTTTTTTAATTTAATTAGGCCATTCTTGCAAATCATCACCTAATAACTATTACAAAGAGCCAGAAACTGAGGTACAAGACTTACCCAAGCTCAAGGACTTATAACAAAAACAGTTTAAGACTCTCAGTCCTAAATTTAAACCAATACCACCTCTAATTAGTTATTTTTCTATATGACAGCAGCACATGATTAAACAAAGTACTTTTTTTTTGTTGTTCATGAATTAGTTACATACAGCACTATGCAAAGAAGTAATTCATCCATTCAGACAATTTAACCATAGGATTTAGGATTTCAGAGAACCACATTTTAACCTGGTCTTCCATGGGATACATCATGGTATAGCAGAAATAACATATAAATCCCAGCTCTTGTGTGGCAATGTTATTAAAATATCTCTATGCCTTGTTTTTCTCATCTGATGGCAACATCATAGGCCAGACTCACTGGGCTGGTGTAATATATACACAAATACAATGGAAAATGATTACGTAAGAAAATGAAGTATATATAATAGATACTAAGAAGAATTTTATCCCCTACCCACCCTTTCCTTTCTCTAAAGTTACATATTCCGTGAGATAAAAAATTATTTCAAAATTGTCTGAATTGATTTTTCTTCAACATGAAGGTATAACGGCAAATTGAGCAATTCTTTTTTTTTTTTTTTTTTTTTTTCCTTACCTGGAAACGGATGCCTGGAAACTAACTCTTCTGGAAGTCCAAGTTCTCTGCCTAAAATTCTTACTTCATCTTTATGAAAATCTTTCAGAGGTTCTATTACTTTTCCCTACAGAGGCAGAAAGCCAATTAATACAAATTAGTAACAAAATGACATGGAAAATAAAGAGTGACAAATTACTGGCCTCTCCTATTGTCTTTTACCTTAGATTAAAATACCATTCTTTAAAATACCGTATTTTAAAGTATATCTCCTCCCATATGTTTATAAGAAATTAGACAAATATTTTACTGATCCTCATATTTCTCTTTGAAACACATTTTAAACATAAACCTTTCAAATATAAATAAATCAGAGCAGTCCTAACCACCATCTCTGATCTAGTTCTCATTAGAATACAAGACAATTAGAAAATACCATACTAGGGGCTTCTGGGTGGCTCCGTCGGTTAAGCATCCAACTTCGGCTCAGGTCATGATCCCATAGTTTTTGAGTTCGAGCCCCGCATCAGGCGCTGTGCTTGACAGCTCAGGGCCTGGGGCCTGCTTCAGATTCTGTGTCTCCCTCTCTTTCTGCCCCTCCCCTGCTCACGCTCTGTCTCTCTCTCTCTCAAAAATAAACAAACATTAAAAAAAAAAATTAATGGGCACCTGGGTGGCTCAGTTGGTTAGGCATCCAACTTCAGCTCAGGTCATGATCTCACGGTTTGTGAGATCGAACCCCACATCAAGCTCTGTGCTACTGACAGCCTGGAGCCTGGAGCCTGCTTCAGATTCTGTGTCTCCCTCTCTCTCTCTGCCTCTCCCCTGCTCATACTCTGTCTTTATCTTTCAAGAATAAATAAACATTAAAAAAACAATTTTAATTAAAAACAAAAATACCATGCTAGTGTTTCAAAATTAAAGCTCTCCAAATGATACTATCAAGTAAGTGAAAAGACAACCTAACCATACTTGATAAAGGATCTATAATTAGAATAAAGAACACTTACAATTCAATAATAAAAAGACAAACCAATTAAAAATGTGCAAAAGATCTGGGGGCACCTGTTAAGCATCTGACTCTTGATTTAAGCTCAGGTCATGATCTCACGGTTTGTGAGATGGAGCCCTACTTGGGATTCTCTCTCTGCCCCTCCCTTACTCATGTTCATGTGTGCACTCTCTTTCTGTCTCAAAAATAAATAAACTTTTGGGGTGGCTGTGTGACTCAATTAGTTAAACATCCAACTCTTAATTTCAGCTCAGGTCATGATCTCACAGTTCATAAGTCAAGCCCCACACAGGGCTCTGTGCTGTCAGCTTGGGATTCTCTCTCTGCCCCTTCCCTGGTCACTCTCTCTCAAAACGAATAAGTAAACTTTTAAAAAGTTTTAAAAATAAAAATAAATCAATAAGCTTTTTTATAAATGTGCAGAAGATCTGGATATTTCTCCTAAGAAGATACACAAATGGCTAATAAGCATGTAAAAGCATGATCATCATCATTAGTTATTAAGGAAATGCAAGTCAAAATCACAGATACCACTTCACATCCACTAAGATGCATAAAATAAAGACAGATAATAGCCATCGTAATGAGTGTGAATTACCAAAAAAAAAAAAAAAAAAAAAAAGTGGGGGGAGTAACAATTGTTGGTAAAGTGTGGACAAACAGCAACACTTGTGCATTGCTGGTTGACTAGAATATGGTTTAATTGCCATGGAAATATTAAGAAGTTCCTTTTAAAAATTAAAAAAAGAACTATAATGGGGCACCTAGCTGGCTCACTTAGTAGAGCATGCAACTCAATCTTAGGGTTAGAAGTTTAAGCTCCATGTTGGGCATGGAGATTACTTAAAAATAACACCTTTAAAAAAAAATAGAGCTACCATGATCCAGCCTTTCTTGTATATAGCCAAAAATACTGACAGCAGGGTCTCCAAGAGATATTTGCCAATTCATGTTCATAACAACACAATTCACAATAGGCAAAAGTGGAAGCAACCCAAATGTCCACTGACAGATAAATGAACAAAATGTGTACACGTACAAAAAAATATTATTTAGCCTTAAAAAGGAAGGCTATCCTGTCACATGCTACAACATGGATGAACCCTGAGGACCTAAGCTAAATGAAATAAGCCAGTCACAAAGACAAATACTATATGATTTCACTTATATGGAGTATCTAAAGTAGTAGAGTGGTGATTACCAGGTGTTGGGAAGAAGAAAAGGAGGGTAGCTGTTGTTCAGTGGGTATATAAAGTTTCAGTTTTACAAGATGAAAACGTTATGGAGCTCTGTCTCATAACAATGCAAATATACTTAACATTACTGAACTGTACAATTAAAAATGATTCAGGGAGGGATGAGCAAGAGGGAGAAAGGCTTTATGTTAAAGTTCTCACAAGCTTTTACCTCTTCTCTCAACTTTCTGATAAGTTCTGTGTCATTGTGATGGGTTTTGATGAGTTCAGCTTTGCCACTTGCAACAAGGGAAGCACTTTCAATTAAATCAGGCCGTAAAGTACCTTGGGCGAGGAAAACCTCCTCTGGTTTCAGGTTCATTTCTCCAATCACTTCATTGGCAATCTATAACCAAGAGGAGTAGAACAGCCTTTTAGGAGACAAATCTTTTAAAAAGATAGCAGTCTTTTTTATACTGTCAGCAAAATTTCTCAGAGTCCTTTTACAATCCTGACCAAGAGATAAAATCTGCACCAACTGCCAGAAGTAAATTAAGAACATATGCTTTAGAGATTCAAAAAGGTATGCAAACATTCAAAGCCTGAAAAGTAGCCTTTGAAATATCCAAAGAACTGAAGTCTAACATCAACTGAAAATATCTATTCTTAAATAGTTAAAACAATAGACTGGCAACATAAGTAAACATGGTTTTTAAAACATAAAATAGTTTCTACCAATCAGTATAATAGCAACATACACTAAAATTCTTAACCAAAAAAAAGAATTAAAATTAGGTAGTAAACTTGGTTATTTGATATAACAAGGAAACAAATAGTAAAATTCACATCAAAAATAGCATACAATGTGGATATCAAAAAGGTACCTTAACAAAAGTATCTCCAATAATTTTTCTTTTCTCTTCAGGACTTGTAGTCATATTTAACGTTTTGCTAATTCTTTTTCGTGGAGTTCTATCTTCATCTGATATTGGTAGAGTTGTTGTTCCATTGTAGAAGGAATGAGCAGCATTTATCACTGAAGGAGAGGGAGAAGCACATTTTAAAATAGAACGTTTTTAAAAACCATAAATAACAGGTCAAACCACGGAAAGAAAACCTAGATGGATCTTTTGATCACAACTTACCTTGCCTACATATTACAGAACTACCAACAAACCACGATTAACAGTGTCCAGACATAGGCACTCATTAAATTTTGTTCTTTTGAGAATCCTGTGGCATTTAATAATCCAAGGCCATGACATTATAAATTATGGTGGCTGCTTTCCCTGTATTCAATGCCCCACCAGAGCAATAAGGAAAAGCTAAAGGAAGAAGCATAGCCCCAAGGGAATTGAAAGCAGTGGTTCATATAGAAGGGTCAAAGTCCTCAGAATTGCACACTGAATTAACTAGTCTCTTGAAAAATTGATGTTTATCAACATATATGTAGCAATCTCTGGCTGTCCTTTTATTTTTATTTTATTTATTTTTATTTTTATTTTTTAATTAATTTTTTTTTAACGTTTATTTATTTTTGAGACACAGAGAGACAGAGCATGAACAGGGGAGGGGCAGAGAGAGAGGGAGACACAGAATCTGAAACAGGCTCCAGGCTCTGAGCTGTCAGCACAAAGCCCGACGCGGAGCTGAACTCACGGACCGTGAGATCATGACCTGAGCCGAAGTCGGACGCTTAACCGACCAAGCCACCCAGGCGCCCCTGTCCTTTTATTTTTAAAGAGCAAGATACTTAAAAATCGACTAAGATCTCTACTTGGTAGAAAGGCTGAACAACTGGTGAGTTTCACCGAAATACAGCTGGTCATTTCACTGGGATACAGCCGTGAATTTGTAGCTCTTTCTCTTAAACTGGTCAATTACCCCAGAATAGACACCCTAAATCTCCTGCCTATCAGCATTCTGATAATGGAACACAGAAAGTGGCAAGGAGAGGGAGTAGCCATTCAGTACACAGATTTTTGCTTAATCTTACTGTTTCTACTGTAGAATCTTATTTCTACCCTCAACTACGCCTGGTATTGATATACCCAAATCCAGAGTGTCTTTTATTTAGCCTCTGTAGAGAGTAAATCTAGTCTTATGATGTGGAGGGATAGAAGCAGTTTATTCCTGTGTTAAGGAAAAGGATCTCCTTCTCAGGTATTCAACCAATCGGTTTTAGGATCACCCAGAGAACCACACCACACTGGGAAGTCAACCCTGAGCCTCCCCACAAGTCTCAACTTTGTTACCTTCCTCCCCTTAACACCCCTCCCACCAAAGTTTGAGAGTCCTCCATTCTACTATATCAGTTACCAGGGACAGATGCAAGTTTTTGTGAGGATAAAACTTTTACAACTTGGAGGCTCCCTTCAAGAAAAAGAATGAGGAGCACCTGGGTGGCTCAGTCGGTTCAATGTATGACTTCAGCTCAGGTCATGATCTCACAGTTCATGGGTTCGAGCCCCGCTTCAGGGTCTGTGCTGACAGCTCAGAGCCTGCTTCAGATTCTGTGTCTCCCTCTCTGTCTGCCCCTCCCCAGCTCATGCTCTATCTCTCTCTCAAAAACAAGTAATTGTTAAAAAAAAAAAAAAATTTTTTTTTAAGAAAAAGAATGAATAACCACAAGGTTTTTGTTTTTTTTTTTTAAATCACAAGTTAATATTAGGATGGTTAACACAAACTACACATAGAAATGATTACAAATCACATACATGCCACTAAACCCAAACTAAATGTGTCCCCAACTCAACTTTTTCTTAGCCTAATCCCAAAATGCCTGCAGTAACTTCAACATCACGAAACAAAGCTCAAGTTATGGTGGAAAGACAAAATGAATTAACTACAATTTATTAAAATATCTTACTTGCATCTTTCACAACAATATAGAAATACGTAAAGACACTCCTAGGGTCCATTCCAGGATTTTGGAAAAAGCTTTGCTAGTGAGGCATCCTGGTCAAGGGCCATTAGCTTATCAGAGAAAATCCACATTATCCATCTGCTTTCCACCTTCCAACATTTTGTTACACCATTAGACTGCTATCACCTCCCCTATTCCTTGTCCTGTGGCATTATATTTGTTTTATGCCTGTAATGCTATTTTAGTGAAGCTTCAAAAGAAAGAAATAGAATCGTCTTCACTTCGTGTTTAACGACAAGTCTTCATTTTACAGTCAACCTTCTGGCGTCAATTCCAACTAATTCAATAATATGCATGGTTTGTATCATTAAAGTATGGACTTGATTTCAATGTAACTACTGATTACACCCAGTTTTTAAAAAGTATTAGGGGCACCTGGGTGGCGCAGTTGGTTAAGCGTCCGACTTCAGCTCAGGTCACGATCTTGCGGTCCGTGAGTTCGAGCCCCGCGTCAGGCTCTGGGCTGATGGCTCAGAGCCTGGAGCCTGCTTCCGATTCTGTGTCTCCTTCTCTCTCTGCCCCTCCCCCCTTCATGCTCTGTCTCTCTCTGTCTCAAAAATAAATAAAAAAAATTTTAAAAAAAATTAAAAAAAAAAAAAAAGTATTAAAGATATGGGCGCCTGGGTGGCTCAGCTGTTAAGCCTCTGACTTCAGCTCAGGTCATGATCTCACAGTTCATGGATTTGAGCCCCACACTGGGCTCTGTGCTGACAGCATGGAGCCTGGGGCCTGCTTCAGGCCCTCTCCCTCTCTGTCCTTCCTCTGCTCATGTTCGCTCACTCTCTCTTGAAAATAATCATTAAAAACAAAAAAAAAGTATTAAAGTTAGCTACAAACATAAATGCAGTTAAAACCTAAGAAGTTTAGGGGTGTCTGGTGGCTCAGTTAAGCATCTGACTTCGGTTGAGGTCATGATCTCACGGTTCATGAGTTCCAGCCCCATGTCGGGCTCTGTGCTGACAGCTCTGTGCTTTGGCTCTCCCTCTTCTCAACACCCCCCCCCCCCATGCTTTGTCTCTCTCTCTCAAAAATAAATAAACATTAAAAAAAAAAACTAAAAATTTACTAGTGGACTTAAAAAAAAGTGACCAGGTTCCTCAAAAAGTTAAAAGAACTACCCAAAGACCCAGCAACTGCACTACTAGGTATTTATCCAAGGGATATAGGCGTGCTGTTTTAAAGGGGCACGTGCACCCCAATGTTTATAGCAGCGCTACTGACAACAGCCAAAGTATGGAAAGAGCCCAAATGTCCATCGACAGATGAATGGATAAAGAAGATGTGGTATATATAGATATACAATGGAGTATTACTCAGCAATGAAATCTTGCCATTTGCAACAATGTGGATGGAACTAGAGGGTATTATGCTAAGCGAAGTCAGAGAAAGACAAATATCATATGACTTCACCCATATGTGGAATTTAAGATACATAACAGATGAACATAAGGGAAGGGAAGCAAAAAGAATATAAAAACAGGGAGGGGGACAAAACATAAGAGATTCTTAAACACAGAGAACTGAGGGTTACTGGAGGGATAATGGGTGGGAGGTGGGCTAAATGGGTAAGGGTCACTAAGAAGGACACTTGTGGGATGAGCAATGGGTGTTACACATAGGGAATGAATCACTGGAATCTACTCCTGAAATCATTATTGTACTATATGCTAACTAACTTAGATATAAAATTAAAAAATTAAAAAAATTAAATTAAAAAAAGTGACTATTAACAAATTAGGCACAGGAGTTAACATATCTCACCATAATAAAGGCCACATACAACAAGCCCACAGTTATATCATACTAGACGGTGTCAAGTTAAGCTTTCCCTCTAAGACCAGAAACAAGACAAGGGTGCCCACCCTTATCAATCCTATTCAACATAAGTACTACAAGTGCTAGCTAGAAAAATCAGGCAAGAAAAAGAAATAAAAGATATCAGAATTGGAAAGGAAAAAACATCAAACTGTCTGGGCTCGAACTCACGGACCGCGAGATCATGACCTGAGCCGAAGTCAGCCGCTTAACCGACTGAGCCACCCAGGCGCCCCAACAACAAATTTTCAAAAAAAAAAAAAAAAAAAATAGAGAAATCAATCCCATTTACAACAGTATCAAAAACAGTAATACTTAATTTAAGAAGGTGAAAGATCTCTACTATGAAAACTACAGATGTTGATTTAAGAAATCAAAGACACAAATGGAAAAGTAATGAATAAATGGATTAGAAAAATACTGTTAAAATGTCAATACTACCAAAAGCCATCTACAGATTTAATGCAACCCCTACCAAGAACCCAACGGGTTTTTTTAAACAGAAGTAGAAAAAACACCCCTAAAATATGTGTTAACTACAAAAGACCCCAAATAGCTAAAGAAATCCTGAGAAAGAAGAACAAAGCAGAAGTATCGCACTTCCTAATTTCTAGCTATCCTATAAAACTATATTCATCCAAACAGTATGGTATGAGCATAAAAACAGACAAAACAAAAAACAGAATCAAGAGCCCAGAAATAAACCCAAGCATACACAATCAACTAATATTTGATAAGAGAGCCAGGAATACTCAATAGAGAAAAGACAGTCTGTTCAATAAATGGTGATGGAATATATAAATGCAAAAGAATGAAACTGGACCCCTGCCTTTTACTACTCAGAAAAGTTAACTCAACATAGATTAAAAACCTAAATATATAAGACCTGAAACCATGAAAGAAAACACAGAAATAAAGTTCCTTGACATGGGTCTTGGTAATGAATTTTTGCACAGGACCCTTAAAGCACAAGAACAGATCAAAAATGAACAAGTGGGACTATATCCAACTGAAGAACTTCTGCACAACAAAAGAAACCCATCAATAAAGTAAAAAGACAACCCACAGGGGTGTCTGGAAGGCTCAGTCAGTTAAACTTCTGACTCTTGATTTCAGCTAAGGTCATGATCTCACAGTCTTGAAATGGAGCCCCGCAGCTTGTCTCCGTGCTGAGCAGATTCTCTGCTGCTTGGGATTCCCTCTCTCCCCCTCTCTCTCTCTGCCCGCCCCCTCCTCCCACTCACTCTCTCTCTCTCTCTCAAAATAAACAAACATTAAAAAAAACAAAAAAGAAGGCAACCTACAGAATGAGAAAAAATGTTTGCAAACCATGTATCTGATAAGGGGGGTTAATATCCAAAATATGTAAAGAACTTCTACAACTCAATAGCAAAAACACAAATAACCCAATGAAAAAACAGACAGAGGATATGAATAGATATTTCTCCAAAGAAGATATACAAAAGGTCAACAGGTACCCAGAAAGAAGCTCAATATCACTAGCTATTAGATAAAGGCTAATTAGAACTACAATGAGGTATTACCTCATTCCTGTCAGAATGGCCATTATCAAAAAGACGAGATTAACAAATGCGAGGATGTGGAGAAAAGGGATCCTTGTGCAATGTTGTTAGGATTGTAAATTGGTACAGTCACTATAGAAGGGAGTTTGGAGGGGGGCGTCTAGGTGGCTCAGTCAGTTGAGCATGACTTCAGTTCAGGTAATGATCTCACAGTTCATGAGTTCAAGCCCCACGTCAGGATCTGTGCTGACAGCTCGGAGCCTGGAGCCTGCTTCAGATTCTGTGTCTCTCTCTCACTCTCTCTGCCCCTAACCCACTCGCATTCTGTCTCTGTCTCTCTCAAAAATAAACAAACATTTAAAAAAAAAAATTTAAAGAAAAGAGTTTGGAGGATCCTCAAAAAATTAAAAATAAAACTACCATGCGATCCAGCAATTCTAATTCTGGGATATGTCCAAAGGAAATGAAAGCACTCAAAAAGATATCTGCATTCCCATGTTCATAGCAGCATAACTTCCAATAGCTAAGATATGGAGACAACCTAAGTAAGCGTCCATCAATGGGTAAATAAAGATGTGGTACATATATACAATGGAAAATTATTCATCCATTAAAAAAACAAGAAAATCCTACCCATTTGTGACAGCATGCATGGGCCTTATATGTATTAAGAGAAATAAGTCACAGAGAGAAAGACAAATATTGTATGATCTCACTTATATGTTGACTCCAAAAAAACCAAACTCATAGAAAAAGAGATCAGACTTACTATCAGAGGTGGAGGGTGGGAAGAAGGCGAATTGGGAAGGTTAGGTTAAAAGACACAAACTTCCAATTATAAGATGAGTAAGCACTAAGGCTATATTGTACAACATGACAATTATAGCTAATACTGCTGAATAATACACAGAAAAGTTAAGAGTAAATCCTAAGGGTTCATGTCATAATTTTTTTTTCCTTTTTAATTTTACTGTCCCTATATGAGAAGATGGATGTAAACTGGAACTACTGTGATAATCTTTTCAAAATACATGTAAAATCGAATCATCAGGCTATTGTCTTAAACTTATACAGTGATGTGTTATCAATGATTTCTCAAAACAACTAGGAAAAAAGATGACCATACGGGTGACTGGGTGGCTCAGTCGGTTGAGCGACCGACTTCGGCTCAGGTCATGATCTCACGGTTTGTGAGTTCGAGCCCTGCGTTGGGCTCTGTGCTGACAGTTCAGAGCCTGGAGCCTGCTTTGGATTCTGTGTCTCCCCCTCTCTCTGCCCCTCCCCCACTCATGCTCTGTCTCAGAAATAAACATTAAAAAAAAAAAAAAAAAAGACGACCATAGACTCTTCACTCCTTTGTATAAGCCTTTCAGTTTGTAAAATAATCTGTACATCCATACTAGTAGGAAAACTTGGAAATTCTCATCCATAAATAATATTACAGATGGGAAAAGATAACCCAAAAAGAGAAATGAACAGAAGAGAACAAAATGGTAGCTGAAATTTTAGTTATCTGTATATAACATTAGGAATAGTCAACAGTTTTAAAATTTATACTGGGACACCTCTTGAACTGGATACTCATAAATTTTTTTTAAGGTTTTATTTATTTCTGAGAGATAGAAACAAGCATGAGAAGGAGAGGGGCAGAAAGAGGGAGACACAGAACCAGAAGCAGGCTCCAGGCTCTGAGCTGTCAGCACAGAGCCTGACGCAAGGCTAGAACCCACGAACCGCAAGATCATGACCTGAGCCGAAGTCCGATGCTTAACTAACTGAGCCACCCAGGCGCCCCTTGAACCAGACACTTATAATGTAAAAAACATAACTATAAGCTTATTGAGAAACCTGTACTTGGTTAAGGCAATGAGCTCATTCAAACCATAAGGTTAGATTTGATTTGTTAAATAAATCCTCATATATATATTAACTCTTCTGGGGTTCATCAATACCTTTGACCTGAATTCCAAGCTTTTTGAGGGCCTCTTCTACAGACTGGCTTTCTCGTTTTCTCATAAAGCCATTATCAATGTGCACGGCAATGACTTGATCTTGGTTCAAAGCACGATTCAGCAAAGCTGTACAAACTGTTGAGTCAACTCCACCACTGAGTAAAACCTAAAAGGTAAAATTAAAAGAAAAATCAAATTGAGTAAACAAACAAAACTATCAGCTTTAAAAACGCTGCTTTTAGCACAAGTATGTATGGTAATTGGAAAAGCACTCTGAACCAGTGCAACTCACAAAGCATCCCATCACCCAGTCAACATTTAAGGGCTATGGTGATGAAGCCAGTTTTGAGTTCTAACATTACTGAAATAAATTTGTAGACTTCCAGATGTAAATTCCTTACCAAAACTTTTGATGTGCCTACTCTCTCTTTGATCTCTCGAATGCACTCAAGTTCTCTGTTCTGCACAGTGAAGGTCCCACTGCACCCAGCTATATCATAGAGGAAATTCTTCAGTATTACTTTCCCATTTTCTGTAAGGCCAACTTCAGGGTGGAACTGTGCTCCGTATAATTTTTTAGATTCATTTGCTATACCTTTATAGAGAAAATAATCACAAATTAAAATTTTTTTCATGTTGAAGACTCAACTAAGTACCCATAGTAATTCCTCACAATTTCTTCCTCTATAAATGTGAAAACTGATATAAATCAGTGCATTTTTAGCTACAGGAAAAAAAAGACAACACATAAAACAAAAACTTCATTGCCACAATTTTTCTTCAAAGGTTTTTATGTATGACAGTGAAATAAGTCCTACAGAGATTATTTCACAGTACTTTCAACTTCTCCACCCAGATTACTTTGTCTACATAATACAATGATAACTCAATTTTTAAAAATCTTTTAATGTTTATTTTTGAGAGAGAGAAAGAGAGACAGAGCATGAGTGGGGGAGGGGCAGAGAGAGAGAGACAGAATCTGAAGCAGGCTCCAAGCTCTGAGCTGTTAGCACAGAGCCCAATGCAGGGCTCGAACTCGTGAACTGTAAGATCATGACGTGAGCCGAAGTCAGACGCTTAACAAACTGAGCCACCTAGGCACCCCAATGATAACTCAATTTTGGCTCTCGGTCCCACGTAGCTTTCATATGCAATGTGCAGCTACCAACTTTACGTATTAGGCCTGTCAGAATATTCTAAGTACTCCTTTCTTAGGTATCATTAACTGCAGATATAACTTCATGGACTTGGCTAATGTGTTTCTGAAATTACTGATTGCCTATTAAGCAACAGGTGTTAGGCTAAATGTTTTACATGTGCATGCATTACCCCTGTTTATGGCTCTGAGATATCAAGAAATGTACAGCTAGGTAAGTAGTTAAATCAGGTTTAGCAGGCTCCCAAACTCATACTCATTCTACTATACCAACGAACTTCACATTTTCTTTACTTGGGTTCTATTCTAGGACACCATTCTCTCTTGGTTCATTGCTGATTTCACTGTTCTTTCTTAATCTTTGTTGGTTCCTCCTCATCCATCTCTACAAATGAAAGTTGCCCAGTACTGAGCACTTAAATCTCTTCTCTATACATGGAGTGATGTTATCACTCTCACGGCTCTAAATTCTACCCGTATGATGGTATACTCCCAAATTTATGCCTCAAGCCCAATTTTCTACTCTACAGTCTAGACCTACATATACAAATGTCTACTCGTACCTTTATTTCTACGATTAATAAGGCATCTTGAATTTAATACACAAATCCACATGACTGCATTCTTACCCATCAGGTAAACAAAAACTTCACCTTTCTGGATACTCAGATCATAAAACTTGGGAGTTAAAGCCCAATTATACCCTTTTTTCCCCACTCCACATGTAATCCAACAGCAATTCCTTTGTCTCTCCTTTCAAAACCTATCAGAACCCAGTCTTGCTTCCAGTATCCAGTCCAGTATGTAAGAACCTGAAGGACACTGCTCTGTCCTAACAATAAACAGAAAGTTAACCACTGCCCTTGGAAAGACTGCAGATGAACACAGAGAATCATAACTTACCATAGCAGAAACCCATGAGTTCAAATATCCACAGGAACCACTGCTGAGGTAGGGAAACTTAAACTATAATCAATGAATTGCTAGAGATTCAGTGTGAAAATCTGAGAGATAAAAATTCCAAGAGTACCCACTCATCACGGGCCCTGACACTTTTGTGAATCTTACCTCCAGGAGATTGACTAAGCTCTCAAAGTAAATGTCAGGGAGAGGGAAAAAGAAACCATTTTAAAATATACTAGGACATTCTGTTCTTCTTAACTAGGTCTATCTACTCTCAGGAGAAACTATTTAATCCACTTGAAGAGTTAGCTTTCTATCAGAGACCACTGACCTGCTAGAAGGGAAATCTCCAAATCCAGCCCACTCTAGTCATCACATTCCATCTAACAGTGAGAAAAAACTGAGTACTTGTGAAGTCCACAGCCCAGGGACCCAGGCTTACCAAAAAACTGAGAGCTACTCTTCCTATCCCCACACCTTACCATCACATACTAAAAGCCTATTTACAACAATTCCTTTTAACTAGTACATCATGCATGGCAATCAAAACAAACAAAAAATTACAAGGCATCCTAAAGGCAAAGAACACAGTTCAAAGAGATACCATAAGCATCAGAACCAGATACCCAGACTAAGATATCGCAGGGATGTTGGAATGATCAGATCAGGCTTTAAAACAATTAGGATTGGGACACCTGGGTAGCTCAGTCAGTTAAGTGTCTGACTTCAGCTCAGGTTAAGAACTCATGGTTTGTGAGTTCTAGCCCAACATTGGGCTCTGTCTCCCTCTCTCTGCTCCTCCCTCCATCACTCTTTCTCTCAAAAATAAATAAACATTTAAAAAAACTGTGATTAAGCAGCTAAGACTAATGGATAAAGCAGACAGCATGCAAAAACAAATGGGTAATGTAAGCAAAGGGATGGAAAGTCTAAGAAGGGATCAAAAAGAAAGCTAGGATAAAAAGCACTGTTAACAAAAATGAAGAATGCCTTTGATGGGTTTATTAGTTGACCGGACAGAGCTGAGGAAAGAAGCTCTCAGCTACAGGATATCTCAATAGAAATAACCAAAACTGAACAACGAGAAAAAACACTGAAAAAAACAGAATGAAAATAAAAGGCATGCAGGTTGAGAAAGAAGAAATAAAACTGTCTTTGTTCACAGATGACATGATCATCTATATAGAAAATCCTAAAAAATCCACAGAAAAACACTAGGAAGTAATAAGCGATCATAGCAGGGTTGCAGGATCTAAGGTTGATACACAAAAGTTCACTGCCTTCCTACACATCAACAATGAACAAGTGGAACTTGAAATTGAAAACACAATTAGCACCCAAATAAATGAAATACTTTGGTATAAATCTAACAAAGTACATACAAGATCTATGCGAGAAACCAGTAACTGTTGACCACTTGTACCTCTCCCACACTGTACCTTACACTCCCCTCTCCTAATTGCTACAAAAGACTCCTAAGTCATCTCCCTACTCCTACATTTGACCCATTCCTCTTTGCTCTTCATTGTAGCCAAGGTAAGCCTAAAATTAGATTCAGTTTCTCCTTTGTTCAAAACTCTACCTCGCTATGAGTAAAGCCAAAAAGTTCATAGTGGTCTCAAAGGGTCTGTGTTCTGGTCCCCCAAACACCTCCCTCATCTCACCTCTACCACTCTCCCCCAGGCTTCTTCTGCTCCAACCACATAGTCTCCTTGCTGTTCCTCAAACACGGTCCCATCCCAGGAGCTTTGAACTACTATCTCCTCTTCCCCCATCTATCTAGAAGGGTCACACTTCCTTCATGCCCAGTATCATTTTATAGGAATACCCTCCCTGAATATCCTGTAGAAAACAATAACAACCCTAATCACACATATTCTGCAACACTCCTCTCTTCCCTGTATTTTTTCAATGCACTTACACACAGTCTGACACTTGACATATTCTGTATTTGTGTATTGTCTGTCCCATCCCTCCTCCCAACTAGAATGTTAAACAGAGACTTTTGTCCAGTTTGTTCATTACTCTATCCTTGGCACCTAGAACTGTGACTGGCACAAAGTAGGTACACAAGTATTTTGTTGAATGAAAAAAAATACATAAGCCATCTAACACTGTTGATCTTTTATATTAAATAAAAACATTTCAAGACGAAAACCATTATCAATCATTTCTATGTTAATGTACCAGTCTAATTAACTAATTGCAGGCAGAATACTCAATTCAGTTTATCCATGACAAATCTTTTCTTCAACTTATTGTTTAAGCGTGGCATTTCAAACAATAACTTTATTGATAAACCCATTTTCTACTGACTTCTAGGACTGATAATTATTTACATAACAACTAACCAAGTAGCATGTCAAAAATCACAAACTGCCAGAAAATCAATTCCTATTCCTCAGAAAAGTCAAGAATAAAAATGGGTTTAAAGCACAGATTGGTAAAATTTCTACAAAGGGCTAAATAGTAAAAATTTTAGGCCCTTAGGGACATATGCATACATGGGACACAATCCCTGCCTTTTATTATAACTCTTTAATAACAATAAACATCATTTTTAGGTCCTGAACATACAGAAACAGACTATAGAACACAGTTTACCAATCCTGGCTCAGAGAAATGTCCTGAGTGCTTAGTCTGAGGTTTTGCAAATGTCCATGTACACCTAAGGAAGGCATTTAAAAACCCAATTATGAATAAGGCACAACAGAAAAACAGACCATTCTCCAATTTTTCCTGAGCTCTAAAAGCAGTATCTTGCATCTGGAGAACTTTTATTAGAATGAACATTTTTTATTAACACCCAAAAAACAAATAATCCAGTGAAGAAATGGGCAAAAGACATGAATAGGCACTTCTCCAAAGAAGACATCCAGATGGCTAACCAACACATGAAAAAATGCTCAACATCTCATCATCAGGGAAATACAAATCAAAACCACAATGAGATACCACCTCACACTGGTTAGAATGGCTAACATTAACAACTCAGGCAACAACAGATGTTGGTAAGGATGCGGAGAGAGAAGATCTCTTGCGCTGCTGGTGGGAACGCAAACTGGTGTAGCCACTCTGGAAAAGAGCATGGAGGTTCCTCAAAAAATTAAAAATAGAACTACCCTGGGGCGCCTGGGTGGCGCAGTTGGTTAAGCGTCCGACTTCAGCCAGGTCACGATCTCGCGGTCCGTGAGTTCGAGCCCCGCGTCGGGCTCTGGGCTGATGGCTCGGAGCCTGGAGCCTGTTTCCGATTCTGTGTCTCCCTCTCTCTCTGCCCCTCCCCCATTCATGCTCTGTCTCTCTCTGTCCCGAAAATAAATAAACGTTGAAAAAAAAATATTAAAAAAAAAAAAAATAAAAAAAAAAAAATAGAACTACCCTATGACCCAGCAATTGCACTACTAGGTATTTATCCAAGGGATACAGGTGTGCTGTTTCAAAGGGGCAGATGCACCCCACTGTTTATAGCAGCACTATCAACAATAGCCAAAGTACAGAAAGAGTGCAAATGTTCATCAACAGATGAATGGATAAAGAAGATGTAGTACACACACGTACACACACACACACACACACAACGGAGTATTACACGGCAATCAAAAAAATGAAATCTTGCCATTTGCAACTACATGGATGGAACTGGAGGGTATTATGTTAAGCGAAATTAGAGAAAGACAAACATCATATGACTTCACTCATATGAGGAATTTAAGATACTAAACAGATGAACATAAGGGAAGGGAAGCAAAAATAATATAAAAACAGGGAGGGGGACAAAACAGAAGAGACTCTTAAATATAGAGAACAGAGGGTTACTGGAGGGGTTGTGGGAGGGGAGATGGGCTAAATGGGTAAGCGGCATTAAGGAATCTACTCCTGAAATCACTGTTGCACTATATGCTAACTTGGATGTAAACAATAAGTAAATTCTATAAATTAATTAATTTTAAAAAATGAATGAATTAACGAACATTTTTTTAAGTATTTCAGAGCAAACCAGTAAGTAACTTCTAAATAATCTAATACTGAATTCCCTTCATAAATTAATGGTCAATTTTATGACATTTACAATAACTCTTAAAAAAATCTTTTTGAGTACCTCATACAGAAACATATTTTTAGACTTTTCAGGTAAGGTTTTTTGAAATGAGATCTGCAAAGGTTTAAAAATTTTCACCTGCCACAATGTTCCCAGAACGTGCCACAACCTTGAATCCATCAGCTACTTTGTCTACACTATCTCCGTGGGTAAGCAAAACAATTTCTTCCTTCTGAAGGCCCCTAAACATACAAAAAATAAAACACAACATACAAATGTCTTAGAGACATGATCAATGAGACCTTATGCTTTATTTTCCAGCTTTATTGAAACGTAATTGACATATGACACTGTGTAAGTTAAAGATATACAACCTGATGATCTGATATACACATGTATTATGAAATAATTACCACAATAAGGTTAGTTAACACATATCATTTAGCATAGGTGCCATTTTTTTCATCTATTTAAGATCTACTCTCTTAGCAACTTTCAAGTATACAATACTGTGTTAACTGTAGTCATCATTCCTGAACATTAGATCCCGAGAACTTACTCATCTTATCACTAAAGTTTGTTTTTTCCCTTTAGAAATACTAGCTCACCGTACATGTAAATCAAAAAATTTAGAAACATGTAACAGTGCAACTCTGCTGGAATTTAAATTTATTCTATGCATCATTAAAAAAAAAAAAATCAGGGGCGCCTGGGTGGCGCAGTCGGTTAAGCATCCAACTTCAGCCAGGTCACAATCTCGCGGTCCGTGAGTTCGAGCCCCGCGTCGGGCTCTGGGCTGATGGCTCAGAGCCTGGAGCCTGTTTCCGATTCTGTGTCTCCCTCTCTCTCTGCCCCTCCCCCGTTCATGCTCTGTCTCTCTCTGTCCCAAAAATAAATAAACGTTGAAAAAAAAAAAATTTTTTTTTAAATAAAAATAAATAAATAAATAAATAAATAAATAAATAAATAAATAAATAAAGTCAATGAGAGCATTAAACACCAAAAAAGGCAATCTGTTGGGGCGCCTGGGTGGTTCAGTGGGTTAAGTGTCTTACTTCAGCTCAGGTCATGATCTCACGGTTCAAGGGTTCGAGCCCCGCATCCAGCTCTGTGCTGACAGCTCAGAGCCTGGAACTTGCTTCGGATTCTGCATCTCCCTCTCTCTCTGCCCCTCACTTGCTTGTTTTCTATCTCTCGAAAAAATAAATGTAAAAAAAGTCAATCTGTAAAATTTAAAAACTGAAAAAATAAAGTTGGTGGTATAACCACACACATAAAAAATAATTTCAAGAAGCTACAAAATACTAATTTCAAAATTTTACCTATTAGGAAATATCTTAAGAACAAAAGGCATTTCAGAGAACTAAATATTCAGTAGTTTTCTACCAAAAAGTGATAGTACTAATACTGGTAGTATTATTTTGCAGCTAGAGAGTATAAATACATACATATCACAGGGTAAAATAAATATTAAATAATTAATATAATTAGGAATTGAGATTTTTAGCCTCACAGTAAGGAGATGCAAAATCAAAGGAGTTAGATAAAAACCCTATAAACATTCATTTTAATTGGAAATAAGAATGTACACTGATTTTGTTTTTTCTAAAAGAATACATTTTGACTAACTTTGTTCACTGAAAAGGCCTAGAAACAAAGACAACCCGGTAGCAATGTGTATCTCTACTTCTCATGCCAAACAAAGGCATGGATTAAAGGAAATGTCAGTAACATTTATCAAATGCAACGCATGGACTTTCTCTGACCCTGATTCAGACAAATCAACTATAAAAAGACATTTTTTATATTATGAGAAAATCTGAAAGAGGTCTGAATATTAAGAAGTTAAAAAAAATTAATTAAAAATAAAGCAAGAAGATAAAAGTATATTAAAGCCAAAACGATGTTTTGGGTTTACTAACTGCTGTCATTATTGTTGTTTAGGATTAATGAAGGGGAGTCCCAGAATTGTAGAATTAGAAGACAGAAAAACTTTAAATTTTAACCAGATCTTTAGATTTAAAAAAACCTCTTGCAGTATCATATACCACCATGACTCCTAAAATGGTTCCCAAGACTAGTCACTTGGGATACAGATGAATGTAAACAACAACCTCTCCATTATGAAATGGATAAGCACTGGATTTCAAATGTATTTTGGTAATGAATAGCTTCAGTTCATAAAATTATTTTGAGCCATTTGGCTGTTTTGAAAAATGATAATCTTTGAACAGACACACTTATTTTTGCTTTCCTCAAAATTAAAGAGGAGACAGCCATGGCCTGTTTTGTGTATCAACTGGGGTTATGTCTCTATTTCAGATAAAAATAAGTTGGATTTCAAAATTTCTGATCTGTCCAATTTGGAGAAAACTATTCATTAAGAATTAATTTAAGCACAAGGCAATGGAGCCTTTAAGAACCTTACACACAGTGTGATCAAAAAGAATGAAATCCTGCCATTTGCAACAACATGGATGGAACTAGAGTGTATTATGCTAAGTGAAATAAGGCAGAGAAAAATAAATATTGTATGATTTCACTCATATGTGGAATTTAAGAAACAAAACATGACCATAGGGGAAGAGAAGTAAAAATAAAACAAGATAAAAACAGAGAGGGAGGCAAACCCAAGAGACTCTTAAATACAGAGAACAAATTGAGGGTCATTGGAGGGGAGGTGAGTAGTAGGGTGGGCTAAATGGATGATGGGAAGTAAGGAGGGTACTTGTGACAAGCAACGGGTGTTATATGTAAGTGATGAATCACTGGGTTCTATTCCTGAAACCATTACTATACTAAATGTTAACTAATTCAAGTTCAAAAAAAAAAAAAAAAAAAAGAACCTTATAACAAACCCGTAACTAAAAATAATTAGCAGTTAAAAGAAATGATAACAAGGGGAACATAAGTGGCTCAGTTGATTGAGCAACTGACTTCAGCTCAGGTCATGATCTCATGGCTCGTGAGTTTGAGTTTGAGCCTGGAGCCTGCTTTGGATTCTAAGTCTCCCTCTCTCTCTGCCCCTCCCCTACTCATACTCTGACTCTCAAAAATAAATTAAAAAAAAAAAAAAAAAAAAAGTAACCGCATCATGGATAGACTTGTCTAATCACTATATTGTACCTTGAAACTAATGTGACATCGTGTCAACTATACTTAAATTATAAATAAACAGACTTCTTGGATTCACCAAAAAAAAAAGAAAAACAGGTTAACTCTGTATCAATCGATATCAGCCTGCACTTTACAGATTTACTGCAGTAAGGGGGAAATGTAGTTTTAAAGTAAAAAAGAAATTTAAGGGGCGCCTGACTAGCTCAGTCAGTAGAGCATGTAACTCTTGATCTGAGAGTTAAGTCTGAGCTTCATGTTGAGTGTACAGATTATTTAAAACATAAAAAAAAAAAAAAAAAAAAAAAGAAAAGAAAAGAAAAAGAAATAAAAATGAAACTTAAGTCAAAATGAATTAAGTGAGGGGGCCCTTGGCTGGCTCAGTCTTTGGAGCATGCAATTCTTGATTTTGGGGTCATGAGTTTGAAGCCCACATTGGGTGTAGAGATTACTTAAAAAAAAAAAAATCAAGAAAGTAAGTAACACTATTAATAGTCCACCAAAATGAGCTTTACCCAAAACACAGAAAAACCCAAAAAAGGAAAGTTTATGGTTCTTTAGAAAACTGAATGAAAACAGCATTTTTTTTTAAGTCAAGCAGAAGATAAATGATTCTAGGAAGCTATGAATAGCTCATTCACCTATCTTCAAATAGATTAGAGCTATAGCACCTTATCTATTATCGCCTAGCAACAAAATCAATTAATACATTCACTATATTAAAAGATAGTACACTAGGTACAGTTACGCTCAACACAGAGAAAGTGAGGAGGGAAACATAACACATATTTAGTAATGAGTCCAACAATTTGGCTGTTTGCTAAGTACCCAGCAAAAAACATGAAGGAAGAGATATACAAACACACGTGGCAGATGCAAGATAGTTTAAAACATTATCGATTTGCCACACCTGGCACACGAATGTTTAAAATCGTACCCCAAAGAGTAAAAAAGAAAAGCCATACATGTTAGCATCCCAGTCCACAACTCCAAACAGGAATCCAAGACTGCACAAGTGTTTTTAAATTAGGTCATAAGGGCTTTCACTATTCCTAATCAGCCTCCCCACCACCCTCTGCCATCCTGACACTCAAATGGAAAACAAATATGACAATTACACCGATGGCCACTAGGATGGCCTTAATTTCATTATTACAGATTCTCTAATTTTGAAGAGTAACAATCCCAACTTTAAATCAGGTACTCTACTAACCGTTCTTATTCATCTAAAAATATCTATAATACCTGAACAATGAGCATGTGTTGTCCACACTAATACTGAAGACTCCATCTTCTCTAACACTTTTTTTGTGCACAGTACCTCCAAATACCTTATTCATCATCTGTTCAAAAAAAGAATAAATTGACATTAATGTAAGTCAAAAGAAAATTACCCATTTTATTATGCTAATTTAGTAATTTATATTTCTTATTTTCAGAATATCTGCTATGTTTGCGCCCCAAAAATCAAAGACTTAGATAAATATAGATAACTTGGTATTATCATATAAAATTACACAGTTATTAAGAAGAATAGTTATAAAACAAAACTAGATTAGATATCTGACCTGAGGTTAATTTCTATTAAATACTGGCAGATTTTCCATTTAGTGTACTTTAATTCATCTGTTAAAAATGGAGGTTTAATACTTACATCTGAGTTTAATTTAAAAGCATTTTAAAAGGTACTCTGAGCTTAGAAAAAGAATAGATGATAGAAGAGCTGTGGTATTAAAACTAGACAGGTATAAATTTCTCCAAGCGATTTAATCTTTGGCCCCAAAGGAACAGTCTGAAAGCCTGCAGAAGGCTATGGTGTGGACACAGCGTAAGCAAGAATATCTGGTCTTTCAATTAAATACATTTGTACAAATCCCATACACCTACAGACTCTTATTTCAAACAGTCTCTTCATTCTGCCCCTCCTTGTGTCAATCAATTTTCTAATTTATCATTCACATTTGCCCAACCTCCTCCCCAACACCAAAAAAAATACACAAAAGATTTTTACAATCATTATTTCTGATTGAGGTAACCACTACAACTCATCTGGGTTTTTCTGTTCCACAACAGGTGTCATAAGATACCTGCCATACCCATGCAGGTTACAGGTTGACCCAGCTCCCAACAAAAAAGCAGGCAGAGGGCTAAATGTCCTTTCTTACAACGCACAGTGGAATATTCCTCAAAATCATCAGCAAATGCTGCCCTCTACATTCTCCTCTCAAGACATTCAAAATAAAACTTCCTGCAATAAAGGTTTGGGTTAAGCCCAAAAGAGAGAAAAAAAACAAAACTTGTTAACCCATTTAGCCCAAATTTCCCTAACTAAAAACCCAGGTATTAAACACTTTCTGCAGTACATTAACTACCACACAGTTTAGGAAACATTGCTACAGTCTAACCAGTCTATATTCTAGAGATCTACCAATGTCAGCTACTAAAATATAAATATGATTGTGTTAGTCCATGATTAATTTCTTCAATGGCTCTCTACCATCTACAGCAGGGTTGGTAAACTTTTCCTGTAAAGAGTAGGTATTTTGGTCTTTGCAGGCCCTACTGCCTCTGAAGCAACCATGCAATTCTTGCCATAGCATGAAAGCTACAGACAAGTATTGTCCACAGACAACACTTAAAGAAATGGATAGGGCTATGTTCCAATAAAACTTTATTTATGGACACTGAAATTTGAACTTCACTTAATTTTCACATCACAAAATGTAATTCTCTAAAAAAATTTTTATTTCAGGACATCTGGGTGGCTGAGTTGGTTAAGCATCCAACTCTTAGTTTTGGCTCAGGTCATGACCTCACAGTTCATGAGATACAGCTGCAAGTAGGGCTCTGTGCTGACAGTATGGAGACTGCTTGGGATTCTCTCTCCCACTCACTCTCTGTCCCTCACACCCAAAATAAATAAACATTAAAAAAAAAAACCACACAGTTTAAAAAAATTTATTCCAAGTATTTGAAACCATAAAAACTGGGGCACCAGGGTGGCTCAGTTGACTGAGCAACCAACTCTTGATTTCAGCTCAGGTCATGATCCCAGGGTCATGAGATCGGCCCCGGGGGTTGGGGCTCTGTGCTGAGCATGGAGCCTGCTTAAGGCTCTCTTTCTCTCATTCTGCCCCTCTCTCTGGCTCATGCTAAAATAAACACATAAATAAAAGTAAAAAATAAATAAAAACACAGAAACTATTCTTAGCTTGCAGGTCATACAAAGAGGCAATGGGCCAGATGTGGAGGCAGGCCACAGTTTGCTGACCCTCTGTCTATAGGATAAAGTCCAAGTCGCTTATATTACACAAAAAGCTTTCATTACATGGCCCCTGTCTAGTATCACCTCTCTTCCCCACCCCCACTTCTCTACTCCAGCCAAACAAGTGTAACTGCCAAAACAATGAGACCATGTGTTCTCCCCCACGTCTTCAGATTTCTTCACAGTCCCAGAGGCCTACCAAAGCATGTGGCCCAAAGCAGTCATTAAAATTTGCTGAATGAAAAATGCTGTCTTTCATATACTCAGTGAACCTTGTGCACCTCTACCTCCTTTAATTTGCCGTTCTTAATTAGAAGACAGCTGAATGATCAAGAAAACTAAAGCTGTTCAAACTCAACACAAATTAAAAGTTCACAAAACCTAAATTAAATGCTTTTACAAAGCCAAAGGCTTGCCCTAAAATTTGAAGTTATCTTACCTGTTGAGAAGGCTTTCATGTTTGTTTGGTTTTTTTCTTGGGGGGGGGGGGTGCCGTTCCTGACTACACTACTTAAGGTTAAAATGCAAAGAGCTGACAATCAGTTAAGCTTGTGTTTGTGAGAAGGGGGGATAACTTTACCTATAATAAAACAATTTGTTTTCTTTTTAAATTTTTGTTTTAGTATTCTGACTTAAGGAAATGGTTTTCAGTATGGATTCCTCATAACCCCAATGTCATAAACGCCTCAAAAGAAACTCATGCAGTACTCCAGATCTACTGCCCCAATCAGATCAGCTCTTGTCTTGCCAGTTTTACAACAAGGGTTAGATTTGGGAGACAGAAAGGGAAGGATACTCCCTTTTAATAGAAGTAATTTGACAAAACCTCATGGAGTGTGTAAAGAAGCCAAACACTTGTAATAAAGATGTTTCTCAGGCTGCAAAAAAAAAAAAAAAAAAAAAAAAGGAAAGAAAGAAAGAGAAAGAAAAAAAGGATAAAAACAGAAACCAAGTGAAATTACAACAGTGAAGAGGCAAGTCACAATCTAGAAGGTATCTGCTATATGTATTTGGCTAATGTTTAGTAACCATCATATACAAACACAGTAAAATAAAACACTGTAATAGAAAAATGGGCAAAAATCATTAACATGCTTCTATACTAAAGCAGACACTACTGGCAAATAAACATACAAATCTTACAATAATAAGGAAAATGAACATTAAGACTACAATGTGATCCCATTTAATGCCTCTTCAGATTGGCAAATAAAACAAGAAATCTGACAATGTTAAGGCTTGGCAGGAATATAGAGCACAAGGAATTTTCACATACTGCTGCAGGAATGTAAATTGGAGGGAAATACTACTAGTAAAGCTGAGATTCAGCATTTCAGTTCATGGCTGCCCTAGAGAAAAGTTAGAGTATGCAGAACGCCAAAAGACAAGTACAAAAATATTCATGGCAGTATTGTCTGTAATAGCAAAAAATTGGAAAAAGACCAGCAATACCAATAGTGAAATGTATAATTAATCTGTGCTATTCAAACAAAAAATTCAGCAGTGAACATGAGTAACTTACAATTAAATGTATTAACATGCAGAATTTCATTTATATAAAGATCAATGGGCAACCTAAATAACATTATTTAAGGATATAAGCTTATGTCTAAAGCTGTAAGGAAAAGAAAGAATGAATAATAAAATTCAGGAAAAGTGCTGCCTCTGGTAGGAAAAAAACATGAATGGAGAAAAGTATAAAGAGAGTTTCAAAAGTTGTACTAATATTCTATTTCTTATGCTGGGTGGAGAGTAATAGAGATAAATGGAGCAACGAGCAGGACTAACTTTTTTCTTCTCAAGCAAAGAATTACCAGAAAGCAATTAGAAAGTCTCTGACAAGAGAGTCTCAAGAATGGGAAAAGATGGTACATAAAATAGTGAAATTACTAAAATTTCAGAATGCTGTTGGGGGCAAAAGTACATCCCAGAGTGAGACCTTTGGTGCTAAACTTACCCAGCTAATAGCCATTAAGAAATATCAGTCAGTCCTTTATAGACCGCTTATTAGCTAGATGTGCCATCTATACCAGTATTTTATGGAAAGACGATTTTTGTCTAAAGACCAAGATCAGCCTATTCCATTGTCATGCTATGTAAGTTCAGAGGACATAAAGGCAGATTGTTGTACACATTTAACCTGAGCAGGCCTGGCTCTGGCTACAATAAAGATCCCTAATGAATAACAGAAAAACTAGGCCTCACAGTTATATGAGGGACTGGCATAAGGGAGAAACAGTCACTGGCACTTAAATTAAGGCAACATTTTCCACATGTATTTCACTGTAAGTGGGTCCTGAAAAAAGGTATCTATGAGAGTCTTCCTTACAGAATGTTATAATACCTCTCAATATACTAAAAAACACTTAAGTTGTGCTGTATGATTAATACTGACTACTCTGGCATGGAAAATCAATGATGTAAATACATCCTACAGCGAAGATATATTTAAAAAAAAAGAGTCATCCAAATATCAACTAAATCAAGATGCAGGCTCTTCTAAGAAAATGCATTTATTAGAATATTACATAAGAAAATCTAAAAATAAGTTATTAACCAAGTGAAATTCATAATCACCACTTGACATTTCAGAGAACATTAACGGGAAAAAGAGCCTTTTACCAGAAAATGTTTGTTGCATAGAGAAGAAAATATCTATTATAGCCTTTGGACTCTGTATGTCACATATTTGTAGTGATCAGTATTTCCTCTAAATCAAAGTAGAAAACTGTAACAACAATGAGCAAGAAATGAAATCTGGTAAAGCTGTTTAACAGACCGATGATTCCTAATATTCTGCTCTTGTATCAAGCATAGAGATAATGAAACATTCACATTTTTTAATAATTTATTTTTTAATTTATATCCAAGTTAGAATATATTCACTCTGATTTATATTTTTTTATTTTGTGAACATTGATTTATATTTTTTTTACTTTGCTGAATACTCCAGAGATAGCTAAAAGAGAATATACTGGTCTGCTCACTTTCTACCTTTTAAACAGCCTCTTTCTGTACAATATTCATATTAAAGCATAAAGGTTTCAATCAGATTGTTTTAAAAAAAAATGACTCCCTCTGTTTTGCCCACTTACTAAAATTTCAAATTATCTTCAGTCCAAAAACTTAAAACAACTCGGTCATTGGGAGAAAGAACACATTGTCTTAATTATTAAGCTACACATACAAGTAATCAAAAATTAATAGGCAGTTCTCAATAATCAATTAGGGAGGAACAGAGTATCATGGGGAAGTAAAAAGCAGTATCTGAATTAACACCAATTCCATTTGGTTAATCAATGGATTAACTCTCACAATTAGATTAATTCCACTTGTACTCCGACCCTGTCCTCCCTTCCACTTAAGGTGGGCAAAAGGGAAGAGATGAAGACAATTCACAAGCAAGTGAATCTAGTCATCATATTTATTTGGCTATTCTTATCATAGCAGAGAATTCTGAGTTTAACAAAAAAGTATCTTGCTTCTGACACTAGAAAAGTCAAAATACTGTAACATATCAATTAATAATTATTACTCAGGGAATATTTTCCCAGCTAACTCAATTTTCAGATGACATGGTTAAGTAAGACACACTGTTAAAAATTATCTCAATTAGAAAATCATGTTGCTTACAACCACTAGGGATAACTTTTAAAAAAAAATTTTTTTTGACATTTATTTATTTTTGAGAGAGCACAAGCAGGGGAAGGGCAGAGAGAGAGGGAGACACAGAATCCAAAGCAAGCTCCAGGCTCCGAGCTGTCAGCACAGAGCTTGATGCGGAGCTCGAACTCACAAACCATGATATCATGACCTGAGCCGAAGTTGGACACAACCGATTGAGCCACCCAGGTGCCCCAGGATAACTTTTCTTAATTTATTTCTATTCCCACCTCGTCAGTAAATAGACCGTATTGAACAAATCATTCTTTGCTAAGTGAGAATTTAGCAGGTTCTGGTTCATTATCTTCCCATCATCTTATTTAGTAATCACATTCTACTAGTCTAATAAACCTATACTACCTAAAAATAAAGTAACCAAAGAAGTACCAAAGCAGCCAAAATAGATTTCTAAACACCTAACTCATAAAAGAATAGCTTATGTCTACACCTCAATCCCTATTTATTCTTGTTTTTGATACAATTCCAAGGTGTATATTAATAACACAGTGGAGACACTTGGCAGACACCATCTTAACAAAATAATCAAAATTAACATTGTCTGTCATGGCACACACAGACATCGATCGGGTGCCTCCTAGTTAGATACTCTGAGAAGAGCACGGCATCACTTCTATGGTACTCCTGCCAAAGAAAATAAATAAATAATAACCTAAATCTAACAATGCAGAAACAGCAAATAAACCAAAATTGAAGCATCATCTACAAAGAACTGGAATATCCTTTTTTTTTTTTAATCTGTCAAGAGATTAAAGAGAAGAAAAAGACTGAGGAATGGTTCCAAAGTAAAGGTGTCTGATAATAAGAAACATGACAACTAAATATACATGGTCCTGGTTTGGATCCAGGACTTATAAGGGACATTAATGAGACAAACAGTGCAATGTAAATTCACTCTGTGGATTAGATGCACAAGTGAATCAATGTTAACTTACGGATTTTATTATTTGTACTGTGGTTACACAGAAGAGAGCCCTAGCCCTTAGGAAATACAACAAGTAACAGGATATCATGTGTGCAACCTACTCTCAAAGGTTAAAAGTGTCAATAGTAAGGGAATTGAGTAAAAATACATAGAAGCTCTGTGTACTATTTCTGTAACACGTAAATCTGAATGTCTAAGTTTATTTATTTTTTTAATGGATAGTGTTATGTTATATGCAGTAATATAGCTGTTTTTTTCTGAAAAGAGATATCCACTCAGGTCAATTCTGCCATGCTATTGTAGCAATTTATAAACCCTCGTAATATGCACAAATTAGCTCATACAACTAAATATCCTACATAGTCTAAAGACAGAAAATACTAATACAGTAAGAGTCACAGGATAAAATTAAGTCAATTCTTAAGGCAAATTCATCGATGTACCTGCATGCCATAGCAAATTCCAAGAACAGGCTTGCCAATCGTGAATATGGCTGGATCAAACCAGGGAGCATCTTCTGCATACACAGAATTAGGGCCTCCAGAGATGATAATAGCACTGTAGATTTAAAGAAGAGAGTCAGTGAAGAATCTCTAACAGCTGATTTTTTTCTTTTCTTTTCTTTTTTTTTTTTTTTTTTTTTTGAGAGAGAGAGAGGGAGAAAGTGCATGAGCGGACGAGAGAGGCAGAGGGAGAAAGAGAATCTCAAGTAGGCTCCACGCTCAGTGCAGAGCCTGATGACAGGCTCAATCCCACAACCCTGGGATCATGACCCGAGCCAAAATCAAGTCAGACGCTCAACCAACTGAGCCACCCAGGCGCCCCCTGTTATACAAAGTCTATATTTTCTCTCCTTTGAAGCACTGAGGGAGACTCAATACAGATTCAGGGATTATATTATGTTTTCAGTATATTATAGCAAATCCAGCCTCCTACACAGCTTAATCATTTTTACTCCACTGCAATGTGTTAAAATCTATCATTTCAACATTCACTTGTTAATAAGTACGAACTTCAAATACATAAATACTAATATTTGTATCTGTGAAAATTTAGCATGAATTTGTTTTGTCTTCTTCATTCATGAAGGAAGTAAATGAAAATGCTAAAGGGAGAAAGAGAAAATCCAGATCTTCTGGGACCCAAGGAGTAAAGCACATCACAGAAAGACCCTAGATGACTCAAAGCAAGATACATCAAAGGATGACAGAATATGAATAATAACCTATGTTGGCTGAAAACCTGTCCAACATTCCCAACAGTTTTACCTAAGACCCAAGAAAAGGAACTAACATGTGACTTTTGCCCGCATGGCATTCTCTCAGGTCAATATGATAACTTCACTATATTACAATTTACAGAGCATTCTATAGGTTAACTTGGGAGTCGAACTGTTATTATGAAAAAGGCTGCAAACTGAGGCCTATGCTTCTCACCTGGCCACTGACAGATCCAATTTGGCCTTCAGAATTCACTCCAAAAATTTAGAACATTTTAATATTGAAAATTTTACATAAAAATCTGTATTTCTGGGTTTTCTTTAGGAAGGGTGGAGGTGGGGGGGTGGAATCTGGCAGCACCTGACCTTCACTCTCACATGGCTACAAATAACCAGAATCAGAGAGAGACCTGCACCTCCAGTAAAGATTTAATTGTATAATAAGTTGCTAAAGGAGCACTTGGGTGACTCAGTCAGTTAAGCACCCGTCTTCGGCTAAGGTCATGAACTCCTGGTTCGGTCCGACTTCGGTTTGGTCATGAACTCACAGAGTCCTGCACTGGCTCTATGCAGACAGCTCAGAGCCTGGAGTCTGCTTCAGATCCTGTGTCTCCCTTGTTCTCTGCCCCTCCCTACTTGTATTCTCTCTCTCTCAAAACTAAGCGTTAAAAAAAATTTTTTTTAATGCATAAGCTAGAATTCTATAAAATATACTTAGTAATCAAGACCTCTAAAACTGCAATATGTTATAGTTAGTTTTATAAAACATAACCACCATGGGACTGCCCAGCATCCTTCAATAATCTGCTAAACATCTCAGGACTGCAAGATTCTTTTTTTTTTTTTTTAATTTTAATTTTTTTTCATGTTTATTTATTTTTGAGAGAAAGCGAGACAGTGTGTTAGCGGGGGAGGGGCAGAGAGACAGGGAGACACAGGATCCGAATCAGGCTCCAGGCTCTGAGCTGTCAGCACAGAGCCCAGCACAGGGCTCAAACTCATGAGCCAAAGTTGGCCACTTAACTGAGGGAGCCACCCAGGTGTCCCAGGACTGTAAGATTCTTAATACTATTAAAAAGAAAAGGTAATGGACTTAGTCAAGGATGAAACTCAAGGAGTACTTAAGCCAATTATGAAAATTCTTATCTCAGTAACTCTCAAGAAGAGCTAATCACTCATTCTGAGCCTTCTATTTCTACTCTGCAATTATTTTGAAACTAACTTGCAATTACAAAACCCAATAAGCCATAAGGCATTCCAGATACCAATTTTAGGTAACAAGCAGGTCAAACTTCCGAAAACAAGGTGAAGAGGTCTTTCCTGTCATAATACTAATATTTTACAAAAAGGGTGATCAAAAAGATCTCTCAGAAGAAAGGATTATAGTAATCAAAGCCACAGTGCTATAGTTCCTATACTCCTATACAGAAAGAACCTCTAGACACAAGCAAGACCTAGCAATTGTTTATGATGGTGGGGAGAGGGCAGGAAAAACAGTTAGCATTCTATTGCCAAGTATTTGGCTACCCTATTCTTAAATATTCAGCCTAGGTTAGTTTGCTGGAGAGTGTTTGTTTGTTTGGGTGAGGGGAATGAAGGAGCTTAGATATGACAGAAGGAATTCAGAATTCTTGCACCATTTTTTGATTCCCTAAAACTGGTTCTCACTGGCAAACAGAGACAATTGCATTAGATAAACCCAAGGGTCTCTTCTTACTCTAAAAATTCTACAGTTTAAAAGACAGAACTGTTTTTAACTGTATTCTAAGACTAGTACACAGTTAAATTTAAACCTGTCTTTTCTGATGTCCAATTCACTCTATTTCAGAAACACCACTCAGGATAAACACGTCTATGAAGTCTTTAAAAGTTGAACATTTCTCTAATGGAAAAAAATTATGTTTTTAAGAAAAATTAAACATCTTGTATTTGGAGGAAACATAGCATTAATGTTTAAGAGCCTATCAAGGTTACAAATGGCAGTTGCTTGCTTCTGGCAACACTTTTAGTAAGGAAAAAACATTAATTACATGAGAAAAGGCATAGCATTAACCAGAAATTGTTAAAGGAAGAGACTATATAGAAGTTGGCTGTCATTTTGACTAGTTATGAGCATGTAAGCTGTTGAATTAGAACTTATATTAGACTTGAGAAATCTTCATATTTTAGAAACTTAGTCTCTTGGGATAGGAAGCAAAAGAGACTCACTGGACACAGAATTCTTCTCATTTAGGTATTCTAGCCACTGTATACATTCCTTTGATCAAATGCTCTGGGATGAATGAAAGAATGACCCTATTACCCAAATTCAAGTATGACCCCAAAATCCTATAAAATATAAAATATTCAAATGAAAGGTTCTTGTAACGGTGCAATTAAAATTAAGTCAATCTTTTTAATTGAAAAACAAACAAACAAACAAAAAAACAAATTGGGGTGTCTAGGTGGCTTAGTCGGTAAAGCATCCAACTTTGTACCAGATCATGATCTCTTGGTGTGTATGAGCCCCATATCAGGCTCTCTGCTGTCAACACACAGCCAGCTTCAGATCCTCTGTCCCCTTCTGTCTGTCCCTCCCCTACCTATGCACTCTCTCTCTCTCTCTCAAAAATAAACATTAAAAATAAGTAAAAATAAAATAAACTACGAATATGGTTTTTCAGAAAATAAAATTTCCTTTTTTTTAAATCAGAACCATGGAAAATTTCTTGTAAAACCACTGCATGTCTTACAGTCATTTAAAAAATTCACTGTCCAAGCAAATTAATAAAAATCTCCTACAATCTAAGCTCAATCTCCTTAGAAAACATAAGTGAAAAGTCTACCGGAATCCTTGCTCTTTTATAGCAAATGCTGGTGTTTCCAAGGGGAAGATTTCCGACTGCACGAACAGTTCTCGTACTCTTCGGTCTATGACTTTCCCATACTGGGCACCAGCATCCAGAATGACAACAGCTCCTTCATAGTGGTGGCAGCCATCCTTAAGGTCTCCTCCAGCATTCTCCAGCTGCAAATATTAAGACAAATGTCTGCTTAATTATGAAAAGTAGAGCTATTTTAAAAAATAGTGGTCACTATCAGCTCCAAAAACACACAGAAACAAAAAACTTAGGACTTTGAGTTGCCAATTCAAAGCACTTCTTTCAAAGGGAAGATTTTTCAGGTCGCCTGAGTGGCTCAGTCGGTTAAATGTCCAACTTTGGCTCAGGTCATCTCACGGTTCTTGAGTTCAATCAAGCTCCACATTGGGCTCTGAGCTGACAGCTCAGAGCCTAGAGCCTGCTTCAGATTCTGTCTCCTGCACTTTTGCCTCTCCCCCGCGCTCGCTCACACACACACACACACACACACTCACTCACTCTTTCTCTCTCTCATATAACATTAAAAAAAAATTTAAATGGAAGATATTTATACATATCCATACATGGACATACATAAACACTTTAATAAAAGCTACCATTTATTGACTACCTGATATAATCACTTTATGCATAAAAGTATTAAGTGTATTATCTAATAGGGTGGGCCTACAACAGTTGTGCCAAAATACAGTCCTGGTTTATGCCTGTTACACTGGCATTATTATTAAGAATGCCCCCTTTGAATCTCAAAAGCATCCTAGCTTGAACAATAAATAATTATATGGTCATCCTATCTAACAGTCACAGCATTCCTATGAAGGATTTTCTGATGAGGAACTGAAAGTTTGCAGCCAGAGTTCAGCATGCTCAAACTCACTTCATCAGAGTATTTTTGTATTACCCGAGGAAATGCTATATATGTGCATCTAACCCTTAACATTAAAATTTTTTTTAATTTTTTAATCTTACGTCAAGTATATGTTGATAACGCTTTTCTTGAAAGCAATTTGGCAAAATGTAAAATTTTTAACTATATATGCTGAAATAGTTACCAGGAACTGGCTTCAAATAACGCAGGAGTAGGTGGGTATGGCTGAAACAAGACTGCCTATGCACTGAAATCACTGAAGTTAAGAAAAGTACAGTGTTCATTTTAGTCTATTCTCTATTCTGTTTTTGTATATTAACATAAGAAAAAACTTTAAAAAGTGTTTGTACTCTGGAAACCCACTTGTAGGAAGCATATATAATCCCATTTTAAAATATTTTACCATGTAAAAAAGAATGTATGTGCATGTATGAAAAAGGACATATGGACATAATATAGACAGATTTATACAAAAAAATATTAACAGAGGTTGTATCTGAGTAATGAGCTACAAGTGATTTAAAATTTTTCTTTCCTGTGGTGCCTGGGTGGCTGAGTCGGTTAAGGGTCCAACTTCTGATTTCAACTCAGCTCATGATCTCATGGTTCAAGAGATCGAGCCCCGCAACACACCCTGCTCAAAGTGCAGAGCCTGCTTGGGGTTCTCTCTCTCTTCCTCTCTCTCTGCCCCTCCCCTGCATGGTCTCTTAAAAATAAACTTTAAAAATAATAAAAATTTTCTTTCCTTGTAACTCTTCAGTACGTTTTAAAGGTTTATAATAAACATTTCTGAGTTCTTCCCCCTCCAGTTGTAAAATGTGCACATAAAAAAGCATAAGCCAGTCCTTCAGACACTTCTGTAATCCTTTCCATCCCTCTTCCCTCTCCATTTATGTGAAAAAATAAATGCAGACCTCACAACTTCACAAACACTTCTCCTGCAGTAATGAAAAAAGCAACAATCACAGCCATCTACAAAGGATTTGCGAGAAGGACCAAACCACAGGCCAGAAAGGATTATTCAGATCAAAACAATGAATATTTTAATCATACGAATACTGAACAATGTAGAAAAATCAGATCACAGAAAGAAGTTTATAGAATATACTAGAGTGAAAGAAATGCTAAAACTTTTTCCTTTTAGATCTTTGCCCTTAAGACTATACACACGCAGGTGCATACACACTACTCTTTAAGGCATTTGTCTTAATGGGGCGCCTGGGTGGCTCAGTAGGTTGAGCGCAGCTCAGGTCATGATCTCACCGTTTGTGGGTTCAAGCCCCAAATGGGCTGACTGCGTCAGCACAGAGCCCGCTTCAGGTCCTGTGAGTCTACCTCTCTCTGCCCCTCCCCACTCATGCTTGCACACGCTCACGCTCTCTTTCCCTCTCTCTCTTCTCCCTCTCTCAAATATAAACAAACATTTAAAAAAATTTTTTTTTAATTATTTGTCTAAAATTCCTTAATCTCAATTGGGGCGCCTGGGTGGTTCAGTTGGCTCAGCATCCAACTTCGGCTGAGGTCATGATCTCACAGTTTGTGAGTTTGAGTCCCGCAGTGGAACACATGCTGACAGCACAGAGTCCACTTCAGATCCCCTCTCCCCCTCTCTACCTAATTTTGTCAAGAATCGAAAGTGTTTTTTGAATGACCGCTTGGTTATTGTGTAAATTTCTCAGATTTCAGTCCCTTTATCATGGTCATAATTTTTTACCAAATCCAAGTACTAACCTGTTTTTTTACACTGCAGAGTTCTCGCTTTGCATGATTCTGACACGCACAAATTTCAGTCACCACTGTTTGTATCAAAGTTCAGTTAACTAACACCAGTCTGAGCCACAACATGGCTCAAATTTCAGTTACCATATATTAACTGTAATTACACAAAGTACAAACTTCGTTACCAGCTCTTCAATCCACAAATTTTCACATAAATAACAAACATTATGACGAGTGACTGATACGTCCTTTCTTCCAAAGTTTATTGGCAACTGGTCACTGCAAAACAAAAAAGCTAGAGTACAGCTGTGTTACCTCCTTGTTGCCCAGTGATAAATCCACATAACATTTTACTCCTATGGAAAATCCAAAGAGGGGACTGACCAATAAAGATGAAAGTGCAGCAGGGGCACCTGGGTGGCCCAGTCAGGTAAGCGTCCGATTTTTGGTTTCAGCTCAGATCATGACCTCACAGTTCATGGGTTCAAGCCCTGCATCAGGCTCCACACTGGCAGTGCAGAACCTGCTTTGGATTCTCTCTTCTCTCCTTCTCTCTCTGCCCTTCCTCCCCCCTCAAAATAAATAAATAAATGTTTAAAAAAAAAAAAAAGAAAGAAAGTGCAGCAAAGAAATGAAAAGTGACACTAGAAGTGAAATATGAATCCAGTGTAAATGAAGCTGTGGAAGAAATTGCTGGCCATGACGCTGTTGACACTGCTGTGGTTTGTGTGCCTCTTGGTTAGATGTGCAGCCAGAAGAACTTGGTGAAGGTAAACTTACCACCACCGATGAGGAAAGTGACTATGTTGAAAAGGATGACAATGTACCAGAGAAAGTGACCCAAGGAAAATACTTCACATTAAAGAAACTCTTGGAGATACTTCATGACATTTCAAAGTGTAAAGGATAAAACGTCAAAAGCCATCAAGGCACAGAAAAGATGCAAAGAGAAGCAATATTTAAACTACTCTTAATCAGTATTTTACAAAGAAAACATAAGTCTCACTGTGTCTAATGCTTTAAGTTATTTGAAAGGGCAGTTTCAGTATTTTATTTCTCTATACTTCTATAATTAACGTAAAATTAATGTTTTGACAAAAGATTTTAAAGGTCATAAAATCACTGTAATCTTCCCACTGATTAAAATTGCTTTGCATGATTTAGTTTGCACAACCATTTTTATGGTCGTTTTACTATTATACAGTGAGGACTATCTGTACTTCTTTAAATCAACTAATTTAAAAGAAAAATGTACACTGTTCCCTCATCAACTTTTGAAAATGTTTAATCACATGACATCAGAGGTCACTGAGGAAATACTGAATCCTTGCCTCATTTCTACCTCGGCTATCAACGTGTCTATATCCAGCACAAATCTTCAACAACTCAGGGAAAAGCAAAAAGATCACCAGTAATGAAAGCAAAAGTTCCTTTCCCTCAAAACCTTGATTCTATTTACTACTACTTCACACAGAGTTGTAAAGTTTGATAATTAAACTTCCAAACTTAACAGATTAGAAAAAGGACCCTAATGAGAAAAGAAGTTGTCAGTCACATCAATAGTAGAGACAAATGAAATTCAACACTACACAACAGAGAACTTTATTATACCTATTTGTAAAATCTATTAAGTAAATACAAAAGCCCCTCTCAACTCACCTGATGTCTATCATTTTATCTTATCATGATGACATTTTTTAAAACATCAATAATACTAAGGGAAAAAACAAACCTATCAGTACCCTAATTTAACAATAAGACAAAAGAATCTAGAGATTCTCATAAGGTAGAGATGGTATCATTTTTGTATCTTCCTGAATTCCCACGTATCACTGAACAACTAGATAGCAAAACGAAACAGTAAATGACAAGATATTCTCCCAAGAATCCCAAAATACAAGCTTGTGGCAACAAACTACAATAGTCATAAACTCTGGTGTTAAACATTTATGTGGGAAACAACCTAGCTTCAGTGAAGAACTTGAGAATAGGACAATTCCAAAAACAATCAACAGATATTAGTTAGAAAGCACAGGCCAATTCAAGAACAGCAGCTGCACTGGGAGGTGTGAGAACTCCATCCAATAGTGCATGGGTAGTAGGAGACCCAAGGTAAGGCTTAAACGGGTGGAAGGAATTTAATACCCATGAACCTTATAAACTAATGGGCCAGGGCTCCCTTGTAGGACAAGGCTCACAAATGAGGAGCAACTGCTGGGAGCAGAATCAAAATTAAGCAGGACAAGGACAAGGAGGAAGGAAAATAGAAGGGCCAAACTACAGTGGGGGGGGGGGGGGGGGGGGAGGATCAGAGCAAGGAATCCTGAGAAAACAATCTGCCATAATTTTAACAGAAGAAAGAGCCCTATAAAGTTACGAAAGTTTTTTTTAATTTTTTTTTAACGTTTATTTATTTTTGAGACAGAGAGAGACAGAGCATGAACGGGGGAGGGGCAGAGAGAGAGGAAGACACAGAATCGGAAGCAGGCTCCAGGCTCTGAGCCATCAGCCCAGAGACCGACGCGGGGCTCGAACTCGCGGACAGTGAGATCGTGACCTGAGCTGAAGTCGGACGCTTAACCGACTGAGCCACCCAGGCGCCCCTAAAGTTACGAAAGTTTTATGAATCAAGATTCCATCTAAAAACTCAGGAAAATTAAATTCATATAAAAGAGAAACAGAAATTACACAAGTCAAATCCCATACAAAATTACTAAAAGTAAAAAAGAGAGTAAGGAATAAAACAACATCCCTACAAGAGCAAGCTGAAAAGAGAAACAGATCAAAACTGGAAAGTACCATTTTAATTTTTAAAAAATGTTTGTTAACTTTTGAGAGAGAAAGAAAGAAGAGAGTGGGGGAGGGGCAGAAAGAGAGAGACAGACAGACAGATGATCTGAGGCGGGCTCTGACCTGACAGCAGAAAGGCCGATGCCGGGCTCGAACTCACAAACCATGAGATCATGACCTGAGCCAAAGTTGGAGGCTTAACTGACTGAGTTACCCAGGCACCCCTAAATGAACTAAAAATTATTAAGGAAATTATACAAGGCATAAAAGAACACGACTCAAAATTAGACTTTGAAACCAGAATGACCAATCTCAACACATACTTTTTTTATTTAAATTCCAGTTAACATACCATGTAACATTCGCTTCAAGTGTACAATATAGTGATTCAACACTTCCATACAATACACAGTGCTTATTATCATAAGTGCACTCCTTAATCCCTATCACCTATTTCACCCATCCCCCACCTACCTCCCCACTGGTAACCATCTGTTTGTTCTCTGTAGTTAAGAGTCTGTCTCTCGGTTTGCCTCTCTTTCTTTTTTTCCTCTTTGGTCGTTTTATTCCTTAAATTCCATATATGAGTGAAAACATACGGTATTTGTCTTTCCTGATTATTTTGGTTAGCATAATACTCTCTAGCTCCGTCCACATCATTGCAAGTGGAAAAATATGGAACACCTCATATATTTTTATGTCATCCTTGCACAGGAGCCATGCTAATCTGCTCTGTACCAACACATATGCTTAACAAAATTATAGGACTTTAAAGAAAAAAAACTTTCAATATTTTGAATAAAAAAGCACACGATTTATAATTCATCCAACTATACATTTGTTGTGTGTAGTTTTCTGTGCCCATGTTTTATTTTACAATAAAAAGATTTTTTTTAATAAAAGGGAACTAGCATTTACTTCACACCTAGTATTTCATGTGCTTTACATGTTTTCTTATTCATAATGGTATGCGTTTCTATTTTACAGATGGAAGAATGAGACTCAGATACTATGTCACTTGCGTAGGGAAACAATGGCAAAAGCAGGATGTAAATGCAGGCCCTTTCAAACCCCAAAACAATCAGCACTACAGAAGGAAAGTGGGTAAATATGCATTGTATTTGGGGTGCCTGGGTGGCTCAGTCGGTTAAGCTTCGACTTGGGCTTAGGTTATGATCTCGCAGTCTGTGAGTTTCAGCCCCGTGTCGGGCTCTGTGCTGACAGCTCGAAGCCTGGAGCCTGTTTCAGATTCTGTGTCTCCCTCTCTTTCTGTCTCAAAAATAAATAAACATTAAAAGAAAAAAAAATTTTTTTAAATATGCATCTTATTTTTGGAAGACTACCTTCATTTTATTTTTTATTATTTTGGTACTTAAAGGAAGTAAGCTTTATTACTTTAGAAAGATTGCTTTCATAAATGAAATAATGTTCCACTGGTACCTGAGAAAAGTAGTATTATACCACATAAATGATTTTGGAAACTGGATTTCATCAGTACTAAACTTATTCAGGTAGTTGTCCTTCAAAAAAGACATTTTAGGGGGCACCTGGGTGGCTCAGTCAGTTAAGCATCCAACCTCAGCTGAGGTCATGACCTCATAGTTCTTGAGTTTGAGCCCCACATTGGGCTCTATGCTGACAGCTTGGAGCCTGGAGTCTGCTTCAGACTCTCTCTCTCTCTCTCTCTCTCTCTCTCTGACCCTCCCTGACTTGTGCACGCACTCTCACTCTCTCTCTCAAAAGAAAAAAAGAAAAAAAAAAAGAAAAAAAAAGACATGTTAGGAGCCTTCAGTTGCCAAAATAAAAGTTTTAGGGTTAAAGATATTTTGAACAACCCCTCCCCCCCACACACACACACACACATTTTAGTCATCTGGGATATTCAACTACCCAGAATAATCCTTTCATTACCAAAAGGCTACTGGAAGTTTGAACATATTTACTTTTTTAATCTCACTACACCTATACTCTGGAAAAAGTGCACATCTTCATAAAATTATCCAACACCTTAGGTACTTTAGAAATGTCAACAGGGGCACTTGGGTGGCTCAGTCAGTTAAGTGTCCGACTTCGGCTCAGGTCATGATCTCACGGTTTGTGAGTTTGAGCCCCACGTCGGGCTCTGCGCTGACAGCTCGGAGCCTGGAGCCTGCTTCGGATTCTGTGTCTCCTTCTCTCTCTGCCCCTCCCCCACTTGTGCTCTGTCTCTATCAAAAATAAATAAATGTAAAAAAAAAATTTTTTTTTAAAGAAATGTCAAAAGAATTAACTGAAGGTTTTTCATAAGAAACCATCACCTCACATACAACACTGAATAAAGTCTGATCCTACAACTAAAGGGTTAAATCAGAGACCCTCTATCTCTTGACCTTATCATATGCTTGCTCAACCCTCCTTTTTTTTTTTGCCCCCCCCCCCCCCCCCCGAGAAACTTTAAACCTACAGAAAGGATGAAAATATGGCACAAGGGTGCCTGGCCAGCTCAGTCAAAGGAGCATGCAACTCTTGATCTTGGGGTCATGAGTTCAAGCCCCATACTGGGAGTAAGATAAACTTAAGAAAAAAAACAAACAAACCAAAACTATGGCACAGTGAAACAGCACTCTCCACCTAAATTCAACAATTAGTAACATTTGCCACATTTGCATTATTCCTATCTATATATACTTCTTTCCCTGAACTACTAGAAAACAATTATAGACATTTTTCTCCCCAACAAACCTTTTCAGAATGTACTTCCTACAAACAGGGACATTCTCCTACCTAACTACAATATATTATCACAGCCAAGAAATTTAACACGGATAGTATCTACACACAAATTTCCCCAAATGTCACCAAATAATGTCCTGTATGGCTTTTTTTTTTTTTTAATTCCAGAACCCCATCTAAAGCCACACACTTTGAACTCACATTGTCATGTCACTGTCTCCTTTAATCTAGATTTATTCATCTTTTTATGATCTTTTATGACAGTGACATTTTTTAAAAGTTCAGACCAGCTTTTTGCAGAACACGCCTCAAGCAGGATCTACTTGTTACCTTATGATTAGATTCCAGATAAACATTTTTCTGGCAACAATCTTACACTGGTGATGTAATCATGCCTCTTCTTGACAGAACACGGTGGCAAGGACACAATGTCATTTTGTTTCATTACTGGTGACACTGACTTTGATCAGGTGATTAACAAGCCTGTGTGCTTAAAACGAAAAAAACTGTGATTTAAGTCCTCCTCCCCCTGCTTAATATCCTATAGTGACTTTCCCTTAGAATAAAGTTCAATTAAGTCCAAAATACCTTCCAAGCCCTACAAGGAAGGCCATGACCTACTCTTTAAGCCTAAACTGCTGTTTAAACTCTCTATGGTCCCACAGAGTGCTATACCATGTCTTCTCTGGCCGAAAAATCCCAACATGGATAAATCAATCTCAGACATGCCAAATGAAAGAAGCCAGACAGCTCAAAAATCACACAATATCTTAAGTTTTACATTAGCTCAATGACACAGCTGTCACTGCCATGGTCATAGTTATGTACAACTTGACATAAAATCCCTTAAGGGAAAGAGATTCCCTGGAGTCTCTTAGAAAATTTCCTTCAGAGCAGAAAGATGCCCCAAGGATTCAGCAAAAGAAATACAGCTGAGCTTGGCTGAAATTCATCTAGGATAGACATTCTGGAGCTTTATGTAATTCACCAAGTACATCATTTTTCTATGTTTTCTACAAACACTTGAGTAAGACCCCTGGAAAGTGCAGTGGCTTATTACTCCTCCTAGTATCTTTGGACAAGCTCAACCCCTTAACATTTCAGTCAGCAAAACATTTAAAGACCATTTGAAGAAGGACTGAGTCCTGGTCATTACCTGAAAAACTTCCATTGACATCTTCTGATAAGATCAAGGAAGTACTAGCATTAACACTTGCAGAATGAGTTGTCAATGGCCTTGAAAAAAATCCCAGAAGTAACTGAGCACTCTCAAGAAATGGTGAATTATCAAAATTCTTGATGTCATGGAAGATGTGCAGAAAAACAATTCCTGGACAACTCAAGTCAAAAAGTAATTTCTTAGAAGAGTCAGTCTGAACACGAAGAAAGTTTAGCAATACTAAAAGTAATTTATTTCATATACATATATTTTTATCTGTGTGTAAGTGCTATTATGATTCTCAAAAAAGCCTCTCTAAATAAATCTCTAATGACATATATAAAAAGTTCTAGGTGCCATTACTGAATACAAGTGATAGTTAGGCAGTTCATTTTAAGTAACAAATGTATAAAATGCCCTCAGGAAATGGCTTTACACCTGAGAAAAATCTACAAGTCCTGAGACATCCCAATACAATAATATACAATACTGCATACACATTTAGTTGTACATGCAATGCTTACCAATCTTCAATTGCTTCATGTTGCTTAAGTTATGATTACTGACTTTGTTCTATTTATCTTAGAATTTCACATGTGTAGGCATTAAACATTGTGAACAAAAATTATGATCACTCAGTTCACTGGAGTTCATTTTTCTCTATCTCCTTTAATCTATGTAACCTATAAGCTTCTATTGGAATTCCCTCAATAAATTACTATGTTTTTTAAGTTTTCAGTGTTCAACGGGTCTGGAAAATACAAGGCCCTAGTGACATAAACTTTTTGTGTTACTATTTTACTACTCTTAGTTTGCTAATGATTTCATACATTGAGAAAATTCTTTTCCCTAATGAAATTTCAAGCACTTACTAGGTATATTCATCACTCCTACTTTATTTCTACATGTTAGATAGGACCAAGCCACCACCATCTCCATATTTTTATTTTTTTCTCCTTTACTGAGTCAATTTGTACTTCTGACCCGAACTTCATCTTCTTTTGAATAACCAACTATGTCTCTGGATCCTTCAAAATCATTGCAAATCCTCTTCTAACCTGTATTTATGGTGCCAAAAACTCCTTTCAAGTTCAAGGGCACGACTGCTAAATATAATGAACACAGTCTGAATGAACGACCTAAAATCAATGAATTAAAAAATAAAAAGCAGGTTAGCTTGGACTCTAATACTACTTCCAGCATCCACTTAAACACTATCAGACTCCCATATATAAACCTTAACCACAGGAGTGGTTGAGGAAGTTCATCTTCTCAGATGAGCTAAATACAGATCTAATGGATTTAATTTATACATATGAACACTGAGTAAGAAAATAAAACCACAAGTCTATATGCTCCGTCTCATCTAACTTGCAGGGAAATAAAAATTTAGTCCAACATTATAATTTCTAATACCAGTGTTTAAACTCTTTGAAATTATTAATTATTTTCCTCTTGGATTTCAATTATCCTAAAAGAGGTCTTTTCAGAAACCTATGGCAAGGTTACCTGATGAATAAACTATACTTACATAACCAGTTCTAAATTAAATAAAACTTGCACTGTTGGTGAAAATCAGAGTGTATTATTATTTACCTCATGATTTTTAAATCCTTTAAAGTTTTATTACAGTTTTTCCATTCAATGGTGAACATTAACCAACTAAGAAACAAACAAGGTTATCTCTAGGTAAATCTAAGCCACTGTGAATCAGCTCAAATCAACCTCATTCTAAAAGTTAGCAGTGTATACACATACACAGACAACGTTCAGTAACAACTGTTCTCATACCATTAAAATATTGAAAGGAAAAGTTCTGAACTGTGTTTATCTCTGCTCACCCTCCTCATACATTGTTTTCTTTATATTATCCCTTAGTTTTCTCTACTGATTCTGCATTCTTATTGTGACTCGGATCAATTATTCTAACAAAAAGTACCTCTTTTGAAAGTGATTTCAGGTGTGAGCATATGTGGACCTACTCACATAAACAAGCACCAAAGGTTCTTTGCAAAGACAAACAAAGAAATAGAAATAATACAGTGACACCTGGGTGGCTTAGCTGGTTAAGCATCCAACTTTGGCCTAGGTCATGATCTCGCCGTTCTGGGCTCTGTGAGGATAGCTCAGGGCCTAGGGCCTGGGGCCTGCTTCAAATTCTGTGTCTCACTTGCTCTCTGCCCCTCCCCCACTCATACTCTCTCAAAAATAAACATAAAAAAAATAAGAAATAATACAGATTTATCCCCAAACTTCACTGCCTCTTTTCTGATGACCTTAGGATAACACTTTTTATTTACAGATGAAAGATAATCAAAAAGCTATCTCTTCATACTGAGTTCATGAAGAGATTCAATTTTGTCTCCCACATAATTATTACTCCTAAAATACCTTTGAGAATTTTAGCTTAGGGAGGCGCCTGGATGGCTCAATCAATTAAGTGTCTGACTTTGTTTGGCTCAGGTCATGATCTCCCGGTTCGTTAGTTCAAGCCCAGTGTCGGGTTCTGTGCTGACAGCTCTAACTGGAGTCTGCTTCAGGTTCTGTGTCTCCCTCTCTCTCTCTCTCTCTCTGTCCCTCCCCTACTCATGCTCTGTCACTCTCTCGCTCTCAAAAATAAATAAACATTTAAAAAAAAAAGAATTTTAGCTTAGAAAGAATCAATACACTTTTTAAGGGAAAAAATGCGAAGTTTGAGGAGATGTCACAATTTCACAGGTGTTTAGCACATGGTCCATTTTTCAAGATGCTTCTACTCTACTTCATAAACACAATCTACCTTCTATATGTAGCCCTTTCTACTCTAATATGTGCCTGAACTACACTTTATTGCAAATAATAAAACTTGAAAAAACTATTAATAAATTTGGTCAAAGTAATGGGAAGGAATCAAGCATGCATTCTGCTTTTCCAGTAGGAACTCTACCAAGTAACCATATAGTTCATGAGAGAGAGTTCTTTATAGCTGAATTAGAATATCACCATTTTGCAATCCTAAAGGATCTAAGCTATTGTGGTTCACCAAAGGACGAGTTCTGATCTGAAATTATGACCAAAGGTACGTTAACAAAAGGTACGTAAATTCTACATAAACATTCATATACTTATATAACAAGTTGACAAAATAATTTTATTTCTGCTGAGTCTACAATAAAAATTGGGGGTCTTTATGTATTATGTCTTAGATTTTTAAATTTCATTTGTCTATAAATTTATTGCATTAGCATCAGTGGGCTGAAAATTTAAAAACTGGTTCTTTACAGCAGATCTATGACAAGCACTAAACTAGGCATTCGTTATTAAAATCATTAGGTGAAAGATTCATGAGAAACTTGATAATAAATGGTTATGTTGGCAATACCTGAATCAACTGATCAATCTTAACATACAAAATAGAGAATATGTATGTAACTCTGTGAGGCACTAAGTAAATATATATGAAGAAAGATTGACCATGTGCTTGTAACCGTTTAGCTAGGTAGGGACTTCATACTCTCTGCTCTACATATGCATGTTTTTAACATTCTATACGTAATCGACTGTATAACTGGCCCTAATTCTTCACTATTCCCCACATCCATGCCGTTTCTCATGTGACTTTGCAGTTCATTCTGTTTTAGGTGGAATATGTTTCTTCACTCTTGACATCAGGCTCAGCCATGAGACTAGTTTTGGCTTATGTAATGAGAGCAGAAGTGAGAGTGCCATGCTGTAAGACATCTTGGCTTAGGCAGAAGGATGAAAGTAGTAGAGCTCAGCAGTGCTGAGCTGACCCATAAACTTGTCAGCAATAAATCAGTATGACACATCCTTCTGAAAATGTTTACTGCCACCTAAAGTGAAATTTCACAAAAAACTAACACCAAAGCATCCATGGCAGGTTCTAAATCAAAAAACCATGATCCTGCTTTCCCTGGAAATACATGCAAAAATACGTAAGAACACAGGGCAGAAGTATACAAAATGGCTATAATCATGCTTAGGTCTCTATGACCCTGTCTTTAAGATACAGATTACACTGAAGGTGACTGGGTGGCTCAGTTGATTAAGCATCTGAATCTTCGTTTCAGCGCAGGCCATGATCTCACAGCTTCGTGGGTTTGAGCCCTACATCAGGCTCTGCACTGGCAGCAGGGAAACTACTGGGTATGGTTTCTCTCTGCCCCTCTCCCCCACTCGCACTGTTTCTCAAAATAAATAAACTTAAAAAAAAATACATATTATACAGATTCTCTAGCTTTGTAAATTTAAAACATAAATGCATACTTAAATTTTTTTAAGGGGGTAACTAATGAAGGAAAGACATTAGGGAAGAGGAACCACTTAGAGGCACTATTAATTAACCTCTGGAGAGCTAGCCCTGGTGAATCCAAGATTTGCCATACAAGGATAATACGCCTCACAGACAAACTGATAGAAATTTTCTTATCAAAAACCTGAAAATAGTTTTTATATGCAAATACTGCATCAATTCCAAAGGTTGCATTTAAAAAGAACAGAGGCACCTCAGTGGCTCTGTCGACTAAGCATTGGACTCGGTTCTGGCTCATGTTATGATCTCACAGTTCCTGGGTTCGAGCCCTGTGTAGGGCTCTGCACTGTCAGCATGGGCTGGCTTTGGATTCTCTCCCCCCCACGCTCTCTCTCTCTCTCTGTCCCTCCCCGACTCGTGCTATCTCTGCCTCTGTCAAAATAACTAAATAAACTTTAAATAAATAAATAATAGTTCATGCTTTGTCTCTCTCTGTCTCAAAAATAAATAAACGTTAAAAAAAATTAAAAAAAAAAAAAGGGGGGCGCCTGGGTGGCTCAGCCGGTTAAGCGGCCGACTTCAGCTCAGGTCATGATCTCATGGTCCATGAGTTCGAGCCCCACGTCGGGCTCTGTGCTGACAGCTCAGAGCCTGCAGCCTGTTTCAGATTCTGTGTCTCCCTCTCTCTGACCCTCCCCCGTTCATGCTTTGTCTCTGTCTCAAAAATAAATAAACGTTAAAAAAAATTTTTTTTAATAAATAAATAAATAAGTAATAAAAAAAAAAAAAAAACCCAGCCTTATTAAATCAAGTGCTTCCAATTCTATTTTCTTTTGTAAATTTTTTTTTAACGTTTATTTATTTTTGAGACAGAGAGAGACAGAGCATGAACGAGGGAGGGGCAGAGAGAGAGGGAGACACAGAATCGGAAGCAGGCTCCAGGCTCTGAGCCATCAGCCCAGAGCCCGACGCGGGGCTCGAACTCACGGACCGTGAGATCGTGACCTGAGCTGAAGTCGGACGTTTAACCGACTGAGCCACCCAGGTGCCCCATCCAATTCTATTTTCATCAGCTTTATTGTCAAATTATTTCTGAATTTAAAATTCAGATTGTTATTATCAAATAAAGAAGTGATTCATTTCTACTGGTACAGGTTTATAAAGCCAATCCAAAAGTAGCCTCTTTGCCCATAAACCACATACTATTTCCATTAAAATACAGCTGAACAAGGTACTTTTGAAAATACTCTTAAAGATAAAATATTATGATGTAATTTTTTAAAGTTTGTTTTACTATACCAAGGTTTATCTCTTCCAGGTATCAAGTAATTTATTATTATAACCTAAATATTTTAAACTGTACAAAATAGAAAATACCAAAACCTATTAGGGGCTCTCCTCTGACCCAAGAATTCCACTCCTAAATATTTATCCAAGAGTAATGAACATCTATGTCCACAAAAACTGGAAACAGAACACATGGCCATCAACATGTGAATGGATAAACAAATTCTGGTATATCCACACAGTGGAATACTATGCAACAATAAAAATGAACAAACTACTGACACAACAACATGGATAAATCTCAAAAACATTATGAAAGAAGCCACAATCACTGTGTGATTCCATTTATATATAGTCCAAAAGCAGACAAAACTAATGTCTGGTTATAAAAATGGGAACAGTGGTTGCTGCTAGAGGAGTGGAGGGATTAAGTGTCAAAGGGGCACACAGGAACTTGGAAATGATAGAAATGTTTTAGATCTTGATTGGAGAAGTGGTTACATGGGTGTGTTTGTGTGTGTATATGTGTGTATGTGTGTGTGTGTGTGTGTGTGTGTATGTGTCAAAATTCAAATTGTACACTGAACACCTGGGTGGCTCAGTCAGTTAAGCAAGCGCCCAACTCTTGATCTCGGCTCAGGTCTCACGTTTGGGGAGTCTGAGCCCCAAGCTGGGCTATGTGCTGACAGTACAGAGCCTGCTTGGGATTGTCATTCTTCCTCTCTCTCTGCCCCTCTCCTGCTTGTGCTCGCTCTCTCTCAAAATAAATTTTAAAAAATTCAAATTGTACACTTAAAGATCTGTGTATTTCAACTATGCACATTTTGCCTCAATAAAAACAAGCCAAACAAAATACCTATTAGTGATCTTTTCAAACCATTTGTCTCCACAAACTGAAAAACAATGCTACAATAAGCAACTATTTACCTTCAGCGGGGGTGGGGAGCGGGGGGGGGGGGGGGTGGGAACCAGATGGTCAAGCTCTGCCATGGTGTCAAAAACAAGGCCAACATTCAATCAAATCTAAGAATCACTCCATTACAAAACCAAAAATCTATCACGTTAAATCCATTAAGTGGATTAAGCATCCAATTAACCATCCATTAAAAATGTATACTTTTATTCCTAATTCCCTTTAATTACTTTTTTTTTTTAATTTTTTTTTCAACGTTTATTTATTTTTTTGGAGACAGAGAGAGACAGAGCATGAATGGGGGAGGGGCAGAGAGAGAGGGAGACATAGAATCGGAAACAGGCTCCAGGCTCTGAGCCATCAGCCCAGAGCCTGACTCGGGGCTCGAACTCACGGACTGCGAGATCGTGACCTGGCTGAAGTCGGATGCTCAACCGACTGCGCCACCCAGGCGCCCCATAATTACTTTTTAAAAAGTTACCTGCTCAGTCTAATGCTGTAAATCTGGTACCTTATTTCACTCAGTCAGATGTTGGAGTTGGAAGGAACAGATTTCACAGTTCATGATGATAATGCAATAGTACGAAAATGTTCCACCAAATTATAACTTAGAGTCTCACAACAAAACGGATCAAAGACCTAAATGTAAAAGCTAAAACTACAAAGGCTTTAGAAGAAAACATAGGCAATTACACAAGACTTAAGATCATTAGGAAATGCTTCTTTGGAGGCAAACTATAAAACAAACTCTTGACTATAGAGAACAAACTGAGGGTTGCTGGAGGTGAGGTGGGTAGGGCGATGGGCATTAAGAAGGGCATTTGTTGTGATGAGCATTGGGTGCTATATTTAAGTGACCAATTACTAAATTCTATTCTCCAAACTAGTAATACACCATATGTTAACTAATGAATTTAAATAAAAACTTGAAGGAAAAAAAAAAAAAAGGAAATGTTCCTTAGGTGAGATACCAAAAGCTAAAGTGACAAAAGGAAATAAATAAATTGAACTTCATCAAAATTATAAGCTTTTATGTATCAGAGGACACCATTAAAAAAGTAAAAATCCAGAGGATGGCAGAAAATATCTGCAAAGCATATTTCTGATAAGAGACTTGTCACTAGAATAAAGAGCTCTTACAACTCAACAAAAAGACAAGTAACCTACTTTCAAAAACAGGCAAATGATCTGAACAGACATTTCTCCAAAGAAAATATACAAATGGACAATAAGCACATGAAAAGATGTTCAACATCATCAGTCACTAGGGAAATGCAAATCAAAATCATAATGAAATACCACTTCACACCCACTATGATGGCTATAATCCAAAAGACAAGTGCAAAAATGTGGGGAAATTAGAACCTCATGCACTACTGACAGAAAATAGAAAATACTGCAGCCACTTAGGAAAAGTCTGACAGTTCACCAAAAGGTTAGACACAGAATTACTATATGACCCAGCAATTCCACCCCAGTACACATCCAAAAGAAATGAAAACTTATGTCTACACAAACACTTGTACAGGAATACTCATAGAACCATTATGTATAATATCAAGAGTGTCCATCAACTGATGAATGTATAAAAGGTGGTATATCCATACAATGGAACATTATTTGGTAACAAAAAAGAATAAGGTACTTAACACATGCTATAAGACAGATGAACTTTGAAGGCATTACACTAAAAGAAACCAGTCACAAAAGACTACATATTTTAAGATTCTAGTCATATATAATGTTCAGAAAGGCAAATCTTATAGAGACAAAAAAGATTAGTAGCTGTCTAGCATTGGGAAAAATAGGCAGATGGCCAAAGGAGGGCTGATTGCTAAAAGCTACAGGATGTCTTTTGGGGGTGATGAGAATGTTCCAAAATTGACTGTGGTGACGACGGTCATACAAATCTGTGAATATACTAAAAACCACTGAATTGTGCCCTTTATATTGGCACAATTTTATGGTATATGAATTATATCTCAATAAAACTGTTTTAATAAAAGTGAAGAGTAGAATCTAGGTGTATGCCTAAATGGTGACTAAAATTTCTTCTAACTTGTTAGCTTGAAAATTTTTCATAAAATGTTAAAGGAAAAAAAAAATGTTAAAGGAGGAAGGGGCACCTGGGTGGCTCAGTCGGTTAACCATCGAACTTTGGCTCAGGTCATGATCTCACAGTTTGGAGTTCAAGCCCTGCATCCGGCTCTGTGCTAACACCTCAGAGCCTGGAGCCTGCTTCAGATTCTGTGTCTCCCTCTCTCTCTGCTCCTCCCCCGCTCATGCTCTCTCAAAAAAAATAAACATTAAAAAAAATTTTTTAAGTTAAAGAAGGAAAAATCACAGCATAAAAAGTTTCACTATTACTAATAAACACATCAAAACAATGATTTATCTGTATTTTTATATTCATCTAAATTTTCCCAAATTAATTTGGGATTGTTCATCCAAAATGTGTCCAAAGCAGCATTTTAGAATTCTGGAGTCTTAAATTTATATTCATAGAGGAGAAGAATTACTAAGACTAGTTCTCCAAATTATAGACAAGGTGAGGGTGTCTTAAATTTACATAGATCTCTGTAAGTTTTAAGACAGAAAAAGGATTCTATTCTCCTGGTGACAAACAGGAATAACAGAATTTTGCAAGTCCAGGCAGCTTTAAAAGTTTGGGAAACAACTGTTATGGTAGATTAGAGCAGATTATTTTACCTTTTGAAAAGGTAAAATAAAAATAAAACTGACCTTTTGGTCAGTTTCAACACTGCTGGTTCTCATCTTTTAGAAAACAAGCAATTTGACACTCAATTTTTAAGAATTTTCATAACTCAGAATTTTATTAACTCAAAAATAACTACTCTGATATATATATTAGGATTAAATTTTAGCCAAATTTTAAATATCTGTCACTGTGAAATCAAGATCCAGACTCAGGACAATATGTGCTCTATAACTGAAGTGACCATATGGCAGTTTGCCCAGAAGGATCCTAATTTACACCTGTTATTCCAACACCCCACCCAGCTTAACATATTCTTCAGTTTTACACATATGCTTATGAATAGCTGCATTTAAGTAACATCAGATGGGTTTATTATACTTTCACTTTATATTTCCACCTTCTGACATGGTTTTGTCTAGTTCTGCATAGAGTGCAGGTGCAGTATACAGTTCTCACTTCTAACTTCAGGTTCAATCTGATAACCCATTTTTTTATCCATTTCTGATAAAATGAAGTATACTTGGACCCTCGGCAACTAGGGATAGCTAACTCTATCCAGTCTTGAGTGCTCAGTTGTGCCACACAGCCACTGCTCAGCTTGCAAGATGCTCCAAACCTGTAGGCCACCATCCACTAGGTCAATGGGAAATGTGAATAAGGTGTTTGTAAAGCATATGCAAAAAAGAGATGTCGTGTGTTCCTGCACATAATGTTCAGACAGTAATCTGAGCATTCTTGCTACAGGAGTTTTGCCATTTATTTACTATATTGCATGAATCCAAACTTTTCGTTTGGTAATATTCCATTTTACAGCAATTACAAATTTATTTTCAGCAACTTCTTTTATGTTCTTTTATGTCCTTATACGCCCCAGTTTAGACAAAGAGAATATATGGTCACACTATTATAACCAAACACCTTACTTCCTATCACATTATAAAGGCCTAAATCAGGGAATGTATAGACATAACTATATAACTATGTCCTTAATCCTCAAACCATGAACCTGAAGCCATGGCAAGAGCCCACCAATAAGAAAACCAACTAACAGGGGCGCCTGGGTGGCTCAGTCAGTTGAGGGTCTGGCTTGGACTTGGGTCATGATCTCACAGTTCAGGAGTTCGAGCCCCATGTCAGACCCTGTGCTGACAGAATAGAGCCTGGAACCTGCTTCGAGTTCTGTGTCTCCCTCTCTCTCTCTCTGCCCCTCCCCTGCTCAGGCTCTGTCTCCTTCTCTCTCAAAAATGAATAAACATTTAAAAAATTAAAAAAAGAAGAAAACCAACTATCACATCATTACTATAGTAAAGCTATTTTTTTTGAACCACTGTGATTCTTTTTTTTTTTTTTTAATGTTTATTTATTTTTCAGACAGAGAGAGACAGCATGAACAGGGGAGGGGCAGAGAGAGAGGGAGACACAGAATCTGAAACAGGCTCCAGGCTCTGAGCTATCAGCACAGAGCCTGACGTGGGGCTCCAACTCACGGACCGCAAGATCATGACCTGAGCCGAAGTCGGAGGCCTAACCGACTGAGCCACCCAGGCGCCCCTGAACCACTGTGATTCTTAAGCAAATACAGAAATGTCTCTATTCTACAAAATGCATGAAAAAAATAGCATTCTATTCTACACAACCCAGAATTATATATGCTATACAAATACTCAAATTCTAGGAGACTACTTTTCCAATGATTCACAAAGTGCTTCAGAATTGTTTTATCCCTGAGGACTTCATTCATCTTGAGCATCTAACAGAGTTTAGGTTAGAAGGAAACATGAAGACAATTTAAGCATCATAACAGAGATACATTTTATTGTTCTGTATAGCAAATAATTATTCTTTACTTCAAACAGCATCCTTTGGAATATAATTCATTAAATAGCCTTCTAAAAAGTATTAAATACATTTGAACGAGTGTAAGACAAGTCTACCTCTTTAAAAAATTCTTAAAAGACAATCATCTACCTTAAGTAACAAGTTGGCCTCGCTAAAGACAAGGCTATCTGAGGTTCCTGGAGGAATTTCAAAACCTTCCAAGTCTCAAAACCTTCCATGTCTAACGACAGGAAATAATAAAAACTATTCCTTTTGTAACAGCTTTTACATTCTAGATGAGCATCTTCACAAATATTTTAAAATCTGAGGCAAAAAAAATCATCTTTGACCTTTCAAAAAAATATATACTATATAGGATTATCATAAAAGGACAGTTGTCAATGCGTCCCAGGTAAAAAAATCTCATCATCTTTCAACTCAATTCAAAAACTTAAATTTAGAAATGCCAAATTTAAAAGTTTAACATTAGGGGCGCCTGGGTAGCTCAGTCGGTTACGCGGCCGACTTTAGCTCAGGTCATGATCTCATGGTTTGTGAGTTCGAGCCCCGCATGGGGCTCTGTGCTGACAGCTCAGAACCTGGAGCTGCTTTGATTCTGTGTCTCCTTCTCTCTCGGCCCCTCTGCCTCTGGAGCTCTGTCTCTCTCTCTCTCAAAAATAAATAAACATTAAAAAAAAATTTTTTAAATAAAAAAGAAGTTTAACATTAGATGTCATTAAAGATTCTGTATCACATGCAATCAACTTTAAAAACACATTAATTCAAGTATGATTACCCTAGTCAACATGTCAGGAAAGGTGATGGAGCAGGTCCCACCTCTACTGGAACCAAGAGTCTGAGGCTTAGATAAGGCAAAAAAAAAAAAAAAAAAAAAGGGAAACCTGACACGGAGTCCAAAGAACAATATTCTGATAATCCTGCCTCAGTAAAACAGAGAATAGTTACTATGTCTCATACTTGACCTATATACAATTCATATACAACATCAAGTAGCTGTAAAAAGTTTTTAAAGACATTATTAAATATGATCTTAACTTCTTAATTAAATAACATTATGTCAACTCCTTAACCAAGAAAACAATAACCTCTGCTTTAGGTGGTTAACCATTCAGCCCAAATGCTTTTACAGATTTTAGGTCTCTCCCTGATTTCTATCACATAAAAACGTCATTTTAGAAAATCCTGATACAGGGGCGCCTATAGCTGGCTCAGTCAGTAGAGCTTGCAACTCTTGATCTCCAGGTTTTTCTCGGGGTTTTGAGCTCCACAGTGAGTGTAGAGATTACAGGAAGGAAGGAAGGAAGGAAGGAAGGAAGGAAGGAAGGAAGGAAGGAAGGAAGGAAGGAAGGAAGGAAGAAAGAAAAAGAGAGAGAGAGAGAGAGAGAGAGAAAGAAAGAAAGAAAGAAAGAAAGAAAGAAAGAAAGAAAGAAAATCCTGATACAAATTGAAATGTGCCAGGATAGAAATTGAAATCGCCTCTTTAATTTATGAACCAGGATTTACATACAATTGTCAGAAACACAATCTATGCGCAAAGTAAGCTTGCGGCCCAAGCTTGAGGCCAGTACTTGTATTTCACTCCAGAGAAGAGTAATTCAGGAGTAAACTATAGAAAAGAGATACCTACTCAGATTTCCAGACAGACCTCTTAGAAATATCTCATTTCACCTACTTTACTTGTCAATACGATACTTGTCAATACCTACTTTACTTGTCAACCTCTTTACTTATCAATACGATGTCAATGACATATCATGGTTTAATTGTAGGGTTTTTTTTCTCCTTACTCGTACATGAAATAATAATATATTTAATGAAGTATATTATTTCCCTGATGGCTCCTCCTGAAAATGCTTCCAATCCGGTTCACATCTATTAGTCCAAAATAAAAATACACATGCTTGAGTATGCTATAAAACATAAAGGACCTTGAAATTTAAAAAAAATCAGCAGTTCACTTGAAGCTCAAATACATCAAATTGATCAAGACTCTCTTTAAAATGCAAGTTAAACCAAAGTGTCAACTAGAAAAAAAGTTTATGTTCCATACTCCTGAGACAAATAAATTGGAAATTGAATCTTTAACTTCCTGCTGCCAGTTAATTTCGTGAAAATACTCTTATACCACTACATATTTTTCAAAGTCTGTAAATTAGGTTTCAGTTCTGTTGGTACAGTCATTTCTTCTATGAGCACAAAGCTAAGTTATAAGTCTCAAAAGAGAGAAGAAAAACGCTTTGCAAGTGTACAGAGTGTAAAGAGCTGTACAATGAGGTTTACATTCGCTTCTGAGGTCTGAAACTACTTCAGGGTCTTCATTTACCTTCATAATCCTGAGACAAGAGCTTCACGGAGTCTAAGCATCAGTTTCCTTGGTTTAAAAGCGCATATCGCTACCTTACTATCTCTTCTTATTTGCTCAACAAATAGTTTTTGAATGTTTACGAGGAACTAAGCAATCATTAGCAAAAAAGGACCTACTAGCAAGTGACACTTAGGCACCACCTTGGAAACAGAATACAATGAGTAAGGTACTACTTTCTGACTTAGAACACCAATTCCCACCTGACTTTTAAAATCCCACACACCCGAATAAAATTTAAAGTAATTTCTCAAAGCAAGGCTCTAAACAGCATACAGGAGGTACATCTTGCTCAAGTTAATCCCAATTCAAAACTGCAGTTTCCCGCTGACAAAAACGACTTTGTAAGGGTCTGAAAGAACGCCAAGCCAACGAAAATTTTAATACAGAAGTGAAAGCAAAGGTGCTCAATTTCAGAAGCGAGACGGACGAAGAGGTCTAAAGAAAAACGTGAGTTGGAGGTGACGAGAAGCGCAGCGGCGGCCCAAACGTGCTCTCCCCACATCGAGTTAGCAACTTTTCCAGCACGCCGGGATTCCCCACTTCTCCAGCCCTCTGCGGTGGCGGCCGCGGCTCGCGTCCCGGAGAGGGATCCGCACCGCGGGGAGGGGGATCCACCGCCAACAAACGAGTAAAAGCAGCCAGCGACTGGGGGCGGGGTTAGGCCCACGCTCCAGCCCTCGGAGGATGGGGGGGGAGGGCAGCGGAGTGAGGGGCCATGGGCCCTGACCAGGGACTGACCTGGGGACCAGGACCGGAGGAGGGGGGAGGCGAGGGGAGCCGCAGTCACGCGACCTCGCCGCCGCGGACCCCAAGGCCGGCGTTAGGGTACGGGGAGGGCCCCACCGAAGGCAGGCGGGAAATGGGGTGGCGGGAAGACGGGAGGCCGGCACGGCTCGAAAGCCGCACGCGAGGCCCCGACCCTGCCCTGCCTTCGGCGGGTCCCCGGAGGTCCACAAAAGGCCCCCAGCCTCTCGAAGGGACGAGGGTGAGGGCTGAGGAAGCAAACACGCACAACCCGCTGGCCTCCCTACCTCCACCCTCCGGCCGCGCTCCCCGGGCTCCGAGCCCCACAGCGGCGCGGGGGAGGCGGGGGCCAGCGGCGCGGCCGCGGGGAGCTGACGCCCTCCCCGACGCCCAAAGACCGGCGGCCGCAGGAACCCCGACACGCAGACAAAATCAACAAAGCACCTGCCGCTCCCGAGGAGAAAACATGCCACAGGCCCCGACCAAGGACTCTCCGACGCGCAGCTGCCCGGGCCGCAGGGCTGCGCTGACGGGCTGGGGGGAGGGGGGTCGAGCGGTGGTTCCCCGGCCCCGGAGCCTCGCCTGCGCCCGGAAGCGGTGAGGCAGGGACCCCCACGCGAAAGACTGACCTTGGAGTCTCCGTTGCACAGAGCCATCGGGGCTGGGGCCGCGGCAGCGGTGGCCACACTATGAGACGGGGCGGTAGAGGGCTGGCGGGGTCGACGCCGCGGGCCGGGGCTTGAGAAGGAGGCCTGGTCCAGAAGCCGGCGGGCGCCGAGAGGAGCTGGCCGACTGCGAGGCGCCGAATCGAGCAGCAGCCGCGGAACGCGGGCCCCAGCGCCGCGGGAGAGGAGACCAGCAGCGCGCACGATGCCCCCGCCTCCTGCTTCCGCCCCGGCCGGCCACTGGGAGGAGCCAGAGCCCGTTTGGCTAGGCAGCCAAACCGCGGACACCCCGCAGCTGCCGCCACGGCCAAACAAGCCCGCCTCGGAAGGAGGGGCCTTCGGGGCCCGGCCCCGCCCCCAGGTCCGTTCGCGCCGCCGAGGCCCGCCCCCGGGAAAAGAAAACCGCCGCTTCTCCGGCCTGCCCGCCCAAGGGATGAAGTGCCCGCGGCGTCTGGCCCCGCCTCCGCCGCCAAAGCCCGCCCCATTTAGGAACCTGCCCCGCCTCCGCCTCCCCTGGCCTGCCCTTGGGAGGAGGAGCCCGCAGCTAACAGCCCGGCTCCGCCCTTCCCGCCCCCGCACCGGGCAGCGGGCCACGGGAGGAGGGGCCCTTGGTGGGCGGCCCCACCTTCGCCCCCAAGGCCCACCTCCGAGAAAACCCTAAGCCTCGGAGAGCTTGTTGTAGGCCTGACTGCCGGCATCCTTTAACGACTGTGAGAGGCTGGGGGCGCGGACTAAGAAGCCTCCCGAGGGCTGGGCCCCTGGGGGACCTCTTAGCCGTTTTCGCGGCCGCATCTCAAGTTGAGGGACGTTGAAGAGGCCAAGGCTACTATGAAGAGTTTTGTGGTAACATCTCCAGAGACATCAAAGTGAGACTTGCTCACATAGGGTCCCAAAAGTTCTACAACGGGTGCAGATTTTCAAAAGGAAGAGGTTTGGGAGCGGCAATCTGGTGGGATGGTGGGCCAGGGAACTGGCCACGAAGTTCTGTTTGCACAGCCTCCAATGTTTTTATTTATTCTGGGGAGGGGGCTATAGTCCTTCCAGCTACTCCTTAGCACCCATCAAGAGGAGTTGTTTAAATTTGGTCACCTTGGAGCCTAAATCGGGGTTGGAGAATAAGTAACACTTGGAACAGCTTCCAGATTAACAAAGCCTTCTAACAAATATTCAATTATTACAATACAGCCATTTGCTGAGCTCATGCTATGTGTCAGACTCTAGTCCAGGTGTCAAGAAGCCTGAATAAGACAACCCTGATTTACGAAACCTCCATTTTATTCTAACCAATTCCACGAAAGTACTGAGGTTGGATTTATGTTCTTATACATTTTTTACTAATAAAAAAAAAAAAAAAAAAAACGAGGCTCGGTGAGATAATGTTCTTCTCTGCCTCTCATTATAGGAGGTAAGGGGTACCTGATCTGGGAAAGGATAGACGGTTTATTAGTTTCAGGAACAAAAGGCCCCAAATCTTATCAGGCCTTGGAGTCAACGAAAATATTTCACTTACCCTTTTTTGAGTTGAAAAATGGGTACTTGAACTTTCTAAAGCCATGGATACTGGGCTCTCTTGGTAGGTCCGTATGAACCTACGGTGTAGTAAGAGAACGGTGTAGTAACCAATAGGAAAGACTCAGTTGCATCAATATTGACCCAGAATGGAATGGAATGTAATATGATGTGCCAGTATTAAGGATTGGCTAAAGCCCATCTATACTAGATAATGCCTATTTTAAATATGTTCTGATGGTCACCTGTGTTTATGGCTAAGCATATCAGCATGTACCACAATCCTTAAATCTTAAGGTCCTCTGCAACTTTTGACTTGACCCCTCCCTCTTTCTTGAAACTGGATTTCTCTTACAGACACACCATTAGAGGTGTCTTTTCACCTGTAAGATTGTTCTTGGTCACTTTTTTTTTTTTTTTTTTTTTTTTTTTAAGGATAGCTCATGCTCTTTCGGTCACCTTTTCTTGCCCCTCTCCCTATATCTTCCTACAGGAGAAGGCTTCAGTGTTGCTTTTCTTCAATATTTCCATTCCTAACCCTCTTCTCATCTTAACTTTTCACCTTGTTTCTCTGGGGTTTTTAAAAATATAAATTCGTTTTAAAATATCTTTTAATAGGCTCTATAACAGCTCTCTCTTCTGAGCTCCAGATCCATATTACCCTGTAAATCCCTAGTTAGGTGTTCAATGGCATTTTGGGCCCCAAAATCAACAATTCCAAAACAAAACTTCCCAGATGTCTGTGCCCAATCTCACTGGAACTATGATATTAGAGGGAAAACATTCAGTCTTTCACCCATAAGTTGTAGGTTTTTCATAGATAGCCTTCACCAAGTTGAGGAGGTTCCCCTCTGTTCCTGTTTTGCTGAGAGTTTTGATCAGGAATGGATGTTGTCAAATGCTCTTTCTGTGTCTGTTGAGATTATTATATGCCTTTTTTCAGTTTATGTGGTAAATTACATTGATGAGCTGATTTGTAAATGTCAAACCAGCCCTATATTCTTGGGACAAGTTTGAAGGAATCATGATATATTTTCCTTTTTATGTATTGGATTTGTTAAATCTTGATTTCAAATTTTTGTATCTATTTTAAAGAAGAATATTAGCTTGTAGCTTTCTTTTAATGTCTTTGGATTTGGTATCAGGGTAATGCTGGCCTCAGAGAATAAGGTTGAAAGTTTGTGTAGAATTTTATTTATTTTTAATTTTTTTTTTAGCATTTATTCATTTTTGAGAGACAGAGAGAGATGGAGTGTGAGTGGGGAAGGGGCAGAGAGAGAGAGGGAGACACAGAATCTGAAGCAGGCTCCAGGCTCTGAGCTGTCAGCACAGAGCCCAACACAGGGCTTGAACTCAGATCATGACCTCAGCTGAAGTCAGACTCTTAACCCACACTGAGCCACCCAGGCACCCCGAGTTTATTTGTTTATTTTGAGAGAGACAGAGACAATGCAAGCAGGGAATGGCAGAGAGAATCCCAAGCAGCCTCCACATTGTCAGTGTGAAACCAGATGTGCCATTTGAATCCTGAACCATGAGATCATGACCTGAGCTGAAACCAAGACTTAGACACTTAACCGACTGAGCCACGCAGGCACTCCCTGAAATTTTACATAGAATTATTATTTCTAAAAGAGTTGGTGTGGAATTCATTTTATTTCTTTCTTACATGTTTCTTTCTTACATGTAGAATTCACCAATAAGGCCATCTGAGCCTGAAGTTTTCTTGGTAGTAAGGTTTTTAACTACCAAGTAAAATTTTAAAAAGACATAGGGCTGTTCAGGTTATTTTTTCTTGATTGGTCTTTGGCATTTTGTATTTTTCAAGGAATTTGTCAGTTTTGTCTAAGTTGTCAGATTCATAGGCAAAGTGTTATTTGCAATATTCTCTTATTATCCTTTTGATATCTAGACTCTGTAGTGATGTCAAATTTCTCATTCCTGATACTGGTAATTTTGTTTTCTGCTTTTCCTCAGTCTGGTTACATAGCAGTTTACCAATTTTATTAATCCTCTCGAAGAACAGCTCTTAGGTTTATTGTCTTTCTGCTTTCTATTTCATTGATTTCCACTTTATTATTTCCTTTCTTCTTCTTACTTTGTGTTTAGTTTGCTCTTTTCCTATTTTACTAAGTTGGAATCTGAGATCATCAATTTGAGATCTTTTCTTTTTCTTTCTTTTTTCTTCTTCCTTTCTAATATATTTAGCTCTATGTCTCTCCCGAAGAACTGCTCTACTGATATCCCACAAAATCTTATATATGATATTTTAATTTTCATTTGGTTCTCAATAGTGTCTAATTTGTCTTTTGATTTCTTCTTTGACCCATGGCTTATCTAAAAGCCTGTTATTCCATTTCCAAACATTAGAGGATTTTTCAGAGATCTGTTATTGGTTTCTAAGTTAATTCCATTGTGGTCAGAGAATATATTTTGTAATATATTTTGTATGATTTGAATCCTTTTAAATTTATTGAGGTTTGTTTTATGGCTTAGAATATAGTCTATCTTGGTGAATGTTCTCTGTGTACTTGAAAAGAATGTGTATTCTGCTGTTGTCATGTAGAGTGTCCTATAAATGGCAAATAGGTCAAGCTGTTTGATAGTATTGCTCAAGACTATTAAATTCTTTTTTTAAGTTTATTTATTTATTTTTAGATAGAGAGCACAAGCAGGGAAGGGGCAGAGAGAGAGGAGAGAGAGAGAATACCAAACAGGCTCCAGACTGTCAGCGTAGAGCCCGATGCGGGGCTTGAACTCAGGAACTGCGAGATTATGACCTGAGCTAAAACCAAGTGTCATACACTTAACTGACTGAGCCACCCAGGCGCACCAAGACTATTATCTTCTTGATTTTCTATTTGTTCTTTTTTTTTTTTTTTTTTTCCTCAACGTTTATTTTTATTTTTGGGACAGAGAGAGACAGAGCATGAACCAGGGAGGGGCAGAGAGAGAGGGAGACACAGAATCGGAAACAGGCTCCAGGCTCTGAGCCATCAGCCCAGAGCCTGACACGGGGCTCGAACTCCCGGACCGCGAGATCGTGACCTGGCCGAAGTCGGACGCTTAACCGACTGCGCCACCCAGGCGCCCCTTCTATTTGTTCTATCAGTTATTGAGAGAGGAGTTCTAAAATCTCCAGTTATACTTGTGATTTTTATCAACTTCTTATAGTTCCATCAGTTTTTGCTTCATGTATTTTGAAACTCTGTTGTTAGGGTCATAAATGTTTAAATTGTTATTGACCACTTTATCATTATGAAATGACGTTCTTTATCCCTGGTAATATTCTTTACTCTGACATTTACTTTGTCCAATATTAAAATAGCATACCTGGGGTGCCTGGCTGGCTCAGAATGAGACTCTTGATCTCAGGGTTGTGAGTTCAAGCCCCATATTGGGCCTAGAGCTTACCTAAAAAACAAATTAAAAAAAAATGCAATTAAACAGCATGCCTGCTTTCTTGACTCATTGTTGACATGGTATCTTTTGCAACTCTTTAACCTGTTTTTGTATTTATGTTTAAAGTGTTTCTTATGGGCAGCAAATAATTGGGTCTGGCTTTTATTGTCTGATCTGCTCATTTCTTTTCATTGGAGTATTTAGATCATTCACACTTTACATGATTATTAATTAATACAGTTATATCTATAATTTAGAGATTATCAAGGCAGTAGCTGGGGAAACTGAAGGGCTCATCTCTTTTGTTTCTTGTCTCTCACGGGTCACTGTCCTTTGATGCTTGATATCCAGTATTTTGAAACCATTGCTTCATCTATTTTGTCTGAATTGTTGTTGTTGCTGTTGTTGTTCCAGCAGGAGAGTAAATCCAGTTCCTGTTCCTCTATCTTTGCTGGAAGGGAAGTCTGAAAACCTCTTTTAATGAGTAATTGAAGCATCTGAAACCTACAAGAAGACCTTCACCTGTCTCATACATAGTTTTGTCCAGCGGGAGGGGGGGGTTGGGGAGGTGGGACAACTTAGGCAACATGAACGAGTGATCCTAATACTTACAAATGTAATTCTGTGGTTTCTGGAGCCATTTTTTTAGGTAATAACATTTGATAAAATCCACAGATAGAAATTTTACATGACTTTTCAGATTTGGCGAGTATCGTATCATAAAATACTTATTTCAGGTACAATCCAAGGTCATTTCATCTTTCAAAATGTAAGATATTTTAAACCTCCCATTAAAAAAAATTAACTTTTAGGGGCACATGCATGGCTCAGTCAGTTGAGAGTCTGACTTCAGTTCAGGTCATGATCTCATAGTTTGTGAGTTTGAGCCACCGATGGGGCTCATGGCTGTCAGCCTGCTCCACATTCTCTATCCCCCTCTCTCTCTGCCCCTCCTCTGCTCGCATGCACACTTTCTCAAAAATAAATATTTAATAAATAAATAAATAAAAATTAAACGATTAACTTTTAAACTCATGAAAAATATTAGATGCCAACTTAAAATGTGGAAGGAAGTACATGGTTTTTCAAAATCCTTTTAGGGTGGAATGTGAGGGCTTTTTTTATTGAAGACAACTGTTCTAAAATGATTTTTTATTTTAATTTGTTTTAATTTTTTAAAATTTTGAGATAGAGTGAGAGAAGGGGAGGAGCAGAGAGAGAGAAAGAGAGAGAATCACAAGCAGGCTCCACACCATCATTGCAGAGCCCGATGTGGGGCTCAAACTCACAAATCATGAGATCACGACCTCAGCCAAAATCAAGAGTTAAACATTCAACGGACTGAGCCACTCAGATGCTCCAACTGTTCTAAAGTGATTTTTAATCATATATCCCTTGCTCAGAATCTTCTTAATAGTTCACCATTGCTCTCAGGATAAACTTAAAACTTCTAACATTATTTTGTCCTTGGAGACTTGGCTAGCCCCTGTTTACTGTATCCTGCTCTCTTAGCAATGCCACCTCACTCTACTCTACCCATATTAAACTGCTTTAGTTCCTTAAACAAGACATGTTCTCTCTTGACTCAGGCCTTTTGCGCATAAATATCTTCTGTCTAGAATATTTCTGTTCCCCTCCCAAAACTATGAAGGCTTGGGTTAGATGTCTCTTCCTTTTTTGTGCTCTCATATCCCTTTCATTAGTACTCACCACCCTCTACTGTATTTACTTCTCTCTGTGCACAGAAAAAACCTGGAAGCAGTACCACCAGTAGCAACAAGCAAATCTAGCCACTAGATAGCGGTTTCTTTTTTTTAAAAAAATTTTTTTTCAACGTTTATTTATTTTTGGGACAGAGAGAGACAGAGCATGAACAGGGGAGGGGCAGAGAGAGAGGGAGACACAGAATTGGAAACAGGCTCCAGGCTCCGAGCCATCAGCCCAGAGCCCGACGCGGGGCTCGAACTCACAGACCGCGAGATCGTGACCTGACTGAAGTCAGACGGTTAACCGACTGCGCCACCCAGGCGCCCCTAGATAGCGGTTTCTAAATACTATTCTCCCACAAGAACCAGGTCTTCTTGGAGAAAAGGTTAATTTAGGATCAAAGCAGGGACAGGATGACCAGGAACATCTTTTTTGTGTCAGGAAGTGAGGAAGTGTTCAGAGAATAATGGGGACATGTCAGTTTGGGGGAAGTCAGTTTGAAAGGACTTTGCTAGCCAAATCTGAGACAATATATCAAAATAGTGACAGTATACAAATTATACCCATTGATTAAATTATGAGCCCATCAGTCTCTGATGATATAAATAAACGAATGATTAAATAGAAAACCCTTGTAATAAATAGAATGTCAACTAATAAAACTCAAAAGAATAATTGGATTATAAAGTTATCATTTTGCAACCCTCATAGACATGATAAATTCAGTCAAGAAACATCAGTGGATGGTAAAACTTACGGATGAAAGATGGGTCACAAACAGGTTTTATTTACATTGTCTCAAAGTAGATCTCTACAAAATAATAATTATACAGGAAAAAAGAATAACTTTATTATGGAGAAAACTGAAGGCACATCCTTTCTCAAGTGATCAAAGTTAACATCAACGGTAGTGGAACAAATGGACATCATAACCCAACTGTGAGTAAACATCAGGCAAACCCAAATATAGGTACATTCCACAAAATAACGGGTCTACAAGTGTTCCAGTTATCTAATGGCTTGCAACAAACACCCGAAAACCTGGTGGTTTAAAACAACACTACTTTGCTACAATTTGAACAAGGTTCAGCAGGGACAACTCTTCTCCATCCTAAGGTATCAGCTGATACAGCCCAGAGCCTGGCTCCACTAGGCCTTAGCTAGTGTGGCTCAAAGGCTGAGAGCTAGAATCACATGAAGACTTTTGCACACTCACATCTATGACACCTGATCTCGAAGATTCAAAAGCTGAGGGCTGGAATGGCTGCAGCCCACCTGAAATCTCTACCTCTCTATGGTCTCTTCATCACCACAGCCTCAGAGTAACTGGATCTCCTATACATGACCTCAGGACTTCCCAGGGAATGTGTGTATGTGTCTGTGTGTGAAAGAGAGCCAAATAGAAGATTATATGGCTTTTTCTACCCCAGCCTCATAAGTGACACAGGTCTACTTCTATTCATGGACTGAGGCACAGAGTTTGTCTGGATTAAGAGACAGAGCTCTAGAAGAACATGGGGAACTGGAAATGTGGGGCAATGCTGGGAAAAAATACAGTTAGCCCGATAATCTTAGAACATGAAGGTCAAGGGAGGGCTGAAGAACTGTTCTAGATTGGAGAAGAGAGCTGAGTAAATACATGCTCCTGGATTGAGTCCTCTTGCTATAAAGGATATAATGGGATAATTGGCAAAACTTGAATGCCCTCTGTAAGGGAAGGGCAAATGGGAGCTTTTTGTACTGTTACTGCAACTTTGCTGTAAGTTTGAGAATACTTTAAAATTTTAAAAGATAATATACACCATAAAAGCTCCTTAAAAAAAAATCTTGCAGTTAATCCTTTCTTGAAGGAATGACTATATAATAAAAATAACCACCCATATATGATACATTCATATGTTTAAATATCATTAAAGCAGACCATTGGATATTATTATCATAATTATATTTTTATTGATTATCCCTGCTGTGCCCTCTGTCCCACTGTGCTCTTAGATTTTAGTCTCCTTCTCTTGCAGCTAAACTGACATCCTGCTGGGAGGAACTGATTCAGCCAAATCCTGTCCCGTCTCCACAGCTAGGAAATAGAGGGGTACAACTTCTATAAGTAAAATCATACAGTATTTGTCTTTTTATGACTGGCTTATTTCACTTAACATAATGTCCTCAAGTTTTATCCATATTGTAACATGGGACAGGATTTCCTTCCTTTTTAAGGCCAAATAATATTCTATTGTGTGTATGTATATACCACATTTTATTTATCCATTCATCTGCCAGTGGACACTGGGTGGCTTCTACCTCTTGGCTGTTGTGAATAATATTGCTGTTGGAGCATTTGTGTATTAAAAACAAAAAATAGGGGCATCCGGGTGGCTCAGTCGGTTAAGCATCCAACTTCAACTCAGGTCATGATCCCACAGCCTGTGGGTCCGAGCCCTGCTTTGGGCTCTATGCTGACCGCTCAGACCCTGGAGCCTGCTTCGGACTCTGTGTCTCCCTCACTCTCTGCCCCTGCCCCACTTGTGCTCCATCTCTCTCTGTCTCTTTCTCTCTCTCTCAGAAGTAAATAAATAATAAAAAATTATATATATATATATATATATATATATATATATATATATATATAAGAATGAAAGAAGTAACCATAAAACAGCTTGCAGTGAGGGTGAAGAAAATGAAGTCCTCCAGGTTTTGAAATGCAGTATGCTATCTGTTTTTATACAAGTAATGGTAACACTTTCCATGGAATTTTTACCTTAGGACTTGATAAGCTGTTTTCCTATATTAAAACCACTTATCTTGGGGCACCTGGTTGCTCAGTTGGTTAAGCATCTGACTTCGGTTCAGGTCATGATCTCGCAGTTTGTAGGTTCGAGCCCCGTGTCAGGCTCTGTGCTGACAGCTCAGGGCCTGGGGCCTGCTTCGGATTCTGTGTCTCCCTCTCTCTCTGCCCCTTCCCAGCTCTCTCTCTCTCTCTCTCTCTCTCAAAAATGAATAAGCATTAAAAAACTTTTTTAAAAATCACTTATCTTCACATAATGTGCACGAATTTAGTATTCTGGCAATAGGCATCATAATACTTATACAAATACAGGGCGTTCTACTTGTAACCAATAATTTGATGATTTTTAAAATTTTTTTAATGTTTATTTTTAAGAAAGAGAGAGAGACAGAGTGCGAGTGCGGAAGGGGCAGAGAGGGAGACACACAATCTGAAGCAGATTCCAGGTTCTGAGCTGTTAGCACAGAGCCCAACTTGGGGCTCGAACCCACAAACCATGAGATCATGACCTGAGCCCAAATAGGAAGCTCAGCTGACTGAGCCACCCAGGCGCCCCAATAGTTTGATGTTTTTATGTTTTTATTTCAACATCTTCCTAGTAATCAGCTCTTCATTCAGAGCCTCGGTTCAACCAAGATGCCACAAATCTGAGCTGAGTAGAAGAAAGCAGCATGACCCAACTTTACTTTGGGCCTGTTACAAGAATAGATACTTTTCCTGAAAGGAGAAACTTGACAAAGTTTGCCTTTCCATACCTACTTCTATTTTATCTAAGATGTCTTTCCCGGGGCTCCTGGGTGGCTCAGTCGGTTAAGCATCCGACTTCAGCTCAGGTCATGATCTCACGGTCCGTGAGTTCGAGCCCCGCGTCGGGCTCTGGGCTGATGGCTCAGAGCCTGGAGCCTGTTTCCGATTCTGTGTCTCCCTCTCTCTCTGCCCCTCCCCCGTTCATGCTCTGTCTCTCTCTGTCTCAAAAATAAATAAACGTTAAAAAAAAAAAAAAAGTAAGATGTCTTTCCCTATTGGTAGTGTGGCCCAACGTAAAATTCCACTAGTTGTAAAAAGTAGGTAAGCAGTTAATTAGCATTTCAAAAGACTATAAAAAAATGTGAAGGTGTATCTTAAAGACTCCCAAGGGAATTTCAGGGTGGGACAAACATGGTTACCCAACATAGTACTCATGAATGTCCTTCTTTTCTCCACTTCCCAACCTCCCCCTCACACATTTTTACCTCTTTCTCCAGCTTTCTCCACCTCTTAGCCACTTAAAATCAGCTTAACTTACATAGAATTAAATAATTTATACGAAAGCACTTTAAAATGATAAAAGACGATACAAACTATTAGTTACTTTCAGAATATAGTCCCATGACTAGCACATTGTGTGTACCCAAAACACTAAAACCTTGGATTGTGAGTAACTTGCTCTGGAAGTATTCTGCAAGGCAAGCAAACATTTCTTGTAAATTAAAAAAATTTATTTATTTATTCACTTTTGACAGAGAGGGCGTGGGGAGGGACAGAGAGAGAAAGAGAGAATCCCAAGCAGGCTCCTCGCTGACAGCAGAGTCCCATGCGGGGCTCAAACTCACAAACCCTGAGATCGTGACCTGAGCCAAAGTCAGCCGCTTAATGGACTGAACCCCAAGATGCCCCCATTTCTAATAAATTTTAACTTGATAAAGGAACTGTGTCTTGTAATACAAGTAGTATGTGATACTGAACATCACATGATTACAACTGAGCCAATGGTTCTTGAAATCTGCTTTTATATACAAGTGCTTTGAATTACAAGCATGTTTCCAGAATGAATTATGCTCCCAAACCAACGTGTTTACTGTATATGATTGTGGAATCATTTACTAAAGCATTATGTACTCTGTCCTTATTTTAAAAATCATGTACATTAAAATATGGCAAGATATGGGGAAATTTTTATAGCAAAATAACAGGCATAGTAATCGCTAAAACATTATTGAAATTAAGACAAACATCAAGACCCCAACCACGAAAGGGGGAGATAAATTTTAAAAATTAGTCACTAGTTAATAAACATAATATGCTACTTAAAATATTTTGGTATCATTTTCCCAGTCTTCTGAAAATCCCATAAAATAACACAAGAAAAAAATTTAGAAGTAAAATTGGAAAACCAGGTAGGATGTCATAAGCAGAAAAAAAAATTGGTTGGAGTGCAAAATGGCACAACCACTTTAGAAAACATACTGGTAGTTTCCTATAAAGTTAAATATACACATATTATACAACTCAGCAATCCTATTCTCGGTAATTGCCCAAGAGAAATGAAAACTTATGTTTACACAAAAACCTGTGCACAGTGTTTATAGTGACTTTATTTATAATTGCCCAAAGTGGAAATAGTCCAAATGTCCCTAAACTGGTGAATGGATAATAAACACATGCTGTCATATCCATACAGTGAAATACTACTCAGCTAAAACAAAAAAAGGGGGTGAGGAGAGGGGAGAACTGTCAATACAGGTGACAACATAGATGAATGTGTTTTGCTAACTTGAAGAGGCCAGACTCAAAAGGCTACATATTGAATGATTCCATTTATATGACATTTTAGAAAAGCAAAACTATAGTGAGAGAAAACAGATCAGTGGGGGCTGAGGGATGGGTGGAGAGATTTCCCTCAAAAGAGCACAAAGGACTTTTTGGACTGGTGAAACTATTCCATATTTTGATTGTGGCGGTGGTTATATAACTATTTGTCAAAATAGTTTATATTTATCAAAACTTACAGAACTGTAAAGTAAAATTTTACTGTATATAAATTAGACCATGGTAAACCTGATTCTACCTTCCCTCCCCACCTCCCCGCAAAACAAAAACAAAAACAAAACAAAACAAAAAAAACCAAGCAATGAAAAAATTCTGAGGGATGTATAGAAGACATAATTCAGATGGTAGTGAGCTGGGAAACAAGTCAAGAGATCTGCAACCACACATAAGTATAGGAAGGAACCACTAGATGGTGGTGTTCATTTTTCTATCAGAGCCCAGGAGAGACTTGAAGCTCGAAGATCACAGGCCTGTCATTGGAGCCGTTTTTTGGAAAATTTCCTGTAATCGATAGCTATAACTCCTTGTGTCTGGCCTTGACTTGCATTGGTTTCTGTGTGTTTGCTAAGCCATTTCTCCAAGACTTCCACTGATTCCGGGGGGCCATCAATATCTTTCCAGTAAAACTCTCTCTCTGCTTTTGTTTTTGTTTTTTGAAACAAACTGAAGAGCACAACGAATAACAGCTGTTAACCAATGCATTTTTTGCCTGTTTTTCTTCATTACAGAGAATTTTGAATATGTACAGAATAAATAGAACGGTAAAATGATCCCCCAATAAACCCATCAGCTTTAAGAGTCATCTTTAAAGAGTCATCTTAAAGAGTCAGCTTTAAGAGTAATCTGCTGCTCTTAATTCATCAAATTTCCAACCATCCCAATCCCCGTGCAAATAATTTTCTACAATCATTTTTAATGAGATAAAATTTACATATTTTAAAATAGACTTATTTTTAAAAAATGTTTAATGTTTATTTTTGAGAGAGAGAGAGAGAGAGTGTGTGTGTGTATGAGCCAGGGGAGGGGCAGAGAGAGGGAGACACGGAATCTGAAGCAGCTTCCAGGCTCTGAGCTGTCAGCACGGAGCCTGACACGGGGCTTGAACTCACAAACTGGGAGATCATGACCTGAGTGGAAGTTGGACGCTTAACTGACTGAGCCACCCAGGCACCCCCAAAATAGACTTACTTTTAAAAGCAGTTTTAGGTTCGTTGCAAAATTAAGGAAAAAGTACAGAGATTTCCCATATACACCTGTCCCCACTCATGCATAGCCTCCACACTCCTCCCCCACCCCATTAACAACATCCCCCACCAAATGGTTCATTTGTTATAACTGATGAACCTGCATTGAATTTCATTTTCACCCTGCCGAGGTCCAGCCCCAGCAGGTCCAGGGGTTCCCGAAGGATGAACAGCGTCGGACACAGACATGGACACAGACAACAGCAGTGTGTTAGACTGGCCGCTTTATTGTAGCAAGTGTGGCATTATATTTGTTAGCAAATTCCTTGTAGCGTGCAGTTATCATGTTTCTTGGCATTACCTAATTCTAAAAATGTTCCTTTGTGTAGTCACCCTTTAGGGAACAACATAGTTATTTTCTTGTAACATTCCCTCCTACCCTTTCAAGGTCATCTAGCTCTCAACACCTCAAGTGGAATGTCTTACAAGGACATGACTTCTAAATTGTTCCTTTGTGCCTTTTGCGGTATGAGGGACAAAAGTATTCGCTTTGGTCTGGGGTGCCAGGAGGGAGCCAAGAGGGCACTGGGAACCCACGCTTTATGTGCTCCCAGAGAGACAATGTATACCTAGGAACTAATGAACCATTCTGTACCTTAACCCACCAGGTCCAGTTATCATCTGGAATGCCTCCTGGGGGCCAAGTGGGCCTAGGGGTTGGAGTAACTTGTATCCATAGATACATTCTTTTGTTGCTGGAGTGGGGGTTTCGAATCCATTGTCCCCCTTCCTTGGCTGGGAAATATATGGGGCTATCCTTCCTTTAGGTAGAGGAGTCTTTATAGGGGGTGGCAAGGGCTGGATGTAGGGCCATAATTTCCCTGCGGAATCTTATTTCTTTCCCCAGTGGTTCTTTTCCCAGGGGGCCCATCATGGGCAATTCCCCAACCAACAAATCCCCAGGTACTTTCATTGGTAGGGGGGCTGCCCCGACCAACGCTAAGGCCAAATTACATAAAAGCAGGAGTACAAGAAGCTTCACTGTCGGGCCGCCCTGCAGTCCCGATCCGTCCACCGCCCGGGCCCTGCCATCAGGCTGGTTGGATAGCTCGGCTTCCAGCATCACCCAAAGTTCATAGTTTACACCAGGGATGACTCTTGGGGTGTACTTCCATGGGCGTGGACAAATATTTACTTTATGTAACCACCATTATAGTATACAGAGCAGCTTCACTCCCCTAAAGATCCTCTATGTTCTACAACCTATTCATCCCTTCCTTACCCTAAGCCCTGCCAAAGTGCACAAATTTTAACTGTACACTTTCAATTTTTCTTTGAAGGACTTGGTTTAGAAATTCCCAATAGCATAGAGCAAAAAGAAAAAAAATTTTTTTGAGAGAAAACTTAAGAGGTAAATCCAGTCAACAAATGAAAAGTTTACTAGGATTTTCAGGAATTAATAAAGAGGAAAAAAAGAATGGAAAAACTGAACATATTTTGAAAGACAATTTCCCTTAATTCAAGAAAGATTTGGAACTTTATTCAAAGGCCTAAAAAGTATTTATTAAGATTAATAGAGAAACATACATGCACATACCTTCATACATCATGGTGAAAATTCTGAACTCTAAGAAAAAGGAAATTCCACAAACTTCCAAATGGAAAAACAGGATACCACGGTAGGGAAAAATAGGAATACATAGGCAGAGAGGGAAAAGATTAGGACCTGATGTCCCTGTGTGGGAAAAACACATATTTTGGCACAATGCTGCTAAGGTCTGACCACAGCAAACCCCCTCGGGCTTAAGGTTCCTCTTAAGCAAGTAACATACACCACCTACTCCCCCTCAGGTTTCCCTCAGGAATTTGACAACAGACCTAAGTATGGCCACAGACCACCCCTCATACAATGGAAACGAGCCACTCAGGAATGGACAAACCAGTGCCTAAAGTTGTCCAGCCAATGAGGTAGGACCTCAGAAGGAACAAAAGGGAAGGGAAGAGGGGGGACGACCAGAACCTTATAAAACAAGGACCCTTGTCTATTGTCGGTGGGCATTCACTTTCCAGTGTCCCCTCTCTGTAAAGAGAGCTTTCCTACTATTCTTTCAAATCTTCTACTCTAATAAACTTTTGCCTACTGTTCATTTTGTGTCCACCTCTTCATTCTTCCAAGTGGCAAGTCAATGAATCCCGGGTCCTGAGGTAAAAAATCCTGCAACAATACCAGAAAAGGAACAAAAACTGTGTTGATATTAACTAACAATAATAAAATAATATGAAAACATTTTTTGATGTAATTTATACCTTATTTTTGAGAGATTCAGCCTCAGATCACAGAAAAAATAAATGAAATTTTAAAAAATGTATACATATATAATAAATGTGAACGTGTGCTTTTATCATTAAAAAATACAAATTAAAATAACACCATATTTTTGTACCTGTCATATTGGTGAAGGCTGAAAATTTGATATATAAAGGGTTAATGAGGGAGTGCCTGGGTGGCTCAATCAATTAAGCCTCTGACTCTTGGTTTCAGCTCAGGTCAGGATCTCACAGTCAGTTCAAGCCCCAGCATTGGGCTCTGCACTGAAAGCATGGAGCCTGCTTGGCATTTCTTTCTCCCTTTCTCTTTGCCCTCCCAGCTTGCTCTCTCTCTCTCTCTCTCAAAAAATAAATAAACATTAAAAAATTTAATTAATAAAGGATTAATGAGGATAAGCAGATGGAACTAACCAAAGTTAAACAGTGTAAACTGGCAAAAAAATTTTATCACATTTAATTATTTATTATTTTTTTTTAATGTTTATTTTTGAGAGAGAGAGAGAGAGAGAGAGACAGAGTGCAAGCAGGGGAGGGACAGAGAGTGAGGGAGACACAGAATCTGAAGAAGGCTCCAGGCTCTGAGCTGTCAGCACAGAGCCTGACTTGGGGTTTGAACTCAAAAACTGTGAGATCATGACCTGAGCCAAAGTCAGATGCTTCACTGACTGAACCACCCAGGTGCTCCTTTATCACATTTTAAAAATACATTTTCACCCAGAAATTTTACTTCTAAAATATATACATGTATGTGTATATTATATATTATTATTGTACTGTGTGTAAATGCTATATATTAGATATATTATTATAATATACATATATATACATAATTTGGAAGGGGATAGTGAAAACAAATCATCAAACTAGAAAGAACCTAAATAGACAGTATCATCAATTTGAGACTGGCTGGAAATTGTAACAAATCTATACAGTGGACTCTGATAGGACTAGCATGAACCCCGTGTTCACTCTCTGGTCATTCAAGCATGTGCAGTGGAGAAGGGCAAAGTAGGGAGTGGAGCAGTTGAACACAAGAAGGGACCGTGGCTACCATCAGGAGGGTTTGTGTTGGGCAGTTTCACCAGCTTTACCAGAACACACCGATCAGGGTAGACCAGGAAAAAGAATGATATTACCAGAAGTGAGTGAGCACTGAGCACTGAGTATGCAAAAAGAATAGCTATGCATCCCAGTGCAGGCTAAAGGTCCCATGCAGTATCAGTCTTGTTTTCATAGTGAGAGCTGGTCCACATTTGCTGATGTACACTGAGACCCTGGTGGGGAAACATGTCCAGGTTTGCAGAAGAGTGTCTCAGCCTGTCCCACAAGACTACCACAAGGTCTTCTGAGAAAGAAATAGCGATTTGGGCATGGCTTAGCAGTCAAGACTTGTCTCTGCTCCACTGGCATCAGCAAGCATAGCTTAACTTGGGGCTGGAGGATTCACTTCCTAGATAAGTCACACACATGGCAACCAAGTTGGTGTTGCTGACTGGGAGTTCAGCCAGCAACTGAGAGCCATGGGCTTTAGGTCCTGTCCAGATAGTTCTTCCCTTAATGCATGGTATTCAGTTCCAAAAGAGACTGTCTCAAGAGACAGGAAGTGGGAATTGCCAGATTCTTAAGACCTGGACCTGGAAATTAGTCCAGCATCACCTCAGCTGTATGCTATTGGTCAGAGAGACTAGATCCCAGGGAAAGGACACAGACTCCACCTCTCAAAGGGAGAAACGAGGGCGCCTGGGTGGCTCAGTCAGTTGTGCACCTGACTTAGGCCCAGGTCATGATCTCATGGCTTGTGAGTTTGAGCCCCACACTAGGCTTTGCACTGATAGCATGGAGCCTGCTTTGATTCTATGTCTCCCTCTCTCTGCCACTTCCCTGCTCATGCTCTCTCTCAAAAATAAATAAACATTAAAAAAAATTTTTTTTAATTTTTTAACATTTATTTATTATTAAGAGACAGAGCGTGAATAGGGGAGGGTCAGAGACAGAGGGACACACAGAATCTGAAGCAGGCTCCAGGCTCTGAGCTGTCAGCACAGAGCCCGACATGGGGCTTGAACTCACAAACTGTGAGATCATGACCTGAGCCGAAGTCGGATGCTTAACCGACTGAGCCACCCAGGTGCCCCACATTAAAAAAATTTTTTAAAGAGAGAAATGATAAAGACTTTGGAAGCTATGTTTTAAAACTGCCACATTATGGGACGCCTGGGTGGCTCAGTCAGTTAAGCATCCAACTTTGGCTCAGGTCATGATCTCACCGTTCATGAGTTCGAGCCCCACATCAGGCTCTGTGCTGACAGCTCTGGAGCCTGCTTTGGATTCTGTGTCTCCCTCTCTCTCTGTCCTGCTCTTGCTCTGTCTCTCTCTCAAAAATAAACAAGCATTAAAATAAAATAAATTTTTAAAATAAAACTGCCACATCAGGTTAAAGGAAATCAGTTTGTTATTTATGGATCCTCTAAAAAGCCTTGAGGGTTTAAATGCAGAGAACGTATTACGTATGACCACCTGCCTTACTATGTGTAATATCTGGCATCACATTACATTGTCTCTTATACCTTAATTAAGCCAAGATCAGACCATATTCCATATCAGAATTTCCTGACCCATCCCTCACCTCAACCTGTTTTTGGTTAAAACTCAGCTCCTATAGAAGAGCACTTGACTGAAAAGGATTTGGTCTCTTTTTGATGCGGTATTATCAGCTGAATGTCAGCTTTGGATAGCCATATGGTAACATTTAAAGCTCTGGCATGGGGGAGGGGGGTGCCTGGGTGGCTTAGTCAGTTAAGCGGCCGACTTCGGCTCAGGTCATGATCTCACGTTCTGTGAGTTCAAGCCCCGCGTCAGGCTCTGTGCTGACAGCTCAGAGCCTGGAGCCTGTTTCAGATTCTGTGTCTCCCTCTCTCTGACCCTCCCCTGTTCATGCTCTGTCTCTGTCTCAAAAATAAATAAACGTTAAAAAAAAAAAAATAAGTAAATAAAGCTCTGGCATGTGGCACCTAGCTGGATCAGTCAGTAGAGCATGAGACTCTTGATTACAGGGTCTTGAGTTCAAGCTCCATGTCAGATGTGAAGTTTACTTAAAAACAAACAAGAAAACATCCAGGGCATCTAGGTGGCTCAGTCTGTTGAGCCTCACATTCTTGATTTTGGCTTGGGTCATGATCACCAGGGTCATGGGATTAAGCCCCAAGCTGGGCTCTGCATTGAGTGTGGAACCTAGGATTCTCTCTCTCTCACCCTCTGCCCCACTCTAAAAAAAAAAAAAAGAAAAGAAAAGAAAAAGAAATCTTTAAAAATAAATAAATAAAAATGGAATAGAATTTAATTATGACTACCCTGAGATCCTAGGGTAAAGAATACAGAAGAAGCTGTTTTTCAATATTTAAGTGGATGGAGACAGTATGAATAATTTCTAACATGAGTCTTGAACTAGAAATAACTTCTATTTACATATCTTAGTATTAAACTTTCTAATACATTAATCCATCATCCAAGTTATGTACCATGCATATGTACTTATTTCAGCAAATTTCTTGACCTTTGAAGTCATTCTTTGAAGAACGTAAGTTCATAAACTATTCCTTAAAGAGTTGCAAAAAATTTCTTGAAACATTGCATGAAATTAGTTTTCAGAAATGTAATATTTGTATAGTTTGGTTTCCTGTCTAAACAGGCTACATTTAACAAATGTGTAACTTTTTGTATTAAAATTTTAATGTCAGTCTTCAGGAAACCAACCTTTTTCTTAATAATTTTGAGATAGAGGGGTGCCTGGGTGGCTCAGTCGGTTAAGCCTGCAACTCTTGGCTTCAGCTAACGTCACATTCTCAGGGTGCGTGAGAATTCAGGCGCTGCATGGGACTCTGCGCTGACAGTGCAAGCCTGCCTGGGATTCTCTCCCTCTCTCTCAAAAAAAATAAACAATACAAAAAATAATCTTGAGATGGAGAAGTTATTGCAACATTTAACTATATTTGGGAGAGGTCGGCAATAACATGTTTTATCTTTTACATTTGAGGTTACTTTTTTTTTTAACGTTTATTTATTTTTGATACAGAGAGAGACATAGCATGAACGGGGGGAGGGTCAGAGAGAGGGAGACAAAGAATCTGAAACAGGCTCCAGGCTCTGAGCTGTCAGCACAGAGCCCGAGGCGGGGCTCGAACTCACCGACCCCGAAATCATGACCTGAGCTGAAGTCAGCCGCTCAACAGACTGAGCCACCCAGGCGCCCCAGGTACGTTTTTTTAAAGTACAGGTTATTTTTGTTTTTAGTATTAGTTGCCCAATAGAAAACAATATGTACCATAAGTAAATATTTTATGTAAAATTTTATAGGCATTTTCAATGCGTTACAAATAATGCTATTGGTTCCCTAAGGTTATTTTCCCTTATCATTTCAATAATGTATACATATTGAGTTAACATGAAACAAAATTTTAGTATTTGGCTCTTATAAGACCTTTCAGGTCGCTCAAAATTAAGGAAGATGTTATGGAATCTTATGATTCCAACCTGCCCAATGTAACGAATTAATTATTCGGCTCCCGTTCCACTACATTTCTTCCACTGCACTGGAAGAAACGCAATACAGAGAAACCTAGCACCTCTGAGCAGTTTCATTCATTCCATAAATATGCAGGCACGCACTTCTCCATTAGCCAGGCCTTTTATTACCCTTTTTGGGGCACCCTTGCCTGCTGATAAAGACATTCGTAAACTTCAGCTGTTCTCCACCCGTTTCTGTCTAGCCCACAAAAGCAAGGACCCCACACAATTACCGGCCCAAAGCTTGGGCATTGCCTTTCCCCACCTAATTACAAGCCCCAGCGCAACCGCGGTTACTTCCGAGGCAGCCGGCGCAGGCCTGGCTCAACCAGCCCTCACTCACGTGGCCGCGCGGGCCCAATGACCGAGGCCCACGCTTTCCAGACAGCCGCATGCGCTCACAGAGCAGAGCGCGCGCTGCGCCCCGCCCAGGCCTCAAAGTGCTCCAGCGTTAATCCTCCCATGAGGTCCCGATCGCCTGAGTTTCGGGTTCCTACCAATGGTTGTTTCCGAACTCGGTCTCGGGAGCATGCCCTGATCGGCTTGCTCTGGAGGCGGGGACAGGACTCATTTGAGCCTAGGACCACTTCCTGAGGCTCAACGCAGGAAGTTACCTGATCTCGCTGGTGTCCTGTAGAGAAAGTGCTGTCAGCTGCAGTGGTGGCGGCGAGGACTGGAGGTGGGTCGGGAGACTGGCCGTTCGGTCTCGCTGAAGCTAAGGGCCCATTTCCATCGTGGCACCACGGCCCTCTCCTCCAGCCTCGAGCCCGGCTTGGATGCCGGGGGGACTCCTTCAGGCACCTTGACGCCGTTGCGAGGGCCACCTACCTGGGCATCGCCTGGGTCTCCAGCCAGGGGACTGGCTCCTGGGTTCAGTACTCGGGGCCACTGTAAGAAGTGCCCTTATCGCCCCGCGCTCTGTCCTCCTCCCTGAACCATCGAGGCCCTGGTCCAGAGCGACAGCCTTGGACCCGGGGCTAGGAGGATCCAAGACGCTCAGTCCCGGCACCCCACAGACGGGGCTCTGCATCGTCTCTGATATGTCACCCACCATCTCCCACAAGGACAACAGTCGGCAACGACGCCCAGGGACTTTCAACCACTCTCTGGATATGAAGAGCGGTCCTCTGCCGCCAGGCGGCTGGGAGGACAGCCATCCGGAATTGGTGGGTGGGGAAGGGGACAAAGAAGCTCTTTTGCGGGATACCGGCACTGGTGACTTCTCAAAACCCCCACGGAGCTGCCGGGCGGAATTAAGCAGCATTTTGCTGTTGCTTTTTCTTTACGTGCTTCAGGGCATTCCACTGGGCCTGGCAGGAAGCATCCCACTCATTTTGCAGAGCAAAAATGTTAGCTATACAGATCAAGCTTTCTTCAGTTTCGTCTTTTGGCCCTTCAGTCTCAAATTGCTCTGGGCCCCGTTGGTTGATGCAGTTTACTTTAGGAACTTTGGTCGTCGCAAATCTTGGCTTGTCCCTACACAGTATATACTGGGACTGTTCATGATATATTTGTCCACTCAGGTGGACCATTTGCTCGGGAACACTGATGGCAGAACCCCCGATGTGATTGCTCTCACTGTGACATTCTTTTTGTTTGAATTCCTGGCCGCCACTCAGGACATCGCTGTGGATGGTTGGGCGTTAACTATGTTATCCCGGGAAAACGTGGGTTATGCTTCCACTTGCAATTCAGTGGGCCAGACAGCGGGCTACTTTTTGGGCAATGTTTTGTTTTTGGCCCTTGAGTCTGCCGACTTTTGTAACAAATATTTGCGCTTTCAGCCTCAACCCAGGGGAATCGTTACTCTTTCAGGTAGTGTATTTAAAACTATTACGCGGTGAGGATTATTTTACGTTTATGAATCCTTTTGACAGAGGGTGTGACGTTGGAGGGAATCTCATAATTTAATTTACTGGAGATGCTTTGGGGGGAGATTACCCGAGGTTAAGTTTTCTACTAAAATGAGCTTGAGCCAGAATGACTACATCAGAGCAGTCATAATTGATGAATACTGGGCAATGAGCAGGGAGAGGTAGCTCATCCAATAACATTGTTGTGTAATGGCAAACAAAACTCTCAAGTCTAGGGAGCTGCTGACACTTGACTAACACACAGATGCACATTTTTTTTAAAGTTTGGCTAGTGTGAAGGCATGAATCCAGCCTGATTCCTGTGGTTCACATTTCCCTTTTCTCTTTTGTTGGATTGAGATTTCTAGTTCCTTTCTTTCTGGTTCATTTCTGCCTCTACTCTTATACCAAGAGCCCTCTTCTAGCCTTCTGGTGAATAGAATAGGGTTAATTTATTCATCATTAATGAGTTGGCTGAGTGACAGTGTTCTGAGGGCCTCCTGTGAATTAAGCAGAGTCCAACCCACAGAGATGGGAGAAGTGAACATTTAAGGGGAGCTCAGGGTTGCCAGCCACTAACTGCTTGTGAGAGTCAGGATTCAAACTGCAGCTTAACAGTTGACCCTGTTGAATTATAAGCTTCCATGAGGTGGATAAGTGGAATTCTGGAATGCACAACACCAGGTGTGGAGACTGGGTTTGGGAGATGAGAGAAAAGTTGTGACCTAATTAGTAAGATTTTTTTTTTTAATTGCTAATAAGAGTTTGAAGTTTATTCAGTAAGCAATTTTGTGTAAGTTCTACAAAATTTCCCTATTTCTTCATGAGTAAAATACATGTCCCTGGAAAGTTTTCTTTTCTTTTCTTTTCTTTTCTTTTCTTTTCTTTTCTTTTCTTTTCTTTTCTCTTTCCTTCTCTTTTCCTTTCTTTTCTCTTTCATTTTTTTTTTAAAGCTGTCCTAACAATTAGGAAACAGAAGTAAAATTATCAATAGTAGGAATAACCAACATCAGGAATATGGTATTACCAGAATTCCTCATTCTGGTAATGATGATGGATTTCAGAGATTCTCTTGAGATTTAAGCAGTTAAACTTTCTCTCATCTTCCCAGTACTAACTTAGGGATTCCTAACAGTGGAAATGTCAGGGGTAGTTGTGTGGTGAGGGAAGGGTAAGGGTTGTGTAATAAATTTAGGGAATGTGGAGGATGGAGGGATTCACAACTGCACTACTCATCTCTTGAAATCTTACACACTCCCTCTGTACCCATAGGCCCTATAAAAGACCCCCTTTTCTTTTTTTTTTTTTAACATGTATTTATTTATTTATTTATTTATTTATTTAGACAGAGTGTGAGCAGGGGGAGGGGCAGAGAGGGGGAGACTTAGAATCTGAAGCAGGTTCCAGGCTCTGAGCTGTCAGCACAGAGCCTGACGTGGGGCTTGAAGTCACAAACCTTGAGATCATGACCTGAGCTGAAGCTGGACACCTAACAGACTGAGCCAACCAGGTGCCCCAGGGACCCCCTTTCTACCTCCTCAATTTGCGAGTGAGCTACTACTACTGATGAAATGATCATTATACTTTTTCTTAGTTGGTTTGAGGCCAAAAATGGTTGAGAGATATTGCTTTGAGCTTAAACAGATTTGTCTCCAAGCGTTCTGGAGTCCCGCTTCTGCTCTCTGGATAATTCTCTGCCTAGAAATACTTTATGAGTCCATTGTATTAGCACCTTACTGCTTTTTGTGCATCATTTCATTTGGTACTAGGACTGTTCATGTCACCAGAAAGGACTAATGAAATGATGTGTTACTTAACATGGAAAAGCCTCAGAAGAGAAATCAAGATTTTAGAGGCTGTAGAAAATAAATTACTAACTAGGCAAATTAGTGCTTTTAAGTATAAGACTGGTTGATAAAACATCATTCCAGGAATGCCATTATGCATTCAGGAGCCATGTTAATTTTATCTTTTCTTGGCCACAACTCTTCCCCAATGGGAAGATCAGAATTGTGCCGCCATTGGATTTTTTATTTACACTGATTTGTTATTTTGAATAGCTGTTTGTTCTGTGGAATTTGAACTTTGATATCCAGGAAATTGTAAAAATAGCTTACTTTTTTTTTTTTTTTAATTTTTTTTAACGTTTATTTTTGAGACAGAGAGAGACAGAGCATGAACGGGGGAGGGGCAGAGAGAGAGGGAGACACAGAATCCGAAACAGGCTCCAGGCTCTGAGCGGTCAGCACAGAGCCCGACGCGGGGCTCGAGCTCACGGACCGCGAGATCATGAGCTGAGGTGAAGTCGGCCGCTTAACCGACTGAGCCACCCAGGCGCCCCACTTACTTTTTAATTTAATGTTTTCTGTCTGTAATAGACGACTGTATTTAGTTCAAACACTTAAGAGTTAAAGTGTTGAGTTGAAGAGTTTTCATTCACTATTTTATTATTGTACATATCATATTTATAGTTTTGATCTTTCTGGAATGTAGTAGCAGTATAACTAAAAAAAATGTGGGTTTTTTTGGAATTTTAAGAGCATAGAAAGAATCCTGAAGGAAATAAAATTGCTTAGTTATTAAAAGAAGAGCCAAACACTGAGGCAGATGTTTAGAAAAATCAGATAATTACAAGGAGGCATAATTTTTTAGAATTTTAAAATATATTCTCTGATTAAGACTTTGTTTTGAGTTACAGATAAATAGAAATGGAATATATTGAGAAAATCCAGTTTTTGCCATTTAGAAAGCAGCAATCTAAATAATAAATTTAAAACATGAAGGATAAGATGAGAATGGAATCCTTTGGAAACAAAGACTTGATTATGCAGAGGTTGGCTTTTTGGCCCCTTCAGGGATCCAAGGCAGTCCTGAACTCAGAAGTGAGCTTTTACTGCCCTGTTTGGTTTTCAAGGATTTTGGGGATCCAAAAGAGACATCCTTTTAAGTTAGAACAGATGATGAAAGTAACCCAGAAAAACACGGGGATTGGAACATAGTTTTATGACTTGAAAAGATTGTATATTTCAATTTCTTCTCTTTCTTTCTCTCTCTTTTTTTTTTTTTTTCGTAATTTAGATTCTGATTTGTATTTGTGGAAACTGATATTTTTTTTTTTTTAAAGTTTGTTTATTTTTGGGACAGAGAGAGACAGAGCATGAACGGGGGAGGGGCAGAGAGAGAGGGAGACACAGAATCGGAAACAGGCTCCAGGCTCTGAGCCATCAGCCCAGAGCCTGACGCGGGGCTCGAACTCACGGACCGCGAGATCGTGACCTGGCTGAAGTCGGACGCTTAACCGACTGCGCCATCCAGGCGCCCCAAGAAACTGATATTTTTAATTGAGGTAAAATTGTTATATAATATTAGTTTCAGGTGTACAGCATAATTCAATTTTTGTATGTACTACACAGTGTTCACAGTAAATCTAGTTACCATCTCAATTCATTCCTATAGATAAAGAAACTAGGTCAAGCGCCTAGTTGGAGGTAGAGATACAGGATTCCCCCCACTATCTGAACATAGAGCATTCTTAGGAAACTTGAAAGCCAAATCGTGTAAAGCAGAGTATCCACACTTTCTTTTACAAAAGACTTAACTAGTGTCTTTCTTATAGTTGTTAGGAAACTAGGAAGAAACCTCAGGAAAAACCTTAAAACCTAAATACAATTTGTGCTGATTGGGCTTTTCTACTAGAGAAAAGTAGCACTCTGACTGCTGATGTCTAAAAACATCAGCCCAATCAGCCCTCTTCTGGAACGTCTGATGCTCTAGAAATGACAGATTAAAATTTTTTTGTTTTTTTAAGTAACATGTAGCATTTATTCATTCAGTGCCTATTTGGTGCTAGCGATATGATAGGTGTTAAAATTTGATGAATAAGACCTGGAAATTCTCTGCTCCCAGGGAATTTGTAATGGGAATTTACAAACCAAAATGATGGACAGTGGAAGTGAATCAAGTGAGTTGGTACAGGATGTACGGTTTGGAGGGGAGAGTGGTAACCTGAAAAACTCATGCCCATGTAAAGATGCAAGTTTCAATTTCAATAAACTCTTGTCTTGTGGCAATAGGATCCTACAATTGCTGGATCTTATCAGTGTTCAGAGAAACTAGAAATCCCTTTTTTATTTTGTCATTTAAAAAATGATTAATTAGATTCATATGAATTCTGTCTTTAGGCCAGATCCAATCTGTAAACTGGTAGTTGCAGCCCATTCCTCTAGAAGCAGTGGTAACAACAATGAATAGAAGTGATTGGGATAGGGAGCAAGGTATTTGAGTTTGGGCAGGAAGCAGATTAGTCTGATACTGGAGAAGAGAGCTAAACATATTTAGAGCTTATGGATTGGTTTGTCTATAGGTAGGTATGCGCAGAGGAGTCAATCAGAAAAAAAAAAAGGAAATGTTTTCAAAAAAATGATGCTGAAAGAAAACTAATCAAACTGGCAATGAATATAGTTAAAACAGTATTTGTAAGATACTCCTTTGAACTAGAAGTGAGTAGGACCAATTAATTCTTACTTAGTGACAAATTTCTTTGCTTTCTGAAACAGGACTCATTAATATATTTTGTGTGACTAGAAATGCTATTTAGAATGTGGACAGGACCAACTGACCCATTTCTAGATAGACCAGTTATTTTAAATAGGCTGTAGTACATTCTTTAGCATATATATCTAGACTTAAAATATTTTCCTGCATTTTCAAAAGATAAAACTGTGGAGGTGGAGAACAGATAGGCAGTTGCTAGGGATGGTGGGTGAGGAAAAGGTGACTATTAAGTGAGTGACAGCATGAGGGAGTTTTGGGGAGTGATAGAAATGTTCCATATCTTGATTATGGTGGTAGTGATTTAAAGTTTATAGAACTGTACACCAAAAAATTTTAGGTTTACTGTATAATCATTTAAAAAGTAATATTTATGGGCACCTGGGTGGCTCAGTCCGTTAAGGCATTGGACTTGGGCTCAGGTCACAGATCTCATGGTTCGTGAGTTTTAAGTCCCACGTGGGGCTCTGTGCAGATAGCTCAGGGCCTAGAGCCTGCTTCAGATTCTGTGTGTCCCTATCTCTCTGCCCTTCCCTGCTTGCACTCTGTCTCTCTCTTTTCAAAAATAAATAAGCATTAAAAAAATTAAAAAGTAATATTTATAAAAAGTAAAAAAAAAAATAATAAAATCCTTGAGATTAGTCCCTTTTTGCCTTGAATGGAACACGTCCATCAATCTGATGGATCGTACATCTCCATACACACAAATTGAGCAGATTTGAACTTACTTTCAAATGTTAGGATGCTAGTAATAAAGTGACATAAGTGGAGGCACTGGAGATAGTAGATTCAGGAGGGATTAGATATTAAAAACTGGAGCCCACACCCCAGAAAGGTCTGAAGAGCCTTTTTTCTTTTTAAAACAAGGCAAAGCTGTGCTTTTTTTGTTCAGTAAAGAATTCTGGGATTGATTTTGTATGGAAAAGTCAATTTACAAAATACACTCTAAACCAAAAAAATATTTGATTTTATTTGGCATATATTTTACTCTGAATTTCACTTCGGATTTTATTGAAATTTATGTAGAGACCAATTGAATTAGTCTTTACTATAAATATATTAATGAAAGAATCATAGAACCTCACTAATTACCGGCAGTTTCCTACCTTCATTTAGTATTCCTGAAAAGTATAATTTGAGAAAGCAAAAGAGACTTACCTTATAAAAGATGTTCTTTTCCTAGAAAATGAAAAAAGTATATATATAAAGCCCCCTATTTCACCTGTTTTTTGTTTGTTTTTTTTTTAAAGACACAATCTTAGGTAAATCTGGCATTTTATACATGATCTTTCTTTAGTTTTTTTTAATGATTTTGTTTTTAAGTAATCTCTACACCCAATGTGGGACTCAGACTCATAACCCTGAAATCAAGAGTCACATGCTCTACCAAATGAGCTAGGCAGGTACCTCTGTACATGTTCTTTAATTTCATTCTTTTAAATAATTACTTCATATCCTTTAATTTTGGCTTTTTATTTTACATTGTATATACTATATTAGTATAGGAGGTCACAAGAATAAAATTTATACATGAATGTGCCTGCTGTAACTTTAAAGAACGGGGTACATATTCAAAAAGCAAGATATTAGTTACCTTCCACCATTTCTATTCCTTGGTTTGGTGCTATCTATTATTATTATTTTTTAAATTTCATTCTTTCCCTTCACTTTTGAACACAGTCCTTACTGGCTGAAGTCCAATGGTGATCAATTAAAACTACAGAATAAGTGATTTCAACATACCTAAAGACTTCTTTTTTGATTGCTTTATATTATCTTGTATTTGAGACCTATATTTCTTATTCCTACCCCAGTTTTATAATTTTTGCTTCCTTAAAAAAACAAAAAAGAAAGAATCTTTGTGTTCTTAAATTTCCCATTAATTTAAAAAAAATTTTAATTTTAAAATAATTATAGGGGCGCCTGGGTGGCGCAGTCGGTTAAGCGTCCGACTTCAGCCAGGTCACGATCTCGCGGTCCGTGAGTTCGAGCCCCGCGTTGGGCTCTGGGCTGATGGCTCAGAGCCTGGAGCCTGTTTCTGATTCTGTGTCTCCCTCTCTCTCTGCCCCTCCCCGGTTCATGCTGTGTCTCTCTCTGTCCCAAAAATAAATAAACGTTGAAAAAAAAAATTTAAAATAATTATAGATTCACAGTAGGTTGCAAAGAAATGTTTAAGGAAATCCCATGCACCCTTCCCTAGCCTCTTCCATTAACATCTTACATAACTACAGTACAATCTCAAAACCAAGAAATTGACATTGGTGCAATCCATACCACTATTCAGATTTTACCAATTATACATGTACTCATTTGTGTTTGCTTTTATGTGTGTGCACGTGAGTAGCTCTGTGTAATTTCATCATGTGTAGCCTTGCATAACCACCATCACCACAATGAAGATACTCAAATATACCATCACAAGACTCCTTTGTGTTGCCTGTTTATAGCTATACCTATTTCCTCCTCTCCATCCCTAACCTCTGGAAGCTACTAATCTGTTTTCCATCTTTATAACTATGTTATTTCAGAAATGTTATGCAAATGAAATCATTTGGTACATGTTCTTTGGAGATTAGCTCTCTTCACTTAGCATAATTTCTTTGAGGTTCATCCAGGTTGATGCATGTATCAGTGATCTGTTGCTTTTTATTGGTGAGAAGTATTCCATTTGTTAGACATACCGTGGTTTATTTCACCACTCATCCATTGAAGGGGATTTGAGTAGTTTCCAGTTTTGGGCTATTTTTATGTGAAAATAAGTCTTCATTACTCTGAGATGAATGCCCAAGTATGCAAACGCTGGTTTCTGGTGAGTCCATTTTTATTTTGAAAGAAAGTGCCAAACTTTTTTCCAGATTGGCATGGATACACCATTTTGTCTTCCTACCAGAAATATATGAATGATTCTGTTTCTCTATCCTTGTCAGCATTTGATGTTATCATTATTTTTAATTTAAGCTATTTGAATGTACTCTGCATCTCATGTGGTAGTTTGGAATGTTCATTGTCTACTGTTTTATAAATGTCTAAATTCAGCTTACAAAAAATGATTTACGGGTGTCAAGATATAGGTTAAACAAAAGCTGAATGCAAGAACCTATCATAGCATCAGAGTAGAGATATATGTATATGTGTAAAATAGATTTTGTGCCTGACCAGAACATATTTTAAAAAATTAAAAGAGTGATTCACTTCCATCCATTCAGTGATAGAGGCCCAGAGTTAGCATGAGATGGGAGCATTGAATCTATTGGCTTCTCAGCCTCAGCCTTGAACCTTGGGCTGAGTTTGAGCCCAAATGTTGGGACAAGATGGCTCAAAATAGCAAGATAGCTGCTTAATCCAATGCTTGATTGAAGAAACAATCTCTTCTACCCCAGAGGAAAATCTAATGCTGGAGTTAATGAAAAGGTATGTGATCTCAAACATGGCTTCATTTTCCTAAGGGGTTAGGAAAACTAAGGGATTAGGAAGGTTTCAAAATCCGCTTTGTATTTTGAGTTTTGCATTACATTGCTGTTTTTTAAAAAGCCTAATCCCCAAATCAGATATGACTATATTGTATAATCAAATAATATTTTCTGGGAGGGCTCTATGACAGCATGGATATTTTGAGCAAATGTTTCAGAGAGAGATTTGTGGCATAGAAAGGTCAGTTTCTGCTAAGAATCAGGTGGTGACCCAGGGCCAAATACACTATTTCTATTTCAGTTTCCAGCCCTGTGAAAATGGGAGCATTGGACTGGATAATGGGTGTCTATAGTCCCTTCATGCTCTAACGTGTGAAATAGAGAGCTGTGCCAAAAGCAAGAAGGTGAAAGGAAGGCCTGACATTTAGAACAAAGTTGAAGTTTTGCTTTCCTGTCACTGACTTCTGAAGGACTTAAGTTAACTTCCATAGTATGAGAGTTGGAGAGAGAATCTCATCTGAGACAAGGATGGTTGTATCAGACAATGCTACTTAATTCTTCTATTTCTTCTGATGGTGGCAGAGTGAATCTACACCTAGTCCAAAATTGTCTGGGGACCTAGTCCAAAGCCTTGAAAATGTAAAAGCTTTTGAAGTCTGATATTTTATCTTAAAAATTCTTGGAAATTTTGCCATCCCTTTTTTTTTTTTTTTTTTTTTTTCCATTAAAAAGGCTTTCCTTTAGGGGCGCCTAGGTGGCTCAGGCGGTTGAGCATCTGAATTCAGCTCAGGGCATGATCTCACGGTTTGTGGGTTCGACCCCACATTGGGCTCGCGGCTGTCAGCCTGTCAGCACAGAGCCCCCCTTCAGAATCCTCTGTCCCTTTCTCTCTCTGTCCCTTCTCTACTTTCTCTCTCTTTCTCTCTCTCAAAAACAAAAAAAAAAGGCTTCCCTCTGAACTGTTGAGTAAAATGAATTATTTAGGAAGATGTACCATGTTTATTTATTCTATGGCTTTGCATACCCTTTGCCATACTGCCATATGGGGAGATTGGAAGTGAGGATGGGGAATACAAGTAGCCAGATTAAAGAAGCATACTGAAGAATCTATGTTCCAGACTTCATGGAGCTAAAATGGGTATCTTCTCAGGCATATCTGGTTGATATGAAAGAGCCTAATTGCTGTAGATAGGTGTATCTGAGCATCTGGGTAGTAAAATGAGAGATATTATTGCTTTAGAATCAGATCTAGTTTAGACCCACCTCTGGCACTTTGTGGACTGCGATTCTGTTTCATTGTGTATGAGAATAAGGGGCGCCTGGGTGGCTCAGTCGGTTGAGCGTTCGACTTGGCTCAGGTCAAGATCTTGCAGTAGACGAGTTCAAGCCCTGCATCAGGCTCTGTGCTGACAGCTCAGAGCCTGGAGCCTGCTTCCGATTCTGTGTCTCCCTCTTTCTCTGCATCTCCCCTGCTCATGCTCTATCTCTCTCTGTCTCAAAAATAAAGACAAACATTAAAAAAAAATTTTTTTTAAGTGAGAATAATACTACTTGTCTTGGAGAGCGACTTTAAGATTTATTGCATTCTCCTATGTTTTGCTTTGGCATAGTAGGCACTTATGTGCTAGGTATTTATATCCTTCTTGGTTACTGGTGAATTGGCACATGCTCTTAAATTTTGCATTTATGGGAGTACTAGATAAGATTTAGTGGCCACTTAGAATATTTTGTTTGTCCTATAGGTCTTTGCCGAAAAGTCATGTTTATGAAATATGAACATCAGCTTTGATATCTTAATCATACACACACACACACACACACACACACACACATACACACATATGAATGAAATTTCAGTGATGAAATATTTAGATTATTTTTGGTAACAATATCTTTGCAATGGTTGGTATATCACCCTATGGATGTTCTCTAGCATCAAAGCAATGTTAATAAATAATAGCCTGTAGCCTAATGATAATTACTATTTATGGTAATTATGTTCATAAAACTTAATATATTTTCTGGCAGTGGCTAAGCCTCTTTTTCTGAGCTGTTGGCTTCATTCTTCTCTCCATGTGAGCTATTGGGAAAGCCTTTGAATTAGGGCTCTGAAATGACATGTTCTCACTACTTCCTCCTTTCTATGTACTGTTATTTTATTTAGAGAGCACAAAGAAATTAGAAATAATCTTATCTGGGGGGCCTGGGTGGCTCAGTAGGTTAAGCGTCCAACTTACACTCAGGTCGTGATCTTGTGGTTCTCGAGTTCGAGCCCCATGTCAGGCTGTGTACTAACAGCTCAGAGCCTAGAGCCTGCTTCAGATTCTGTGACTCCCTCTCTGCCCATCCCCCACTTGTGCTCTGTCTCTCTCTCTTTGTCAAAAATAAATAAAAAACATTAGAAAAAATAAATAAAATGGATACTTTTGTGTTTAAGAATGTTTCATATTTTTCTTTTAACATCTAAAATTAATTATAAATTTCTCATGGTGGAAAAAAGAATTGACTACAAAAAACAAATTTCCATGTATGTTTAAAGACTTAGTTTCTTTAATTTGCATAATTTGAATAGCATTGTGGAGATTGAATAATTAGCCAATTCTAGTGGATTCTTATTTCAACATTAACTTTTAAAAAAATCTTTGTGCAGGCAGTGTGAAATAATTGAAAGAGTATGAAACTCCAATTCGGAAGATTTAGGTTCAAATTCTGCCTCTTAATTATTTGAACTTTGGCAAAGATTTAAATATTCTGAGCTTCTTTTCCTCATGTATACCCACATAATAATAATGCCTGCTTTGCTTGTCTCACATGTTTGCTATGAAAATCAAATGAGATAACATAAAGAAAGAAGCATTTAAGTAATAAGGTGAGGGACGCCTGGCTGGCTCAGTCAGTAGAGCAGGAGACTCTTGATCTTAGAGTTGTAAGTTTGAGCCCCACCGGTTCCACACTGTCACTGCAGAGCCTGCTTGGGATTCTCTCTCTCACTCTCTCCCTCTGCCCCTCCCCTGCTCGCTGTCTTTCTCTGTCTCAAAAAGAAATTTAAATAATAAATAAATCTTTTAAAAAATGGTAAGGTGAAATTGGTCTAAACAGATAATTCCATATGCCTGGGTGCCTGGGTGGCTCAGTCGGTGAAGCTTCCGACTTCAGGCTCAGGTCTTGAACTCATGGTCAGTGAGTTCGAGCCCCACATTGGGCTCTGGGCTGACAGCCCAAACCCTGGAGCCTACTTCAGATTCTCTCTCTCTCTCTTTCTCTCTCTCTGTCTCTCTCTCTGTCTCTTTGCCTCTACCCTACTTGCACTCTGTCTCTGTCTCTCTCAAAAATAATTAAACATTTAAAAAATTAAAAAAAAGATACATAGGTAAAATGCTTAGCACATTTGTGACATATGCACACTTAATAAATGGTGCCTCTAATACTACTATTACTTTTAATTATTACACAGAAGCTTCCAGAAATTATTCATTCCCTGTGCTTAATTTGTTAAAAAAAAAAATGGCTAATTGCCCAGCTGTCTCTTACTGAAACAACCCAAACAGTACTCTTCATTTGTCCCCATTGTGCATGTACAAGTAATGAGGAAATTCCTTCTGTATCACACTATTGAAGCCTATTTTCCTAAACAGATAAAAACATTAGAAAGTTTAAAAATAAAAGTTGGAAAATGTAAATGAGCATCTGTTGTCTAAGTTGTCACAATTCAATAAAGAACTGAAATGGCTTCTGTGCTTAAGTATGACTTATGTGGAAAAGCATACAACTCGATCTAAGGATTGTGAGTTTGAGCCCCACGTTGGGTGTAGAGATTAAATAAATAAACAAACAAACTTAGAAAAAATAAGTATGACTGATGGATCATATGGTATATGAAAATCATCGGTCACCCCTAGCTCACACTTTCCTTGAAGAAAATGACATGATAGACTATGGTTTCATTCAGCCCACAAATATCTGTATTCCATTTCTTTTTCCTTGTTAGACATCACTGTTTATTTTGTCTATATAATATATGTTCAACAGAGCCAGGACTGTTTATCTGCTATGCTTGATATGTTTGTTGCCTTGAACACCTAAGTATTGGTTTTTTTTTTTTTTTTAAACATTTAATTGATGGGGCACCTGGGTGGCTCAGTCAGTTGAACGTCTGACTTCAGCTCAGGTCATGATCTCACGGTTCATGAGTTTGAGCCCTGTGTCTGGCTCTGCAGACAGTTCAGAGCCTGGAGCCTGCTTCAGATTCTTTGTCTCCCTCTCACTCTGCTCCTCTCCCACTTGTGCTTTGTCTCTGTCTCTCTCTCAAAAATAAATATTAAAAAAAAACCCACTTAATTGAAGTAAAGTTGTATACAGAATTATTTAGTATCAACGCAGATGTGTCAGTTCAAAAGTTAGTTAACAGGGGTGCCAGTTGAGCGTCCATCCAGCTCACTTCACGATCTCATGAATTATGAGTTTGAGCCCCGCATGGGGCTCTGTGCTGACAACTCAAAAGCCTGGAACCTGTGCTTACTCTGTGTCTCCTTTCTCTCTGCCCCTCCCATGCTCACACTCTGTCTCTCTCTCTGTCTCTTAAAAATAAATAAACAAAAAAAGTTAATAGATTTTAACTTTTTAATTTCAGATTTCCTTTTTTTCTGGGGAACTGTATTTTTGATAACAACAACTCTAGTTGCCCTTCTGAAAAAAGAAAACAAAGAAGTATCAGTAGGAAAAGAAGAAACTCAAGGGATCACAGATACTTACAAGCTGCTTTTTGCAATTATAAAAATGCCAGCAGTTCTGACCTTTTGCCTTCTGATTCTAACTGCAAAGGTAAGAGATTTATAAAGCAAAATTTACCACTCTGCTAGAATTACCAATATCATGGAATATTTCCTTTGCCTTTTCAAATCGTAAGTCCCTTCCTGCTACTATTAGAATTTAACAATATAAAGCAGTATTTTCTGTTTATTAAATTTGTTTTAAAAGGTGTGATGATATCAAATGTAATTTCAAAGTAAGCTAACTCTCTTGGGATCTTGAAAAGAATTATGCCAATTTGAAATACTTCTAATAAATGTGAAATTTTATCTAATGAATGATATTATTGCTTGGTATGGAAATGAATGCCTTGAAAAAAATAATAGTTCACTACTTTTATAATGAACATGCATTGAGTATAAAAAGTATCATAATTATTTACATAGAATGTGATCTACAAGGATATGGAAATATATAAACATTAGAAATCTATTTAAAAATCAGTTGACTTATTTTTTTTAATGTTGGAAAGAAGTATACCATAAATAAATGGGCATTTTGGTGACTTTTATTTTATTCTTTATGTTTTCTGTATTAAGATGTCCTAATTTTATAGTCCAAAAACATTTTTAAAGATATTATGCTAGAGGAAAGGTAAGTATATTTTGTTATAGTGAAATATTGGTAGTGTTAGAATTAATATTCCTAGAATCTGAAATCAGTTATAGGAGTTTCATATTACATATTTAAAGCTATCTACATAAACAGTTTATAGGTGTCTTTTGACACTCCTGAAGTAAAATCTGGAGCCTCATTGCTTTTGAAATAGTGAATTTTTCCTCCTTCCTAATAGGGAGGGTTACATTTTAAGGAAACATTGGGAAGGTTAAACTTAAGATTCAACTTTAGGAAATAATGAAAAGTTCAAGGAAGATATTATCTAATTACATCATTTAGAGAAAATCATTGGTAACACTTTGGTATATTTTCTTCCAGCACTCTTTTTTCCGTGTGTGTATACTTTACATATGTAAATATAATTAATGTTATAATCAACAAATTAATAATATAGGTGTGTATATATATATATACACAAATATGCATGTAAATAAAAGGAATTGGATCATATAATATATAATTTTTATCTCATTTTTGTCTTATTACTCCATGTTCCTTATCATTAAATAATATTTGAGGGGTGCCTGGGTGGCTCAGTTGGTTAAGCTTCCGACTTCGGCTCAGGTCATGATCTCATGGTTCATGAGGTCGAGTCCTGTGTCGGGCTCTGTGCTGACAACTCAGAGCCTGGAGCCTGCTTTGGATTCTGTGTCTCCCTCTCTCTCTGCCCTTCCCCACTCATGCTCTGTCTCTCTCAAAAATAAACATTAAAAAAATTTTAAAAACATTTATTTTGAAAACATACTTTTTTATACCTATGTAATTGTTATAGTGTATCGATTTGCTGCAATTTATTCGTTTTTCTGTTGTACATTTAATTTGCTTATTTTATTTTAATTTTTTAAAAATGTTTATTTTTGAGAGATTGCAAGCTGGGGAGGGGCAGAGAGAGAGGGGGACAGAGGATTCAAAGTGGGTTCTGTGCTGACAGCAGAGAGCCCAATGTGGGCCTCAAACTCACGAACTGTGAGATCGTGCCCTGAGCCCAAGTCAGGCACTTAACTGACTGAACCACCCAGGTGCCCCTAATTTGCTTACGTTTTTTAATTATAAAAATGCACTAGTGAATATTTTTGTGCATATACATTCTGAATATTTCCTTTCAGTGGATTCTTAAATAGGCAATTAGTGGATCAGTGAATATGATTGCTAAATTGCTTTTTAAAAGATTATAGTTATACTGTTGCCAGCAATGTATAAGAATCTTATGTCCCCCTTTTATTTTAAAAAAAAACTTTTTTTTTTTAATCTTTATTTATTTTGAGAGAGAGACAGAGTGTGAGCAGGGGAGGAGCTGAGGGGAGGGAGACACAGAATCAGAAGCAGGCTCCAGGCCCTGAGCTGTCAGCATAGAGCCCGACGTGGGGCTCATACTCACGAACTGTGAGATCATGACCTGAGCAGAAGTCAGACGCTTAACCGACTGAGCCACCCAGGCGCCCCTTATGTCCCGCTTTTAAAGTAAACCTGGCCAAAAGTAACACCTCTTCTAACTTTTAATGTCTTAGGATAGTTTTCTCTGCTTTTGAGTTTTGTAATCTTTGGAATATCCCATATGTATTATGTCTGGCTTCTGAATTCTTCCACTTAATGTGATATTTGTGTAATTTATCCGTATTGCTATTTATTGCAATAGTTTGTTCATCTCATTATTTATAATATTCCACTATATAAATATGCTACAATTTATCCATTCTATCACCAAATGTTTAGTTATTTCTACTTTTGGACCATAGTTATTTCTACTTTTGGACTGTATTTTTATTAAAAATAAAAATAAAATATGAATATTCATAAAAAATATACATTACTTTTGGTGAACATGGATGCAGATAGGTAAATACCTAGGAATAGAATTGTGGGGTCACGAGAAATGCTTTAGTATATACTGCCAAACAGTTTTCTGAAGTGGTTGTTTCCACTTTTCCCTACCGCCAGTGGTGTAAGAGAGTTCCAGTTGCTTCACAGCCTTGAGAAGACATATTTTGTCCTTTCAAATCTAGCCTTTCTGGTGGGTGTGTAGTGGAATCCCGTTTTGGTTATAATTTGCATTTCTCTGATGAGTAAAGAAGTTGAGCATCTTTATATATGGTTATTGGCCATTTGAATATCCAGAGCTACCTTATTCTTTAAATTTGTAGAAGTTTTATATATGCTGGGTGTTTTGTTAGATATTTGTACTACAAATATCTCCTACTATAGCACTTTTAAGATAGAGTAAATGTTGAAGTTAGTTTGTATATCTAATATTACAAAGACTTAACTCCTTTTCTGGAGTTAAGTGAAATTTCTTTGACCTTTAATTCTTCCATGGTGAAATTTGCCCTTTGGCTCCATTCCAAGAAGTTAAAGTGCATACTATTATAATTCCTTCAAAAAGTGTTTTTTAGGGGGCGCCTGGGTGGCTCAGTTGGTTGAGTGTCTGACTTCAGCTCAGGTCATAATCTCACGGTTTGTGAGTTTGGGCCCTGCATCAGGCTCTGTGTTGACAGCTCAGAGGCTGGAGCCTGCTTCGGATTCTGTGTCTCCCTCTCTGCCCCTCCTCCACACGTGCTCTGTCTCTCTCTGCCTCTCAAAAATAAAGAAAACTAATAAAAAAAAAGTTTTTTAGTATTGATTCACACTTACTGAAAATTTGTTTATATAGTTGAAAGACTTCCCATATATCGTTACTCAAATCCTCTAATTGTTAACATTTAATTCCACTTTCTGTATTCTGTAGATTTGTGCTCTATCATATATTTCTTCTGAAATATTAATTTGTACATATTATGTGCCCCTTTATCCATAAATGCCTTGAGTATGTATTTCCTAAGAACAAAGATTTTCTCTTCCAAGCCACAACTTAATTAAAAATTTAAAAAGTTTAGGGTGCCTGGGTGGCTCAGTTGGTTAAGCCTCCAACTTGGGCTCAGGTCATGATTTCACGGTTCGTGAGTTTGAGCCCGTATCAGGCTCTCTGCTCTCAGCACAGAGCCTTTTTGGATCCCCTGTCCCCCTCTGTTTCTGCCCCTCCCCCACTGATTCTCTCTCTCAAAATAAGTAAATAAACTTAAAAAAATTAAAAATAAATAAAAAGGAAGAAATTCGAAATCGATGTAATACTATTATCTAATCACAATCTATATCCAAATTTCACCACTTGTCCCAATAACAGCCTGTATAACTTTACTTTTCCTGGTCAGGGCTCCAGTCCAGATCACACAGTGGATTTAGTTGGCATCAGCCTTTCTTTGTCCTTCATGACCTGATATTTTTAAAGCATACAGGCCAATTAGTCTGTAGAATGGCATTCTATTTATGTGTAACTGATGTTTCTTCATATTGAGGTTCATGTTATGCAAATATTGATGACTTCAGAGAATTACATCAGGAGCCTTATCATGTCCCTTTATCCCATTAACTGTTATTAACTTTGATTACTCAGATAACCCATTGTAAAGTTACTATTTTTCTTTTTGTAATTAAAAAATAATTTATGAAGAGATACTTTGAGACTCTCTAAATATCTTATTTCACCCCAAACTTTTACTCACTACTTTTAGCATTCTTACTCTGTTTGTTTTTGCTTTTTTTTTTTTGGTTTTTTGGTTTTTTAAAAATTAATCTATAATTTTTCTTCCCTCTCATTTAGCCCTTCAAGTATAATATTTTCTTGGAATTACTTTTGAAATGTTAAATATTTTGGAAATTTTATTATGATTAGTCAGAAATCATCAAAATGTATTTGTGTGGCAGTGATGCTTCATTTTATTTATTTTTATTAAAAAAATTTTTTTAAGTTTCTTTGAGAGAGAGCATGAGTGGGGTAAGGACAGAGAGAGAGGGAGAGAGAGAATTCCAAGTAGGTTCTGTGCTGTCAGTGCAGTTCCCAATGTGGGGCTTGAACCCATGAACCATGAGATCATGACCTGAGCCAAAACGAAGAGTTGGACACTTAACCGACTGAGCCACCCAGGTGCCCCAGTGATTCTTCATTTTAGCCAGATTTTATTTGGAGTCAATTAAAAGCTTTTTTTTTAAACTTAAAACATAGAGATCAGTAAGTTTGGGTTTGAACGTTGTTTATTTTAAGACATTAAAGTTTTTGAAATTTAATAGTAATTACGAGCATCTGCATTTCCTAAAAGTGCTGAATTTTCAGTTGTTTTCACCAAATATTGTTAGTAGACCACAGGACAAAGTGTGCCTTCCATAATTTGATTGTTGTACCGGATAGAATAATCTATTTTCTTGTAAATCAGTAATGACATTGAGGTCTTGGAGAACTTACATATGCTTGGGGGAAAATATTTTGTAAGTTACAAATTAAAATACTTTTTGTTTTTATATTGCAGATTGGTTTTTCAGCAGCAGATGCAGTAACAGGACTGAAATTGGTAGAAGAGGGAGTACCCAAAGAACATTTAGCCTTATTGGCAGTTCCAATGGTTCCTTTGCAGATAATATTACCTCTGATTATCAGCAAATACACTGCAGGTCCCCAGCCACTAAACATATTTTACAAAGCCATGCCCTACAGGTAACAATGAAATAAAACCTTACTATATAAGAAAGGTTAAATGAGTAATATTCGTCAGTATCATTAATGCCTGTGTGTAAAGTATGTATGAAAAAGACTTGAAAAACGTCTTTAACTGCAATATCATTTATATGCACTTTTCTCTCTTTTTAACTTCTTTTTTTTTTTTTTTAACTTTTTTTTTCAACGTTTATTTATTTTTGGGACAGAGAGAGACAGAGCATGAACGGGGGAGGGGCAGAGAGAGAGGGAGACACAGAATCGGAAACAGGCTCCAGGCTATGAGCCATCAGCCCAGAGCCTGACGCCGGGTTCGAACTCACGGACCGCGAGATGTGACCTGGCTGAAGTCGGCCGCTTAACCGACTGCGCCACCCAGGCGCCCTTATCTCTTTTTAACTTCTGAACAGGTTTTAGATAGCAGGCTTCTTTCACATAGTAAGCATACAGATTTCTGTTTTTGTTACTATTTTTTAACATTAATGGAAGTAAACTCCATGTGTCTTTGTCTATAGATTATTGCTTGGATTAGAATATGCTCTACTAGTTTGGTGGACTCCCAAAGTCGAGCATCAAGGAGGATTCCCTGTATATTACTATATCATAGTGCTGCTGAGTTACGCGTTACATCAGGTAAGTTTGCCGTGGTTTTCTCAGGAAGTAAACTGTTTTTGGCAAATAAAGAAGACATTTTTCTACAGTTGCCTTGAAATAATGATGATAAATTTTAAGACCGAAGCATGAATCTGACACTGAAGAAATTATTTAACAATGAACTTTAAACCTAGTGGCTTTTGATTTATTGAGCTCTATCTGTAGAAAGTTTCTTCCTCATTTTTTTTGTCCATTCAACCAGTGTTTGTTACGTTACAGAATTTATTCCAAAGCCAGTAATTCTACCCTTGCTAAGTATCCCCCAGTCCGTGTGTAAACTTGGGTTCTTTATTTCTTCTATTCCACATGCCTTTTCTTTCTGAAAGTACTGAGAAATGATGGCTACTGAGCTAGGGATCCCAGGTTTTCAGTTTAGATTCTGTATTGAAAGTTATGACTGACTCTTTGTGATGTTGGAAGTTGTGTGGTAATATGCTTTCTCTTTCTTTATTAGGTATGTTTTGCCATCACTAAACTGTAGACTCCCAGCAGTAAACTTTGGGATTTGACTGCAGTTATTACCAATGTATATTTAAGAGTCACTTTGGATTTTTCTCTGGAACCTAGTTTAAATTCTTTGAAAGTTGTATCTATAAATTCTTCACTCGTTTTTTAACTAAAACCTAAAAATATGGCTACCAAGTTATCTCAATAATTTTTTGCATACAGTTCATTTAGGAGAACTCCATAATGGATCTGTCCAACTAACTGTATGTTTATTTTTAGTTATTTATTAAAATTTTTTTTAATGTTCATTTACTTATTTTGAGAGAGAGAGAGAGAGAGAGTGTGTGTGTGTGTGTGTGTGTGCTAGCAGGGGAGGGGCAGAGAGAGAGAGGGAAAGAGAGAAAGAATCCCAAGCAGGCTCCATGCTGCCAGTGCAGAGCCCAGCACAGGGCTCAAACTCACAAACTGTGAGATCATGACTTGAATCGAAATCAAAAGTCGGATGCTTAACCGACTGAGCTACCCAGGCACCCCAAATAACTGTATGTTTAAAGAAGTACTTTAAGGAGCACCTGCGTGGCTCAGTCAGTTAAGTGGTTAAGCATCCGACTTCAACTCAGGTCATGATCTCATGGTTCGTGAGCTCAAGCCCCAGTCAGGCTCTGTGCTGACAGCTCAGAGCCTGGAACCTGCTTCAGATTCTGTGTCTCCCTCTCTCTCTGCCCCTCCCCCACTCAAACTATGTGTCTCTCTCTCTCTTTCAAAAATAAATAAAACATTAAAATTAAAGTAGTACTTTAGCTTAGTAAATGTTTCACTCTCTGTGTAAGTAAAGGAAAACTACAGTGAAGTAATCCAAAATCATTTGTTTGGCTTTGGATTTCATAAAAAAAAAAAGTGTCGTTGATTGTTCAGACAGCCGGATGCTTTCTGGGAAAAACAGTACAATGCCACGTAAATTTGAGAAATAAATGATACATGACATAACCTCTCTTTATGTAGCATCTTAATCATTCTTTCAACAAATATTAATCGGACACCTATTCCATGCCAGGAACCATTCTAAGCACTAAAATATAACAGTGCATATCCCTGCCCTTAGGGCGTTTATATCCTAAAGGCTTTCAGAGGCCTATAGTGAAAGAGACCTATTTATTTTTTGTGAAACTTAGTGTTTTCCGTCTTATTTGTCTTTGGAACTCCTTTTTCTATGAACATCCCATGAAGCAGTATTCGAAGGAATGCAGTTTTGGAAACATGGTTTGTTTCCATGTTCCTAAATGGAGGGTTAATTCTTGCCTTTTAAGGAGATTTTTCTCTTTAGTTTGTCTCATGAGTTTTGTAATGTCATTTTTCTTTCATAGATATAAAATAAAATTATATACATATGTATGTATATAATTATATATTCATGTTCCTTTGGATATTTGCTTACATGTGTAGTATACATATATATGTATATGTATATATGATGTATTTAGAAACAGTACAAACATGGGGTTTTGCTAATTGCTTTATGTATCCTTAGATGGCACTCCTATCTGTCATTTTCTCTACTGCACCTTCCTTGACTACTTATTGTAGAATAAGTAGACTGTTAATAAGTAGAATTAGTAAGTAGACTACTTATTGTAGAATTAATATCTCATTTATTTGGTCCCCAGTAGCACAAAGTGTGTACTTCTACTTACTTACTGTATTTCATCATAATTATTTATTTCTTATTTTCCCAGCCTAGAACAAGTTCTTCAAGGGCACAGACTGTTGTCTTATTCGTCTTTTTATTGCCATGGTCTGACCTGCCCTATAGTGGGTACTAAATAAATCTTTGTTGATTTGAGTTTAATAGGGGTCATGAAAATTAATTTTTAGGTTTGTGATTTTGATGTTCTTAATTCAGACCGTAGTTTTATACGGTCTGATTATGCTAAAGATGTTTTATATTTTCCTTGTAGGTTACATTGTATAGCATGTATGTTTCCATAATGGCTTTCAATGCAAAGGTTAGTGATCCACTTATTGGAGGAACATATATGACGCTTTTAAACACTGTGTCCAATCTGGGAGGAAACTGGCCTTCTACAGTAGCTCTTTGGCTGGTAGATCCCCTTACAGTGAAAGAGTGTGTAGGAGCATCAAACCAGAATTGTCGAACACCTGATGCTGTTGAGGTAAGTATTTTGTAACTATAGATAAAATTAAGCTAATATTAAGATACTGATTTTCAGGGGTGTCTGACTGGCTTAGTCCATGGAGCACGTAACTCTTGATCTCAGGGTTTTAAGTTTGTGCTGCACATTGGTGTAGAGATTACTTTAAAAAATAAAATCTTAGGGTTGCCTAGGTGGCTCAGTTGGTTAAGCATCTGACTCTTGGTTTCGGCCCAGGTCATGATCTCATGGTTCTTGAGTTTGAGCTCCACCATTGGGCTCTGTGCTGGCAGTGCATAACCTGCTTGGGATTCTCTCTCTCTCTCTCTCTCTCTCTCTCTCTCTCTCTCTCTCCCTCTCTCTCCCCACTCACCTGCTCACGCTTTCTCTCTCTTTCAAAATAAATGAAATAAAACTTTAAAAAATAAATAAAATCTTTAAAAAAAAAGAAAGATATTTTCTTATTTTGCCTCTAGAGGTACTATGTCTTTTAAAAAAATTATGTCTGGGGTGTCTTGGTGGCTCAGTCAGTTAAGCAAACAACTTAGGCTCAGGTCATAATCTCACAGTTCGTGAGTTCAAGCCCCATGTCAGGCTCTGTGCTGACAGCTGAGAGCTTGGAGCCTGCTTCAGATCTGTATCTCCCTCTTTCTCTGCTCCTCCCCCACTCATACTCTGTCTCTCAAAAATGAATAAATGTTAAAAAAAATTGTTTTTTTTTAAAGTATATTTTGAAGGGTAGAGCCTGTGACTCTTGATCTCCGGGTCATGAGAGCCCCACATTGGATTCTTTAAAATATAATAATAAAAAAAAAATAAGGGGAGCCACCCATCATGGTTCTTGAGTTCAAGCCCTGTATGTGGCTCTGTGCTGACAGCTCAGAGCCTGGAGCCTGTTTCAGATTCTGCGTCTCCCTCTCTCTGCCCCTCACTCTCTCTCTCTCTCTCTCTCTCTCTCTCAGAAATAAATGAACATTAAGAAAAATTTTTAAAAATGAACAATAATAAACAATACTTAAAAAATATTTTTTGTTAATCTCTTAAATTACAAAGTAGAAACATCTAAATTGCTGAATACTTCCATTTTGAAACTGTGGAATATTTATTATAATTTTATTTTTGCAGCTTTGCAAAAAACTCGGTGGCTCATGTGTTACAGCGCTGGATGGTTATTATGTAGAATCCATCATTTGTGTTTTTATTGGATTTTGTTGGTGGTTATTTCTTGGTCCAAAACTGAAAAAATTACAGGATGAAGGACCATCTTCATGGAAGTGCAAAAGAAGCAACTAATGCATTCACTACTGGACATTCTAGGAAGGTAACTGCAGTTTCATTTTAATTCAGACAGCTATGATAATCAGTGTACAGGAGTATAAAATGTTATTTTAAACACAGAAATTATTAATATAAAATGCCAAATGATTAAAAAATAGAGACCTCTCTGTATAGTTGATTATATTTTCCTTGCCTTGTCAATGTATTTAAAGTTTACTTAAGGTCAGGACATTGGTTCTAAAACAAGTTTTCTGGCCTTGTTATTTGATTTATATCTTTTTAATTTACTGACCAAAGTATGTTTTAACCTGCAGTGCAGTAGTCATGGGTGACAACCATACAGTCAAGTATTGTTATCAGTACCTATCATTGAGCTATATTTAAAATTTTGGTAAAATATATTAAATAGAACAAAGCTTGATATCCAGGTACTAATTACAACTAGTCTGGCCTTGTTGGCAGTTAAATCTTACTTTGAATTGCAAATTGGTTAAATTCTATGTGGAATTTGCTGAGAAGAGAATGTAGACTACTGAAATGCCTTTTTAGTTGTTATTCTTCTGACTATAACCACATTGTACTAATGAATCTGTGTTAAAAAGACTCTTAAATGTATTTACTGCTTTTGTAAGCGTTAAAGATTTATAAGAAGATTATTCAAACTATTTTTTATAAAATGAAAGCTATGATTTTTAATTTAATGATTCCCCTGTTCCCCTTTTTTTGGAAGCTATTTTGATTCTGTGTTAACTTTTACCCTAAAGCTTACATATGTTTTTTGTCATAAGTGCTTCATGGCATACAGACAGCTCATGAAGGGATCCAATTTAGTGTTGTATGTATGTTCATGGCAAAGTTTTGAAAATAAAAAATGTTTTTCTTCAAGCAGTTTTTTTTATTACTGAGAGGAAAAAAAAACAGTAAAGCTTTCCGATTAAGTAAAATGTAAATGAGTAATTTAACCATAATTTTAAAGACTAATGCTTTAGAGAGACAAAGACATTTTGTGCCTTTGACAAGTTAAATCGTGTTGTGGAAGATGGCTTCTCAATTAAGCACTTTACTAGTGAGAAAACACCTCACAATTTATATGAAATCAGGTACTGTATTTCCACTTATGAAAACACAACTATCTGTTTGTAAACTGTAATTTCCAGTGGAGGATTGGTATCCCAGGAGAATTATGCTTTTGAACACGTTAGCAACTCCCAACATATGTATACCCAGTAATAAGGTTCTTTGCATATTTTGTGTTGTGTATTACTCTGACTCTAGAGATTATGTAAATCCTTCCAAAGTTATAGAAAAAGAAAGATTGAGTTTTACTTAATTTTGTGTTTGTGGGAAAATACTAATTTTTGATTTTGTTAATTTTATAACATAGGTTGAATTTTAGAGTGGGTTTTTTTATAAGTAATGGAGGATAAAAATGGGTGGGAGAAAATGGCACTCAGCATCTGAAGAAAGATAGAGGCAGTGACCTCTAGAACTCATGCATTGCCATTGGAAAGCCTGTGTTGGGCATCGATGCCAGATCCTGAAGAATCACCTGGAAAAACATCCTAGAAACAAGGAGGCTACACCAAACCATAGTCTACCATACTTTGTCACATGGGTTGTCCATTATTATGTATTATAACCAAAATGTTTACTTGAATAAAGAAAAAAACCCACTTAACTCTCAAATGTGAAATGTATTTTACTTTTTAATTGTTGGATTAATAAGGTCACATTGCCATAATTACCTTTCATTTCTTACCCATTCCTAAAATTTACATACTTTCAAACATACTTTGAAGTCGACAAATCTTTAATGACTTGAAGTATTAAAATATATTTTAAGCCTTTAAGGTGAAAGCTATTAATTGCATTTGCTCTAGAAATGAACAATTATTTTGGATTATAGTTGTTTTGTTATTTGGGTACATGCTTGTAATGCATACCAAAAAATGACTTCTTAATAGCTATGTGCAACTAGGTTGTATACATTAATCACTGATGGCATCTTATAAATGATCTACTTGAATCTGAGGATCTGTTGATGTTAAATTGGTCGTATTAGAAAAATACTACCTATTTTTCCATATCTTTTTCTTTACTGATAGATCTGATAAACTCTGCCCACAAGTATGAACATTAACTTTTCCAGTTAATATATTATATATTTACTAGCTAATATTCTTATAAATCTGGTAAGATTAGCTAAAATTAAAACCAAAACTTCCTTCCTTTGTAATTAATTTTGCCTGATTAATCATAAAAAAAACTGTTCAGCACCTAAAACCGATTCGTCTGTTTTTTTTTTAACATTAAACTTTTGAGATGTAAACCTATTGTTTGATTTAATTCCTTTATTACAAGGATTTTTATCCTAAACACATGTCAGTGGGGTCTTGAAACCCCTGAATTGCTAGCAAAACTGGATATGTAATTTTTTGTCTTTCTGAAGAGAGCTCTTGTTAAAATCTTAAATGCTCTGTGATCCAAAAAATTGTAAAAGCTATGCCTTATTGAATGTGAACTGACTTTGAATTGTAAACATAAATTTGAAATAATAGTTTTGAAACTAATTGTTTAAAGCATCCCAAAAACAATGTTAAAAGAAAAATCTATGATGAAAACTAGAAAATGTCTGCATTTGTAGTAGTGAACTTGAAGGGATTACTGGTAGGGGAGGGATATGAGGGTAAATCTAACCCTAAGAAAAGATATTTCCTAGTAATTTAACCCTTTTTTCCTATGGATAATTTCTATTTGCCCTGTTAACAGTTACCCAAAAAGTATGTTGTTTTATATTAAATGGCTGAGATAATATTTAATCATAATTTAATATAACATAGGACCAGACTTGTGTTTTATATTTTGGGGGGATCATGTTTTCTCATGTGGTTGAAAGAATGAATAAAACTATAACACAGACTCTGCTAAAAATACAGAACCAATTTGTTGGGGACATTCCATGCATATTTCCAAAATGTATTTTACCTTAGTATTAGAGAAAGAAAATAAATGTTAAAAAATGATTCCATTTTAACCAGGATTAATATATTTTCATTACAGAAGAAAGGTGATAGAGTGCATTGTACTAGTGAGACTCTTTTTAACCAATGTCTTTGGTGAATAGCAAGGCATAATTATTTGATTTTTCTCTTAGCAGATTTTAAATACCAATTATAGACCTTGCTTTTGTTTTTGTTTTCCACTACAGCTTAATCTCTGCCTGATTTGACAGTGCCATTTTTTTTTAATTTAAATTTTTTTTTTTTTTTTTTTTACATTCTTGAAAGAGAGAGACAGAGCACAAGTTGGGGAGGGGCAGAGAGAAGGAAACACAGAATCCGAAGCAAGCTCCAGGCTCTGAGCTGTCAGCACAGAGCCTGATGCGGGGCTTGAACCCACAAACTGTGAGATCGTGACCTGAGCCGAAGTCAGATGCTTAACCGACTGAGCCACCCAGGTGCCCCGACAGTGCCAAATTTTTAATGCAACCACTATTTAATTTGGGAGTAGGTGCCTTTCCCTTTCCTACCTGTCAAAACTGCTATTAGAATCTTCATTTTACTCCTTTAAATTGTGAGCAAGGTAAATGGGCCTGGAGAGTTTATGTTTTTTCCTGGAATTCTGTTTTGGTAGAGGCAGGTCCTATATCAGGACAGTATAGTTAATGTACAGTACAGGACTCATGCCAGGACTCATGCCATCTCCTTATGTGAATAGAAACATTTTTATTTGTCAGATTATAAAGTTTGCTTTTAAGGAGGTTTTAGTTTTTGATTTTGTTTATGGTGGGGTGGTGAACATTTTACAGAAAGCAATACTTTTATGTAGTAAAACGAAAATTTTATGATTAATTTCTCCTTAAAGAATTTTGCCAAGTACATAATTTTAAAGGTTATATTAAAATATTAGCAATATTACTTTGCATGATATATGAAGTCTTGAAGCATTGAGAAAAAGGTTGCTACATTTTACTAGTTTTTTATTGGCACTGTAAGACATAATTTTTTATAACAATTTTGTGTGAAGAGTAACCAATAAAATGACTGAAATGAACAAGGTACTGGTATAATTTTTAGGGAATTATCATAAGTCTCTCAGATCTAGTACCCTAGTCAATTACAATTAATCAGTCACTATTATAAAATAAATTTAAATTAGTAAAGCCTATTCTTATTTTCATCAAAATGACCTTATATGTTGGGAAAACTTTTTATAGCCTTATAGTTAATGAAATTGAAATTTTTATCACATGCATCTATAAAACTAGGAAAATATAAAATTGGGACAAAATTTGATATTTTAAGAAGTTAGTTTGGCATATTTGATAAATTGATAAGATTACCACTGTCAAGTTATATCAGTGACTCGATATCTATTGTTCCTCAGATATTGCCTTTGCAAGAATTAATGTAAAACTGAAAACATACTCAGTGTTGAAAGTGGTCATTGTTGGGGTCTTTATGAAATAATTGCACCCATGTACAGTTGTGAATTAAAAATGCACAGCACAAAATCATTTCTATTGTTATTTTTAGAAGATCTAACATTAGTTTTTATAGTTTAGCATTAAGTGTTTTAGTATATGTGAAATGTTTATTTGGTTAATTTATTTTCAAATGTATAATAAATATTTATTAAATATTTATGCAATGTTTAAATATTTGAAGTATATTTGAAATAAGTTCTCCAGATTTTTACATAAAGGATTACTTAAGTGCTCAAAATAATTGTTTCACAGTTGATCTCTAAAAAATAAAACATTAATGAAATATTCTTGTTTTCATTTTTATTAAGTAATAGCCAAATTTACCTGAAAATCATTAATGTTAAAATTATACCAGATTAAAATTATGTAATTAAAAGCAAGATAATTTCAAGAGGTGTACACCTACCACCAAACCTTTTTTTTTTTTTTTTTTGGATGAAGCCAGCCTGAATTATTGTATCTTCCATTAGTAACTTGGGTAAAATGGAGAACCCGTGGAGGTACAACACTATATGGATAGTTTGGGATTATAGGGAATTTCACTGGGAAACTTCATTATAAAATATCTTGTTTTTTAAACATTTGTTATTGGATATTGGCTTCTTTAGTAGCTACAATTTTGAAGAATTTATTGAAATTAAAAAATAGTTTGGGATGGTAGAGAAGATATTTTATTTCTTCAGTTAGAACTTTCTAAGCAAATTTTACTGCAACTTGGGACCTGTGCTGAAAGAAGCCTTTGAGGCTAAATTGTGAATGAATAAATAGTGAGAAACATCCAGAATGTAGTAGTCTGCTAAGGGCCACCATAACAAAATACTACAGACTAGGGGGCTTATTAAATAACCAAAATTAATTTTTCTCACAATTCTGGAGGATGATCAAGGTGGCAAGGTCCAAGATCAAGGTGGCAGAAGGTTTGGTTTCTCCTGAGGCCCATCTCCTTGGTTTAGAGACTGCCTGCTGCTTTCTTGCTCTATCTTTACATGACCTTCCTCTCTGCCTGCACATTGCAGGTTTCTCTTATAAGGACACCAGTCCTATTGGATTACGGCTCCTCCCTTATTACTTCATTTAACCTTAATTACGTCTGTAAAGACCCTGACTTCAAATACGATCACATTGTGGGTTAAGGCTTCAACGTATGAATTTTGGGAGAACACAATTTAGTCCATAACACAAGAGATCTTTATTTCTCTGGTATGCACATTTCAAGGCAGGGGATGAGATTTAGGACCATGGACACATCTGTGGGTTCTAAATCTGGTCTTGACCCTGAAGACATATTTACATTCCAAAGGATAAGAACCCAGGATCCTTCCCAGGAGTATTTGTTTATATTAAGGACATAAGAAGTCTTCCATACAACTGTCCTATATAGTCACCCGGATTCATATTTTGAGCCTCCTCAACTACAGCACAAACCCTAGTATATTTAGTCTCTTAGTCTGATAAGCTGTTATCAGTCTGGCTCTCACTGGTCACCATACAGGTGAAATAGGAATGTGGGGAACTAGTGTGGTTATTATAAGTAGTAATTAGATCTATTCCTGCTTTAGAAACTGTGTACTTCCAGTACAATGTGAATAAACATAACTTGACAGACATGTTTTGTCTGAAATTATTGAAATTGTGTTCTGTTTAATTCATTTTTTTTGGTTATATATGTTCAGAAGCTTGGGATAATGAAAGTATGGGTTTTATTTTTAAGTTTTATTGTTTTTTTTACCCTATGGACTATTCTTTATTTTATCTTTTATTATTTTTAAAACTTTGTTTATATTTTTAAAGATTTATATTTTTAAGTGATCTCTATACCCAACATGGGGCTTGAACTTACAATCCTAAAATCAAGAGTTGCATGCTCTAATGACTGAGCCAGCCAGGTGCCCCTATTTTATTTTTTATTTTTAAGTTTTTGAATTTTATTTATTTATTTACGTAATCTACACCAATGTGGGGTTTAAGCTCATGACCTTGAGATCAAGAGTTGCACACACTTCCAACTAAGCCAGCCAGGTGCCCCTTTATTTTTTATTTTTATTTTAATTCCAGTATAGTTAACAAACAGTGTTATATTACTTTCAGGTATACAATATAGTGATTCAACACTTCCATATATCAACTATTGCTCATCAAGATAACTGTACTCTTAATCCTATTCACCTATTTCACCCAACCCCCCATCTCTTCTGGTAACGGTCTGTTTGCTGTCCATAGCTAAGAGCTATTTTTTGGTTTGTCTTTTTTTTTTTCTTTTTCATTTGTTTTGTTTCTTAAATTTCACATAGTGAAATCATATAGTACTTGTCTTTCTCTGACTTACTTTGCTTACCATTATATTCTCTATCTCCATGTTGTTGCACATGGCAGGATTTTGTTCTTTTTTGTGGCCGAGTATTCCATTTCAATTTTTCATTATCCATTCATTTATCACTGGACACTTGGGCTGCTTCCATTATTTGGCTATTGCAAATAATTCTGCAATAAACATGGGGGTGCATTTTTCCTTTTGGATTAGTGTTTTTGTATACTTTGGGTAAATACCCGGTAGTGCAACTACTGAATCATATGGTAATTCTATTTTCAATTTTTTGAGGAATCTCCACAGTAGCTGCACCAGTTTGTATTCCCACAAACAGTATGTGAGGACTTCTTTTTCACATCCTCACCAACACGTGTGTGTGTGTGTGTGTGTGTGTGTGTGTGTGTTTAAGTTAATTATTTTGAGAGACACAGAGACAACATGAGTTGGGGAGGGGCAGATAAAGAGGGAGACAGAATCCCAAGCATGCTCCGGGCAGACTTAGGGCTCAAAGTCGTGAAACCGTGAGATCATGATCTGAGCTGAAAACAAGAGTTGGACACTTAACCGACTGAGCTACCCAGGTGCCCCACTTGTGTTTTTGAAAGTCTGGGTTTTAGAACCAAAAGTTCAGTCTCGAGTGATTAGATGTCTCCTTTTATATTTTCTTCTAGTTTAAATGGGCAAATTTTCCAAGTAGTTCAATTTAAAGTGCTAATAGGGGCACCTGGGTGGCTCAGTCAGTTAAGCATCCGACTCTTGATTTAGGCTCAGGTCATGATCTCACGGCTTGTGAGTTCAAGCCCTACGTTGGCCTCTGTGCTGACAACACTGAGTCTACTTAGGATTCTCTCTCCCTCTCTTTCTGCCTCTCCCCCACTTGTTCATACTCTTTCTCTCAAAATGAATAAATAAACTTAAAAAAATGGTGCCTTTAAAAAAAAGGCATTATTACTCCTGTGGGTGGAAGATATTTTAAATCTAGAATTTCAGTTGTGAGGTGTGAGCGAAAGCAAAAATTGGGTTTATCTGAAGAAATCAGACCCTATAAGTCAGAAATTATTGAAAAAGCATAAAGAAACAACTCTGGGCTTAAAAAATGGTGAAATAATTTCAAAATACACTTTCACAGTTTTTTTGAACATTTTATATTTTATTAGGTTAATAATTTCTGACAAAAGAAATAGAGGTTTTGTACTTTTTTGGTCATTCATTTCTCTCTAGTCCTGTAAAGAATAAAAATTTTTTTTAAGATTTTATTTTTAAGCAATCTCTACACACTGTGGGGCTCAAACCTACAACCCTGAGATCAAGAGTCACATGCCAACTTAAAAGCCAGGAGCCCCCCGGTTATGATAGTTAAACTGAGACTTGAAGGATAAGGGGGAAGGGGGCAGCTCGAGAGGGGCTGGAAGGTGAAAGGAAAGGCTTAGGGCATTGTAGGCAGAGTGAGCAGTAAATGCCAAAGCTCTGAGGCAGAGGGATGAACTTGGCCCGTGTGAAGAAGAGGGAGGTCAATGTGCTCAGTGTGCTTGAGGTAAAATGAGTGAAGTAGGGGGTAGGAAAGAAGAGCTTGAGAGAGAAGCAGAGCCTCGATTATGTAGCACCTGTACATGAACCTACAGTTTTGACATTACTTGAAGCGTAATGGAAAGCCATACAAGCAGAGGTAATAAACTAAAAGTCTGTAGTCTCTGCCTCAAGATAAATTCTTTACCTACCACAGTGTTTTGCCAACAATTTTAATTTCAAAACAGGGTGACTTCATATGAAAGTCCAGATCTGCAGCTTTTCTTGAAAAAAGCTGAAGATCTCTCCCTATTGGACTCCCAACTGTTTGGTGGAGGTTGGGTGTAATGCAGTGCTGGGGTTTTGGCGGGCAAGTGCAAAGGAGGCAGAGAGGGGTTGGAGTTGAGGCTATTTTTAAGGGAGTGATTATAATGCTAAACCAGAGTCCAAGCTGGTTAAGATGGAAACTGAAGACTAGAGGGGGCTGATGAATAGGACATCGTGGTTCAATGGACTGATCATTTTACTGAGCTCAAAGAGCTATTGCCATAAGGGGTATTTTCTCGAGTGAGCCAGAAGAACAGGAGGTTGTGGTGGGAGAGGGCAGTGTCAGGGCTGTGACTGCAGATGTGGCAATTTCTGGTGAAGACAAGACCCAGAGTGTAACCATGGGAAGAGATGGCTGAGTTGGGGTAGAGGAAAAAGTCACTGGGCATGAGACTTGAGAGATCAGAATAATAACAGGGATTGAAATGAAGAGAAAGACTTTAAGTCAGCTGCTAAAGTGTTCAATGAATAAAAGAAAGTGACCATGGGGCACCTGGGTGTCTCAGTAGGGTTAAGCATCTGACTCTTGACTTCAGCTCAGGTCATGACCTCACAAAGCGACCAAGAGATCACAAGATGACAGCCTCCATCACTCCTGACAGTCCTGAAGAGGGTAAGAGGGCAAGAGGTATTAGTAGCAATGGCAAGGAAGTTAGTGAGCTCACCTCCTGGTCCTGAGGTACACACGTGTTTTAGTCATCTTAGGCTGCTGTAACAAATTACCAGAACCTGGGTGGCTTAAACAGACATTTGTTTCCCACAACTGGGAAGTTCAAGATTAAGGGGCTGGCAGATTTGGTCCCTGTTGAGAGTCCTCTTCCTGGCTTACAGACTGTCACCTTCTCTCTGTGCTCACATGGGTGGAAGAGATACAGATCTGGTCTTTATTCCTCTTTTATAAGGACTTAAATCCCATCATAGGGGTTCCACTCTCAAGACCTTATCTAAACCTAATTACCCCCCAAAGACCTCACCTTCTAACACCATCACATCAGGGGTTAGAATGTCACATATGAATTTTGGAGTGACATAAATACTCAGTCCATAACACAGTGGAATGATTGACTTTGACTGGAAATCAATGCTAGAAACTGAGATGTTTTTGTGAGAGGGGGTCCTCATTAAATATTCATTTTTTTTCTAATTCTTTGGGTTCTGGGAACATTCACATTAATGTCCAATTAATTTCTTTTTAATAATCATTCTGCATAGTTAACAGAAAACTTCCAATAAAAGTCTTACAAACTCTTTGTGTTCACGGTATTGTGGGAAATTGAGGGGCGGGCAATGAATCTAAGTGTGGCTTTCATGCATACCTCTCTACTCATAGAAGCAGCATATCCAGAGAGGTCATCAACAGCAAAAGGAGCAGGAGTCCTTGGTAAAGCTACCCCAGGAGAATGGTAAATCTCTCAATCTGCAGAAATCCTGCAGCGGCCAGGATTCTCCCATCAATCATTAGTGAGATGCTGCTGAAATATTGAAAGGGACACCTTGAGATATCTGGAGGACTTGGAAACACCCAGGTGACTGATATCTGGGTTACAGAAAAGAAGACTTTAGGTTGGAAAGTAGGGATGTTGGATAGAACTGTCTTCAACTAGGACAGGAGAGAGAGCAGAAAGCATATAGAGACAGGACACTGAAACAGCAAAAGAAGAATTGGGAACAGAATTGCCCATGAAGGAATCTTAGTTTTTCTACTTTTGAACTAAAGCTATTCAACATCTCTTAACACACATAACTTTTGTTTTTATTTGAAATAGTGATTAAGGATTTTGGTTATAGCATATATTTTTTGGTTATAGCATATAGCATATATTTTTTTTAATGTTTGTTTATTTTGAGAGATGGGGAGAGGGGCAGAAAGAGAGGGAGACAGAGAATCCTAAGCAGACTCCTCGCTGTCAGCCCAGAGCCTGTCTTGGAACTGGAACTCATGAACTGTGAAATCATGACCTGAGGCGAAATCAAGAGTCCTACACTTAACCAACTGAGCCACCCAGGTGCCCCTATTTAGTTGGATTTCCCCCAAAACCATGTGCATTGCACCCTCTCTGGAAATTTATAGGGATTGATGTGTTTTAGCTGATTGCCTTTATGGGAAGCAGTGTTGTGGTCACGTGCACAGACTGAGCCAATTCACTGACTGAATCCCAGCATAACAGCCCAGCTCACCGCTTCCTAGCTGGGTGACCTTGGCTACTGGCTTAATCACTCTGCATATTTACTCTTTAAAGCTGGTATTAATAATAGTGTCTATCTTATAAAGTTGTTGGGAGCATCAAGGGAGCTAATACATGAGAAGTATTTAGAATGGTGCCTCACACATAGTAAGATCTAAGTGTTAGCCAGTAATTTACTTTCTATTAGCTACAGTACTGAGGCAATACATTCCTTGAAGGTACTACTCATAATATGTGTGTTAGGAGTACAACATACTCCATTTTCACTTCTAAAAATAATATATGCATAAAGAAAAGTAAAAAAATTCTAACAGTATATTGCTCTGTCCAATATGGTAGCCACTAGACACATGTGACTATTGAAATTAATTAAAATTAATAAAATTAAAAATTCAGTTCCTGGGGCACCTGGGTAGCTCAGTCGGTTAAGTGTCTGACTTCAGCTGAGGTCATGATCTCACAGTCCGTGAGTTCGAGCCCATGTCAGGCTCTGTGCTGACAGCTCAGAGCCTGGAGCCTGCTTGAGATTCTGGATCTCCTCTTTCTCTGCCCGTTCCCCACTTGTGCTCTGTCTCTGTCTCTTTCTCAAAAATAAATAAACATTAAAAAAATATATATATATATATACATACATATATATGTATATATATGTATATATGTGTATATATATGTATATATGTGTGTGTGTGTGTGTGTGTGTGTGTGTGTGTATATACACTGGCTGGCTTAGTCTGAAGATCAGAGGACTCTGGATTCTGGTCATAAATTCGAGCCCCAGGTTGGGCTTAGAGCTTACTTCAAAAAAATAAAAATTCAGTTCCTGAGTTGTACTAGCTACATTTCAAGCACACAAGAGCCACAAGTGGCTATTAGGTTTGAAACTGAACAACGCAGATATACAACATTTCCATAATTGCAAAATGTTCTCCCAACCATTCCTACCCCAATCCCTCTCTCCAGGGGCAATCACTGTTGTAGGTTTCTTGCATAGATTTCCATGGTTCTCTCTCTCTCTCTCTCTCTCTCTCTCTCACACACACACACACACACACACACACACAAATTTTTTACACAAATGTTACTATACCATTTACACTATCTGGCATCTAATTTTTGTTTTAAAATATACTTATATACTAATTAATACTACTACTAATATACGAAATATACTAATATAGTCAGCTTTCCATATATATTTTAATTAATTAACAGTTCAACAATTTAGAGCACCTAATAGGATTACCAAGGAACTGTGCAAATTTTAAAGCACAATTCAAACATAAGAAATATGCATCTTATTATATTTGGGAGCAGGTGAAAGGAATGAACTACTTCAATTTCCTTTCTGCATGGCAGAGGAGATGCGGTACCCACACTGAGGCTGGGTTAACCGAAGTCACAAACTGATCGTCTTCCCACCAGCATGGCCAGGAAGCCTTCAGCCCCCGTCCCTGTCCCATAAAAATGTCCGGCGCAGTGGGAAAACAATGCATAAATGCTGGGGGAGGGGGGTCACTGATACGGGAGGCCCACCTCCAGGGGAAGAGGCAGCGAACAGCCAGTCGTAAGGCCACTCTCAGGCGACGCAGACGAGGACCCCACCGTCGACCACCGTGCGGCGCCCCTAACAGCTTGGGGAGCCCGGATCCTGGCCGTCCGCCCCAGGAGCGCGGCGCCCCCTGCCGTCCGCCCGAGGAGCGCGACGCGGGCTCGCGGGAAGCCGGCAACATGGCGGGCCGGCCTAAGGCCCCTGCCTCGCAGCCGCCGGACCCGGACGGAGCGGCGCCCAATGTGGTGGCGCGCGTCTCGAAATGGGCGGACGACCACCTGCGCCTCGTCCGGGTATCGCAGACCGGCCGGGCAGGCGGGGGCGCAGGGTCGCGCGGAGCGAGCCTGAGGGAGACGTGGCGCGGGCAGGCCACGCGCAGTGGAGCCCGTCGGGGCCGGACTGGGCGGAGGGCCACGTTGCCGGGGTCGCGAGTGCGGGGCGGGCGGTTGGGGAGGGAGCGCGGCCCGGCTGGGCTCGGTGCGGTGGGCTGGAGAGACCATCTCTAATTACTGCCAGGGCAGTGCTGGGCCCCGGAGATACCTCAGAGACCAAGACGCAGCACAGCTTGGTGCGTCCCCCGAAAGCAGTTGGGGACGCAGCGCACGGAGACGACGGGGTGGAAGATAGGGCACGTGGTCCTACCGTAGGCCTTGTGTTTTAAGTGACGTGAGAGGGCACTGGAGTTCGACCAAGAATGGGACATCTTAGGTGTCCAGGCAAGACAAGATTGTGGCTAAGACCCTGGGGATGGTGTGGACGATTTAGGTGTGGGGTGCAAGGAGGAATCAAGGGGGCTGCCCACTGGGTGGATGGTGGTGAAAGTTGTTTCTGTGGAGGAGTGGGGGCCAGTGATTTGTTGGGAAAATTCAGAGGACCCTTTGGACATGTGAACTTGGAGGTGGAGATGTGTGAACTTGAAGATGGTTATTAGAATTCTAAACGGAGTTGTAGATATTATCTAGGCAACTTAGATATAGGAATCTGGCATTGAAGGGAGATCGGAACTGGACATACAACTTTAGGAATGAACTGCCTAAATCTTAAGTTTAAAGCTTGGATGACATCTTGGAGCAAGTCAGAAAAGCTGTGGAACAAGTCCTAGAATTCAGACATGGGACCTGAGGAACACTGAACATTTAGAATATGGGAAGTGAAAAGGAGATCAGCAAAAACTGGGAAGAAACAGTGGAGGAGAAGGAAAACCAGGCGTTCTAGAAGTCAAGTGAAGAGAATTTTCAGAGAGAATGATTAACTTTGTTACATCCTTCTGAGAAGTTGAGTAGGACCATCAGCTTTGCAAAAAGCTCTGCAGCCAAGCAGCACAAGGGTCAGGGCTATGGCTGTTTTCATTCACCACTACAGCTCCTGTCCTCTTAGTATTGCGTGCCATTTACTAAGTGCTAGATACATATTGGTGGCATTAATGAATGATAGATTAATGAATGAATGAATGATATAGGTGTTAATTGGCAAGGCCTGGGTTCTTCTAGTGAAGCAGAAATTGATGCATGGGTCATTTCAAATTAAAAAACGACTTCAACAGATTGAGAGAGGAAACAGTTTAAATTAGCCCACAGATAACATTATTCCAAATATCTCAATCACAGAATGTATCCTAGTGTTCATTTTCTTTCTTTTTCCTTCTACAAATGCAAAATCTACAGAACAAAAAGCATTATGTATTGGTAATTACAAAATTTCCATTGCCTTATTTTCTGTTTGCCTGATGTTTAAAGCATGATCAGAGTTGTATCTGTTTTCAACACTAAGACCAATCTTAGTATCTTCATTTCTTTCCTTGCATATAATTTTCAGCTTCATTTCTTACATACCTAATTGTATTTATTGAAGGAAAGCATGTTAGATTATCACTCTTGTTGAGGCAGTTGCAGTGTTCTTTTTTTAAAATTATTTTATTTTATTTTTGAGAGAGAAACAGAGTGCAAGCGGGGGAGGAGCAGAGAGAGAGGGAGACAGAATCCGAAGCAGGCTCCAGGCTCTGAGCTGTCAGCACAGAGCCAGGCGCAGGGCTCAGACTCGCAAGCAGTGAGATCATGACCTGAGCTGAAGTCGGGAAGTCAGACGCCTAACCTACTGAGCCACCCAGGTGCCCTGCAGGGTTCTTATTTTTAAATTAAACTCTCTTAGGTCTGTTTCAGCTTAAATGGAGCACTTTAAAAACATTGATAAGTTTTTCCCAACTGTTCATCCATATATACATCGAAGACATTGTATTGTAACGTTTTGGTGGCAAATTTTTCTATCAAAGATTTAAATTCCCACTCTAGGCTCGGGGTTATGCTAGTTACTGTGGGCATCATTCAAGAAGTATTAGACTGATTCATGCAATTAAGGTACTCACGGTTAAAGTAAAAGGCAATAGAGAACAATACAATGTTATGTATATAATTACTATACATGTCAGAGTGTTTGGGAAAGAAAGGGGAGATTACTGAGTAGGTAGGCAGTTAAGGAAGTTTTTTTGGAAGAAATGGGCCTTTAGTTGAAGGATGTGCCTTATTTGCACAGATATTGGGAGGACAGTCTTCTTTTTCCCCCCTTCTAATTACTACTTTCACTATTATGGATAATAACTAATGAGAATTAATCATTTAATCTTTTTCTGAAGAACATCAGCACCGTAATGGCCATAGCTGGAATAATGTTACTTCTAAGAAGTATTCGGATGGTAAGTTAAAAAATGAAGAAGGTACTGTGAACTGTGATAAACAAGAGACAGTTAATTTCTCACCTCAAAACAGTTTTTGTCTCAAGCTGGGTATCATTCTGTTATTCATATTAGAAGTTTTAAATATTATTTTAGAACAATGAACATATTTTAAGACCTTGATTTAAAAGTAACACATTCGCAGGATTTTATGGAAAGTAATTGCATAGTCTATATTTTCATAATCACGTCTTCATGCTTAAAAAGGAATCTGTAAAGGATTTGGTTTGCTAGAATGCTATAATCACTAAATTTGCATTTCAGACATTGTGGAATGTCTCAAAACTGTTTTGTATTGTGGTTTTAGATTTAGATCACAGTCGAATTATGTCCTTTAGCACTGAATAATTTATGCTTTCTCTGATTTGCAACAATCTGTAATATCTGTTCAATGAATAAAGCAGGGTGTATGATGTAAAAAAAAAAATTTATTCTTTCAGTTAGCGTATTTTTTTTGCCCTTTCAATAATTTTTTAATAATAGATACTGTGGAAATCCATTTAGTAATTCAAGATTTAGAAGTATTTTTTATATAACTGATTCTTGTCTTTGGGTGTAATTTTAGTGTCATGTTACAATCTGGTATGGGTTTATTCCTTCTGTGTATATTTATTTCCTGTATTTATTATCTCTATATTATTTTATATTATCATTGACTACACAGTGTTACTCTACTATACTGTATCTTTTCCATCTGTTGCCTTTTCCCCCTGACTCCAATGTCAGAACTTTCATCCTCTTTATTAAGTGCCTTGCATTCTTTTTTAACCTTATATCTAATAATCTAATAGCCTTTTTCTTTTAACATTTCCATGATTTTGTAAGTCATTCATTTTTAGCTTATATATATTTTTAGAATGGAACTTTGGAAACTTTAGTTGTTTTCATTCATTTCATTTTTTCTTTATCTTACAATCTGTATTCCATGACATTTGTATTTTGAAGGTTTCAAAATTGTCAAAATATTAAATGATCTGAGTAAGAGTTGAGGTAAAAGTACAGGGGGCCTGGGTGGCTCAATCAGGTAAGCCTCTGACTTTTGATTTTGGCTTAGGTCATAATCTCATGGTTCGTGAGATCGAGCCCAGTATTGGGCTTCTCACTGACAGCACAGAGGCTGCTTGGGAGTCTCTGGCACCCTCTCTCTCTGTCCCTTCCCTGCTTATGCTCTCTCTCTCAAAATAAATAAACTTGACAAAAAAAAGTGTTTAGGTAAAAATAATGCTGAGGGGTTATTTCTCTTGTTAGCCCTTAAAAATTACATGAATCAGTTATAGATGATTTTAAGTTATACAATATTAGGTATGTTATTGATTTATGAAAATTATACATTAATTAATATAAATTTATATTAGTATATTATGAAGTTATTCATTTTAGACTTTAGTTCTGGTGTCTTTTTTTTAGATTTTTATGGCTTTTGATAATAGTGACTAACATGTGATGAGAAGAGCAGGCTAAGAAGCTAGAAAAAGAACATTGGAACTTTAGAGAACAAAAAACTCAGTTATATGACAGTTGAAGGACTTTGGCTACAAGTAAGAGAAACCCCAACCGACAGTGGCTTAACCAAGTAAAAAGGCTTTTCCTCATGTCACAAGATGCCTGGAGTGATTCAGTGACAGAGGGTTTTAGGTGTATGATTGGCTACTCTAGCTCCAAATAGCATATTCTTATTCAAAGCAAAAGGAGAGGGAAAAGGAAGGTGCGAGCCACCTCTCATGAAGAAAGCAAAAATTTTCCCAGAAGCCTTCAGCAGACTTTTGCTTACATCCTTATGTCGTATGGCCACCTCTAGCTGGAAAGGAGTTGGGAAAGCGGCCATTTAACTTTCCCATCCCTTCCAGTGCCTGCTGATAAGGGAGAGAGGCTTGAGAATAAATATTGCATTAACCAACAAAGGGCCTGCCACAGGGAGCCTTAATAGTTCCCCTTCAGTGTTCTTTTTGTATTGCTGTTTTTCTTCCTCCTGAGTTTACCAAGCTCTCATATTCTTTCAATTACTGGTAGACAATTCCAAATTTCATATTAAAAAAATTAAAAAAATGATGATTGAGTTTAGTACTGTGCTAAACACTTCATATACATAATTTCATTTAAAATCATTTTTTAAAAATGTTTATTTATTTTGAGAGAGAGAGAGAGAGATTGCACACCAGCAGGGGAGAGAATCCCAAGCAGGCCCCTCACTGTCAACACAGAGCCTGACTCGGGGCTCAATGTCATGAACCGTGAGATCATGATCTGAACTGAAATCAAGGTCGGATACTTAACCGACTGAGCCACCCAGGTGCCCCTACGTAATTTCATTTAATACTTATAATAATGCTATGAAACCGGTATTCTTATACCCAGGTTTTATAGATGAGGAGATGGATGCTTAAAAAAGTTAAATTTATTTTCACAAGATCGCCCAGCTAGTATGTGGCAGAACTGGATTTCAAATGTCATGTTCCTGAATTTGAAACCCTTATTATTTTCTCTTCACAGAGCTTCCCGCTTTTGTCTGTTTGCCTCTAGGACACTTCACCATCTGAAGCTTAGGGACAGCATCCTTGTCAGTGGCATCATCTTTCTGCCTCTTCTGGAAAGCAGACTGTTTATCACAGGCTCAGGATTCACTTCCTTTAAAAATATCTTCCTTCGGTGTTCTTATCCTTTCAATTTTGACCTGTTAGCACTTACACTTTATCTTAAACCTCTCTATGTATTGCTCTGCAGTTGTATTCTGGTTTTATGTATATAGTTAGTTCATCTTCCAGATAGTGCCATGTCACAGAAACACAGCACTGAACTTTATGTTGTTGAGGGATTATTGGATCCATAAAAGGTAGATACAGTGGGATCTGCCTTTAAAGGTTTTTCACATATTCCTTGAGTATGAACTCAAGGAAATAGAACATTGGGTTCTATTTAGTTTCCTCTTTAGCTAGCTGCTTAATAATTTCTAAAACTCTAAAATTTCTAAAACTCCAAACATCAAGGCACTCTGGTGTCTTTTTTATGTGTGTCCTTTAATGAAAACACCTAAAAATTAAAAGGGATGGATGTTTAGTAATTGAAGACATCTATAATGATCCTCTCTACTTACTCTGTCTGTCTCCCCTGTGCAAAATACTCTTTTTTAAAAAAAATTTATTTATTTTTGAGAGAGAGAGAGAGAGCGAGCAAGCATGAGTGGGAGATGGGGCAGAGAATCCCAAGCAGGCTCTGCGATGTCAGGAGCTGGGCAAGGGGCTTGATTTCATGAAACATGAGATCATGACCTTAGCGGAAATCAAGAGTCTGAGGCCCAGGAAACCCAACAAACTGAACAACCCAGGCACAGCCTACCCTCCGCCCCCACTGGTGCAAAATAATCTTAGTTTTCTCATGTGGTGTGGTTTCCAGACTCTATCATCTTTTTTCTCCTCTTTTAGCTTTGTTCCAGTTTGTTTGAGTCTTTTATGAAACGGGTACCTGGTACAGCATAGTATATTCCACTTGGGGCCTGATTTAGAGCCATCCCTTCCTCACCTCTCTCATTTTGGATCCTGTTCCTTATAATGTTGCTTGGTGTTTGAACTTAGGTGGCCGCAGCAGGGAGTGTAGGGGAGAGGGAGTTTGTATTTTGTTTTGCAGCTTTGTCACACTTCCACTCATTTTGAGTTCACAGTTAACTAAAGGTTCTTAATCTTTTTAATCTATGCTATAATTAGTTTATTCTCTTATCCTTCATTAGTTTTATCCCATCATCCTAGTTGTCAAGATCTTTTAAAATACTGACTCTAACCTGTAGTATTTCACATGGTTTTTTTTTTTTTTTTTTTAGGTGTTTATTTATTTTTGAGGGAAGGTGGGGAGCGGCAGAGAGACAGTAGGGGAGGGTCAGAGAGAGAAAGAGAGAGAATCCCAAGCAGGCTCCACACTGGCAGAGCAGAGCCCAGTGTGAGGCTTGAACTCATAAACCATAAGACCATGAGCTGAGCCAAACCAAAGGTTGGACGCTTAACTAACTGCCATCTTGGTGCCTCAACACTTTTTTTTTCAAAAGATTTTAAGTAATCTCTGCACCCAATGTAGGACTCAAATCTTCAAGCCTAAGATCAAGAGTTGCATGCTCCGCTGACTGAGCTAGCCAGGTGCCCCCTTCCTATAAACACTTTTGATTAAATCACACTAAAATATTAATATATAAAATTAAGGGGTAAATTAAAAAATTTCAGGGGTTACATCTTCTTATTAAATATTTAGGTAACAATTTGACATGCTTAATGTTAAAATGAAAATAATAATCAAATGTTATATTTTTTTATAAATCAACAGACATCAAAATTTACAAGTTCTTCAGATATTCCAGTAGAATTTATAAGAAGGAATGTTAAACTACGTGGACGATTACGCCGAATAACTGAGAATGGTTTAGAAATTGAGCATATTCCCATTACTTTACCTATTATAACTTCATGGAAAAGTAAGTAAAGTACAAGAATAATACAACTGTTTTAGTATTTGTTAATTAGAAGTTATTTGTAAAGTAGCAAACAATGTCATTTTAAATGTTAATAACTTTCCACTGTCTATGAGAGAAAGTATAAACTCTTGGTTTTAAATACAAGGAACTATTTAATTGGTCTCCAGATGTTCTTTTCTTCCCCCTCCTCTTTTTATTCAACCATTCAGTATTTCATTCAGGCAGTCAAGCATTCTTTCCACAAATATTGAGCAACCGTTATGTTCTAGGACCTATTGTAGCTACATGGCACTGAGTGAAACAAATAAGACTACCCTTTGGAGCATACAGTCTAAGTAGAAAATAGACAACAGACAAATGAAAATTGTCCTAAGAGCTATGAAGAAAAGAGCAAGATGCTAGGGTGAACATTACTGGAGGTCATGTGAATGGGGAACCTATACCTGTAAAGTGGTCAGAGAAAGCCTCATGGATGAGTTGTTATTTAATCAGAGACCTGAAGAATGAGAGGGGGCTGGCTAGGCAGAATGTGTATGGGAATGAGCATGGCTCTTCTGAGAAGCCATATGAAGACTAGAGTGCTGGGGCCTAGGGAAGAAAGGGACAAGAGTCACCAAAGGAGACTGGAGAGCCGAACAGGGGCTGATGTCCCCTGCTGCTTTCCCATTTCTCCCTGCTTTGTGTCAAAGACCCCACTCACACAGACCTTCCTGCCTGCTGCTTATTTGTGTTCTCATGCCCCTGGGCACAGTTTGCCCAGAGTGCCTTGGCTCCTGTTGAGCTCCAGTTCATTCTTTAGTATCCACCTCAAATGTCAGCTCTTCTGTGAAGCTTTCCTTAACTCTGGAGCTGAATTAGCCTCTTTCTTTACTACACCCACAACAGTGGACACACACTGTGGTTACAGTACTTAAACACATTTTCCTATAGTCATGTATTTTAGGTTTATATCCTCCACTAAACTGAACCCCTGGTGGGCAGGGACCTTTTCCTACCTATCTCATTATTCACAGGCCCTAGAAAAATAATTGTTAGCCAATGGAGACTTGGCAAAGCTTGTTGAATAAATTTAGTTTTATTTATACATTCATTTTATATTTTAAATACATTTTTAAAAAGTTTATTTGAGAGAGAGAAAGAGGGGGAGGGAGAGAGAGACTCCCAAGCAGGCTCCACACTGTTAGCACAGAACCCATTGTGGGGCTCGAACTCATGAACTGGGAGATCATGACCTGAGCTGAAACCAAGAGTGAGACACTCAACCAACTGAGCCACCCAGGTGCCCCTAAATTTATTTATATTTAAAGATCTTCTTGGGGTGCCTGGCTGGCTCAGTCGGTGAAGCATCCGACTTTGGCTTGGGTCATGATCTTGCCATTCATGAGTTTGAGCCCTGTATCTGGCTCTGTGCTGACAGCTCAGAGCCTGGAGCCTGCTTCAGATTCTGTGTCTCCCTCTCTCTCTGCCCCTGCCCTGCTCATGCTCTGTCTCTGTCTCTGTCTTTGTCTTTCTCTCTCTCTCTCTCTCAACAATAAATAAAACAAATTTTTTTTAAATAATAAGGAGCTTCATAGTATTATTTTAATTTTATGAAGGGGTTCTTATTTTTTAAAGTTCATTTAAAACATTTTTTTAAGTTTAATTTTTTTTTTTTTAATTTGTTTTGAGAAGGAGAGAGGGTGCAAGTGGAGGGAGGGCCAGAGAGAGAGGACAGAGAATCCCAAGCTGGCTCCACATTGTCAGTGCAGAGACTGATGAGAGGCTTGAACTCACAAAGTGGGAGATTGTGACCTGAGCTGAAATCAGGAGTTGGAATTTAACCAACTGAGCCACCCAGGCTCCCCACATTGTTTTTAACGTTTATTTATTTTTGGGACAGAGAGAGACAGAGCATGAACGGGGGAGGGGCAGAGAGAGAGGGAGACACAGAATCGGAAACAGGCTCCAGGCTCTGAGCCATCAGCCCAGAGCCTGACACGGGGCTCGAACTCCCGGACCGCGAGATCGTGACCTGGCTGAAGTCGGACGCTTAACCGACTGCGCCACCCAGGCGCCCCTCCCCACATTTTTTTTAAAGTAATCTCTACACCCAATGTGGGGCTCGAAGTTATAACCTTGAAATCAAGAGTCACGTGGTTTTCTGAGCCAGCCAATTGCCCCAGATGATTCTTTTCTACCCTCAGATGAATGAATTTCACCTGTTCAAGGAGATATGCCTATAAAGGAATAAGATTGATTCCACCCCCCAAACATACCTACGTGATTGATTCTTTTAATAAATCAAACAGAATTTAAACAATTTGAGTGACTATTGTTCCCTAAAGAGAGATTTATTTGTTGACCATTTCAGTCTAAGCAGGATTTAGACTTCATAAGTCCTCTACCTTCTAAGTTGTTGTCATTATGTTATAATAATTTAAATCACTTCTCCCTGAAATACTAATGACTCTTCAGTGCCCAGGCAGCAAAGTTGCCACCTGGGTTTGTCCAGGCTGTACCTTATACTGCTCTGGGGATGATATTCAGTAGGATCTGCCCCCAGAAGCCCTGCAGCGCCACGGCACTGTAATTGCCATATGTGCATATTATTATTATTAAAAATGTTTATTTTTTTAATTTATTTTTTTTTAAGATTTTTTTAACGTTTATTTTATTTTTGAGAGAGAGAAAGACAGAGAGCAAGCACAGGAGGGGCAGAGAGAAGGGGAGACACAGGTTCCGAAGCAGGCTTCAGGCTCTGAGCTGTCGGCACAGAGCCCAACGCAGGGCTCAAATTCATGAGCAGTGGGATCATGACCTGAGCTGAAGTAGGACTCTCAACCCACTGAGCCACCCAGGTGCCCCTCTTGATTCATTTTGAGAGACAGAGAGCAGGGGAGGAGCAGAGAGAGGGAGTGTGGGGCTTGATCTCATGAACCGTGAGATCATGACCTGAACCGAAATCAAGAGTCAGATGCTTAACCGACTGAACCACCCAGGCGCTGTTTTATTCATATTTAAAAAAAAAATTTTTTTAACGTTTATTTATTTTTGAGACAGAGAGAGACAGAGCATGAACGGGGGAGGGGCAGAGACAGAGGGAGACACAGAATCGGAAACAGGCTCCAGGCTCTGAGCCATCAGCCCAGAGCCTGACGCTGGGCTTGAACTCACGGACCGCGAGATCGTGACCTGGCTGAAGTCGGACGCTCAACCGACTGCGCCACCCAGGTGCCCCGAGTTTTATTCATATTTTTATTAATGGGTTCTACATCCTGTTCTGGAGCTTACTGAAATGGGGGTTTTAGATTATTCCATCTGTTGTATGCTTAGGTTGCTTTATTTTTTTTTTATTTTTTTCCAACGTTTATTTATTTTTGGGACAGAGAGAGACAGAGCATGAACGGGGGAGGGGCAGAGAGAGAGGGAGACACAGAATCGGAAACAGGCTCCAGGTAGGTTGCTTTAAAAGAAAACTTGAGGGGCGCCTGGGTGGCTCAGTCGGTTAAGCGGCCGACTTCAGCTCAGGTCATGATCTTGCGGTCCGTGAGTTCGAGCCCCGCGTCGGGCTCTGTGCTGACCACTCAGAGCCTGGAGCCTGTTTCAGATTCTGTGTCTCCCTCTCTCTCTGACCCTCTCCCGTTCATGCTCTGTCTCTCTCTGTCTCAAAAATAAATAAACGTTAAAAAAATAATAATTAAAAAAAAAAAGAAAACTTGAATACAGATGTAAATGAACCTGCAATCTAGAGTGTCTGGGTGTTTATAAATAAACATGTTTGATTGTTTGGCATAGGGGGAGCGTGACCTTGAAATTCGTTTTTGCAACATGGTATTAAAGCTACATTCCTTTCTACCTAAACTTTTTAGAAGAGCCGTGTGGTGTTTTGCTGGTTAAGCTGGCAGGAGTAGAACTCACTGAAACCGGGAAGGTGTGGTTACAAAAAGAGTTAAAACCTTCCCAGCTGGTATGGTTTCAACTTCTTGCAAAGGAGAATTCAGCACTTATTTGCTATCTTCTAGTGAATAAGGTAAGTAGTATGAAGAAATAATGAGCAATATTTTATTCTTTTTATTTATACATAAACATTATTAATTAGAGCCTTGAATATATAATGGGACTGAATTTTTGCTCTTCTTAATTGGTACTCATAGTGATTATGTATAGAGAACCAGGTGTTTCATATATAAATTTTGTTATAAAATGTTACTTATATGTTTATTATAGAAAAAAAAGACAACTAAGAAAATGGAAAAAACTTAAAATCATTAATGACTTCAGACGTTGATAATTTAAGGAGTAGCTTTACACATTTATTTCTACATGAGTATATTATATCCCCCTTGTTATTAGAAACCACTTGTTGAGTGGGTTTCCTGTCAACTGGAAACTACAAAGAGTAAGTGTGTTTTCTGAAGGTTAATACTGCTCAATCTTTGAACTCTAACGTTGAGCGTACTTGCATACTGTTAATGATCAGTAATCAGTCATCTGAAGACTTTGCGTCAGAGTTTTCCTACCTTTATGATTGTCCATGGCCGCTGTGTAACTAACTGGGATGCCACGGAGCCTCATCAGTGTTGCTGTGCCACTGTCCTGAGTCCTTGCGTGTGCCTTACTCCACACTGCTTTTGGTGGAAGAGTACTAGAAAAAGAGTGTAGAAAATTACATAGTTAAAATGTGATGACAGGATTAAGAACGGTTTTCTTATTTCTAAAGTCTCTTATTATGTAACAAACAAACAATCTGAAGAAAATATAACTTCACATTAAAGTGATTAAAATTGTAAACATTTTAATTCTTTAGAGCCTTTGAACTATTAATAGATAGCCTAATGAGACCGATTAATTTCTGTATGTCCAAGTCATCTTCAGTTCTTTCAAAATAAGAATTATCCAACACTGATCGGTTGAAGCATCATATATTTAAAAGTAAGCTGGGAGGCAGGGGGGCACCTGGCTGGTTCAGTCGGTGAGACATGTGATTCTTGATCTCAGGATTGTGAGTTCAAGCCCCAGATTAGGTGTAGAGATTACTTTAAAAAAATCTTAAAAAAAATAAAAAGAAACAATATCTTCTCTTTTAAGTTGAGGAGTGTATTTCATTTATCCTCAAAACCATTGTTCTGGAGTCCTTGTTTTTACTCCCATTTACAGGTGGGCCTCAGGGTAACCAAGTGATAGAGCCTGTATTCAAGCCCAGCTCTTTCTGGCTCCTGAGCTTCTACTTCACCTTATATACTTTAGTTTATATTCCTTCCTAGGTGACCAAACTATGCAGTATGCATATTGTAGTAATTTACATCTGTTGAATTTTACTAATGTGTCAGATTGAATTTTAGTTATTCTGATTTTGGTTTAAGGGAATGAGCTCTTAAAGTTTAAAATATTGAGGGGTGCCTAGGTGGCTCATTCAGTTCAATGTGATTTTGGCTCAGGTCATGATCTTATGGTTCCTGAGATCAAGCCCTGAGTTGGGCTCTATACTCACAGTTTGGAACCTGCTTGGGATGCTTTCTCTCCCTCTCTCTGTCTGCACCCCTCCCCCACACGTGCTGGTGCTCTCTGTGTCTCTCAAATAAACATTTAAAAAATTTAAAAGATTGAGAAAAATATGATAAATCCTTTAAAACTATATTTATGAACTCCTTATTTTTTTAAGTGTTTATTTTTGAGAGTGTGCGAGTTGGGGAGGGGCAGAGGTAGAGGGGAACAGAGGATCAAAGCGGGCTCTGTGCTCACAGCAGAAGGCCTGGTGTGGGGCTCGAACTCATGAACTGTGAGATCATGACCTGAGCCAAAGTCAGATGCTCAACCCACTGAGCCACCCAGGCTCCCCATGAACTCCTTATTAGTATGACTCAGAGTTACTGCATTTAAGGGAAAAAAGATTACTTTGTTCCTTTGGATAGTCCTAGAAATGTCTCCTACTTTAAACCTGGGGTTTTCACATTTTTAGAATTTAATACTTGTCTAACAAAGCTATTCAGTTATTAATACTTTGCTAAAATTGATCTTGTTAGGTTAAAATTTCACAAGGACTGTATAAATAACTAAACAGGATTTCCTTTTTTAAAAGATTATTTATTTTTGGGACAGAGAGAGACAGAGCACGAACGGGGGAGGGGCAGAGAGAGAGGGAGACACAGAATCAGAAGCAGGCTCCAGGCTCTGAGCCATCAGCCCAGAGCCCGACGCAGGTCTCGAACTCACGGACCGCGAGATCGTGACCTGAGCCGAAGTCGGAGGCTTAACCGACTGAGCCACCCAGGCGCCCCAAGATTTTTAAAAATTTTAAGTAATCTCTACATCCAGTGTGGGGCTTGAACCTACAACTCCCAGATCTAGAGTCTCTCCTCCACTAACTGAGCCAGCCAGGCACCCCAGCAGGATCTCCTTTATACTGTAAATTAGTGGGGAAAAAAGTCCCATTTATCCGGTTTCATTAGGAAGTAAGGTTTTCCATGAAGGAAATTTCTTTATGGATGAAGATTCAAGGCCTAGGACTATTTTAAATGTTAATAATTTTGTGGGAAGTCTTTAAATTTTTTTTTAACGTTTATTTATTTTTGAGACAGAGAGAGACAGAGCATGAATGGGGGGAGGGTCAGAGAGAAAAGGAGACACAGAATCTGAAACAGGCTCCAGGCTCTGAGCTGTCAGCACAGAGCCTGACGTGGGGCTCAAACTCACAGAGCACGAGGCCATGACCTGAGCTGAAGTTGGATGCTTAACTGACTGAGCCACCCAGGCGCCTCATGTGGGAAGTCTTTTAAAAATGCATTTACATGCCAGTGCCTTCCTACACAGTGGAATTCTGAACCTAATCTGTGATGATTCAGTTTATTTTGCATTTTATACTTTTTAGTTTCTTTTGCTGTGGCCTTCTGTCTTTTCGCCTATTTTGTGGGCTCCTTTACTCCTCTGAACAACAAACAGATCAAGAACACTTCTTATACTTTATTACTTCTACTTTCTTTGGGTTAGATGACCAGTGAGTCTGTGAAGAACTATTATGTTACAAAAGAGGCAGTTAACTTTGAGCAAGAATCTCTTTTAGTAATGAAATTCTTGGATTTAGCATTAGCTGTTTTGAGCTCTTGGGGACCCTTTTGCTTCCTGTTTTTTGGCTTTTCTCTGGAGGAAAAAATGCTGAACGACTGATTTTAAGTAAATGAATAAATTACTAAATTCTTAAGTAATTGGTTTGTTTTATTTTTTATTCAAGGGTAGATATTTTAGTGTGAGTCTGAATGAAGAAATTTTGAGAAGAGGCCTTGGCAAAACTGTTCTTGTTAAAGGGCTAGATTATGATTCTAAAATCTATTGGACAATTCACAGAAACTTACTTAAAGCTGAATTAACAGCGTTAAAAAAAGGAGAAGGAATATGGAAGGAAGAATATGAAAAAGAAAGCTATTTGGAAAAATTGAAAGGCTCCTGGAGAGAAATATGGAAAAAAGACAATTATTTAAAAAAAATTGGATCAGATTTCAAATTGAAAAATGAAAGTTATTATGACAAACTTAGAAGGACTTATGAAACATGGAAAGACCACATAAATAACTACTCCTTAATACTGAAGTTCAGAGAACTTATGAATCGCATACACTTCCGTAGAAAAGGGTAAAATATTCTAAGAGGCCTGGAGGTGACCTACTCAGAAAAGAGTAAACTATGTAAATATATGGATATTGAGTTGAAATGGAAATTCCTCCAAATGATCAAAGTTGCATTCTAATGGTATTTAAATATTTAAGAGATGATTATTTTAAATGTCATATCAGAATTACTTAAGCAAATTGTGATTAATATAATATGCTCTTAGGAAAAATGAAATACTTTATAAAGTTACCAGGATAAAGGATGTATATCTGTAATGTTAATATTTGAAGACAGAGTTTAACTATTGGACACTGTATTATTTTAGTTATTTGGGGCAGCCATATTTAATTTTTGTTCAAAGAGAATATTTTGTTTACTTTTCTGGTTTTATCAATTTTGATTACTTATAATAAAGGAACTCTATGCATCATGTCTGAGGCTACTCTTTTCCCAAGTGTCTTCTAACTGTGAATTTGGGGCAAAGTTTTGAGAAGGTCACTGTAGATCATTTCTAGTAATAAAGAATGGCTAATTTCTACCTATTGTTAGATGAAGAGGGTAACCCTCTGGACAAAATCATGAGGATGATGATAATGACAGAAAACAGCTAAAAGCATATTCCAGCAACACCCAGGGAGAAAACACATAACCAAGGTCTCCTTACATTTTACTTTTCTTTTCTTGTGTTGATGTTTGTCAGTTCTGTCCATGAGACAGTTTCTTCTCTAGCACAATTTGGCCATGGTTATTCATTGAGGGTTCTGTAGGGGCTCTCTATCATAGTCCCCTGGCTTGGGAGATTCATACCTCTTTCTCTCCCTTCCTTCTTAACTCCCAAGGCAGTTTAGTCCATAGCCTTTAACTCTTGGATCACCACCACTTGGGATGGAAAGGAACATGAGTTTGCTTGTGGAAAGTGACTGGGCTTACTCACTCCACTCATGGGTGTGTGTTGTGGGGAGTATTAGCAAGTCGGCTTCAGTCCTGCCACTTTCCATGGTGTCAGTTCCACTTGCAGGAAACTCATGTATTCTTAAACGAAGTGATGGGAATGTGGGCCACTCCCTCTCTCTTGCTTCCCTTTTTATCATGCTTCATTCTGCTTGTCTCAGGTAAATGAGGTGCTAGAAGGCTGTGTAGCTTAGCAAATATCAGGAAAGAGATAATCACTATTTCCTAACATAGTGGAAACAGGATATATGGCACTTTCAGTCTTGTCGAAAAGGAAGTAAAGTGCTCATGTCAAATCTTCTTCTGTGTGAACAGGAGAGGGAAGAGATGGTTGCTGCCCCACGAATTCTAACTGTCCAACTCTTACTTATTCCAAAACCTCTTACACCTTTTGGTCCTGAAACCTTCTAAATCAGCTTGATCTTTCCCAGCACTGGGAAAGCCTGGGGAATCTGCTGCCCGAAATGCCATTTTTAAAAAACTTGACTTAAAAATAGGGCCACGGACCTCAACAGTTCTGCTGTCTCTTACTTATGCCTGCTTTCTCACGTCACTCTGAGTGTAGTAAAGCTCCCAGTCAGTACCTCACACCAACCTGGTACACTTGCAAAACCTGCTTAGGAGAATTAACCGCATCTGAGGTAGATAATATGCCGAGAGTTTTATCTTCTGTATTTCTCCAGCATCGTTTGGTTCCTCACCAAAGTGAAGTTTGGGGGGAGAGGAAAAATAATTTTCCCTCTACTCTTCTAGGTTCTTGGCTGAGACACACCTGTAATAAAAAGACAGATTAACAGAAGAAAATCAAACAGAAGTTTAATAACATGTATACCTCCTGTATACCTGGGGGACACCAAGGAAAACTGAGTAACTCCCCCAGATGGCCCAAGCCATCACCTTAAATAGTATCTCCAGCTAAGATGTTGGGGGATGGCGAGGCCAGTTAGGAGAGGTTACCCTGAAAAGCACAGTAAACAAGAGTAAGGTTGCTATACAGACTTAAATCCATGCCTTCTCCACTGGTAAATTTCTAGAGATTTAGGGTCAGATTTAGTTTCCTTGGTACAGAGAGAGACACCTTGACAAATGGAGATTTTCCTTATAAATGTAAATTGTTCTTACAAAAGATTAACTTTTACTTAGTTTTCAGAGCTTCTCTTATGTCTGCAGTTTCTTAAAAATAACCCTCTGAAGATAATCCTTATGCCAAAGAAGAATTTTTTGGGATGGTGCATTTTGCTTCCCTACATTTGCATCTTTGAGATTTGAATCCCTCCTTTTGCTGCCAAGGGGCATATTGTTGACACAGTTTGTCCCAAATCCAGCAGTTGTATATGGCACTGATTTGAACCCAGTGACTCTAACGAGAAACAACACGATTCAAGAAACCAAAAAACAGTAGCACTTCAGAATTTCAGGGCCCCAACGAATGATTATTACTTAAGCCACCATTAAGAGGGATGGCAGATACACTAAGGAGCTCATTTGCTACTGGGATAGCTGGGGTGGTCTGGTTTTCAGGCTCTTCTTTGTGGTGAGGGGAGGAAAAAGTTTTCCTCCACCTTCTTTGGGTCGCTGGCTGAGTCTGAAAATTAAACTGACAAAGACAGATTAACAGGAGAAAGGTATGCAAATTTATTCAACCTAAGTTTTATGTAACAGGAGAAACAGACCTCCAGCTATTGGGAGGACACTTCTCTGATGATGATGAGGATGATTTTATGAGCAGTTTCAGGGAAAAAGGGCAAGGGAGGGAGATCAGAATGACCTTCTTGCTCCTGCTGTTTTCTGACTCCTTCAACTTAAAATGTTCACTCTGCCAAGGTGCCACATTTGGGATAGTGTGTCCTCAATCTCTGGGTTTGGAGCTTCTCTAACGCCATTACCAATGCAACTCTTTCAGTGAAGGCAAGTCACAGGAAGAAAGCAATGCAAATTTATAAAAAGACTGAAGAAAAGGGGCACCTGGGTGGCTCACTTGGTTAAGCATCTGAATTTGGCTCAGGTCATGATCTCACAGTTCCTGAGTTCGAGCCCTGCATCAGGTTCTGTGCTGTCAGCATGGAGCCTGCTTTGGATCCTCTGTCCCCCTCTTTTTGCCCCTCCCCACTCATGCTCTCTCTCTCTCTCTCAAAAATACCTAACCATTAAAAAAGACTGTGGACTCCTGGGTGGCTTGGTCACCTGGGCGGCCAACTTCGGCTCAGGTCATGATCTCACGGTTCATGAGTTTGAGCCCTGCATTGGGTTCTGTGCTGAAAGCTCAGAGCCGGAGCCTGTTTCAGATTCTGTGTCTTCATCTCTCTCTGCCCCCCCCCTGTTTGCACTCTGTCTCTCGCTGTCTCAAAAAATGAATAAATGTTAAACAATTTTTTTTTAATATTCAGCTATTGGGTCTTAAAAAAAAAAGACTGAAGAAAATTTAAAATGCAAGATTAAAAATTAAGGTATACTTTTTTCTTATTCTTTTAATTTTTTTAAGTTTGTTTCATTCATTTTGAGAGAGAGAGAGAGTAAGGGAGGGGCAGAGAGAGAGGGAGAGAGTGAGAATCCCAGGCCGGCTCCATGCTGTTGAGAGACTAAGAGAAAAATTACCAGGTGTACTCACAACTGCAAAGAAAAGACCTCCCCCCCCCCCCCCCATTCCCGAAACCAGCCAGGGCATGCCCGGTTGTGGTCTGACCTAAAGGCGGGAACCAATCAAGATCTGCTGAGTGGTTTGAAATAAAGGTGGGAACCAATCAAGTTCTGCTGAGTGTTCAAATTTAAATGTCAACCAATAACAGCTCTGTAACCTCGAAAAATCCCTAACTTGTTTGTGCCTGTCTATAAAAGAAGTTGTAAGATCCTCCCTCGGGGCCTCTTAGCATCGGGTTGGAACCTGCAATAAACGACCCTTGCTGCTTGGCTTTGACTCTGGACTCTGGTGGTTTGTTTTTGGGGGGTCTCTCAAATCGGGGCATATCCCTGTCAGAGCAGAGCCCGACTCTGGACTCAAACTCAAGAACTACAAGATAACGACCTGAGTCAGTCAAGAATCAGAGGCTTGGGGCGCCTGGGTGGCTCAGTTGGTTAAGCGGCCGACTTCGGTTCAGGTCATGATTTCATGGTCCGTGAGTTCGAGCCCCGCGTTGGGCTCTGTGCTGACAGCTCAGAGCCTGGAGCCTGTTTCAGATTCTGTGTCTCCCTCTCTCCGACCCTCCCCCATTCATGCTGTGTCTCTCTCTGTCTCAAAAATAAATAAACGTTAAAAAAAAAAAAATAATCAGAGACTTAACTGACTGAGCCATCCAGGTTCCCCTAAAAATTAAAATATTAAGAACAGGGGCACTTGGTGGGCTCAGTCAATAACGGATGTGGTTCTTGATCTCAGGGTCATGAGCTCAAGTCCCATGTTGGACATAGAACTTATTTTTTAAAAAATTAATTAAAAATTATTTAAAATATCAAGAACAGAACTTTAAAAATGAAACAGTAAAAAAGCTTTAAAATGAACCAACTATACTTTTATTTCAAGATGGCCATGGAGTGCATTCATTTAACTTCCATTCAAATTACATTAAAATATCAAATAGGAAATAGAAAAAGATGGTATAAATGATAGAAAACAGGGGAAGATGCCATTAATTAGCTAGAAGTTTTGCAAACTTCTAGCTTTTTGAGGTTTTGCAAACTCTGATGAAGTGGAATTGGATTGAGATAGGATTCTAGGGTTTAGTATTCTTCAGGAAAGATGGTGTTCATCTAGGAATCAAGTCCATGCCCTAGTTTAGGATCTCTGAGTAATATGAATTCCTTTTGTTCAGGTCCAGAGTAATTCCTCATGATCTGGAAGTATAAGGCCAAATGTCAATGCACCCAATACATAGGGGATGTAGGATGTGGAGGGAAAATGGGATGTCAGTAGATCATAGCATGTTACTTACTCAGCTGGACAGGGAAAATGATGACTCTCAGTCCTGCAGTGTGTGAATTTCTTGGTCAGTCAATCTGGATGCTCCAGTTCTGCTCTCCAGAAGATTGCCCTTATACTCCACAGTCTCTTCAAAGGATCCTCCATTAGGGAGGATTCACCCTTTGGGGACTGGACAACTTTAGAGGGCCTTTTTTGTTCATGTGGGTTCATGGTTAAAGGGTTGAGCAATCACAGGCCTTTTTTTTTTTTTCTCCCAGAGACTTATTCCTATATGGCTTTGATATCTATTAATTTGCTGGGCAGAAGGTGTGACTTGGGGTCCTCCTGACCACACTGCTTCTGTTCTGAGCACTACTGCCATGCTTTTTCATGTTTTTTTTTTTTTTACGATTTTTTTTTTTTACGATGTTTTAAAGGTAATCTCTACATCCAACATGGGGCTTGAACTCACAACCCCCAGATCAAGAGTTGCATGCTCTACCAACTGAGCCAGCTAGGTGCCCCTCTTTTTCATTGTTACTAAAAAAAAATTTTTTTTTAACATTTATTTATTATTGAGAGACAGAGAGACACAGAGTGTGAGCAGGGGAGGGGTAGAGAGAGGGGGAGACAGAATCTGAAGCAGGCTCCAGGCTCTGAGCTGTCAGCACAGTGCTTGATGCGGGGCTCGAACTCACAAACTGTGAGATCATGACCTGAGCCGAAGTCGGTTGCCTAACCAACTGAGCCACCCAGACGCCCCTCTTTTTCATTTTTAAAGGACATATTGGAGTAGTGCTTTTCAGCTGTAGGCCATGATCTATTAGTGAGATATGAAATCAATTTAGTGAGTTGCCTCCAACAATCTAAAAAGAAAGAACAAAAGAACTGAGCAGGAGCGCCGGGCTGGCTCAGTAGCAGAGCATGCAACTCTTGATCTTGGAGTCCCGCGTTCGAGCCTCATGTTGGGCTAAGAAAAACAGGACAGAGTAAAATATATCACAGTGCATTGCACATAGCAAAGAGAAGGGTTGTTTTGTTATTTTTTTGCATGCTGTAAATATTTGAATATGTGCACTGGCTTTGACGCGCAAAAAATGCAGATCTCATTTTCTAGGACTTTTTTGAAGAAGCCTGATGAATAGATTTCCATAACTAAAGTGAGGACAACAAGTAATTGAGACAGAAGCAGAGTTTTTAAACTTGATGTATTGGGATGATTCTATTTCCTGTTTTGGTTTTCGAAACATAGTTTATATATACTTTAGCAATGAAATTGAGTAATTAGTGCCCTCTCCCGTTCTTCCACAACACTGAACACATATCTATTTTAGTGCTTGTGACATTATATTATAATTACCTGTCTTCTCTCTCTTCCAAAGTGGAATGGATCCTGCAACTCAAATCGTACCTTATTAAACTTTGGAGCATTTCTGCTTTCTCCACAGCATTTAGTCCAGTTTCTTGCTCATTGGGAATTCTATAAATATTTGTTAAATAAGGAATGAAATAATGAAGTAGACTGGGGTGCCTGGCTGACTTAGCAGAGCATGTGACTCTTTTTTAATTTATTTTTAAAGTTTATTTATTTTTGAGAGAGAAAGAGAACCAGTGGGGAGGGGCAGAGAGAGAGGGGACAGAGGATCCAAAGTGGGCTGACAGTAGAGAGCCTGACGCAGAGCTCAGACTCACAAACTGTGACATCATGACCTGAGCTAAAATCAAAAGTTGGACACTTAACTGGTTGAGCCAACCAGGCACCCCAGAGCATGCAACTCTTGATCTCAGTGTTGTGAGTTTGAACCCCATGTTGGGTGTAGGGATTACTTTAAAAAAAAAATCTTAAAACAAAACAGTATGAAGTGAACCGTTTCTTTGTTGCCTACTCATCTTGACCAGAATCTATTTTTCCATTCTAATTTTCCTCTATACATCATATGATCCTACATTGTGAAGATTAATTTGCCTTCAGTGGTCTGAAAGAATATTTTAAAACTTGTCAAATTTGAAAACAATACTTATTTTGGGCAAATCAAGCCCCCTAAATACATATTTAGTGCAAATACTTAAATGAAACAAAAACTAACATGGCTTTTAAAATGCAGTTTTTCCTTTTACTATGTATGGAAAAACCTAAATGTTTGTCTTCTGGTTAAAAAAACAGGTGTTGGGGCGCCTGGGTGGCGCAGTCGGTTAAGCGTCCGACTTCAGCCAGGTCACGATCTCTCGGTCTGTGAGTTCGAGCCCCGCGTTGGGCTCTGGGCTGATGGCTCAGAGCCTGGAGCCTGTTTCCGATTCTGTGTCTCCCTCTCTCTCTGCCCCTCCCCCGTTCATGCTCTGTCTCTCTCTCTGTCCCAAAAATAAATAAACGTGGAAAAAAAAAATTAAAAAAAAATTTTTTTTAATTAAAAAAAAAATAAATAAAAAAACAGGTGTTAATAATAAGAGAGGTCATACACCAGCAGGATTCCAAATAGTATAGAAATAGGAGAATTTTCCTTATGGTGTAAATTGCCTTCCCTCCTCCTCAGCTTTGAAAGCTTTAGAAGTTGCGTTCTGGCTTACCAGTTCTCTTCATTTTCTCTTCGCCTTACAATTTGCTCATTTGCCTAAACTTTTTGTTCAATGTCTATAAAAATGATTGCTGTATTAGATGACTGGTCCGCAAATGAATAGATTGTGAAGATGCATTTTTCTTTTTATTATATTATGGGATTCTACAGGAATTTTTAATGGTGGTATGGGAGGGGAAACCCAATATATTCCGTAATGAAAATATGTGATATCCGAGTTTCAGTATTATTTTCTGGGCCCAAGAAAGTACTTCAATTATGTCTGTCCTGCCCAGCAGACACTGACTATCTTGAAAATTGTAGATACCGGCTCTGTGGTAGGTCTTTCTGAAAACAAAATTCACAGAGCTGGGCTGGGAAGCTCTTAGGAGGAAGTCAAGGGGGCGCTGATACTATTGTCAAATATTCTCTAGAATACTTTATTCCCTGCCCCCCAACCACCAGGAGAAAACAGTGAAGTAAGTTGGAGAAAAACAGAAAATGGAATAAGTTCACTTTAATTAGCATCCTTCCTGCCTTTTAAAAAGTACTGTTTCTGGGGCTCCTGGCTGGCTCAGTCAGAAGAGCATGGGACTCTTGATCTTGGGGTTGTCAGTTTGAGCCCTATGTTGGGTGTATAGATTATCAAAAAAAATAAATGAACTTCTAAAAAAAGTATTCACTTAAAAAAAAGTATTCATTCTATGCTGGGAACTGAGAGTCTCTTAAGAAGTATAACTGAGGTATAAGAAAATCTTAGTTGAATTGATGGATTTAACCTAGACAGACTCAATTCTGCTATTTTGTCTTCACCCAGCATTGAAGGCTGGATTATTTTGCCAAGGTATTCAAGTAGGGAACCTGGAATTCAGAATTCCGATATTTAGTCCAAGCTCTTTCCTGAGCTTGACAGTCTAACATGTGTCTTACTATTTGTAAGGTGAAAAGTGCATTTGCTTATAATATACTTTTTTTTTTTCAACGTTTATTTATTTTTGGGACAGAGAGAGACCGAGCATGAACGGGGGAGGGGCAGAGAGAGAGGGAGACACAGAATCAGAAACAGGCTCCAGGCTCTGAGCCACCAGCCCAGAGCCCGACGCGGGGCTCGAACTCAGGGACCGCGAGATCGTGACCTGGCTGAAGTCGGCCGCTTAACCGACTGCGTCACCCAGGCGCCCCGCTTATAATATACTTTTAAAAAGACTTTTGTTTTTGAGTAATCGCTACACCCAATGTGGGGCTTGAACCCACAACCCTGAGATCAAGAGCCCTATGCTCCACTGATTGAGCCGGCCAGGTGTCCCTGCTTGTAATATTTTTGATGTTTTCGTACAGAAAGGGGGAAACAATTACATAGGCTTGTGCTATAAAAATTACAAATCACCTGTTTAAAAATTGAGCACTTACAGGGCTCCTGGGTGAGTCAGTCAGTTAAATGTCTGACTTCGGCTCAGGTCAAGATTTCATTGCTTGTGAATTCGAGCCCCATGTCAGCTCTGCGCTGACACCTCAGAGCCTGGAGCCTGCTTCAGATTCTGTGTCTCCCTCTCTCTCTGCCCCTCCCCTGCTCACTCACACACACTCTCTTTCTCTCAAAATTAAACATTAAAAACATTTTTTTAAATGGAGCACTTAAAAATGTTATTGTCTATTGGCAAGGAGTTTAGCCTTAATTTGTTTTCCTCTGTAGCCCAAATACATTTCAATGTGTAGACATTGCTAATGTTTAAAAGCTTTAAATAGGTTGCAAGTAATACCAGTAATTTATTTATTTATTAAGTAATCTTTATCCCCAGCGTGGGGCTCGAACTCACAACCCCAAGATCAAAAGTTACATGCTCCATCAACTGAGCCAGGCAGGCACCCCTAAAAAATTGACTTTTTTTTTTAAGACTGTTTATTTATTTTGAGAGAGAGAGAGCATGAGCAAGGGAAGGGCAGAGAGAGAGAATCCTAAGCAGGCTCTGCACCTTCAGCAACAGAGCCCAGTGTGGGGCTTGAACTCACAAACCATGAGATCATGACCTGAGCAGAAACCAAGAGTTGGTTGCTTAACCAGCTAACCCACCCAGGCACCCCAATAATTGAGATTTTTGAGAGGTTATTTTGTGCTAGGCATTTTGCTAAGAGCTTCACATGTAGTAGTCTTATTTAATATAGTTATTTTGCAGGCATGCATTCTTCCATTAACCAAGATCACAACAGGGAAAAATGTGTTAATTTATGAAACTAAGTATTCAGTGAATCCGTCACATTCCTGATTAGGTAAAAGATTTTCAAAATATTAATAACTATTGAGAGTTGGGTGACCAACATGTAGGGCTTCATTGTACTATTCTACTTTTGTATACGTATGAAAATTTCTGTGATAAAAAGTGAAAAGCACAAATACAAAGCCACTCTTCTCGAGGTCAGCCATCTTGCTTATTTATGTTCCTTTCTCTCCTTTTTCAGCTTAGCAAATGGGGATATATGCTTCATGTGGGGGTATATGCTTCATATGGGGATATATGCTTCATGTGGGGATATGTGCTTCATGTGGGGATATATGCTTCTGTAGCTAGGGAGGGAAAGATTGGTGGCATTTATACTGCCCGTCCCCTCAGTTCTTCCTAACGGACACAGGAAGTTTCTTTAGTTATCTTTTTTTAATGTCTGTCATACACATAGGAATCTATCAAAGGTGTTTATGGCTATCTTTGGTGGCAGATTCAGGAGGTGACACAGTAGGGGACCCTTGCTCTTTTTACCTGTCAGAATCCATTCCTACCCTCATTTGGAAAGAACAGCCCCCTTCCTATGGGGGACAAATCCTCCTGACTCCACATAGTTCTGGTGGGGCTGCTACTCAAGGTACCCCAACTCCTGGCTGTAGGGGTGGGTATATAATCAGAGACTGGCTATATATACACTCTACTTGTTGTTGACCACATTAATTGACCTATGGATGGACACGTGACCTGAACCAGGTCAATTAGGATCCTTGCCTACAATCTTTTCTTTTTTCTTTCTTTCTTTCTTTTTAATTGACAGAGTGTGTGTGTGGCAGGGAGGGGCAGAGAGAGAGGGAGACGGAGAATCCTGTGCTGACAGTGCAGAGCCTGTCCCACGATCCGTGAGATCATGACCTGAGCTGAAAAGACACTCAACTGATTGAGCCACCTAGGCACCCCACTTTCTTACAATCTTATTTACAGATAGTAAAAGCAAAAAAAAAAAAAATCCTCTCTTTACCCTGGGAACACTAGCCGAGATGATTGAGACCTGGAGCTGTCTCTGGTAATGCTTTCTCTACCCACTGGCCTATAGAGGAAGCTCCTATGTAATAGGAAAGAGTAAGGTTGAAACGTTGAGGGGTGCCTGGGTGGGTCAGTCGGTTAAGCATCCGACCTTGCCTCAGGTCATGATCTCACGGTTCGTGGGTTCGAGGCCCATGTCAGGCTCTGTGCTGACAGCTCAGAGCCTGGAGCCTGCTTCAGATTCTGTGTCTCCCTCTCTCTCTGTCCCTTCCCCATTCGTGCTCTCTCTCTCTCTCAAAAATAAACAAACATTAAACAAAGAAACATTGAGAAAAGCAGGGAGAGAAAAGGAAGGATCAAAAGTGAGAATATGAGAAAGAAATGATGAATTCTGATTTCCTGGATCCAGTGATTCCTGAAGCCTTTATCCTTGCCTCTTTTGTAAGGTGGGACTCACTACACTGGCTATTTTACTCAAGCTACTTTGAGTTGTGGTTTTGTTATTTGTATTTAAAAGTAGGGCCGTTAGGAGAGCTACTGATCTGTACTTAGGAGTACTATCTGAATTCCAGCTAAGAATTACCATCTAGCACAGTGCCTGGTACATGGCAAGTACTCAAGAAATGTGTTGGGAGAGATATAACTCCTCCTTAGTAATTGTCAAACTCTGGTTATTCTTGTGACTTTTTGGTGCATTGGTTAAAATAGGGATAATATTCATCTCCTTCACTTTCTTGCCTTATGGATATAACTTGCAGATTATTGCTGATTAAATTCGAGTATCTTAAATATGCCTATTTTTGCAACTGAAAGCCACCCTTTTTGTACAGCTAGAAATATCTACTTCCAACATAGAGATTCCTAGTGCAGTTTTCTAAGAAACCCTTTATGATGCGCAGCACAGCACAGCAGGCCCACCTCAAAGCACATCAATCATCTTACCAGCTATCAGGCACCTTTTACAGGATTTTCTGTGATCCTGTTGTCAGTGCACATTCTGTATCAAGGCAGAGGTGATATGTAGAAATCTGGCAGCTATTTAGAAGGGAGGCCAGACAGTGCTGTGCCAGTATAATTAATGAGAGTCATCGCTCTGGAAGCCAGAGGAGAGTGGGGGTGGGGAAGGATGTCTTTCACCAGTAAATGGCATTTAAGAAAAATCGGTGCTTTCATAGCCCTTTTACTGCACAGAGGAGGTTAAGTCAAAGGGCTGCTGTAAAGGGCTTGGCTGAACTTGCAGTACAGATGGAGGTCCCCGTGTATGGGGAAGCAAGGAAGATTCAACTCCGGACTTTTCAGCGGGATTGATTTCAACCTTGAATTGAGCTACCAGCAGAAGCCCTTATATTTGGAAAAGGGGTAAATCCACACTAAAAGATTAGTGTTTAGGTGACCAAGAGACCATGCAAAAAAGGTATTACTTAGATAGGACTTTTGTTTTACCTGCCCAAAGAAGTGTTAATCTAGATCCCATTTTTTCCCCCAATTCTCTTGTACCCAGTGAAGGAAGGGGGTAGTATTTGTTTTGTTTTTCTATTGACCATTCTGTAACCATGGAAGGGTTTGTGTAACCTAGAGAGGCTGTTTACTACCCACTGTCTAATCCCTTTGTTATCATTCCCCCTGTCACCAGCAGGGAAAAATAGTTCTGTCTGGCTTCTAAACACTTAGCAATGTAACAATATTTTCTTGGTTTTAGTTAGTGATTTTTCTGATTAATGGTGTTAAAAAAAAAAAAAAAGGACTCACAGGGAAAAGCTACATTAAAAGATTTATGGATATATCCATATGTCCTAAACACTTAAGACCATGATTAAGTATGATTCACACAATGGGAGGGAGGAGGGCCAGGAAATGGGGTTTTAGCTGTATCTGTAATGCTTTATTTAAAAAAAAGGTGTAAAGGAGCAGGAGTATTATATGGGTATTTGCCTTGATTTTAGTAGGTTTGAAACATTGCATAAAGAAATTTGAAGTTCTTGAAATTATGGAAATTAGAACTTTCATAATAAAGACTGCATCACAAACAAATGCTCTTGTTTTGAAACTTGGTGTCTGAGCTTATTTTAACACCCATCTGTGGGTTTTCAGGTATGAGAAAGACAAACACAGGAGGTTTGGAGTGGATAACTTCCATGGTTGTGTGAAGGGTTGTCTTGGTGTGTGTGTGTGCGTCTCTCATTCTCTCTTTTTGGACTTCCTGTTCACCATGGAGATTACCAGCAAAACAAATCTCTAAACAGCACATGTTTGCATGCAAAACAAGAAGCAATTTGGGGTTAGAAGAGTTACCTTACCTGTTTAATTTCTTATAAATTGAGGATTTTTGTATGGACATATTTAAAAAATTGGGAGGTTTCTTTCTTTGGAGCCAAACGACCTTATATGTGTTTTTCCAAATTGCATTTTCCCTGGTAGCCTGGCATGAAGAAATTCAAATGACTATTCCGGTGGCTTTTTTTTTTTTTTTTTTTTGAGAGTCCAAGATTGCTTTCAGGATAAAGTTTCTTCATGCCCATGGTGCTTTGCTGTGACATTGTAATTGCCTCTGTTGAATTGAATAATACAAATGGGTTGTTTCTATGGTATCGGCTAAGTGGGATGAAAAGGTGAAACCCTAGATCTTGCGCTGAGAGGTCACGGTGCTACCACCCCCCACACTAACTGTCCGTCAAAGCGGACAGGCAACCCGGCCCTTCTCTCCAAGCTCGAGCACTCAGTTGTAACTTCCTGAGCAAATTCACGCAAAACTAGAAAAATGACTTTAGTTTATGTTGTCACTAAGCCCAGAAAATCCCTGCCAACCCTATGCTGCCAGCTTTTCTAGGACCTTCTTATTGGTGGAGAATTTTAAACTGAAGGTGAGTGAGGAGCAGAGTCTAGAAGTCCCTCCCAGCCAGGCTTTGAACTAACAATAGGGCAGGTTGAATGAAGGCTGATAAATGCAAATCCTGGAATCCTGAGACCGGATCACCCCGTGACTGCCGAGGCTAGCGCTAGTCAGCGTTCCAGCAGCCGCACCAACCGAATCAATCACCTTGTCTTTGCACTCAGTAGATTTCATCATTTGCATCACTATTTGAGTACCTACTGTGTGCAAGCTTTCCTCCGCCCTGGCCAAGCTCTTACTGCCGGGTGGCCGCTGGAGTCTGCCAGCCACTAAACTGATCGATTGAATAACTGTCCCGTTAACGTTTAGGAGAAACATCTGGAAGAACTGACGGTGGGAGGTGGGGGGAATAAAGGCAGAGGGTTACCTACACTCCCTCTTTCTCGTCTTAGTTGCACTTTACTCAAGGCAGATATCCTTGGTTATAACAGCATACTAAATGCTATTTTCTTAGAATGGTAAAAGAAGGTGACATAAGATGGGCGGTTTGGGATTTTCTTTTAAGGTGTGGTTCTGACACTTTTTTACTTTGGTGCAAGCTGTAAACCGTTCCCATTCTGTTTCCTCGCTTCCAACTTCGTTTCTCCAAACTCCTTTATCCTACAACCACCGAGGCTCTTGGGAACACAGCCCCAAAGTGAGAATCCAGGAGGTGTCCCTGGGTTTGGGAAACTTTGAAACCTACGGGTAAAAAAAAAAAAAAAAAAAAAAAAAAAAAAAAAAGACTTTATTCCCAGTGCTTCTGGCTCTTGCCCCCTGAGAGCCCCGTAAGGGCGCATGCGCCCGGGGGTGGGGGGCGGTCCAGGTCCAGCCCTCGACCCCTTACCCCCGGCCGGCTGGGGCCCTTGGAGGAGGTGGGAGCTCCAGTCCGCTCTCTCCAGCTCCAGTTCCTGATTTCCTCAGGAGCTGCGGGGCCGGGAGGGAGGGGGCTCCAGTGTTAGCGTAAGGATTTGAATGAGAAAGCAGGTTGTGGCGGCTGCGCCCCGCTCTCGCCTGCGCGTCTCAGGGTTTTCTGTTGGCTGGTGGGGAGAAGTGCGCTTCTGGGGGGCTTTTCCGTCCCTCGACGGGGTTTTGGAGTTGAAAGTCACAGGGGCCCACAATTCACCACCCCAGCACTTTGGAGGTTGCTCCTGTGCCAAGGACTCCCAGGAATCCTTCAACTGCCGTACACTCAAAGTTGAGCAGGTCAGTGCTTTGGGGGGAGCTAGGCGGAAAGACAACGAGGACTGGTACACCAGACCAGGTGTGCAAATGAGCAGGTGGCTCAAGTTCCTCTTCCCAGTCCCGGCTGGGACGCGCTCTTTAAGGGACCGTGTGAGTATTGTGCGTGGGGATCCCCCAAACCCCCAGCGCGAACTGGACCACGGCTAGTCCTGGAGGGGGTTGGTTGGGGGCGTAATTCAGAAGACGTGGGTGTGTGTGTGCCCGCGCCAGAAATGACTTCTCGAGTCGCCCGTGGCGGTGGATGGGGTTTCGTCCGTTGGAGGGCGAAGCTTTGCTGCAGGATGCTTCACCCACACGCGGGGTCCCCAGAACCGTACTCTGACCTCCCGACAGCGCGGAGAAAGCAGGTCCGCGTTTCCCAGAAAGGAAAAGTACGCTGTCCATTATTCTTGGGGAGTCTCACGACTCTTCCTGTGCTCGGTGACCCCACTCAGGACCCTTTCGGAGAAGGCCGGGTACACTCTGCGCGAGGAGGATTTACTCCATTACCCTTTCCTGGAATAAACGAGGGCACCGGAGCGACGCCGCGCGGGGAGGTGGAGGCAAGTCTCGGCTGCGCGGCGTCGCTCTCTGCGCCTGCGCGGGGTTCCCATGGCGACGGCGCCGCGAGTCCGAGATGCCACCAGGCTCGCCCCTAAGCCCAGTCCCCTGTTGGGCGTCTGCGGCCCCCTCTCTCCTCTTCCTTTTCTTTGTTTGTAACTCGGAATGAGTTTATGATCTCATTTTTACGCTAGCAGTTCAGCATTAAAACAATAACCAACTAAACTGAAATAGAAGACTGTTCCACACCTCCCCGCCGTTTCGCATTACCATTTTGATCATTGGGGCAGTAACTGAACTGTTACCCCCACTAAATAAAATATATTTCCTTGGTGGTGAGGCATTAAAAAATTCAATCAGACCCTTGCTCTTGAGCAGTAAGGTTACAGACTTGGGCCTCCTTTGCGCAGGTGGTTAGTGCAGTGTGTACAAACCCGAGCACCTGTGTCCTCCTTATGGCATGTTTATGAGAAGGAGATGAGCTCCAAAATGGACCGAAGTAAAATGCCACTGAAAAGAAACAAAAGCTTTCCCAGAAGGGGTGATTGTTTTTCCAGTTGCCCCTCAGTTTTGTTCACTTCTGAGGTTAATCTTCTGCAGGGAATGTTTCAAGAAGCCTTACTGGGAACCAGTCAGATTTCTCAAGCTTCCCATTAACAATGTCCTTTTCCTTTTCTTGAAATTGTGAGTCTCCACAGCTTCTATCCCTTTTAGGAAATCCCATTTATTTACACACAGGTTAGCATTTGGCAAGGGTACACATCTTAAGGACCTGAATCTTGCTGATCATTTTTCTAGGCTGCAGGATTAATATGTCTAGTTGTTATTAAATAAATATTGGTTAAAATTAAAATAGTAAAAGTTAAAAATGGAGTAACTCTTTCTGAATAAAGTGTGGCATAAAAATACTTTAGATGAAGAACTAGGGGTATGGTCTTGCTGTATCCTACTTTTAAACAATTTGCCTTCAAGAGTAGCAAATGTTTATTAGTGGTAGAAGTTTTCAGACAATATCCTTCCACCATCAGCAAATGAAGTCAACATAATATTACTTTTCAGCTGATTAGCAAATAACATGCTGTTAAAGTTATCTCTCCCATCCCATTCATTATAAATGCCTAGACATTATGCAATCCATCTAGCTCAAATGTTCAAAACTGTCCAATTAAGTTTTTTCCCCTTTTCTCATAATTAAAAAAAATAGAAACACTCTTAATTTTCAGGTTCAGATACTTTGTGACCCTATTTGGTGGTTTGTAACTGGCTCCAGTTCCGTAATTCTCAGTGACATGTGTTTCTGCTGGTTCCAGGAGGTGAACTGCAGTTTAGCAGATCATGGGATAATGAGATTGCAAGTGCTTGGGGGAAGGCTGGGGACAGGCATTGGGAAGGAGACAAAGGGAGGGAAGGTTGATGGGCAGAGCCAAGATTTATTGCTGCACCATATTCGGCATAAAAGCTGTTAAAGTTACTGCTTCTGTTTGATACATTTTCTTACATCATCAATATCAATTGAACTTATTTTTAGAATCAGTCTTCTAAATAATTACAAGGATAGAATTATAAAAATAGAATATTGGTGCTTTGTGTTAAGGTGCCCTAATGTAATATACTGGGAAAACTCTTGATTAAATGAGATTTATTCATTTAGTCAACAAATATTTATTGAAAACTGTGTATAAGGCATATAAATCAATCTATATTCCTGCCTTCGATAAACTCAGAGTTGAGTTCTGAAATAATTCTAATGCTGTTTCAGGTTTTCAGAGTAAATACTTACAGTACTCTTAGGGAGAACAGTTGATTTAGTGCTGAGCAATCATACGTCTAGATTCAGAAACAAATGTTTAAACTTTGATTTAAAATAATCCTGAACATTGTTTCTGAGTATTTGAGATAAGTATATTGTGAGAAGCATTGTGTGCATCTATTTTTTTTTTTTTTTTTTTTTTTTTACATTTTTGTAGTATAGACTGGGCCCTACAACTTGCTGTCTTCACAAGTGAAGTGCTGAGTTTGAGAGGAACAGGGAAACCCTATAATTCTCAGGTTTCTTAGATGAAGATAAGGTGAGTGATTCAGTGGTCCTTTGTTCTGGCTCCATGTTTCATGACATAATAAACCTCCTGCAGCTCCCTTCTAAGAATAGTGTTGGTCTGCATGCTTCAAGGATCATGACTGTTATTTCTCTGGGCAAAAAAAAATAAATAAATAAATAAAATTATGATAGAAGGATAAAAGGAATACAGTAGAGCATTTAAACATTTAGACTTTTGAGCTGGAATAATTCTAGGCATTTGTAGTGAGTTTAGACTCGAAATCCATTATAGGTATGGCAGACAACCCCCTGGCATAATACTGACCAAGGTTGACAAACCTTCCTCTTTTGGAGAATGTAGCAGGTTAGGGAGACTGTAGTCTCCTTTTTTTTTTCTTCCCACCACCTCATGAGTTTAATAACAATAATCAGCTCAGAAAATCTTGCTGAAGAGCATCTCCATTTGGTTATTGCTCTTTGTCTATGAAAATCAGACTCTGCTGTGAAGTGTGGACCAAGTGGTGCAGAACTCATTACTTTGAACAATGCCTCCTCAGCCTGGGAAGCATGTTTTCTCTTCTCACTAGTAGGGGCTTATTCCAGGCTGGCTTTCCTCACAAGGAAAATCATTTAGACACAGTTCAGTGGACACTCACTCACATCTCTTTGACACCCGTGACCATTTTTGTTTAAGGAGAAATTCAGTACTGCTGTGGTAGGGTGTACCGAATTAGAAGTGCGTTTTAAGGGCCCATGAAGAAGTTTACACAGCTTTGTGTTATTATCATCAGGGCCTCTGTTTTCTGTGCTTCAAAGTAGAAGAGGACAGGGTGGGTGCAGAGGGGACAACCAGGAGAACTTTTATAGCAAAGTTGAAAACATTCTCACCGACTGCATTTTGGATGCACTAAGCTAAGCACCTGTGCCTCATTTTAGCCATAAAATTACAGAGCAGAAAAAGATGAATCTATCATGTTCATTATGTAAGTCAGGAAACCAGGGCCCAAGGTTGCTAAATGATTTTCTTAAAGTCACATGGCTAATAAATGGCAGAATTGGGATGAAAATGCCAAGTTTCTGATTTTTAATGATTCTGCTATTTCCAGGAAATCAAGGTCAGGCACATATGAAATCCTTGCTCTAGACTTGAAGTTACTATAGTTGTAGACATAGAATGATAAACAGCAATGTCCTGTGATTTAATTTCACTGAGTAGAATTGACAGTGAGCACCTTTTGATTATATATTTGGTTATACACATGTGTATATCATACGAACACATGGTTTGCATATATGCAGACGAGCTTTTTCAATTATTATCTATTTTAGTCTGAGGAATTCTGGCATCATTATGATTTAATGTAATGGGAAACAGTTTTTCTGGTGATTTAGTAAAAATTTGAAGGTGTTCTGCAAGAAAAGGAGAAAATGAATACTAATGTGTTCTGACGACGTGGCTCGACATTTACTGTGTGTCTCTTTAAAGCCCACAATAATCAGGAGGCAGGAATTCTCTCATGTCCCTGATGAGGTTCAGAGAGGTTCATTTCTTGCCCAAGATCTAAGCCAGCATGGAACAGACTTGGAATTTGAGCCTGGGTCTTTCAGCCTATGTGTTCTATCAGATCATGTTGCCACTTGGGAAACAAAGACTAAGTTTATGAAAAATACTGGGTTGGTTTTCTTTTCAAACTCTTCTATCCAAAGTACAGGCAGGTAGAAACGTTTCTAATCAGCTGTTTGGTGAGTGAAGAAGCTGCATTCCCTATGTGGAGTTTAGGAGGTTATAAATTCAGCCCTGGTTCCAGAAAAACACTCAAGACTGTTTGTAAACTGTGTTGGCTATTTGTTTAGAAGTGAGTGGTGTTTAGGTTCTCTTCTGCAGGGGCTTTTCTACATCAAAGCGGCTCACTTATTTATCACTTCTGGATTGTTGTCAAATTGCAGCGGGTCTAAGAGGACCCCTCATGGTTTTAATGTGTGTTTTCTGGCATCCTAAGACTTAAATATTAGTTTTATCTTCTGTAACCTTTGCCCACTTATTTTCTTGAAATAGTAGTGAGAGACATTGCTGGAATGAACCAGTGGGTATCTTCCTGTAATGCTTTTCAAATTGGAGATCAGAATTATCTTGGATAATTGCTAACTTGGATAATAACTATCTTGGATAGTTGCTGAAAATTTCTTTTTTTCTTTTAAAGATTATTTATTTTGAGAGACAGAGAGGGAGGGTGTGTGTATGCAAGTTGGGGAGGGGCAGAGAGAGAGGGAGAGAGAGAAACTCAAGAAGGCTCCAGGCTGTCAGTGCAGAGCCTGACACGGGGCTTGATCTCATGAACTGTGAGATCATGACCTGAACTGAAATTAAGAGTGGCTGTTTAACCAAGTGAGCCACCCAGGTGGTCCAGTTGTGGAAAATTTCTAAACTTAAGCTGGAGTTTTGGTGCCCCTAAAACAGCTCTGCTTTGTTGTTGAGAAATTGAAACTGGATTGGACTGGGCTGGTTTACCCACGCAGAAACTGAAGCTTACGAATGTCTGCACTTAACACAGCTGAGCTGCATTGAACCTTGACATTGCTGGCAGACATTTGGTCTAGTGTTCTTAGTAGCAAACCACGCTTTAAAAGCACACCTCTCTCCTGGCCCTTCTTACTCCCTATGTCTGACTCTAGCAGGGAAGAGAAGTTTGAGGGTTTCAGAAAATGGATGCTGGACTCCACTTTGGAAATCAGTCTTGGCTTTGGGTACTACACAGGAAGGACCCCGGCAGGTTCCAAGGTTTCCCTCTTCTTGAGTATCTGTGGCTTACCCTACTAGCAGCCTCTTTTCTCTGTGGCTGGTTCTTAACGTAACAAGGGACTTACACACTTGTCCAGACATTCAGGTGCCCATGAATTATCAATTCCCGCTAAAAGGCAGAAGGATCTAGTGCTAGCATATGTGTTACTGATTAACTGATCTGAGGCAATCCTGGCTTCTTTTCATCTGCCTTCACTTCCTTGTTGCTAATCCACAAGAACCAAACATTCGAATTTAGCTTCCTACTTCCCTCTTCTCTCCCTCTTGAATTTCATCGAAGGGGCCTTTGGACCCCGGAACAGGTTTCCGTGGAGTGTTAATGTTGCCTCTGCAAAACTACCCTTGGTGGGAACTTTGAAGATCTATAGTTTTTTTCAGGGATCAATCAGAATCCTGGACCAGAAATTCAGTGAGTTGATTTGTTGTGTAATTGTATGCAGTTTAGTTTTTTAGATCTCACCTGTTTTTTTTTTTTTTCTTTCTTCCAAACAACTCTCTCTTAACTTTGAGTGATATGGGAGATGTTGAAAAGAAATTTGTCTTTTTAAAAGAGATTTCTGTATAGACAGGAGTAATGTGTTCATATAAGGAGTTAAGATTATGTAAAGATTTTTTGAGTTTTATTTCAATTTAAAGACATGGTTCCATGTAGCCATTTGTGTAAAAGAGAAGAAAAGGGAAGGTTGAGAAAAAAAAAAGGTAAGGTTTCCTTGTATGCATATAGAATATATCTGAAAGAATATACAAGAAACTAATAATGTTGGTTGCTGAGAGACAGATACGAGGTAAACTATTCATTTTATACCCTTTTGTGCCTTTTGAATTTTGAAGCTTAAATTCAATACATAAAATTAAAGTAAAAAATAAAAAGAATGCTTGGGTTTGAATAATAAAGAACTGAATAAGTAATCACATCCTGACTCCTAAGTGGTAAAAGTAGGAGACTGGGAAGTAATTCCAGTATAATTAATGTATAGAGTTATATTAGTTGCAGGTGTATAATGTAGTGATTCAACAGTTCTATACATTACTCAGTGCTCATCATGGTAAGTGTCCTCTTACTCTCCTTCACCTATTTCATCCATCCCCCATCCCGCCTCCCCTATGGTAACCATCAGTTCTCTACACTTAAGAGACTATTTTTTTGTCATTTTTCTTTGTTCATTTGTTTTGTTTCTTAAATTCTACACATGAGTGGAATCATATGGTATTTGGGTTTCTTTGACTTTTTCACTTAGCATTTTACCCTCTAGGTCCATCCATGTTGTTGCAAATGGCAAGATTTCATTCTTTATTATGGCTGAATATTATTCTATTCTCTTTCTATCTATAGCGCCTCTTCTTTATCCATTCATCTATGGGTGGACACTTGGGTTGCTTCCATATCTTGGCTATTGTAAATAATGTGCTAAACATAGGGGTGCATATATCTTTTTTTAATTAGTATTTTCATATTCTTTGGGTAAATACCCAGTAGTGGAATTACTGGATCATAGGGTAATTCTCTTTGTAATTTTTTGAGGAACCTCCATCTGTTTTCCACAGTGGCTGCACATGTTTGCATTCTCACCAACAGTGCACAAGGATTCCTTTTTCTTCACATCCTCACCAATAGTTGTTGTTTCTTCTGTTTTTGATTTTCGCCATTCTGACAGGTGTGAGGTGATACCTCTTTGGGTTTTTTTTTTTTTTTTTTTTTAATTTTTTTTTTTTTTCAACGTTTATTTATTTTTGGGACAGAGAGAGACAGAGCATGAACGGGGGAGGGTCAGAGAGAGAGGGAGACACAGAATCGGAAACAGGCTCCAGGCTCTGAGCCATCAGCCCAGAGCCCGACGCGGGGCTCGAACTCACGGACCGCGAGATCGTGACCTGGCTGAAGTCGGACGCTTTAACCAACTGCGCCACCCAGGCGCCCCTGGGGTTTTGATTTGTATTCTTTCTTACTAGCTTTTTAACTCTCACCAAAGTTTACATTTAGTAATTGTTTTTTCACATTTAGTTTTTTGTTTTGTTTTGTTTTTGTTAAGAGATGGGGCTTGAACTCACAACCCTGAGGTCAAGACCTGAGCTGAGATCAAGAGTCAGACACTTAACTGACTGAGCCACCCAGGCACCCCTCACATTTAGTGATTTGTAAGAGCAGTTTTCCTTAAACTCTTCTGAATGTCTATAACAGGGCTGGGGAAGTTTTTTGATTTGTTTTCTTTCTTTCATAAAACATCACCTATTGGTTGCAGCTAGACTCCATGGGCCAGTGGAAATCAGACTTTCCCACTCCTGAGCAGCTGAACCTCTCTAAAGGCTGGCAGTGTCTTTATGGAGCAAAGGCTAGAAAGTCCCCCGCCCATTACTTTTCCCCATAGAGAAATCTGTAACGTGATTATTCTTTTATTTTCCTGAGCAGTGTCTGAATGTGATTGTCAGAGGAATCTTTTCTTCTCAAATTGAAAAAAAAAAAAAAAAAAAAAAAAGCTTGTATACAAGTGTTTTATTCTGAACCATAGTGTTTTGTTTTGTTTTGTTTTAAATGAGTCGCGAATTGGAAGTATTTTTCTGTTTACTGGGTAAGTCATTAAAATACAGTCTTAGAAGAGAGTGAACACAAACTGTTTACAAACTTCTTTTTTCTCTCATCAAAAGAGAGAAATGTGAAATCTGTTATTTAGTGTCCAAGTTTCAGTCAAAAGCAAAAACTCAAGTCAGGACCAGTTCTCAACACATTCTTGTTTCTCATCCCATTTTGGTGAAATAAATAAAAAAGTGTACATCTGTCTACAAAATTCTTCTTATTGCTGTGTATTTATTTGCTGGAAAAGAATAGCTGAATAGGTCATACATTCTCATGCTTAACAATTTAAAAAACTTAAAAGGGCATTTAGTGAAAATCCTCTCTTACCTCTGTCCCTCAGTCATCCAGTTATATCTCTAATAGACCAACAGTATCATTCATTTCTTGTGTATTTGTTTCAGAACACACATGTGTAATTATGTATACAATATATATAATAGTCCCCACCTTGTCTGCGGTTTCGCTTTCCGCAGTTTCAGTAACTGGGAACAAAAGATCCTCCTGACGAATCATCAGAGGGTCAGTAGCAGCCTAACACTACGTCACGCTGCCTACGTCATTCACCACCTCGCTTCCTCTCGTTTCGCGGGCGTTTTGACATCTCACACCATCGCAAGAAGGGTGAGTAGGTACAGGGTGTTTTGAGAGCGAGAGAGACCACATTTATTACATACATAACTTTCCTTACAGTACACTGTCATAATTGGTACACTTTAGTAGTTGTTAATCGCTTACCGTGCCTCATTTATAAATTAAGCTTCATCATAGGTACGTATAGGGAAAAAAACGTAGTTCGTATAAAGCTCGGTACTATCAACCATTTTAGGCATCCACTGGGGGTTTTGGAGCCTATCTTGTGTGGATAAGGGGGGAACTGTACATGCAAATACATATGGATGCTTTTTCCCTCCTTTTAAAAATAAAGTGGTAGTGCACCAGCCACGTGATTTTGCATTTTTTTTTCTTATAACCATGTGTTTTATCATTCTGTATCAACATATAGAGCTTCTTAATTCTCTGTTAAAAAACTTTTCCTTTTTCTTTTTTTTAATGTTTATTTATTTTTGAGAGAGAGAGACAGAGTGCAGGCGGGGGGGCAGCGGCGGAGAGTGAGAGAGAGAGACACGGAATCTGAAATAGGCCCCAGGCTCTGAGTTGTCAACACAGAGCCGGAAGCGGGGTTCGAACCCAGGAGCCACAAGATCATGACCCTCTGAGCCAGTCAGACACTTAACCGACTGAGCCACCCAGGCACCTCAAAAAACTTTTATTTCTCTAGAGCAGTTTTAGTTCACAGCAAAACTGAGGGAAGGTACAGAGATTTCTCATATATTTCCTGCCTCCACGTGTGCGTTGCCTGTCCACATTATCAACATTACCATGATCAACGTTCCCCACCAGAGTGGTTACATTGATTACGATTGATGAGACCTACACTGACACATCATTATCACCTAAAGTACGTGATTTACCTTACTGTTCACTCGGTGTTGTACATTCTGTGGGTTTGGACAAATGTGTAATGACCTGTACCCATCATTGTGGATTTGTACAGAGAATTTTCACTATTGTAAAAATCCTGTTTTGTGCCTGTTTATCTCTCCCTCACCCTTTAACTTCTGGCAACCACTGATGTTTTCACTGTCTCCATAGTTTTGACTTTTTCAGAATGTCATATGGTTGAAATCCTATAATATGTAGCCTTTTCAGATTGGCTCAGTAGTATGCATTTAGGTTTCCTCCATGCTTTTTTTTTTCCTTTCATGGCTTGACAGCATGTTTTTTTAGCACTAGATAATATTCCATTGTCTGAATGTATCACAGTTTCTTTATCCATTCGCTTACTGAAGGACATCGTGGTTGCTTCCAAGTTTTGACAATTATGAATACAGCAGCTGTGAACATCTATGTGCAGGTTTTTCTGTGAACATAAGTTTTTATTAAAACAATTTTTTTTAAGTTTATTTATTTTGAGAGCACGAATTAGTTAGGGGGAGAGAGCGAGAATCCCAAGCAGGCTCTACACTGTTAGCATAGTGCCCATCGTGGGGCTCCAAGCCACGAACTGTGAGATCACGAAGATCACGACCTGAGCTGAAACCAACAGTTGGATGCTTAAAAGACTGAGACACCCAGGTGCCTCTGTGAACATAAGTTTTTAATTCTTTCGGGTAAATACCAAGGAACATGATTGCAAAATTGTATGGTAAGATTATACTTAGTTTTGTAGGAAACCACCAAAACTGTTCCCAAGTGGCTCTACCCTATTACATTTCCACCAACAGTGAATGAACGTGTTTCATGCTCCACATCCTTGCCGGCATTTGGTGTTGTCAGTGTTCTGGATTTTGGCTCCTCTGACTGGTGTGTAGTGGTATCTCATCATTGTTTTATTTATTTATTTAAGTTTATTTATTTATTTTGGGAGAGAGAATGAGCAGGGGCGAGGTAGAGAGAGAGTGACGGAGAGAGAATCCCAATCCCATGCAGGCACCGCACTGTCAGCAAAGAGCCCAACACGGTGCTCAATCTCTTGAACCTGTCGGATCGTGACCTGTGTCAAAATCTGGTTAAATCGGATGCTTAACAGACTGAGCCACCCAGGTGCCCCTCGTCATTGTTTTAATTTTTATTTCTTGGTGATATATGATGAATGACATCTTTTCATATGCCTATTTATCATCTGTATATCTTCTTTGGTGAGGTGCCTCTGAAGACTTTTGGCTCATTTTTAATTGGATTATTTTCTTACTGTGTTTGGAGTTCTTTGTATATTTTGGATAACAGTCCTTTTTCAGTTGTGCCTTTTACAAAGATTTTCTCCCAGTCTGTGACTTGTCTTCTCATTCTCTTGTCACTGTGTTTCACAGAGCAGAAGTTTTTAATTAAAAAAAAAATTTTTTTAACGTTTTATTTATTTTTGAATTTTTTTTTTTTAACGTTTATTTATTTTTGGGACAGAGAGAGACAGAGCATGAACGGGGGAGGGTCAGAGAGAGAGGGAGACACAGAATCGGAAGCAGGCTCCAGGCTCTGAGCCATCAGCCCAGAGGCTGACACGGGTCTTGAACTCATGGACCGCGAGATGGTGACCTGAGCCAAAGTCGGACGCTTAACCAACTGAGCCACCCAGGCGCCCCTTAATTTTAATGAAATCCAGCTTATCACTTGATTCCTTCATGGGCAGTGCTTTTGGTGTTGTATCTAAAATGTCAGTGGCACACTCAAGGTCATCTGAATTTTCTCCTGTGTTATCTTCTAGGAGTTTTAGAGTTTTGCATTTTACATTTAGATCTGTGATTCATTTTAAGTTAATTTTTGTGAAGGATGTAAAGTCTGTGTCTGGGTTCCCTTTCTTTACATGTGAATGTCCAGCTTTTCTAGCACGATTTGTTGAAAAGACTGACTTTGCCCCATGGTATTGCTTTGCTTTTTTATTTTATTTTTTAAGTCTATTTTGAGAGAGAGACAGCAAGAGCATGAGCAGGGGAGGGGCAGAGGGAGAAGGAGAGAGAGAATCCAAGGCAGGCTTCAGGCTGTCAGCAGGCTCGTTTTCATGAACTGAGATCATGAAACTTATGAGCTCAACTTATGAACTGAGATCATAACCTGAGCCAAAATCAAGAGTCAGACGCTTAACCAACTTAGCCACCCACACGCCGTACCTCCCCCAAAAAGAATTGAAATTTTAGCACATGAAAAACAAAGCTGAGTTTCTACAACTTAAACATATTTGACTAGATTGTATTTATGCTCTCTTGAGCTTGAGAATTCTTATGACCAATACAGGTTTAATATCCCATTTACTTTTGTAACTATTGCTTTGAGGACCAATTTCTGATATTCCTATATCTGCATATAGCAGGGACTCTCTGTTGATCATTTCTCTGCTGGCTTTAGATAAACTAAACTTTAACTTTGTTACTATTATCTTCGGCTAAAATCTTTTTTTTTAATTAAAAATAATTTAATGTTTATTTTATTTTTGAGAGAGAGAGAGAGAGAGAGAGAGAGAGCGCATGAGCAGGGAAGAGGCCGAGAGAGAGGGAGACATAGTATCTGAAGCAGACTCCAGGCTCTAAGCTGTCAGCATAGAGCTCGCCGTGGGGCTCAAACTTACGAACCGCGAGATCATGACCCTAGCTGAAGTTGGATGTTTAACCATCTGAGCCACCCAGGTGCCCCTCCCTTTTAATGTTTTTTTAATGTTTATTTTTGAGAGAGAGAGAGAGAGAGAGAGGGAGGGAGGGAGGGAGGGAGAGAATGAGCAGGGGAGGAGCAGAGAGAGACACACACACACAGAATCTGAAGCAGGCTCTATGCTCCGAGCTGTCAGCACAGAGCCTGACGTGGGGCTTGAACTCCTGACGTGGGGCTTGAACTCCTGAAGTGTGAGATCATGACCTGAGCCAAAGGCAGATGCTTAACTAACTGAGCCACCCAGGCACCCCATTAGGCTAAAATCTTTATAAAAATGTTTTATTATTGCTATTATCCTTCTAAAGAGAGGTCTTTCTCAAGACTTAGATTCTGAATAATTTATGTTTAAAGAATTCTTGGTGAAATGTTATTTTTATCAATTTCTTTATATGTTCTTTGTTGTATCACATTACATTAAACAGCATACTAATAATGTATGTGAGTAATTTTTACCTTGATAACTGAGAGCAGTATTTTGGGCATATACCATTCCTTTCTCCTAAGATGTCCCTCTCACCTAACCCTCTTTCACTATTATTTTTTTTTTTTTTAAGTAAGCTCTACGCCCAATGTGGGGCTGGAACTCAAGACCGCCAAATCAGGAGACACATATTCTACCAACGGAGCCAGCCAGGCACCCTCTTCTTCCCTGTTTTAAACCTACTGATCCTGGGGCGCCTGGGTGGCTCAGTCGGTTAAGCGTCCGACTTTGGCTCAGGTCATGATCTCGCGGTCCGTGAGTTCGAGACCCGCGTCGGGCTCTGGGCTGATGGCTCAGAGCCTGGAGCCTGTTTCAGATTCTGTGTCTCCCTCTCTCTCTGACCCTCCCCCGTTCATGCTCTGTCTCAAAAATAAATAAACATTAAAAAAAAATTAAAAAAAAAAAAACCCCTACTGATCCTTTGAGATCTGTCTCTACTATCCCACCCTCCAAGGCACTCTTTCCTGACTGACTTGGTTTCCTTTTTTGGACTCCTACAGTATGCTTCATTTGCCATCTTTCATATATCCTGCCCTTTCCAGGGTAGGTTTTCTATCAGTCTTTCCTCTTTCTAGGTATGCCCTGTTTTCCCATCTGGATTGTCAGTTTCTTTTCTTTTCTTTTCTTTTTTTTAATTTTAATTTAATTTTGAAGTAATGTGTGCTGTCCACTTGAAGCTTGAACTCACGACCCCAAGACCAAGAGTTGCATGCTTACCAACTGAGCCAGCCAGGTGCCCTTGGATTGTTAGTTTCTTAATGACTGGTGTTATGTTTAGGCATCTCTCCATCCCCTCAGTAACTATAGGGCCTATAGTATGGCTGAGAACATACTCTTGAGTTACTTGATTCATAAATTGCGAACAGTTACAACCTTTTGCACCTTAAAGCCTCCTTGACTCTTATTTTTGGGCACAAAAAGGGGAGCAACTTCCCTGCTTACCCTGCTGTTTCGTTGGGAATGAGAGGTGATGTTGACTGGAGCTTTAATTGACCAGTTGAAGGTAGATCTCCTGTTGGAGCTACAATCATTGCTGAGCGGAAGGGGTAGGAAACGCAGCAGGCGAAGATGAGAATCCCAACACATTCCCTGTGGTCACTAAGCTCCCTTCTTTCATTATTGGGTGGGTAAGTGGACACAAGAAGAGGGTAAGATGAACTCAGGAGAACTGGGAGATCTGCCCTTCTCTGGGAATGCCTTTTCTGAAATTAGATATTGGACATCCTTATATATGAAGGAATGGGGAGCAGAACTATTCTGAAGTCCATTTTCAATATTTAAAAAGTTTGGAAATTTCCGGTTTAGAGACTATTAGTCTCAATCAAGGTTTTTAGACTATTAGTCTAATCAAGGTTAGACCTACACATAGTGGATAAAATTAGAATTTTAAAATAAAAAAAAAAATCTGCTGTTAGAGTTTTCACCAGGAAAAGTCTTCAAATGTAATCAGAGGTGTTAATATTGGGCTAGATTGCAAGATTAATGGCCACTGAGAGTTGAAATCTAATTACCAGTCATTCCTTTGGGTGTTGTTTTATCAATGCAGTCTTCATTTCTAATCAGCCTTTTGTGCCCACTTTTTTAAAATGCAGGAATATATAAAAAATGATGGAAATATGCCAACCCTGACCTGAGCACAGGGAAGTGGAAAGGCTTATAAGTGGTTGAGTCTGGATTTCATTAGGACTCTATCATATCTAGTAGTGCATGCTATCTCTCCTAGTCTTCCCCTCTTTCCTTCTCTTACGTTATTTATTTATTTATTTTTTTTTTTTTTAAATTTTTTTTTCAACGTTTATTTATTTTTGGGACAGAGAGAGACAGAGCATGAACGGGGGAGGGGCAGAGAGAGAAGGAGACACAGAATCGGAAACAGGCTCCAGGCTCTGAGCCATCAGCCCAGAGCCCGACGCGGGGCTCGAACTCATGGACCGCGAGATCGTGACCTGGCTGAAGTCGGACGCTTAACCGACTGCGCCACCCAGGCGCCCCTTACGTTATTTATTGAGAAGCAAATTACATGGATCTTAAGAGTGCAACCTTTAAAACAAAAGTGCGTTCTTTGGAGTTAGATTTTTTCAAGTGTAAATTCTAGTGTTGTCACTAGTAGCTGTGGACCTTAGGTAATTACTTAACATCTCTGTGCTTCTGTAAAATGGGGATAATAAGAATCCCTAGCCCTTAGGATCATTGTAAGGATTAAATAAAATAATATTTACAAAATATTTACCACAATACCTGGCATATAGGAAGTTTTAAAATATCAACAGTTATTACAAAGTGACAGGCACTGAACTAATACATTTTTGGGCTAGATCAGATCCTGATTTGGCTTTCAAACTGCAAGCCTCTGTGGCTTTAAACGTGCATTCCCAAGATTGAATTCTGTTCCTAGTAATATAGTTTACTAACCCTCTGGCTGAAATAACTTAAAGATGCTGGATAAAATGGTATTTTAGATGCAATGAACCAGTATGAATGTAATGACTATTCAGGACAAAAGCTAAGTGAAGAGAAGTCTATTGCAATGAAGCTGGCTGTTTCCTTGAAGACATTTGCTAAACCAGTTTAACTTGTTGACTTGTGACTATTTTTATGGTCCTGAGGGCACAGGGACAGCAGACATCTGTCCTTTGGTCTTTGGGAGTCTTTGGTCTTAAAGCTGGGAATTCAGAAGGTGTCTTGCTCAATATAAGGTTGAATTAGAATAAAAAAGAAAAAAACTCATCTCTCTTTTAAACTAAGAGTGTAAGAAAACTCACCCATTGAAAGCCATGGTTCTGAACAAATGCTTGATATTTGGTGCTGAGAATTTGTGAAACTAAACCAGCTCTAATACAGATGCACATCTAGAATCACAATAACTAGGTGGTCAGAAAAACCTCAAGATGAAAATTTGATTTGAAGGGTTCCCATGGAGCATCTGGCTGGGTCAGTTGGTAGAGCATGCAAATCTTAATCTCAGGGTTGGGAGTTCAAGCCCTATGTTGGGTGTGGAGCCTATTTTAAAAAAAAAGTTCCTGCATTGGAATTGTCCCTCATACTGCACAGAAGCCAATTTCCCCCTTTCTTTTGGAGGAATCTAATTTTGTTCTAGACTTCAGAGAATCCCTATCAATACAATTAGAAAGAAAATAGTCATTTAATAGTAAAAGAAAAAAAAAGACTGAAAACAAGATGTGAGCTGAGAACAAGAAACTGTAAAGACTAAACCAATCTGCTTTGAAAAAGAGCCAGATATAGGGGGTGCCGGGGTGGTTCAGTCAGTTAAGTATCCGACTCTTGGTTTGGCTCAGGTCATGTTCTCATGGTTCGCAGGTTTGAGCCCCACATCGGGCTCTGTGCTGACGGTATGGAGCCTACTTGGGATTCTGTCTCCCTCTCTCTCTGCCCTTCCTCTCCTTGCTCTCTCAAAAATAAATAAACATTAAAAAAAATTTTAAAGAAAAAGAACCAGATATAAAACTTGAAAAATATAGAATTGAAAATCAGAACTCAGTGAATGGATTGAACAACAGATGAATACAAGCTGAATAGGGAAATAGTCAACTGAAGGATTCATCTGAAGAAAATTTTCAATGGAATACAGAGAGGCAAGTGATGAAAAACCCCAAAGAAGGGTTAATCAATGTGAAGTTGGAGAATTCAGATCCAACATAAGTTTAGCTATAGTTTCATTTTTTTTAATGTTTGTTTATTTTTGAGAGAGAGACAGAGAGAATGTGAGCAGGGGAGGGGCAGAGAGAGAGGGAGACACAGAATCTGAAGCAGGTTCCAAGCTCTGAGCTGTCAGCACAGAGCCCAACATGGGGCTTGAACCCACGAACTGTGAGCTCATGACCTGAGCTGAAGTCAGATGCTTAACCGACTGAGCCACCCAGAGGCCCCTAGTTATAGCTTCAGAAAGAGAGGAGGAAAAAATGAGGGGAGACACCATTTAAAGAGATAATGCCTGAGAATTTCAAGGACCAAGAAAAAACATCACTGCCCATAAATCATGAAGTCAAATCACATAAAATTAAATTGTAGAATATAAAAGATAGAGAAGATCTTAAGGTCAGAAAGAAGAGGCCGTTTATCTTTAAAGATATGATGGATTATCCCGATAGTGCAACAATAGAAGCTGGAAGACAAAAAAATACTATCTTTTTTGCAGTGACAGAAATTAACTGTCAGTTTATAAGTTTATTTCCATTAACAATACCTTTAAAAAATGAAAGCAAAGACTTTGCAGGCTTCATAGAAACTCTACAGTTTGTTCTAGAGGATCCTCACTCAAAGGGTACACTTCAGACAGAGGAAAATTATTCCCAGATGGAAGGTCTTAGAAACAAAAAATGATGAAGAGCAAAGAAAGGGAAAAAACTGTAAGTTAAGGCACATACTATATAAAATAACAGTGTCTTCAGTGGGAAGTAGATAAAATAAATGACATACGTTGGAGAAGTAAAAGGAGTTAGTGTCTTAGAAAGTTCCTGCATGGTTTTGGGGGAAGTTAAAGGTACTGGTTAAATTTAGATTTCAGTTAGTGAAGTGTGCATGTTAAAATTTCTAAGGCAACAACTAAAAATTAGTAAAAGACTGAACAACTTTCTAGCTAATGGGGAAAATTGAAATGAAAAAAATAAATTTTGAGGTCAAAACAGTGGAGAAAAGAGATATAGAATGAGTAAGACAAATAATAAGTACAAAATAAGGTATAGAAATAAATATAATTGTATCAGTAAGTATAATCTGAAGGAACCAGATTGTTACACTGGATGAAAAATGAATTCACTATTTACACTTTATGAAAGACATGTCTGAAACATAAGGATACAGAGAAGTTAAATAGGGAACAGAGAAAGATGAATGGGTGATTACAAACCAAAAGAAAGCTTGCTATATTGACATCAGGCAAAATCGACTTTAAATGCCAAGAAAACATATTCAGAAACAAAAATGATCATATTAAAAAGTTTCAACTCATCAGAGTGATAAACCTTTTAAAATTTTATTTTAATTGCAGTATAGTTAACATACAGCATTAAAGTAGTTTCAGGTGTACAACATAGTGACTCCACAATTCTTTACATGACTCAGTGCTCATCACAATAAGTATATTCTTAATCCCCTTCACCTACTTCACTCACTGCCCCCCTCGCCCCCCCCTCCCCCCCTCAGCCTCTGGTAACCATCCATTTTCTATAATTAAGAGTCTGTTTTTTTTGTTGGTCTCTTTTGTTTTCCTTTGTTTGTTTTGTTTCTTAAATTCCACATATGAGTGAAATCATATGAGATTTGTCTTTCTTTGACTGACTTGGTCCATTTAGCACAGAATGGTAAACTTGTATGCTTAATATAAAGCAAAAATTGAGAGGACTGTAATGAGAAACATATACAGTTGACCCTTGAACAGGTTTCAACTACATACGGATTTTTTTCAGTAAGTGAAGTCACTTTTTATAAATATTCTATGTGTGTTTGAAAAAAAATGTGTATTCTGCAGTTTCTTTTATGATTTTGTTAACATTTTCTTTTCTTTAGCTTACTTGATTGTAAGAATACACTATGTAATACATATAACACACGAAATATGTGTTAATCGACTATGTTATCTGTAAGACTATAGTTTAGCAGCAAGCTATTAGTTTTGGGAGGGAGTCAAAGTTATATATGGGTTTTCAACTGTGTAGGGTGTTGACACCCTTAACTCCCACATTGTTCAAAGTTCAACTGTATTCCTACTGAGATTTTAATATATTTCCTTAGTACTTCATAGAGTGGGGAAAAGATCAGTGACCAAATACAAGATTTGAGCAGTATAGTTTGAATAAGTTTGAGTTGATAGATGTGAAGATCACTGTATCTCGGAACTGCAGAATACACATTTTTTTTCAAACACACATAGAATATTTATAAAAAGTGACTTCAAACTTTGACATCAGGCAAGCCTTAATAATTATTAAATAATTGGCATCATCCAGACCAGATCTGTGACCACAATGCAATTAAGCTAGATGCTGACAAAAATATAACTATGATTAAGTATGGAAATATTTCAAAATGAACTTTGGATCAAAGAAGAAATTCTAATGGAAACCAGAAAATATTTTTAACTAGAGGAATACTATGGGTCAAGATTCAGGGTTGGGGAAAACAGCTAACGTATGTATATTAGAAAACCTGAAAGTTAACTAAATGTTGAAGTTAGAAAATTTGAAAAAGGTGCAATATAGACTCAAAATAGAAAAGAGTAATAGTAATAATTTCATGTTAGTCAATGGAGAGGATTAATAATGACAAATTTTGGCTCATTTGTAAAAGCTAGTGATATTGATAAACGTGAGATTGATTTGCATAGAAGAGAGCAGTACAAATAAACAGTATTAGGAATGGAAAAGCAGATGTTTTAGAACTAAAAAGACTATATATTATGAGCTAATTTATGCTAAAACATTTGAAAGCTTAGAGTAAATGAGTTACTAAAGAAATATAACTTAACTAAATTCAAAAAAATAGAAAGGCTAAATCATCCTATAATTTTTATTTTATGTTTTTTAAAGTTAGAGAGAAAACATGTGCGCGTGCGCACACACACACACACACACACACACACACACACACACACGCAGTGGAGAGGCAGAGGGAGAGAGAATCCCAACCATGCCTCTCGCTGTCAGCACAGAGCCTGACAAGGGGCTTGAATCCACAAACTGTGAGGTCATGACCCCAGCCGAAATTAAGTGTTCAATCCTAATCCAGGCTCCCCAATTCTGTATTTTTTAAATAAAATAAGCCAGTAGCCAAATATTTCTCCGTAAAGGAAGGTCTAGGCTTAGATGGGTTTATGGGCAAGTTTTACCAAACATTCAAGAAAAAGGTAATTTCAAACTTGCATAAATCCTTCTAGGGAATAGAGATGCATATTATAAAGCTATAGTCTCAATGCAAAAAGTCTTGAGAACAGTATTAAAAATGGAAACTATTATAGGCCAAACTTGGGAATATACCTGAAAAAATCATAAAACATGAGCAAGCTAAATCATCAGTGTATTAAAAAGACAATACACGGGTGCCTGGGTGGCTCAGTTAGTTAACCGTCAGACTGTAGAATTTGGCTTGGGTCATGATCTCCTGGTTTGTGAGTACGAGGAGTCTGTTGCCACATCAGGCTATGCTCTGGCAGTGTGGAGCCTGCTTGGGATTCTCTCACTCTCTCTCTCTCTGCCCCTCCCTAGCTCGCCTCTGTCTCTCAAAATAAAACAAAACCTAAATAAAATAAAGACAATATATTGTGAACAAATTGGATTCATCCTGGAATTGCAGGGTTGATTTAACATTAGAAAATTCATCATATTAACAAATTAGTGGTGAAAGATCATATCACACGCAGAGAAAGTGTGTTAAAATGTTTAATGTCATGTAAAAAACTTTAAGAAATTGAAATAGAAGGGAGCTTTCTTAATATGATAATTTACGAGGCGCCTGGGTGGCTTAGTTGGGTGAGCGGCAGACTTTGGCTCAGGTCATGATCTTGCAGTTCGTGGGTTTGAACCCTGCGTTGAGCTCTGTGCTGACAGTCCGGAGCCTGGAGCCTGCTTCAGATTCTGTGTACTCCCTCCCCCCGCCCCTCCCCCGCTTATGCTCTGTCTCTCAAAAATAAACAAACATTTAAAAATATTTTTAAAAATATGATAATTTACAAAGACCCTACAACAGACATGACTGTTAATGGTAAAACATGGAAGTATTTTTTTCTTGTTAAGATCAGGATCCATTATTCTATGCAATATTGTTTTTCCTAGTTGATGTTTCATATCCTGCTTTTTTTTTCATATAGTATGATATCATGAGCATTTTCCACACTCATTTACAGAGTCTTTGCAAACACAATTGTTAATACCTGTATGACCGTCAATGCTAACCCAATAGTTGGATATTTAGAGTTCTGATTTTTCTGTGTCATGAAAAATGATGCAGTGAACATTTTTATGTGTACATAAAATTTCTTTATTTTTTTCTGATGTATTTCCAGAAGAGGAATTAGTGAAGTGAAAGGTAGGTACCCTGTCAAGTGCTGGATACATACTATATTTTAAGCCAGCCTTTTCAAATGAAGCATCCATGGGTCTTTGGAGGGTGCATTGCAGCTCATTGCTCAACTAGCTCAGAGCATTTTCAGCTCCTGATTGCTGTAAAGAAACAAAACACACCAGGAACTTAGGGTTTAGTGGTGTCCCCTGTGAGCCTAAAAAAATGAACAAAGTGCCCTTTTATTTCTTTCCCTTTCTGTACATAGTGGGGAGGGGGGCTAGCTGTGGAATTAGGCTGTTTGTAGAGCCCTTTGACAACCAGTTTGGCAGTGCTTGAAAACCTGTGGGAAGTGGAGGAGGGAGCTTGTGAATGGGGGTGGGAGATGGATACAGGACAGTGACCTGCCAGCTGAGGAGTGGAGTGGGGCCGAGGCCCTCCGTGCCTCACCTAGGGTTCTGAACTGCTTTAAAGCCATCAGTTTGGGTTTGGTCCGGAGGAAGAAGAGCTATGGCCCTCAAACATCATCCCTGCACTGTGTAATTCTCGTAACTCAGAATTAGTGCAGAAATGCAAGAAGAGAAGCTTTCTTTGAAATCTTAGCTTTTAACTGGATTTGACTTGAATTCTGACCTTCTGGGGATGCCTGGGTACAGAAATTCCCAAATGTGTTGTCAATGGCCATGTGGTGCTGGACAGTTTTGTGGTCTTTTCCCCTATGCCTTCCTGTTTCTTACTGTTTTATGAATAATTCTGTCAGAGCCTATTAATTATGTCTTTTATCTCTCAGCAAGGCTTAAAGAAAATCACTACTTCTCCATATAAGTTAAATGCTATAGTATCTACTAATGGAAATCAACTCTGCTTTCTCTGGGGTATTTTAATTTGTAATTTTAATTTATAATTTAACTTATAAATAAAGATACAGTTTGGGATAGTAGGGAGGAGTTGCCCATAATCCTTATTAATTCCTTTCCGACAACAGAGTTTATGCATTATATTTTGATTTTTGGCTATAGTGTTCTTCACTGTTGTTAGCAATTTGGAGAATACATGAGCTCCTCAAACAGTTTTCACATGATGGCTGGCTAGAAAATTTGGCCTTGGTGTTTCTGAATTTGGTCCAAGTAGTTTACTCAAATTTCATTGCAAAGAAACCTCCCACCATTTGATAGAGAACTGACACTTTACTCTGATCCCTTCCAATCTGTATACTTCAAAGGCTCCCGGCTGCAGGGACAAGGTATGCATTTTTTTTTTTTTTTTTTGAAGTAACATTTCATTTAGGCCTTGCCTCCTGCCGCCTGCCCTTCTTTGGCCCCTAGTAGAGTTGGATTGAGGGGTGGGAATGAGAAGAATAAGTCTTACCTATCACGAGTAACACAGCCCTAGGCTCTTTCCATAGGAAGCTGAGTGTCAGGGATGGAACACTGCTGGACAGAGGATATGGACTGGACAGTGGATTTAGTGTCAGAGGACATAGGTTTGCAACCTGTTGTTTCCTATTAACTTCTTTGAACTCATGCTTCATGGTCCATGATTCATAGGGCTATTCTAAGTGTCAGTTTTTTTTTTTTTTAATGTTTATTTTTGAGAGAGAGAGAGAGAGAGAGCACAAGTTGGGGAGAGGGACAGAGAGAGGGAGACACAAGAATCTGAAGCAGGCTCCAGGCTCTGAACTGTCAGCACAGAGCTGGATGCGTGGCTTGAACTCACGAACTGGGAGATCGTGCCCTGAACTGAAGTCAGACGCTTAACTGACCGAGCAACCCAGGAGCCCCAGTGTCAGTTTTTTAAAAAAAAGAAGATACAAATGGAAATGTTGTATAAACCATAAAGGGATTTGCAAATAATATCCTGTTAAGAATGGGAGGCATGGGAGTAGGAACGGCAGTTTTGACGGAAGAGGGGTGTCAAAGGAGAACGGGCTGTAGTAGTAGCGGTTGCAGTAGGTAAAGAGGTAGAGGAGGCAGTCAGCATGTAGCAGACCAATCCCTCTACTTAAGGAAAACGAAGCGCAACAACGGGGAACGAGCTAGAGAGTGTTACGGTAAGCGAAATAAGCTAAGCGAGTAAGTCAAAGAGAAGACAAATACCATATGATTTCACACATATGTGGAATTTAAGAAACAAAACAAATGATCAGAGAACAAAAGAGACAAAAAAAACAGACTCTTAACTGTAGAGACTCTTAACTACAGAGAACAAACAGATGGTTACCAGAGGGGAGGGGGTTGGGGGATGGGTGAAATAGGTGATGGGGATGACGAGTACACTTATCTTTTTTAATAAATATATTTATTTTGGGGAGAGCACAAGCAGGGGAGGGGCAAAGAGAGGGAGACAGAGGATCTGAAGCAGGCTCTGCACTGACAGGCTAACAGCGGCGAGCCCGATGTGGGGCTCAAACTCACAAACCGCAAGATCATGACCTGAGCTGAAGTTGGACGCTTAACAGACAGCCACCCAGGAGCGCCAAGAGTATACTTCTCTTGGGGCGTCTGGGTGGCTCAGTCGGTTAAGTGTCGGACTTTGGCTCAGGTCATGATCTCACGGTCTGTGAGTTCGAGCCCCGCGTCGGGCTCTGTGCTGACCGCTCAGAGCCTGGAGCCTGTTCCAGATTCTGTGTCTACCTCTCTCTCTGCCCCTCCCCCATTCATGCTCTGTCTCTCTCTCTCTCAAAAATAAATAAACGTTAAAAAAAATTAAAAAAAAAAAAAAAAGAAACCGAAGTTACAAAACCCTTGACTTTAAAAAAAAAAAAAAAAAGAGTATACTTCTCTTGATGAGCCCTGAGTAATATATGAAATTGTTCAATCACTATATTGTACACCCATAGCAAATTTAACATTGTATGTTAACTGTACTGGAGTTAAAAAAAATTATATATGTATGTGTAAGTGTGTGTGTGTGTGTGTATGTATGTATGTATGTATAGTGTTCCCTCCACCCTGCAAAGTTCTCTCTCAAAGATTTTCTGTCTTTTGATTCCTTTAACACAATGTTAGAACTCTGGTTTCCATGTATAAACTTGAATAATTTATCTTTTATTAAGCCATTCAAATGACTTGAATAGATTTGTAGTGTTTCATAAAACTCATGTTAAAGCACTGATACGGGTTTGCCGCACATTTAAAAAATGCTGAGGTTTGGGGTGGGGCACCTGGGTAGCTCAGTCAGTTAAGCCTTACGACTCTTGATTTCCGCTCAGGTCATGATCTCACAGTTCATGAGTTTGAGCCCTGCATAGGGCTCTGTGCTGACAGTGCGGAGCCTGCTTGGGATAGTCTCTCTCCCTCTCTCTCAAAATAAATAAAGAAAAAAAGAAGAATGATTAAAACAAGACAACCAAGAAAAATCACTAAGGGAATTCTAAAGCTAAAGAGAAAGTTTCAGGTTTTGCTGTGCTTCGTACACCTTCAAAGGGCGTGAGGGGGTCCTTTGCTACCAGAACAAAGGACTTAAATGCAGTGTTACCTCTAAGGAAATCCCAAGGAAATACAGAATTCTATTTTGAAACTCAGGACCAGTTAAAAACAACTTGCCCAAGGTCTCCCCTGAGTCATTGTTAGAGATGAAACTGGAGAGCTCATAACTGCCAGGTGGGTTGTCTTTACATTTTGCTTTGCTGACAAGTTTCACCCGTCAAGACCCTTTGGCTGCAAGTAATAGCTCAACTCCATGTGGCTTAAACAAAACTAAACAAAAAAGGGAATGTACTGGCTCATTTAACTAAAAAGTGGGGGGATGGATCCAATAGGACTTAGTTTCTTTCCGTTCTTCTGGGTTGGATTACGCAGATTGTACCTTTGTAGGGACAAGATGGCTGCCAGGAACTTTAGGTTTTGAGGGCTCACAACTTTAAGTCTAACAGAAAAGTTTCTTTTCTCCAACAGGTCAAACAGAAATCTATGCCTGACTCTCGGTGGTCTGAAAAGGTGCACCTCCTGTACTGTGGCCTGGAGGGTGCAGGTCTCTGATTTGACAGGCCTAAACCACATGCCCACCTGGGTCAGGGGATAAGCTGACATGAGCTAAGTCTATGGACATAAAGGAGTTTCCTAGAGGAAAGCCAGAGGAAGGAGGGTACGACAACCAGCAGATGCCTGCCACTCTGGAGCTTTTCCTGAGGGGACTTTAGTTCAGTTAAGTACTTGTTTGTATGAAGGATTTCTTTTTAATTTGGAGGGTGCTAAAAGCAATCCCCCTCCCCCCTTTTTTAAATTTAAAGTCTAGTCAGTTAACATATAGTGCAATATTGGTTTCAGGAGTAGAATTCACTGATTCGTCACTTACAACACCCAGTGCTCATCACAACACCTGCCTTCCTTACTTGGTACCCATCACCCATCTAGCCCATCCCCCACCCACCTCCCTCCATCAACCCTCAGTTTGTTCCCTATGGTTGAATCTCTCGTGGTTTGTTTCATCTCTTCTCTCCCCTCCTCCCTTCCCATGTGTTCATCTGTTTTGTTTCTTAAATTCCACATATGAGTGAAATCATATGGTATTTGTCTTTCTACAATTGACTTATTTAGCTTAGCCTAATACATTCTAGCTCCATCCATGTCATTGCATGGCAAGATTCCATTCTTTTTTTTTTTTTTTTTAACATTTATTTTTGAGAGAGAGCATGAGCAGAGGAGGGGCATAGAGAGGGAGACACAGAATCCAAAGCAGGCTGTAGGCTCTGAGCTGTCAGCACAGAGCCTGATGTGGGGCTTGAACCCATGAGCTGTGAGATCATGACTTGAACTGAAGTTGCACACTTAACTGACTGAGCCACCCAGGTGCCCCAAGATTTCATTCTTTTTGATGGCTGAGTAATATTCCAGTGTATAGTAAAACCTTGGATTATGAGTAACTTGTTCTGCGGGTGTTCCACAAGATGAGCAAACATTTCTTTCTTTAAAAAAATTTTTTTTAACGTTTATTTATTATTGAAAGACAGAAAGAGGCAGAGCGTGAGCAGGGGAGGGGCAGAGAGAGAGGGAGACACAGAATCTGAAACAGGCTCCAGACTCTGAGCTGTCAGCACAGAGCCCGGCACTGGGCTCGAACTCATAAACCACGAGATCATGACCTGAGCTGAGATCATGATCTGAGCCAAAGTCAATGCTTAACCAACTGAGCCACCCGCGTGCCCTGATGAGCAAACATTTCTAATAAATTTTAACTCAATAAACGAGTGATGTCTTGCAATACAATTTGTATGTGACGCTGGATGTCACATGATCACAACTGAGCCAATGGTTCTTAAAATTTACTTTGATATAGAAGTGCTTTGAATTACAGGCATGTTTCCGGAATGAATTATGCTCAAAAAACCAAGGTTTATATATTTTTATATTTACCATATCTAAAAGCATTTTTAAACATCTTTGCTTTTTACTGAAAATACTTCCTGCTTTTCTTAAAGGTATCAATCCTAGGGGCACCTGGGTGGCTCAGTCGGTTGAGTGTCAGACTTCGGCTCAGGTCATGAACTCGCCATTTGTAAGTTCGAGCCCTGTGCTGACAGCTCAGAGCCTGGAGCCTGCTTCTGATTCTGTGTCTCCCTCTCTCTCTGCCCCCACCCCTGCTTGCACTCTGTGTCTCTCTCTGTGTCTCAAAAATAAACAGTAAACAAAATTAAAAAAAAAAAAGGTGTCATCCTAGAATTTCTGTTTTCTTTGTTGGTGGTGTCCTGCTATAGTTTTCTGATTGTCCTATAGTTTGACATTGGCAGTTTTAGTCATGAACCTACAGATGAAATGACAAAAATGAATAAATGTAGAATGATGATAAAAGATACTAATCATAAAGCAAACTTAGGAGTATTTAAACTTTGTGGATGTTTATCAGTGCCTCTGATGCATGCATCCTCTCTGCATGCTTGTATGGCTTCTTTCATTTCTTATGGCTGCCTTATTTCTTATTGAGTTTTTGGAATGTGGGGGTCTTTGAGTGGAGTTGATTACAATTTCTTTCTCAAGTTACATTTATCTTGTAGAAATATATTTATTGATATGGCTAGAGTAAGTTACTAAGTAAGAAAAGTAGACTACAAAACAGTAGGATCTGATTTGTGTTTTAAAAAAGGAAAATAGGCCACAGTGTCCATGGCAGCTGTCTCTGGGTGGTGAGTGATATCACTATGTATGTTTTTTGAGCTTTTCTATGTGTTTAAAGCTCTAAAAATGGATAAAAACAGTTAAAGATAAATGCATTTATACAGCATTTCCTATAACTTTACCATCCACTAAAAAAAAAAAAAAATTATTAACCTTGTTCTGGAGGCAGAATCTGAAGCCAGTTTTAATAACAGTTACTTCCCTATACAATGTTTCTTAGTCGTTGTAAGTTATTAATTTTGTGAATCATTGCAAGGATTGGGGATCTGTATGTTCTATTAAAGAGTTCTAAATGTAACATATACATTCCATAAACCTCTTAGGAGGTGAAGTGAGCATTTTGTAAGTCCCAAAAGAAAGTTGAATCAGTTTTTTTTTTTTAATTATTTTTTTTAATGTTTATTTATTTTTGAGACAGAGAGAGACAGAGCATGAACAGGGAAGGGTCAGAGAGAGAGGGAGACACAGAATCTGAAACGGGCTCCGGGCTCCGAGCTGTCAGCACAGAGCCCGATGCAGGGCTTGAACCCACGGACTGCGAGATCATGACCTGGGCTGAAGTCGGACGCTCAACCGACTGCGCCACCCAGGCGCCCCAAGTTGAATCAGTTTTTAAACATCTTTTGCTTTTGCTTGAAAATCGACCAAACAATTTCAAATTGAGTACATGGTGCAGTGAAGTACATCTCTGATGTAATCTAAATTGTTATTTTTTGAAAAATCAATGTAAGTATATTTTAGTAGATATTTTCACATATCGTGTTCACAAAAATGGGACCATGAAACACTCAAGAGATCCTTGCTTTGAGATTCCTGAGGCTGGGTTTCCTGCCAGCTTTATCTAACAGCTATGCTATTCTGCAAATTATTCATCCTTTCTGGGCCTCAGATTTTTTTTCTGGCTTCAACATGAGAGATTTATCTTAGCTGATTTCTAAGGTTTCTTTCAGTTGCTTCCCCTTGGTGAGCACTTGCTTCCCCTTGGTGAGCACTTGGCCCTGGGATCTTTTAAATCTGATCTAAACCAAGATTGAGTTTGTTGCACAACTCTCTCTGCCCCAGCCCTACTAACTCCATTATCTCCATCTCCATCATCTCTAGATTTTGAAATCATTTGCTCTGATTCTAGAGGCCAGAGTGAGCCCTTTCTTCCTTCAGTCTTCAACAAGTAGGAATCCAGGAAATGGGGCATATAAGGAAGGCATCGTTAATGTTTACTAAGGGCCTGCAGTGTGCATTGCCCGGGTCGGGCACCCAGAGGCAGCTTACAGTCTTCTATCCTTCAGCAGCAAGCAGATGCCAGGAGAGGTAAGATGTGTAAGCAATTAACCAAAGTAAGGAAGCTTATAGCCTGGAAGCCATAGGGTTCAATTACTTAGACGTTTGTGCTCTAGCTCAACCGTATATATTCTCTGAGCCTCTTCTTCCTAAAAACACCCACCCAGAAGAGTTTTCTTCAAGAAGGAGAGATAATATAGAATGATATTATAGAGATAATACAGAATGAAGAATGATTTTTAGCTTTGGATGCACTTTGAAATCACCTGTGGAGTGATACCTAAGTCCCACCCCTAGAGATTCTGATATAATTGGTCTAGGGTGTGGCCTGGGATCTGGGATTCTAAGGTTTCCCAAGAGATTGATTCTAATATGTAGTCAAGGTTGAGACCCCATGATGTCAATAAAGCCTTATCACAGGAACTGTGATAAGGTACTCAATAACTGATACTTAGTAACTGGTGCAGCCACTCTGGAAAACAGTGTGGAATTTCCTCAAAAAATTAAAAGCAGCATTACCCTACAGCCCAGCAATTGCACTACTAGGAAGTTATCCAAAGGATATAGCAGTGCTGATTCGAAGGGGCACATGCACCCCAATGTTTATAGCAGTGCTATCAATAATAGCCAAATTATGGAAAGAGCCCAAATGTCCATCAACTGATGAATGGATAAAGAAGATGTGGTAGATATATACAATGGAATACTACTCGGTGATGAAAAGGAATGAAATCTTGCCATCTGCAACAACATGGAATGAACTGGAGGGTATTATGCTAAATTAAGCCAGTCAGAAAAAGACAGATATCATGATTTCACTCATATGTGGAATTTGAGAAACTGAACAGACAACAATAGGGGAAGGGGAGGGAAGTGACGGAAAAATAAGATAAAAACAGAGAAGGAGGCAAACCATAAGAGACTCTTAAATACAGAGAACAAACTGAGGGTTGATGGGGGTGGGGAAAATGGGTGATGGGCATTGAGGAGGGCACTTGTTGGGATGAACACTGGGTGTTATATGTAAGTGATGAATCACTGGAATCTACTGAAGCCAAGACTATACTATGTTAGCTAACTTGAAAATTAAAAAAAAATTTTTTTTGGTACATAGTAGGTACTCAATAACTGGTAGCTAGGATTATGGCAGTTCAGTGCCTGAGAGAGTTTCAGGTAAATTGGAGGGGGAGATCCTGGGGGTATGTCAGGAAGGCAGTGGTGTTTTTAACCAGCCCTTAAAGAAAAGGGCAATGATTACAGTGTGAGTAAAAAGATCAAGTTGGAAAGGTGGGTCCGTAGAGGACTGGTGATCAAATATCTCTATTACATACATCTGTGGGAATTTGTATTTCTGTCCTCAAAGAGTTGAAGGTGTCAGTCCTCACTGAATGTATCTGAGGATGTTACCTATATTCATTTTATATTGCTGTATGACAAATTACCCAAATCTTAGTGTCTTAAGGCAACAATAATTATTAGCTTTCATTGTTATTGTGAGTCAGAAATATAGATGAGGTACAGAGGAGATGGCTTGTCTCTGTACCTCTGTCTCTGGGGCTTCATCTAGAATACTTGAAGGCTGGGGTTAGAATGGTCAATAGATTCATTGATGTTGGCTGTTGGCTGAGGGCCTAGCTGGTGCTGTCAGTTGGAACACTCATATCTGGGCTTCCTTACAACATGGTGCCTTGGTTCTCAGGGTGAACATTCTGAGAGCCAAGGCAGAAGCTGTATCCTTTTTATGATGTAGTTTTGGAACCAGTTACACAGCATCAATTACAGCTGAGTTTGCTAGAAATGAATCACTGAATGCAGGCCATATTCAAAGGAAGGCAAATTAGATTCTACCATTTGAAGAGAGGGAGAAATGTACAAGAATTTATAGGACATATTTAAAAACCACCAAAAAATTAATTTAAAAAAATAAAAAAAATTTAAACCACTGCATTACATAACAGTCTAGTTCTTTATAGCCTGTTATGGCTAGAATCTTGGGTTTGGAATCTGAAGATATGATTTCAAATCCCACCGCCACCTTTTCCTAGCAGCATGGGTGAACCACTTATGCTAACACCCTCTTCTTTCCTTCTTTCATCTGGTTAAGAGGACGCCAAGTGAGAGTCAGGTATGTGCATGTGTTTTGCTAACTATATACAAATGCACATTGTTCTTTCACCTTCAGATGCCTCTAAACTTCCTTGGATTGAGAACAAATAGGGCAAAAGGATGACACAGGAAACCACAAAATCAAGTGAGTAAGGAAAAATGAGCATCAATACAAACAGGGTTCTCTTTAATTCCATGTACCTCAAAATATTTCTAATATGAATACACAATACATTTTTTTAAGAAAATGGGTACTACTGATAATCCCAAAAGTTATTTCCACTTCTTTCAAAATGGTATTATTGAAATATAGATGTCTTTGGGGGCACCTGGGTGGCTTAGTTGGTTAAGCATCTGACTCTTGATTTAGGCTCAGGTCATGATCTCACAGTTCATGGGTTCGAGCCCTGCATCAGGCTCTGTGCTGATGGTGCAGAGTTTGCTTAGGATCCTGTCTCTCCCCCTCTCTCTTTGTCCCTCCCCTGTTTGTGCTCTCCGTCTCAAAATAAATAAATAAATTTAAATAAAATTTCATGTATGTATTGTATATATACATACATATGTAAATACATAGGAAAAGAACTGGAATGATACACACCAAACAAAGGTGTTCATTCCAAGAGAGGGATGTGGAATGAGGGAAGCGGGGTTTTTTTAATTTTGAAAAATTTTTGATGAATTTGTGTTGACATTAAAAAATTAATAAGTGTATACAAACACATTATTTATATAACTAAAGTATTTATTTAATGCTTATTTTGAGAGAGTGAGCATGTGAGTGGAGGAGGGGCAAAGAGAGAGCGAGAGAGAATCGCAAGCAGGCTCCACACTATCAGCACAGAGCCCGATGTGGGCTCTCACACAAATCGTGAGATCATGACCTGAGCTGAAATCAAAAGTCAGACGGTTAACCAACTGTGCTACCCAGGCACCCCTAAAAATAGTTTTTAAGAGGAGAGCTCTTTGTAGTATTCACTTGGATTGGAGGAGGACATTGTCTCCAATAATCAGTTGTTTTCTGTCATATTTTACAATGGGATCCACAGGTGGTTTTAACTTGGAGTGGTGGGACTCATCTTCAGCCTGAGGGAGTAGGGGCAGCAGGCAGCCAGACTTAGCCAGGTGGGGATAAGGCAGGAAGTAGGCGTTGAGGCACGGAGCCAGAAGAAAGGTAGGATAGGTAGGAGTCAGATAAGATTGCTGTTAGAGAGGGTTAAGAATGGGCCTTTGAGCCAAGGAGAAGTTTTAGGGACTTTCACCAGTTCCATTGATGAATAGACAAAGCTCTGATGATTTATTTTTTTCACTGGGTGGCTGACTTCATCCTGGAGTATCTTTACAAAACTCTAGATTGTTCTACTAGGACAGATAACAAATTGTTTCCCACCTGTGGGTTTTCCTTCATGCCAGCCCTGCTTGGTGTTGCCTGGCCTTATTCCGTGACCAGAAAAGAAGCTGGAATTCTGAAAAGTTGCTTTAGCCAAATCCTGTGAACAAAGGGGGCCTTGTTCAGGGTTATGCACATCAGCTTTTGGAGGAGTTTAATTCATCAGCTCAAATCTCTGCTTTTCAAGCCCTTGCTCTAGTTAGCATTGTGTTTCTCTGTGGAGGGGAAAGCCTCACGTGGGGGCAGGCAACACTGCTTGTTCACCCTGCTTGAGGCCTGTGCCCAGCTCTACTTACACCAATAAGTTCACTGTGGGTTGATCCAGACCTTAATGGTACTGAATGGACCACCAGTGAATCCAAAAGGAGGCAGGCTTTGTTACTGTGTTTAGCTTATCCATTGCTCCATGGACACTGTTAATTTCTAAGATTTCTGTGGGTTGATTGCATAGTCTACCAGAGTGGTACTGACACAAAATTCACCAACTGGTAATGACAGTCACCCTCCTGTTACTCACCTCCCTCCTGCAGATGAAATTTCCTGAGAAGTTACCAGCATTGGCTGGGTTGAGTCCTGGTCAAATATGGGCAAGGCCTAGAGCCCATAAACTAGTCCTGAAACTTATTCCCGAATGGTAGATTTATTTTCCCTTGAGACAGCAATAACTTCGCGCCCTGAAAAGTGCTATTTGAAAAAGCTCCCGTTTTCGTGTGTTAAATGATGTTCTACCCTCTGGGAAGGCTTGTGGGAAATTTCTCAGGACGTACGGGACTCTGCTTCCATGTGTGGAGAAGTTGTGTGCTGCATGTGTTGCCTCATAATGCTGGGTAACTGATGCATTGTGTTACCGGGGTGAGCGTGTGGCTGCCATTTTCTTCATTTTTGTCTCATTCTGTTTCCCTTGACAGCAATTTGGTTTTGATGCTGTGCCAGAAATCTGACAATGAGCTACTGGAACTTGGAGAAAAGAAACTGTGTGCAGTACCGCAGGCATTTTCTGGTGGACAACAGTGTGTTTCACGGTGAGCTGCCTTTTATGTTTGTGGAGTTGGATCTTTTATTTTGTTTCCGACAGCACTTTTATTCTAGCACTCTGGATGCAAATATGGCGTCATTGTTGGGTTGAATCAAGAGCTTGAGTTAACTTGTTGATGGATGATTTGCCTGAGAAGCCCCAGTGGACTTACTCCCTACAGGTGTAAGCAATGTGCCCATCTCAATAACCATAATGCTGTTATCACTTTTTTCTTTACAGATTAGTTTATATCAGTGCCTTTCTTCTTTTATGCTGCCAACTCCAGTAATACCTCTTTCTGATGTTTGAAATTCTGGGAGGCTAGACACATAGTAAGTGTTCAGTTAACATATGTGGATCACCAGTCCGTGCTCCTTACCAGCGTGGTGTGTGTCACACTCTCAGGCCACCTATAAAAATAGAACAGAGCCATTCACAGCACTTGCCTATCAGGATCAGGATTACTGCAGCCACAAATCAGAGAGTAATCAATATTAGTCATTTTCCTGGCAAACTAAGATGAATTGCCTTTACCCTGCTGGTGCGTTTGTTTTGTGATATATAGTCAGGGATAAGCTCTGTCAATCCTGCTATCAGGATACCCTTGAGGGAAATTGATTTAAGAGTCAAAGATTTCCATGTTGCCAGTATTTTGGGAGTAATCTTCATCAAAAGCCAGGGCCATCGTAGAGGGTAGAGAGAAATTTCCCAGGGATCAGAATGCTGTTTGTATAACATCCTGTAATCTAGGCTGCCTTCAACTTACCAAGTTTAGTTTTTCTTCCCCTACTTGATGACAGACTTATGCTTTTTTATTGCTTTCAGTTTAAGATAAACTTAGCTTACTTACTTCAGAGGTTATTAAAGTACTTCGGAGGTTACAATGCTTGTTTCACATTTATTATGCTACCTTACTATAGGACTTTACGAGGTAAGTAGTACTTTATCTTACATGTCAAGAAAGAGATGAAATGACTGGCCCAAGTTGATCTAGTTAATTATTAGCAAGGTCAGAAGTAAAATTCCTGCCTCCACCTTTCCAGACCGGCTCTCCTGGCCTTGCAGTGGTGAATGCAGGGCCCTTAGCAAAGGAGACAGGGGAGCTGTGACCTTATACAGTGACCGGGACACTGAGTTCTGCTTTGTTTTTCTGTGACCTTCATCTAAGGGTTCCGTTCACTGCTTCAGCATTTGCTGTGGGGTATTTTCTGTCACAATTTTCTTACAGGTAATAAAAAAAAAGAATAAATATGATAACTGAAGCAACACAAGAGTTAGAAGAACTAGCTTTATTTTTTCAAGTTTTATTTTGTGCCCGATTAGACAAAGTTTAGAGTTAAATGCCACCAGATAGTATTTTAGAATGCCTTTGTCCAGAGATCTCAAAGGCTATAACAATTTAAAACAATTTTCTATGTATTTTTATAGTTGTATTACCACTTAATGTATTACTGTATTGCAGATACTTACTGAGGGCTTGATGAACATGGTCATACTTAATTCTTTGGACAACTTTGTAATAATTATTATTCATCCCATTTTATAACTAGGAAACAGGCTTGGGGAAAATTGTGAAGTGGTGATCTTTCAAACTCTGATCTTTCTAACTCCAAAACACCATTATTTCTTTTCTTCCAGGCTGCAGTCTCCATTTCAGTAGAGAAATTAGCACTCAGAGGCTTAAGTTCCATTCAGCAGTATCTGCTCTGCTATTAACTAGCGCTGTGATGATCTGGGGCAAATGATATAATCCTTCAAGATCTCCCTTCTGTCCCCTGTGGAATGAACATGCTGGTCTTGATTTTGAGTTTCTTTCTAGTTCTAATATCTGCGATTCTACTGAAGTATTTCTGAGAATAAAAAAAATTGCTGTATTTTGTGAGCTACCTTTCCCACTAAACATGAGATACACAAGGGGGCAGTAGAATACTTAAAATAAGAATTGGTTCCTTACATTTAAGAATTCCTCTTTTGAAAGGATTTAGGGATCTTAGATCTACCCAAGATTAAAAGGATTAAGGCCAGTTAGAATTATGATTCTATTCATTTATAATAAAGCAGTAGCTTTAAGTGTTTCTGATAGTGTAAAGTATCATTTTTGATTTCTCTGCGTAAGGATATTTATCAGGAAAGAATGATGCCTCTACTCTTCCTCTTTACCTCTGTGAACATGAATATCTGTTAAGACATGAACTTCTTTAACTTAATGGAGAGTTGTGAGGAGTTTTTGTATATTTTAAGCCAAGGGACCACTAATGATAGTATCTTTGTAGAGGATTTCAGAACATCTCTGAGAGAAGAGAAATGGCAGGACATGTTGAGTCAGAAATGCCAGATTTCTTTTGGAAGGGGCTTCTGGAATATGGGATGAGTAGTTGGATGCTTTTTGCTTAATAGCTTGGCTTCACATGGTCTATGTTGATAGTTCTTCTCACGTAACCAAATCATTCAAAACAAAAGGAAACAAAATCTCTTCCATTATCAACAGAAAAGGACCACTTTCTCTGCAAGATACTCGACTTCTAGACTGTATAGTCTTGGCTGTGCAAATTGTGCTGGCCAGACACTTTACATACAGATTTACATGGTGGTCAGGAGAAAAGAGCTATATTAGAATGAGAACTATATGAGCTACAATGCTCAACAAAAGTAAAAATAAAAAATGTAAACATTCGTATACTGCTTCACAGTTCATAAAGCATATTCATAGTCTCATTTTCTGAGTATGGAGGTAGTATGTTCTCATTGGAAACAATTTGGAAGGTTACCTACAATCCCACCGGCTAAAGAGAAACACTGTTAATAGTCTGTTTCTGTCCAGTGTTTTATCTTCTCTTTTCTCTGCAACAATCCTGATGGTAGGAATGAATATCTGAAAAAGTTAGGAAATGGTGTATATTGGCTGACAAAAATGACCTGGTTGAACTGACATAATTCTATGTTCAGTGATGAGAGGGGTCCTGATAGGAATTATAAAAAGCTGTTTTTGTATTTCTCACTCATCTGTCCTTTGCCCAGATTTCTAGGGAATCTATTGAATCTAAAGGGTTTGTATACCTATTAAAGATGCCCCAGTAGCTGAGGTTTTTCTGTACTTGGCTTTTATGCACCTGATGTTTGAAATAGAAAAAAAGCAAAACAAAACTTGGCAAAGAATGATTTGTGTAATATGAATCTTATTTCTAATTTAAAAAATTAAAAAAATTTTTAATTTAAAAAATTAAAAAATTTTTAATTAAAAAAATTAAAATTAAAAAAAAATTTTTAACGTTTATTTATTTTTGAGACAGAGAGAGACAGAGCATGAATGGGGGAGGGTCAGAGAGAGGGAGACACAGAATCCGAAACAGGCTCCAGGCTCCGAGCTGTCAGCACAGAGCCCGACGCAGGGCTCGAACTCACGGACCGCGAGATCACGACCTGAGCCGAAGTCGGACGCCTAACTGACTGAGCCACCCAGGTGCCCCTAAAAAAATTTTAATTTAAAAAATTAAAAAAAAAATTTAATTCTTGAGAGAGACACAGCATGAGTGGGGGGTGGGGGGTGAGCAGACAGAGAGAGACACAGAATCCAAAGCAGGCTCCAGGCTCTGAGCTGTCAGCACAGAGCCCGATGTGGGGCTCCAACTCACCAGCCGCGAGATATGACCTGAGCCGAAGTCAGATGCTCAACTGATGGAGCCGCCCAGGCATCCCTGTATGAATCTGATTTTAATAGGTTCTGGTTTCATGAATTATTCTTATTTGAAAATTACACTCTCAGCTGTTTCTCTTGGTTGCAATGAATTATAGCTTTTTTTTTTTTTTTTTTCCCTGACCTGGGACAGATTCTTAAACCAATAATCAATGTATTTGCAATTAATATATATAATTTTTATGCACATAAGTTTTTTCCCACACATTTGAGTTCCTTAATAGAATAAATTTAGAGGCGACTTAACTTTGTTTTCATGAACTGCTAATTATAATTGTGATGTTGGAAAGAATTATTAATTGCTTTCATTTTAGTTATCATGTTGTCACCCCAACTTATAATGAATGAAGTTTATTTCTGTTGCTATCATGTTTTATGAATGTTTCTGAATGATCATCACAAATCTAGAGTAGAAAGGTTTTTTTTTTTTTTTAAGTTTCTTTATTTCTGAGAGAGAGAGAGAGAGAGAGAGCGAGCACGCATGAGCGGGGGAGGAGCAGAGAGAGGGAGACACAGAATCCAAAGCAGGCTCCAGGCTCTGAGCTGTCAGCACAGAGCCTGATGTGGGGCTCAAACTCGCGAACTGTGAGATCATGACCTGAACCGAAGTCGGACGCTCAACCCACTGAGCCACCCAGGTGCCCCTAGAGTAGGAAGGTTTTAAACCGAATTATGAGTCGTCTTCCTACCTAGATAGAGTGAAGAATAGTTGTCTTATTAAATGTGGAATATGTCTTTTCAAAAATTGCTCTCTATGTACTTTTACTTTGCCTCAAGAAACCTTCTAATACAACTAATTAATGAATTAATTTTATCTATTATTAATTTTATCATTAATTTAATGTTTATCTAACCTCCCTTCCTGGCCAGAGGCCTACTCAGTAAATTTAGAAACTTAACTACCAGTTTATGAAAGAAAGTAAGGCGGGATGGGATCCTGGAGGTTAGCTCTGTTTCCAGTTTCACTACCAACTTGTGTTGCGTTTCTCACCTAGGGGATCCTCAGTTTCTCTCTCTTTCTAAAATGAGGGTTTTGCCAGATTCCAAAGTTCCCTCTAGCAGTAGTGCTTGAGGTCTCTGCGTAGTCAGACATCAGAAAGTGTGTATGGTGAATGAGAGCATCCTATAGGCCAGGATGTGGGAAGGAAAGTCTGGCAAGATACTGATTAAGAGGAGGTAAGAATCTCTTTTGACTGCTACCTCTGTAGTTAGCTTTGTACTGGCAGAAACTTACATTTCCCTTCAGGGAGAATGGATGTGTGTGCATGTGTGTGTGTGCACGTGCTGGGCTCACGAGTTCCTCCTAACCATGGAGAGACCAGTACTTAGGACAGATAAGCAAGCTTTCAGGACAGACATCATTATATTAAAAAAAGAAGAGTGGAGAAGTTCCCTCCCCCTACACTGGCATTCCATCTTTTCTGGAAAAAGAAGGAAGAATGCCAGATCCTACCTGCTGTATATGAAAGGAGAATGAAATTATGCAGAAGTGAATTAGGGTTCTCATTAATTAGGCCATTTTATTAACAAGTTATGACTTCAGCAGCCTGCCTGCTTTAGGGAGGTGGGGACATCACTAGATTTTATATTAGTGTCATTACTGAGCTAAAGCCTAGCTTTTCCATCCGAGGATTGTATAAACATGTTCTAGGTCCAGAAAATACCAGTGCACATAGAATTACTATTAATGCAGTGACAGTCAAGATTTTGTGAGCATCGTTAAAATCGAAAGTATTATCTCTTGGAGGCACCTGGCTGGCTCCGTTGGTAGAGCATGTGACTTGATCTTGGGGTCATGAGTTTGAGCCCCACGTTGGGCACAGAGATTACTTAAAAAAAGAAGTATTGTCTCTTGGAGACTTACACTGCATGCAAAAAATATCAAACACAAGTTGAGAGAAAGGGTGGGAATAAACGAAGATTGGCCAAATGGGAGAAAATGTATTGAGTTCTAAATTTTATAAATTGCAATAGAAGTAATTCTGGAAGTAGATCCTCTTTAGCCCTCTCCTCAAGTCTCCCCTTCCCCTCCCTCACCCCCTGTCCCCAAAGGATCTGCCATTATGGCAGAAAGCATCGAATGAAGCATTCTTTCAGGTGTATGATGTTCTGGTGCACCTTGCAAATATGCCAGAGGCAGTGAAGGCTTAGGCAAAGGCAGGCATGGCCTGCCTTGTAGGGGCCTTGTATAGGGTCATGGCACCCTGTAGGGCCAGCCCTCCAGCTGGGTCACTTTGGGTGAGTTGTTCCCTGTGGGATAGACTTTCCATGCCAGCAAAATGCTGTGATTTAGGACAAATGACTTCTAAATGTCTAAGTGCTTGGTTTAAAAAGATTTTTTTTTTAATGTTTGTTTATTTTTGAGAGAGAGGCAGACTGCAAGCGGGGGAGGGTCAGGGAGAGAGGGAGACACAGAATCCAAAGCAGGCTCCAGGCTCTGGGCTGTCAGCACAGAGCCCAACGCGGGGCTTGAACCCATGAACTGCGAGATGATGACCTGAGCCAAAGTCAGATGCTTAACCAACTGAGCCACCCAGGCTCCCCAGTGCTTGGTTTCTTAAAAAAAAGTATTTTATTTTTGGGGCACCTGGGTGGCTCAGTCGGTTAAGTGTCTGACTAGTTTTGGCTCAGGTCATGATCTCATGAGCCCTGCATTGGGCTCTGTGCTGAGAGCGAGAGCTTGCTTGGGATTCTCTCTCTCCCTCTCTCTTTGCCCCTCCCCTACTCATGTCATCTCTGTCTCTCTCAAAAATAAATAAACTTAAAAATTTTTGTTTTATTTTATTTTTAACCTCTCCTCATCCCACTTTCAAACAGAGGTTAATTGGAGAATTTGCTGTGAATTAACTGACCAAATTGATTTATGCACTTTCCTCCTTCTGTGGTCTGAGACAGATCACAGCCAGCCTTACAAAAGTGGATACTTATATATTAGTTATAACACAAAGGAAATAACCTTTAGTATGAGCTGGTATGAAACAGACTTACTCTATAGCTTTTTGGAAACGTGATGTTTCTTCATTTCCTAGACTTATAAAAAATTCTCAATGAAAACCTCAATGAAATGCTATTTATTTTATATTTTAAAATTGCAAGTTAATTTCTTTTTTTATCTTCCTCCACGATGGGCATTTCATCTGTAGCTGGTTTACTGAGTATTCTAAAGTTAGTGTAGCATTTACAAGAAATTATTTAATCTTTCCCCAATTAATGTTTTTAAAAGTACTCTTTGCAACATCTTGGGCAGGTTCTATTACTTTCTTGGCTATTTTTTGATTACTGAGGGTCTGATCTAGTTTAAAACATTAATCTCAAACTCCTTTAAGCCCCATCTCCTCCCTGACTCCCAGCACAGGCTTGAGCTGCCTATTGGGGGCTGATGGTGGAGGTTCATGTGGCTCCACTGTACTTCTTCCCCTTGAAGAGGAATTTAGACTTTCCTCCTCAGGTTTTGGTACAAGGAAGAGAGACGGGGAAGCAAAGTTCTTCAAGCCCACACCTGGGCACCTGTTTGTATGTCCATGGTGGCGAGGTGATCAAGACCTGCTCTGGGTCCATCTTCCGTGGACGTTTAATTTCACTTGGCCCCTCACCAGGGACTCTTCAGAGAGGGCCTGCTGTCTCCCTCCAGCCCCCCTCATTCTCTGTTCCTAATTGCTTCTGGCTGAGGCATGGCTTCCCTTCCCCTGAGGACACTTGGTCAACTGTCTGGCCCTACTTGTCTCTTATCTCCATGTTTCTTCATGAGGAGTTGTGTGCAGACTGCTGTGGGCTTTGGAGGATGGGAAGGGGTATACAGCCGCTGTCTGCTCTTCCCAGCCTTACTGCCTATTGTCTGTTTTGTCTCTTCTCACACTGTTATAGGGGTGAGTCCCACAAGCCTGAAGAAACCTCTGAATCATTCTTTGCTGGCTCTTCCCCTTCTTGTCTCTGGCAGTGAGGGGTGCTTCCTCTGATTTCACTCCTCAGAGTGCTGTCCTGCCCTTCAGGCTCTAGGCTGTACACATAATAGGGGATCAGGTAATGTGACTTTGATTGGGTGGAATCCTATCCCCCTAACCCCTGACAGTTTCCTCTGACCCCTCCAGAGCCACTCTGATTCTTGTCCACACCAGCTCGAATTAGGGTGACTTCATGTCCCCAAAGGTACTGGTGGTTTTCATTGTGCTTGCTTTGCTCAAGTTTATGTAGCTGGATTGATCAGAACCAAGCAGTGATCTAGATTTACAAAAATCCACGCTGAGATGTCTCAGCCTCTTTTCCCCATTTGGGAATCTAATGGGGAGATTTTCCTGGGTAACCAAGTCCACAGTGACCTCTTTCTTGTCATGCTTTCTATGTCGAGGCCACTCACATTCTGTAATGACAGAGGGGATGAAAAGATCTGAGTCAAGTGCAAAATGGCAAACTGAAGGTCTGGATATTTGGGAAGCCTAGGTTGGTGAGAAGTAACAATGTTCAGTCTTTGAAGCGTTAGCTTCAGCTGCTAGGAGCCACAAGCCTGTTGCAGTTAAGTGAGATCCGTGGCGGGCCTTTCCTGTTGGACCTTCGAGTTCCTTCTCTTAAACCATGGCCATTGGCTGTCCAACCAAGCAGAAAGGCCCGTGATTGTTTTACTCCTTTATGCTTGGGAGTACCAATTTTCTGATTACTAAATTAGAAAGAAGAAATAACATGTCTAATAAACAGTCACCGTTTCCTTCAGATTTGCAGACTTCTCACATTGTAAATGGTTGCTCATGAGAATTATTTCCCCTTAGACCTGTGTTACAAATTTAAGCCTTTGTTCTTTAAGCTGCATTTCCATAATTATAATTAATTTTCCCCTGCTCTCTCATTTTCCCAATTGTCTTTTCCTCCTCTGTGCCTAATGTATGCACAGAGATTGATGGGAGGATGAAATGTCTTTCCGTGAGTAGATTCAGGGTTGTTTCAGGGCAACGTAATTATTTAATTTAGTTGCACAAAAGATCCAGGTTTGTTTTTTTTTTTTTTCTTGGACCACAGTAATAATTATTAGTGATTGCATTTGTAGTCACAATACCTTTCTATTTTGCAGCTATCAAAACAGAGGTTAAAAATTGCAGTTTGGGGGGCGCCTGGGTGGCACAGTCGGTTAGGCGTCCGACTTCAGCCAGGTCACGATCTCGCGGTCCGTGAGTTCGAGCCCCGCGTCAGGCTCTGGGCTGATGGCTCAGAGCCTGGAGCCTGTTTCCGATTCTGTGTCTCCCTCTCTCTCTGCCCCTCCCCCGTTCATGCTCTGTCTCTCTCTGTCCAAAAAATAAATAAACGTTAAAAAAAAAATTAAAAAAAAAAAATTGCAGTTTGGGGACACCTGGGTGGCTCAGTCAGTTGAGCGGCCAACTCTTGATTTCAACTCAGGTCATGTTCCCAGGGTCGTGGGATCAAGCCCCACATCAGGTTCCGTGCTGAACTTGGAGCCTGCTTGAGATTTTCTCTGTCTCTGTCTCTGTCTCTCTCTCTCTGCCCCTCTGCCACGCTCTCTCGCTCCCTCTAAAATAATAAAATAAATAAAAAAATGTAGTTTGTTCTTTTGTATTGTGTAAATGAAAAGTCATCCCAATAGACCTTTGATACTTTATGTATTACCTTAGGGCTCATTTCGCTCAGCAAGCATGTCTGAGGTTATTACAAGTGCAAACTCTTGGTGTCAAAGGATATTCAGATCTCATATTTAAGGCTCGTGGCCTAGTGTGGAGTGATTTCACCCTTCCGCAGCTTCAGCTCCCGTCCACGGTGCACCCTGGTTTAGACTGCCCTTCGGTGCTCCATACCCAGATGTCCACCCTCTCAGCTGACACTCTGCTGATGCCATCTGGGCCCTCAGACTCACGTCTGCAGCAGAACTCCCCCGTCCCGCTGGTACCAGTTGGCCTCGCCAGCCTCAACTTGCTCTTCCCCTCCTTCATTATGCCCTGGCTGTGTGGACTTTTGCATTCCATGCTCACAAAACTCACTCCTTCACTTGTCCAGCTTTCAACTCCTCCTTCAGATCCCAGAGTAAAGGTCCTTTCTGCAGAGAAGCCTTTTCTGACTTCCCAGACTAGGTCAGTCTCCTGTTTTAGGCTCTCCTGTCGCCCTGCACTGCTGACTCACTGTGTTATCCCTGTGGTAATACAATAGTTTCATGAAAACCAGTTTAATTTCTGTCCGCCCCATTCCTTCTAAGTTCCAGGAGAATAGAGACTTTTCTGACTTCTATCTCTGGTACGTTGTACAGTACGTTGCATACATTATAGTAGGTGCTCAGTAAAATACTGCGGAGTGAATTCACTCAAGAGGGGAGTTAAGAGCCACCTACTGTTTCATTATTTTTGCACTCTGAGCTAAGCTTTTAATCTTTGTGCTGTGGAATGCATCAGTTCTCTGGCTGCAGACCCTCTTCTTTCCTTCACTCATGCTTTTGCCTTAGAAAACAAAGCAATACCCATAAACCATTCTTTCCTGAGACTGAGAAGGAAAAGGCCACTTCTGAGAATCCGAGTGTGCTTTAGAAGAGATTATTACAGATGTGTAATGGCTTGAAGTGGAAAAGGACAAACCCATTTCTTTAAAAGAATTTTAGACTTTTTGAATTCATTTAAGACTACCCTCCAGAATTTCCATGTTGGTCATATGTGTGTTTATTTTATTCAACTCTGAATATGGAGGTTTCACTCATTAAAATAACACTATCAGCAAAACCTATTTAATTGCGGTATTTTGCGTACTGTTAAAATTCTCTGCTTCTTGTGTCTGAAAAATGTTCATTCCACAGAAGTGAGTGTTGTGTGTGGGCCAATTCTTACCCCAGGGAGCATAGAACAGACCTGCACCAAAACAAAAGCACCAGTTTTCTCTGTAAAAGAGGAGGATAGGAGGCCTGGGGGTACATGAGAAGAATAATCAAACAGAACAGGATTTCTTTAAAACTTTAGCAGATGTGCTTTATTTCAGATTTACAAACAAGAAGAATGGTCAGCACCTAGGTCTTTCATCTAAGAATCTCAAGCAATATAAGAGTATAATTCTACCAAGTAGCAAAGTCACTCAGAAATAACACTGACCTGAGTAAGATAAATGCAGAGTTTGTGAAAACATTTTTTGTCCAATTTTGTTTTGCCTATTTTATAACTGGGTCAGAATATGTGACAGTGTTCTTAGACTTTTTCATATTTAACTATAAAAGATGGTGACTTATGTCCAATTAAAAGGGAGAACAGTGAACACATTTATTATTTAGTGTCTATTTTTATTCCTTGCCAACCTGAAATTGAACATCGATGCATATTCACAAATGACCATTCTTTGAAATTACACCAAGGTATTGTGCTTTTAAGCTAGCAGGAGCTTACTGCTAGATGTGGAGACTTGTATTAATTAACTCTTAAAGCCACTGGTTCCCAGCCTTGGCTGCACGTTGAAGTCACCTGGGGATATAAAACTGTTGTGTGTCCCACTCCGAGATTCTCATCTAATTGGTCTGGGGTGTGTCCAGGATGTGGGGGAATTTTTAGAACTCCCTGGGAGATGCCAATGGGCAGCCAATTAGATTCTGGTGGATTGAAAACCCCGGACTTAAGGTGGCAGATACAGAGCTATAGAATTCATGAATTTGATAATGGTTATTTTCTATGATAGCCTGTATTGTACTAAATCATAAAAGTATGGGAAGAGGGGACATCTAATAAGAAAGATATGGACACAAATAGTGTGAATATTGAGGAAGAGGGAAAATGTAGAAGGGTCATTTATGCTTGGGATTTTGTGGATGCTGGTTTCCTTAAAACATTTTTTTTTCCATTTTATTTTTCTGGTGATAGCAATGCAGCCTCACTGTAAAAACAAGTTGGAGAGTATAGAAAAGATCAAAGAAACAGAAAACAGTAATCTCAGTATGTGTTTTATTTATTTATTTAAAGCAAGCTCTGCGTCCAATGTGGGGCTTGAACTTAAAATCCTGAGATCAAGAGTTGCATGCTGTACCAAGTGAGCCAGCCAGCCGCCCCTCAGTATGTGTTTTAAGTCTCTGCTTTCTTTTTAAAAAAATTTTTTTTAACGTTTATTTATTTTTGAGACAGGGAGAGACAGAGCATGAACAGGGGAGGGTCAGAGAGAGGGAGACAGAGAATCCGAAACGGGCTCCAGGCTCTGAGCTGTCAGCACAGAGGCCGACGCGGGGCTCGAACTCACGGACCGTGAGATCATGACCTGAGCCGAAGTCGGACGCTCAACCGACCAAGCCACCCAGGCGCCCCTAAGTCTCTGCTTTCTTAAAATGATTGAAAAACCAAAGATTAAGTAGCAATTCTCAACTCTGGTTATACATTAGAATCTAAAATATATTGATGCTTGGGGTCTAGTTCAGTCCAGTAAAATAATCTCTTGGGTGTGGGACCCAGATATCTTAATTCACTGATTCCTTATATCTACATTTTTATCTAGGTATATATCTATACCTCTATATCTCTATATATTTATCTTTAAGTGAGTTTGATGCACTAGGAGGGGTGAGAATCAGTAGACTAAAGTTGTATTTTGTTTTTTAAAGTTTATTTATTTTGAGAGAGTGCACGCAAATGCAGGAGGGGCAGAGAGAAAGGTGTCGCAGACTATGAGTCTGGAGTTCTCTCTTATCCATCAAGAGAGCAGATGCAGAATTGAATATGAGAGAGGCTAATGTCCCGGAGGAGACAAGAGCCCTGAACAGGAGCTTCCTCTCTGTATTTTGTTGAGCTCACAAGACATTATCCTCGTGGTGAATGGTAATAAAACAAGATCTTACACACGTGATGAACATGGAGAAAACAAGTTATTACCCACGTGGAGAACATGAAGAAAATAGGATCTTACACACATGAACATGGAGAAAACAATCAGATAGTAATCATTAACTTGCGTAAGTAAGAAGCAAAGGGTCTGGGAGGAAAGTGGAGTTTGTGATCAAGGTACATTGGTGTCAGCTGGGAAGCAATTTCTTGCAGGTGGTGTAACAAGTTACTCATGATCCCATTACAATATCTCGCTAGCTAACCTCAAGAGCATTCATCCTGTGGTGTGTCTTTCTGCCCTAAGATTTTCTTCTTACCCATTTATGTAAGTAGAACCTATTTCCCCACATAAAGGGAGAAAGAGAGAATCCCAAGCAGGTTCCACACTGTCAGCCCAGAGCCTGATGTGGGGCTTGAACCCATGAACCCTGAAATCATGACCTGAACCAAAACCAGGAGTTGAATGCTTAACGTATTGAGCCACCCAGGTACCCCGAGGACTAAAGTTGTTGATTGACTGAAACATTGATTGGTAATGATAGTAAGCTAAATCAGGTATTAGTTTACTGATATAATTCAGTATGTAATTTTTCTTTATTCCGGGAAAAAGGGGTGCTTGAAAATCTTGATTTTTATGCAGAGGCGTTGTGTGTGTGTGTGTGTGGGGGGGGGAGGGGGGCAAGTGATATGCTCACCTTCATATTTTCTTTCCTAACAGACTTCATATTTTTTTACGTTTATTTATTTTTGAGAGAGGGGGGAGAGAGAGAGAGAGGGGGGAGAGAGGGGGGGGAGAGAGAGAGAGAGAGAGCGCGTGAGCATGAGTGGGGAAGGGGCAGAGAGAAGATGGCAGAGGATCCGAAGTGGGGTTTTTGCTGTTAGCACGGAGCCCAGTGCGGGGCTTGAACTGACAAGCCATGAGGTCATGACCTGAGCTAAAGTTGGACACTTAACCAACTGAAACACCCAGGTACCCTTACTTCTTACTCTTTTTTTAATATCATGTTTTCTTAGTGTCCCGTGATTTGTCTTTATAGCCAATATATCTGTTACATGATACAAAAATGAACCTTTGAGCGTTAACTGATCTCACAATGTTATCCATGGCCTCCTAATGTTGAACAGAAATACTTTGGGAAGGTTCCTAAGAAGAATAGGTAACAAAGAACATATAAATAGTATTTTGTTGTGATTAATCCATAATGATTACTACCCAGTTCACAGCAGGATAATTTAAGAATTGATAGAGAAATAAAAATGAAACACAGGAATTAGAGGGAACAGTGCCATCATTTGGAATACATCAGATGTAATCCTGCATATCATTAGAATTGTTTGCCTATCTACCTTGGTAAAGGGGGTACCTAGAGACTTAGAGAAACACATACATTTTTTTGTAGATGGCAAACTTTGTCAGCCCTTGTAGACATCTGTTTCACCCCTAATCTGTCTTCGTGTGAGAAAACTAATGCTGAGGACCCCTGTGTTATTCCTAGAAGTTTTAGAGTGTGAATGAGAAATCTTGGATCACTTGTGTGCTGCCTGGTACCTCCTTCTTTGCACATGGGCTTGTATGGCGGACACAGCAATTTGGGGCTAGTGTTAAGATAACTAAATTTAGACCTAGTCAGGAGGAATCCATGGATTCTACATTTGAATAATCTTGGGGCACCATCAGGGAATTTGAGTTAATCCTGAATCAAATTGGTGATGGTGGTTGCTTTACCAGCATTCTCTCTCTTGAGTCTTTCAACAAGACAGTTTTACAGATGAGACTCAGAGAAGTAAACAATTTGCTATCAGACCACATTGTTAGATTATGGTGTTCAAACCCAGGTTTGTCAGACTCTTAAATCCTGAGGGTTCTCTACTTTGATACAATGATGTGTTACACAAACTTTTTTCTTTTAAAGCAATTGAGGGTGTGGGTTTGCGTGTTTTAAAAAGGCTTCTAGATCTTTTAGGGGCTACTGAAGAACTCCACAGAGACACCAATGTGAGTTGCCTTTAAGCTGAGAAGAACACTTAGGGAACCAGTGCACGGGGGCTGAGAACTGGTATCAGCTGTAGTGGTCCTTGGGAACATGTTAGAAATGCAGACTCTGAGTTGCACCTGGTACCTACTGATTTGGAATCTGCATTTTAACATGATATTCAGGTGATTTGTATACACTGTAAAGTGTAAACACTTCTCTGAGATCCACTGGGCTTAGGTGTGAGCCCTTGAGCATATTCCTACCTCCAAGGAAGAATTGGGAGAGGGAGGGAGTTAGGGGGAAGAGAAGAACTGTTTCCCACCAAATGATACATTTGGATGGTGGAAACTTGTCTGTAAGGGATATAGTTAAAGACAGAGACCCCGAATGCTATCCCAATGCTCAGATTTTCTTTAAAAAAATGTTTTTAAAAGCTTATTTGTTTTGAGAGAGGGAGAGAGAGCAGGGGGGGTGGGCAGAGAGAGTTGGAGACAGAATCCCAAGCAGGCTCTACACTGTCAGCACAGAGCCCGATGCAGGAATCGAACTCACAAACCATGAGACCATGACCTGAGCTGAAACCAAGAGTCAGACGCTTAACTGACTAAGCCACCCAGGTTCCCCCACAGTGCTCAGATTTTCAAGTGGGAGACATGAAGCTATAAATGCCGAGGTAATTTTCTTTGTAGAATGGACTTAAAAATATGAACCTCCTATGTCTAAACCTAGGAAGGTATAGCTGAGGATATAAGCAATACCCTGGTCTGCAATGATGCATGGCATATCAGAACTAGCAAGGACTTGGGAAGCCATCTGATTGAAGGATTCCAAACTGAACCTGTGACTGGGATTCAGGACATTAGTGAAATCATTGAACATTATTCAAAACACGCTATGTATATATGTATACATTTGTGCATCCTTCTATGAACACAGTCCTTAGTTTTTATCATATTTCAAAGTAATCTGTTATAAACCTCTCACTAAAACCACTCTTTTTTTAATAGATAAGAACGTGACTGGTTCATATTCATACCAACCAGCTATTGGCAGAGGTAATTCTAAATGCCAACCTTCTGCTAATCCAGTTCAACTGGTCTTTATGATCTGAGCTAAGTATTATGAAATGCTATGTGGATTTTCTACAGGATACCTCTTGTAAATCTCTTCACTTTCTGGTTATGGGAAATGGTTAGCTCTTTACAGCATTGGAATATTTTGACATAAAAGGAATTTTACCTGAAAGCATTTCAAAGCCTCTGTGTATTAGCCAGGTGACTAAGAAGATATTCATTGCAGAGATGCAACAACACGGCAGAAAGTTCTGGGCATTGGCCCTGTTTGGCCCTTCATTGAGGGCAGCAGGGTTCCATGAGACAGGGCTCTCCCCACCCGGTGGCATCCAAGTGACTTTTGTATCTGTCTTCGTAGCTAATAAATGATTATTAACTCTCTGTGGGGAGCCAGGTGCTGAACTTTACAAATAGAGTAATATAATCCATGTAGCATTTGGATCAAGTAATGATTTCACTATCTGGTAATTTACTATCTGGTAAAGTGTTGACTCCATGAATCCAAAGGACATTTAGAACATTTTTCATTTCTAAGGATAAACCTTTTAAAGCTGCTGCTCTGTAAAACTGTAGAAGAATGGCCTTTAGTTGTAGAAGTTAACTTGTTAAAGTGGTCCCTGTTTGCATCTACCAAAAAATAATAGAGTGTCTAGATCTTTGTGAATTACGTCAGAGTCCATGAGGATGGTTTTTGAAGGACAAATACTTGGCATCTCAACTTGCAGCCTGTGTTTGAGACCAACTTTCATAGATCTATGCTCCCACTTTAGCTCCTGAGAATCCATTTGGGAAATACTATTTTCATATGCCTCTTATTTTGAATCTTTAATTATATTTTTGATCTCTTGTCCCTTACCATTTATCCTAAATTATATAAATCAGTGCAGATTTTTAATATCTGGCAACTGTAGGTACCATGATACTAATAGTATAAATTTTTTCTTGGATACGTAACAAGTTCTGCATAAAGCATAGTACTAAATTATTTTTAAATTAGATTAATTTCTATAAAGTGATAAAATGTTACTGGTTTCCTATTTTATCATCTTTAGTATTCATGAAGGAGCAATTCTTTCCTCTTTTCTCCAAGGTCTTTAACAAAATTAGCCTTTGTAACCATTTTTATGCCAGTTGACTGTGAATGAGGAGGACTAATGAAGCAGAAAATTAAAACACTTCGGATGTTTTAATTTTAATACTAATTATTATTCTACGCTTTACAGTTATTTTTCTCATTGATAAATTTATTGCTTTAAAAAGTATTTCTATCTTTTATAATGTTTTTTTTTCTAGCCACAGAGCTTTATTAAGTTTTTCAAATTCTTACTATTTGTATACGTTGTTAAGGAACAAGAATTTTGGTAGCTAAAAATCAACTTGATTATTGGTAGAAGGCTTAATTGTGTATGTTCTCAAGCATTCCACTGCCCATGTGTATGTAGATTTTTTAAAAAAAATGTTAACCATAGGGGCTCCTGGGTGGCTCAGTCGGTTGAACATCCAACTCTTGATTTCGGCTCAGGTCATGATCCCAGGGTCTTGGGATCAAACCCCACGTCAGGCTGTGCTCTGAGCCTGCTTAGGATTCTCTCTCTCTCTCTCTCTCTCTCTTTTTCCTCTGACTCTCTCTCTTTCTAAAATAAAAATAAATTTAAAAAAGTTAAACATAGGCCACTTGAATATATTTTCACCTTTAGGAGAGTATGCATTTTCTTTCTTTCTTTTTTTTAAATGTTTATTCATTTTTGAGAGACAGGGTATGAGTGGGGGAGGGGCAGAGAGGGAGACACACAATCTGAAGCAGGCTCTAGGCTGTAAGCTGTCAGCACAGAGCCCAACATGGGGCTCGCACCCACAAACTGTGAGATCATGACCTGAACTAAAGTCAGATGCTTAACTGACTTAGCCACCCAGGCGCCCCTATTTTTTTTTTCCATTTTCTATGACTACTTCAGAGAGTGGTTATACCATAATATTGGTGCTATTTTTTAAGTAAAAAGCCCCATAGTTTTTGTGTGGAATTTTCAGGGCTGGAAAAGACCACAAGGATCTCGAGAAAATCTGCATCCAGTTTGTGAGATCCTTCTAGAATGAAAGCTGTAGAGAACAGGGAATGTGACTTTAGGCACTGGCATATGGGAGATGCCCAGTAAGTGAATGCACTCATAATCTCCCACATTCTGTCAGTGAGGATCCTGAAGCCTGGGAAGGTCAAATGGTGGGCCTAAGATGAGTTTGCCTGAACTATTAGCAAGTGATAAGAACTGAGGCCCTGTTCAGTGTGGTGCAGGGGGTGGTACACACCATGTGCTACTGTTCGCCCATATTCACACGATTCTTGGTCTCATGCTAAATGGAGGCAGCTTGCTGGTTCCCAAGTGCTGGTATAACTATCAACCATCTGTCCCTGCCCCGGGTCCTTATTCCCCAAGGTAGTTTGAGCACAGGATGTTGCTTCCTTTCTGCTTCCTGCCTTAAATGTTTGTTGACCTAAGTTCTACACTGGAATTCTGCAGTCAACAAAGTTGAAATGGCCCCTGTCTGTATAGAGCTTACAGCCTTGCCTCTCCTTTGCTGTTGCTCTCTTCCTCCGTCTCCACGCCCCCCAAGCTCACGTGGGAACTTTATGTTACGGAAGCTTTTTCTTTGGAAGTAATTGGCTCCTCAAGAATTGAGGTTGCAAGAATAAGAATACAACAAAGCAACTTCATTTGTGTTTACCCAGATTTACTTACTGATAACTTGTTTTTTAATTTTTAAAAAAATATTTATTTTTGAGAGAGAGAGACAGAGACAGAGTATGAGTGGGCAAGGGCCAGAGAAAGAGGGAGACACAGAATCTGAAGCAGGCTCCAGGCTCTGAGCTGTCAGCACAGAGCCTGACACAGGGCATGAACTCACAAACTGCGAGATCATGACCTGAGCTGAAGTTGGACTCTTAACCGACTGAGCCACCCAGGTGCCTTACTTACTGTTAACTTTAACACCATTTGCTTTATCATTACAAACTTGTACACTCACTCTCTACACACATACACACACACACAAATTATTTTTTATGAATAATTTGAAAATAAGTTCCATACCTCATGGTCTGCCCCTAAATACCTCAGTATATATGTCCTAAGAATGGGGATATTACCTCTTATAATCATGGCACGATTATCAATTTAAGTTAATTTAAAATTGGTAAGGCCCTTTAAATGTTTTTTTAGGTCCTTTATTTTTGAAAGTTTTTTTTTTTTTTTTTAAATCTGATCTCTATAGGGAAACAGACCTGGGGAAGGACACTAACAAACATAGAGAAAATGCTATGGCATCATAAAAACTACTAAATGGGGCACCTGAGTGGCTCAGTTCGTTGAGTGACACAGACTTAGGCTCAGGTCATGATGTCGCGGTTTGTGAGTTCAAGCTCCACATACAGCTTGCTGCTGTCAGTGCAGAGCCCACTTTGGATCTTCTGTCCGTCACTCTCTCTGCCCCTCCCCTGCGTGTGCACTCACAAAAATAAATAAAACATTTAACAAAAAATCTTAAAAAACAACAACAACAACAACAACAACTAAGTTCTCAGGGTTGGGCTGGCCCGAGGTGTGTGTGACGGGTGCTTGCTTTAATGGTTTACCATTGCCACCTTGAAATTATTTATTTTTTTTTAAATTAAGTTTATTGGGGCGCCTGGGTGGCTCACTTGGTTAAGCGTCCGACTTCAACTCAGGTCACGATCTCGCGGTCCGTGAGTTCGAGACCCGCGTCGGGCTCTGGGCTGATGGCTGGCGCCTGGAGCCTGCTTCCGATTCTGTGTCTCCCTCTCTCTCTGCCCCCTCCCCCGTTCATGCTCTGTCTCTCTCTGTCTCAAAAATAAATAAACGTTAAAAATTTTTTTTTTAAAAATTAAGTTTATTTATTTATTTTGAGAGAGAGAGAGAGAGCCCGCACGAGCAGGGGAGGGGCAGAGAGAGGGAGAGAGAAGATCCCAAGCAGGATCTACACTGCTGGCGCAGAGCCTGACACAGGACTTGAACTCACGAACTAAGAACTCACCAACTGTGAAGATCATGACCTGAGCTGAAACCAAGAGTCGGTGGCTTAACCAACTGAGCCATCCAGGTGCCCTGTTAAAATTCTTTATTTTTGAACAAAGGCCCATGTTTTCAGTTTGTACTGGACCCAGAGATTATGTAGCTGGTCCTGCTTAGAGGACTTTTTTTTTTTTTTTTAATTTTTTTTTTCAACGTTTATTTATTTTTGGGACAGAGAGAGACAGAGCATGAACGGGGGAGGGGCAGAGAGAGAGGGAGACACAGAATCGGAAACAGGCTCCAGGCTCTGAGCCATCAGCCCAGAGCCCGACGCGGGTCTCGAACTCACAGACCGCGAGATCGTGACCTGGCTGAAGTCGGACGCTCAACCGACTGCGCCACCCAGGCGCCCCTTAGAGGACTTTTATACTGGGCTAGGAACTTCTGAATCTGATACCGTGGGTACTGTTGTAGAAACGGAAACTGAGGCTTAGGGGAATTTAAAATAATTTGGCTCAGGTTGCTGAGCTAGCTGGTGGGAACAAGATTTGAACTCGTGTCGTTTTGATTCCATATCTGATAGCTGTCACAGTTTTCAACTACTCCGTGCCCCTAACTCTCGCCCCACTGTGCTTAATTTCTTTCAGTTTGGAACTCCCTTTCTCCTTTTCTCCTGAGGATCTCTACCTTCTTTTGGTACCATAGGCTGTTTCTCCTTCTCATCCTAGATCTCTGGGCTAATGTGTTTACTAGAAGGCCATTTGGGAGACTTTAATAAGTTGATAATAATTTTTGTGTCAAGGGAACAGCCCATGAGTAGTTTCCATCTTCATCTTCTCTCAGATTTATAGAGAAAAGACTTCCTGTGGTCGTTCCCTCATTCAGCCTTAACATATACTGCTATTGCAGTAACTGGTTTTCTTCATGCTCCCCAGTTTTGGATTCCTTCCATCATCCTTTGGGGTCTGAGGTCCTGCTTTATTCCCAGAGTCTTCCTGGCAGTTGGACAGCTTTCTGGAATCTGAGCTTCTGTGTTCAGGTGGGTCTCCCTGCTCTCAGACCTCCTTGGTGCCCACAACTGGCCTGACACACTCTAGGCCCCAGGAATGCATCTGTAGACAGGAAATTTACTGTTCCTTTTTTCGGAGTTTATGTTGTAGTCCTCCCTGTGGCTATGTCCCACCTACATAGGATGGCTATTGTAAGGCAGAAAAAAGATCAATAAGCCAGGATTGTTGTTGGGGGAAATAATAGAAGAAGAAAGAAAGGCTGAAGAAATGACATTACTTGACCCAGGGAAGAGAGACTGGAAAGGAATACATGGGAAATGCACTGTTGAAGGTGTGGAGGATGACCATATTCTGTCTCATCAAGAAAGCAACAAAGGGGTCGACTTTTCAATTCTATAGAGTAATTTAGGTTAGGAATTTAGACTGTTGTGATAATGTTTGCATTGTGACATATTGAAAATTGTTACCAGAGAAGTCAGTACAATCCTTTTCCTTGGTTTTCTTCCAGAAAGAGGGCCGGGGTCTCTCTGCCTCAGTCTTTTAAGGTCATCCTTGCCCTGAAGGTCATCTTTTGTTGTTAAAATATCCTTCCCAGATACTATGGGATTAGAGTTTCAGAGGAGTGCATCTTCTTCTTGTCCTTTAGGGTGCTTATGGCCATTCAGTTCTCCCTGAAACCTGCTTCCTGTTCTCAAGAGCGTCTCTGGTCAGCTGCACAGAGGCAAAAACAGCTCTGAAGCAGGCTGGGGCTGGGGTCAGCTGGCTGTGCAGAATGAACCTTGCAGTTTGGTCCCTACTTAACCGGGCCTTGGCTTTGAGTGGCCTGTGACACTTGCCAGAGATGTGGCTGCTGTCTGTTTGGCCTGAGCTGTTGGGACTACTGACTGCATTCAGGGATATGAGTTGCTCTCCACTCTGTACTCAGAAGAGCTTTGCTTAGAGGGAGGTCATTTAATAATCTAGAATCTCCTTCTCCCCTTTCCCTCACTCCTTTCTCCTATGGTTATCTTTGTGTTTGCACTCCTCATGGGACCAAGCTGTATAGGTAGTGTTCTGGGGTTCAGTATTAACGGATAAGGGGGTTTGCATTATGATGACCACGTGTGCCTCCCATTTGAATGCACATATTATAATCCCTCTTTGACTGTAAGCCAAGCAATGCCTGGGCAGATAATATCATTTACTTTTTATTAAACTCAGAGATGTCAGATTAAGGCATGTAAAACGTCCTCTACTAAAATATCAGATAGGCACAAGCATGGTTATTATATAAGCAAATGGTCCTGCTTTGGCTGGAGTGCTGGAGAGTACAAATACCTCGGGTTAATTCTGGACTCTTACACTCCATCAGTCCAGTCTCTCCTCCCAAGGGGGGAGGTAAAGGGGCTTCTCTGTTCAATGATACATGTGTCTCCTGAGTGCTGTGGGGGAGTTTGAATGTGTCACTACTTAAGTTTTGAGAATTTAATTAAAGCTTCAGCCCCAAGAGAAGATACTTGTTTTAATATATGTCACTGTCAACAACTATTAGAGATTCCCATGTGCCTACCTATCTCTGGTTAATTCCCCTCTCTTGATGTTATAATTAACACTGATCAGAACTGATGGTAGATATCTAAACAATTGATGCTGACTTTATAAAGTCTAGGTACCTTTATTTATATCTAGATATGAATTCATGAAACTCAAATGTCAGTTGAGTTTTCGCATTTTCCATGTCTCTACCAAAAGCATTTCAAGTGCCTTAAGTGTTCACTGGCTGCAAGCTCCTGGGTTTCTTACAGGGCCTGTGTACAAAAACTTGCTCGTGAGGTCTCAGTTATTTGTGGATAGCTCAAACTGAAATCAAGCTCTGAGCCTACCAAGGATTTTATTTTGAATTATATTGACATCTTCATGAAACTGATAGTGATGTGCCTGTAAATTTTTATGCTAACCTATAAAATTTAAAGTGACATGACCAATAGTCATCTTTCAAAAAAATGAGAATGTTAATTTTAATGCCAAGAGTCTTGAGAGAGAGATCAATAAATCATCAAGGAAACATCATTTCAAAGAGGCAGTGGGGCCAAAGGGTGGCTCATCTCTGTCCTGTGGAACATAGCAATATTAAATATGGGTAATACTTAGTTTGTTTTGGGATTCATACGTTTAAAAATGTGCAGCCATTACTGCCCACTGATGCACATCAGGTATTTAATGAAGGAGAAATCCAAACTGGTTTATTTGACAAGCATGTGTGATTTATAGGACATGTTCCATATCATTAGAATACGTAGTTCTCTGTCTCCAGTGATGAATAAACAGCCATGGTAAGCCTGCTGCCTAAATAGAATCCTTGTTTCTGCCATTCTCAGCATAGTTTAACAGTCATTGGATAGAAACCTGTGTTCCTCCAGATCTTCCTCGGCTCTCAGATGACATTTTTGTAGTGCACTGGGTTTACAGTTCTTGGTTATACTCTATTGTCTAGCAGTTATTTCTTGCTGGCAGTAATGTTAAGGGTGTACACACGATATGGGGGAAGGACCCTGTGTTTGGATTAGAAAGTCCAGTTTCAGGTATTCCCTCCCACCCTGCTGTTACTTTTGTGATCTTGGGCAAGTCATGAAGAGTCTCTGAGGCTCAGCTTCCACATCTGTAAGGCAAGATGATCCTGGTGCCTCTCCCACTTCATATAGTTGTCAGGTTCACTCAGGCATCTGTTCCTTAAAGGGCTTTGTAAGGGATAGAATGGAAAGCACCACACAGGAGTGGCAAGGTTATCATGATTACCGCCACTGAGCGTTTAAGGACATTACATACCCCTTTGTGGAGCACCTTAACTTTTTCTTTGAAGATGAACTCATGGTAACATTCCGTTTTGTTCCATGGCACTTGATGCAAAAGCTCTAGCAGTTTTCTGGGATAGTCCTGACAGGAGTTTCTGAGCTTCATATAATAGTGATCTCCTTAAATGCATTGGTGATGAATAGGTCATGGGTGTGTGCTGTGCTGGTTTGAGTGGATATAAGAGCCCTACTCTTTTTAATCCATGTAACTTCAAATCTGCAACGACTGCAGCAGCTTTCCTTAGTTGAGTCCATTGTAAATATAAACCAAGAGCAGATTTCCAGTGCTATCCCATAGATTAATAGACCCTCAGGGGCAAAGGTCTCTACCCTTCAGTTAGCTGCTCTTCTTTGATATCTGTGATTTGCATAGAGCAACTAATTGGATGGTGCTGCCCCTACTTGAGAGCCAGGTATTGCTTAAGAGAGCTAGTAAGTACAGATGGTCTGGAGTGGTCAGGGGATTTTGTTGAAGGACTGGTGCCCAGTGTCCCCAGAATGACCTGGACCAGCTTGGGGTGAAGAAGGGAGGCTCAGGCAGAATAATGCCACAGTGGAGGATCCCCCTGACTTACCGAAGCAAATGTGCTCGCTCATCCTGGTAGCATGGATCTCCCTGGAGCATCCATTTGGGGGTATCCTGAAATCTAGCTCTTTGATTTGTATGTATGTGTAGGATTCTTGTTGGGGTTTCATCTGTTTGTGTAGTTGTATGGGTGATTTTGCTACATTATATTGAGGATTTGGGGCTCCCTGTGTAGTTGAGCGCACAGTGAGATTTCATAAAAGGAATTAAGCTCTAATAGTTCTATGTGCTGCTGTACAAGGCTTTCAGATAAAAAAATAGATCGCAGGATCTCTGTACTGCCTTATGTGGTGAAGAGCATTGGTCCTGAATACAGGCTGTGGGGATTCAGATCTCAGGTCTATGACTCATTTGCTGGGCCAGCTCAGGGAAGTGACTTGACTTCTCTCTGCCTCAGTTTCCACATCTGAAACTAGAGAAAGGATTATACTTAATTCACTTGTACAGGCATTGTAAGGATGAAATAAGGCATGTGCAATGCTAGGAGCAGTGTCTGAAATGTAGTCAGTGCTCCATAAATGTCAGTAATTCTCAAAGACATTTCTTCATTGTTTCAATACACCAGTGGGAAGGGATTATTTCTTCCCTAGTTGAGTATTACTAAACTGGCTGTACTCTAAAAAATGTTGTTTTGTTTCCTGAACAAAAGAAGTAAATGCTAGTTCTAAAATATTAAAATATAGTTAAACTTCAGAAGAAAATAAAAATACCTAGAGATATCATTGTTAATCTTTTTCATATATTTTTCTAGTCCTCCATTCTGTGTTTATATACACATTTTACATAATAAAAATCGTATATTTAGTTTGTATCTTTTTTCTTTTTTAAAAATTTTGTTTATCTTGAGAGAGAGAGAGAGAGTGTGTGTGAGTGTGAGCAGGGGAGGGGCAGGGGGAGAGAGAGAGAGAGAGAGAGAATTTTAAGCATACTCTGCACTGACAGTATGGAGCCTGACATAGGGCTGGAACTCCCGAACCGTGAGACCATGACCTGAGCCAAAATCAAGAATTGGATGCCTAACCGACTGAGCCACCCACGTGCCCCTCCTTTTTTCATATAGTATGTCAGACATTCTTCAGGTAATGCAATGTCTGGAACATTGTTAATGGCTAGATAGAATACTAAAATATGAATGTATATTTTAGTAATCGTTCTCTTGTTGATAGGCATTTAGATTGACAGTTATTTTTATAACTAATACTAATGAAATATCCTTGTACATAGATTTTTATATTTCTCATAGCTTTATGATAGCTTTCTAGCAGTAATGATTATTGACTAAAAAAATTTATAAACATTTCTATGACTCTTGTTGCATATTGCCTCCTGACTTTGCAATAAGTTTGTTAAAATTTATACTCTTAAAAAATTTTTTTTTAACATTTACTCATTTTTTGAGAGAGATCACAAGCAGGGGAGGGGCAGAGAGAGGGGGAGACACAGAATCCGAAGCAGGCTCGAGTCTCTGAGCTGTCAGCACAGAGCCCGACATGGGGCTCGAACCCATGAAACGCGAGATCATGACCTGAGCCAAAGTCAGACGCCCAACCGATTGAGCCACCCAGGCTCCCCAAAATTTATGCTCTTAACTTACAGTTTATCAGCAGTGTGTGAAAGTTCCTGTGAAATCAACCCTTCACTAAGTTACCTAGGTGCTTTAAGAGTAAAGGACAGGTTCTGTGCAAGGATGTGGCTCGGTACCACCCAGAGGCTCTTTCACTGTGAAGTTACCACTGAGTTCCACTTGCTTTTGTACCACTTTGAATGCACATAAAACTTAAAAAACATAAAAAATTGCATGGCTAATTTGAAATGATGGTTTTCCAGATGATTTTACTTACTAAGCATCTCTGTGTTCCTAAGCCAGAGGCCCTAACAGCTTCTGACAATGAGGAACATTCTCTAATTGGGAGAGTGAAGAATTCTGAACTTAGGCCTGAAATCTTTAGATGGTTTTCATCTGGCCTGAAACATGGAGCCGGTGGACAGGCCTGACCTAGAGTTAGCTTGGGTTCGAATTCTGGTTCTAGCACAGCTGTATGATCTTGGGCATCTTGTCCAACTTGAATCTGTCTCCTTACCTAAATTTAAAATAAGAATACTAATAGATCTCCTTGCAGAATTTTCATGAAGATTAGAGAAGGTAATGTTTATGGTGTTTGGTAAATGGTAGCTTTTATAATAATGGCCTCACGAAGTGATGTGGCTCCCATGTTTGGTGTCAGTAGGCTTTCTAATTGGACTTGGGAGTCTTGAGGCAGAGATATATGCCATGCTTTTGCCCTGAGTTGGTCTCAATTTGGAATTATGTGGCTGGTGAGATTGAGGTGTGTGTGGAGACAGTATAGTGTACAACCTCTTTAGCATGTGACTTAATTAAATAAAGTTATATCCACCCAGTGATTGGAATGGCCATTCACTTAACTTCTGGATATTGCATACTTATTTGTCCAGTTACGGGGAGTTGTCTCTTGGCCTATACTAGCTCATTTACCCTTCAGAAATACCCTATGAGGTGGGTGCTACAGGCTCAGAGAGGCCCCCTCAGTTGGGTTGTCAGATTTAACAAATAAAAATATAGGAAATTTTGCATGGGACATACTTATACTAAAAAATTTTTTGTTGTTTATCCAAAATTTGAATTTAACTAGGTGTTCTGTTTTACCTGGCCACCCCACCCGTAACTCCGCAAGGTCATGAAAGCTGGGACTCAGATTTTCCTCCTTCTGACTCTGAAGCCCATGCTGTAGCCTGTTACTCTGTGATGTTTCTATAAGAAATCTGAAGTAGAACTCAGGTGTGAAAGGTGAGGAAAATGTCGTCAGATGGGGCTTAAAGTCGTTCACTCATTGTAAATTGAGAAGCTGAACTCGGAGACACTTTTCTTTTTCACTTGATTGGTGGAAGAGAATTTCCTATTAGGTCTAATGATTAGAAATTGGAGACATCTAATGAGGTACCTATTTTGTATGCCAACTACTGTGCTGGAACTAATCTGGAAAATGCCCAGTCTTTTCAAATGAGAATTTCAGGTAAGAAGTTAAAAATTCTAAAGATGTATGGTTGTTGGGTGACCCAGTCAAAGGAAGCATCACCACCCCTTAAAGCCTGTTGACCTCGACTTTATACATGACCTTCTGCTGGGAGAACTCTGGGGAGTAACTAAGGGGCGATGTGTTAGTCATCCAGTGTCTCTGCCAACCCTAGAATAGGTGTTTCAAAGGAGTCTTTCAAACGGGCTGCATAGAGAATTATTTGCCGCTGCTGAAGAATTGGATATTTAATAAGGTGTAGATATTTCTGAACTCTAAAAAATCCTTGCGTTTTCCTTGGTGGTCAAATGCATACTCATGGGCCATGCCTGTTTTCTAAAAGCTCCCCCGCCTGCTCTGTGGAGCTGCTGAGTGCTCACTATCCCATTCAGGATAAACCTGAGGCACTGCCCATCGCTGTGGTGGTGGGCTTCATGCTTGAGCCTTTCTAGGGAGGAGCCTGGGGAGCTTTTGAGGGCTAGAGGGCCAGAAGTATGAAGAACCTATTGGGAGAAAACTCCCTATGGATGAGGAGGGGGAGGAGCAGTTTGCCCCCTTCCTCTCTCCTGACCCTACCTTGTGTTAGCATCACAAGATTGTGGTGGGGAATCTTTGGAAGGGAAAGGGAAGGGAGATTTTTCCCAGCCTCCCTTGGGAGCACTTTGGCCTTCATCTCTTTCCTGGACGCAGTGAAAGATTGACTGAAAGATGCCTTTTGCTTTTCAGGTGGCTTTGGTTCTGATAAGTCACAGGAATTAGAAATCCATCACTTTGCACAAATTTTGTGTTATGGGAACACTGTTGTCTTTTTGTATAAGATTATCTGGTAGTATTAAACGTTTGAATTTAACAGGAGTGGGAATTTCTGAGATACCTCAAATTTGGGGGTACCACTCTACTTTCAAAGTACTGGTTCATTAAGACTAAACAATGAACCCCACTGCATTTCTGTGCTGATGTAAAGGATTTCAAGACTAATAACCATAGTATGATAATAATAATCATCATAATATAAAATAATTGATTCTAAGCACTTTATGTGTATTAAATTCCCGCAATAACATTTGAAATGGGAACTATTATTATGCCTATTGTGCAAATAAAGAAATCGAGGAGCAGACCATTTAAATAACTTGCCCATGGTCACACAGATGGTTGGTGGCAGAGTCAGGATTTGAACCCAGGCAGATGGGCTCCTAGACTCTTAACTGCTATTTTGGGTAGGTGTATATGTTTCTCTCTGTCTCTGTCTCTCTCTCTCTCTCTCTCTCTCTCTCTTTCTGTGTATATCACATGCAATCTTGCAAGAAGGATCTCCTAATTATATGTACTTGCACATACATCTTTGACATTCAGATTTCTCAGAGTGTTTAAGAGTAAACAGTGGGGTTTGCAAATTGGGTGAGGGGCAGTTCAGTTGGGAAACAGGTGAATAGGAATGGAGTAGAGCTTGATGCCTCTGAGGAGAGGGATGGGTTAGTGATCTGGGGTATGTGGTCCTAATGGGAGTGGAGTAGAGGGGTTGATGCTGGCATGTACAGAATGGGTGGTAATGGGAGTCTCAGGGGCACAGCTGAAGCTGGAGAGAAGAAAATGGCAAGAGGCCCTGATAGTAGAGAATTCTGGAGTAAGGGAGTTAATGCTCAGGATGGAGAGACCTAGTTAGAGCTTTTAAATGCAAGACTACAGTAAATTGCTTTGTGAAAGACCTGCCTGCCTGTTTTGTTTGTCTGTCTACCTATCTCTGTGAAGAAGTTGATTAAAACACACAAATAATTCTTATGTATATTTTAGGGAAAATTGTACTTTAATAATATGCTTGTTCATTCACTAAAAACTGGCTTTCTCAGACCCATTCTTGCTACTTCCCTTACCCACAGGCATGTGATTTTTACCTGAGAAGTAGCCTTTACTGCCAAGTATTTTGAAACTGTCACCTCGTTCAATCTAAGTTGGAAACATTCCAGTCTTTTCTATAATCATTGCTACGTTTGTGTGTGGAATAAGGACAAAAATCAAGGAAAAGCTTCAATGCTGTCAATAATATGTGCTCACCCTGATTGGCACAAAAGTAGTGTACAGTGTAGAGGACCACAGATAGCTTATTTTTTAATGGCTTGTTTTTGCCTCCAATGGAGTGATGTTTGCTTCCGAGAGTGTGCGTGTCTGTGTGTGTGCTTCTGTGTGTTTCTCTGTGTGTGCATGTTCATTTTCTGCATTCAGCCTGCGTCACTACCATGGTAATCAGTGTTTCTCAATGGCCTCTGTAGGTGAGGAGGGTTTCTTTGATGGTTAAAGACCTACACTTCCCAGACATTAAATGTGCATAATGCCTGGAGGGTTTTAAGCCCTGCACTAAGCATGCATGTCTCATACCCAAAGTAGCCACAGCGCCTGCATTCCCACAATAGCGGCAGCCCTGAGCAGATGCTTCCAGTGTTCTTAGCTGGCTGTGCTTTTCAGTTTGGGACAAAGTTCTATAATCATATCTCATGGATTTATTTTCTCCACACTGTAAAGCCTGGATTGTGAAGATCTCCTCATGCCATAAAGGGCAGAATGAGCCAAGTTCCTGGGGCTGCTGAGGATTTCTTTGCCTTTTTTTTTTTTCTTTTCCTTTTTGGAGATGTGTATCAGAAAAAGGCTTTGCCTTTAGAGAGAAATTTTACTGCTCTTGCCAATAATGTATAACAATATTAAATTTAATGGCAGACCTTGAAGTGTATAAAAACTTGAGTCCAGAAAAAGGTAAGAGTCATACTACTAATTTTAAGGTAAGTGTAATAGTCCTAGTAAAAGATGGTAAATATTTCTTATTTTATCTTATGTTTAATTAAGTTTAAATATTTATTTGAACTCTTGACAACATATTTGAGGTATTCTATTTCGATATGAGATGAAAAGGTAAAGTATTTTTGATCAGGCAAAGTGTTTTTTTCTTGACAATGTGTACTTTTTGTAACAGTAGAATTTGCATGCTGATGAATTGGGAGTACATTGTAATAAAGTGGTCAGTGACAAAATCATTTGTATTCTTAGGTTACAAGTCAAGGATATAGATGTGCTTAAAAATTTTATTTGCCTGACACTTAGGAATAGTGAGTTTTAATTTTAACATTCCAAGTCTTATTCAGTTTGGAAATGACTAAAGCTGTATTTTAACTTTTTACAATAATCTGGACAGAATCATTCCCAATTTGTATCAATTAAAGATGGTTATGGATAGTGAAAATAATTAGCTTTATAAAATGACATGGTATAAGTACTCAGCATAGATAAAATGGAGGCAGAATCCATGTATCATGTTCTTAGAGTCTGTCAGCTCCTGTAGCATGAGAGAAACATTTGAAAGTGTGAGTTAGGAGATCAGAAATTTAAAATAGATGGACACTGTTCCTGAATTATAAGAAATATTCCTGCCTGTTCAGACAGAATAAATGACATGTCAAGAAATGTCTTCTAAACTTGTCTTCAAACTGAAATTCGTCTATCATTTCAGATTATTCATGTGTGTCTACTCAAATGTGACTTTATCATGCCAGTGCGCTGAGAGCCTGTCTTGAGATTGTTGCTAGTTCATGGTATCAACTTCAGTGTGTCATGTTCACAGTAACCAGCATTGATGCTTCCTTTTTATTCAAAATATAGATCATGGATGAGATTTCTGAGCATGACCGAGTTTTCTAAGCCTTGGAAGGATCTTTTATATAGAAATAGGTTAGGGTTTGGGGATTTGGTTAACTCAACATGCAGTTTGTCAGAAGGATTTTCCATTTAGAGTTTTGTCTTAATATGTTTGGCAACTCTTTCGTATGCTGAATATAGGAGTAAGTTGAAATGCACAGCATACTGTCAAGTTTCTCTTGCTTTGCACATCAGGGAAGTAATGATGAAAATGACTTCCATTACTTTGACCATATAAGTGATCTTTAAGACTGAATTAAAGTTAAAATGAAACAGTATGGACATTTGCAATGAGTTTTTCTAGTCATATATAAGCTTTTAAAGTAGATGAATTTAAGGTGTCTTGTTTCAGGGTAGATATTTTCACATACAGATGGTCTTACCAGAGATTTTTTTCATGAGCATATATTTCATATGTTACTTAACACATTTTCAATTATTCAGGTTAATGATTCATTTTGCTGAGTGAAAAATTTTTCTCTACTGACTGCCTATCTTGGTATTAATCTTACTGGATAGCAAGACTATTTTTAAAGAAATCTTTCTTCTGAATTCCAGAACAGTTTTAAAAGATATATCTTAGATTAAAGAGATCAATTCATTTTCATGGTGTGTTAAAATTAGTAGATTCTAATTTTCACCAAACCTGAGTTGTATTTATTATTAAACGATGTTAGTGGAAGTTGTTTCAAATGATGGGGATATAAGGTTGAAAAATGTTCTTTGAGAGCCAGAAAGACCAGAGAGAAGAAACCTGAGTTTTGATGCCATATCTGTAGTGTTAAAACTGTGTTAAGTGTAAAACTCATGCTTGCTCCTATATTGTGTGTGTTTATGCATATACTTAAGGAAATACTATTAGCCTCAAAATTTAGTATAACATAATAAGCCTCTGAGTTGGAAGTTATCTCAGTGATTCTTATTACATTCAATATACTGTAAGATACTTGAATTGCAACATAAAAACAGAAGTCAGAAGAAGCTTTAGGCATATAAGGCAAGCGTTTTTATAATCTTGTATGTCTATGAGCCCCAACTTCCTTTTTAGCAACTAGAGATACTACTACTTCTTACTTCATAAGGTTATTATAAGAATTACTGGTATAATGCCTCTGAAAGCATTTGGAAGATGGAAGGACCACAGAAATATAAAATGACATAAATATAGAAATAAGGGTAATGCACATTTTATCTACTTTAATTGAAGAGAAATTTTATTTGTTCTGGAGTGCAAATAAAAAACACTTTGACCTAGAACCTTGGTAGCATCTGCCACTAATTTTCCCTTTGGCTTAGTATAACCTACATGACAGCAGGGTGCACACTGTGTATTGAATACCTTATGCTGATGTCAGTGTAGGAATGAGTCCTAGATTTCTAGAGCAGGAAGAAACCATAGCAATCTTACTCTTTTAAGGAGGAAAAAACAAAAACAAAACAACCAGGCTGTACATTTTCCTCTGTGACATGAAGTAGATCTGTGGCTGGAATTGAGCCCTCTTATTCCCAGATGATGATGGCTGGACCTACTCTTTTTAATCATACAGATTTTTGCTTTTAGAAGATGCTAAGCATTTTAGATACTTGTGATTTCTCTCTTTATGTCATTTGAATTCTTTGTACAAGGGAGGGGAAAACTACTTTGTACAAGGAAGGGGGAGTTTCTATTGGAATCCATAACTGCTACTAGTTGGTACAATCAAAGATATATTGAATGCTTTATGTACAAAATGCTGGTAGGGGATATGAAAGTGAATAAAAGTATTAACCTTTTTTTTCAGTAATTCATAGTATATTGCAAAGACATGCTTATATCAATGTAATTATGGTAGCACTGTATTAGAGGAATATATTCCAGTGGTAGCTTGAGCATAGAGAAGTAAGCAAAGGATTTCTGGAGGTTGAAACATTTGACTAAGCTTTGAAGAATAAGAAGGATTATATCTGGTAGATAAGCAAGGATTGAAGATGAAGAAGTAGGCCAGGGCCAGGTGTTATACTGAAGACCTCATAATCCAGGCTAAGAAATTTGAACATTATCCTCCTTCCCTCACCCCCCACTCCAAAGGAGAAGGTTTTAAGCTGGGGAGAGATTAATCTGATTGGAATTTCAGAAAGATCTCTCTGACAACAGTTTGGAGACTGAGGGGAGGGATGAAGCTAGAGCAAGGGAGACCAGAAGACTCTTGCAGTAAATAGTTGAGAACACAATGGTCCCAAGTTTCTTAGCTTAGATCTTTCATGAGAAAACACGGGACTCTGAAGTCTACATTGCTGTCCTTTGCCCCTGATCAAAGCTGCTCTAGAATTCACCCTGCTTCTTCCTTCCACATTTTATCCGATCACTGTCTTGCAATTGGAATATATTAGCTACAAGTAGGTAATATTACCTGATGTGAAATTTAACATTTCCGCTCCAAGTTTCTGACCTCTTGTCTATTAGTATTGTGCCTGATTATGTACCTGTATTTCTTTTACAGAGAACAGAAAATATTTTTCCCAGGAAGCTCAGAGAACCCCAACTCAACCTTTTGTTTTAGGTTACAAGACATTGATTTGAATGTTGTCATGAAGCTTGCATAATCAGTTCAAATATAACATTAAAGTAGGGAGGTCAGTGATCATTTCTTGGTATTTAACTTTGTTAAAAATTATGATTTCCCTATTTCACAAAAAGAGTAAAGCTTATGATACTGTGTACTTTATTCTATTCCATAGATCAATTAGTCTAGTTCTGAACTATCTAGTAGGGCAAGTTCTTTATCATTGTTCTCATTCAAATTTTTTTCTCTTTTCATGTGTTTTTTTGTTCTAGATGATTTTAGAAATAGCCTGGAATGTCCCCAAAGTAATTCTGTTAGGATTTTTTTTTTAATTGGAATTGCATTGCATTTATGGAATAACTGAGGAGAATCACCAACTTTAAGACACTGAGTTTTGCCTTTGAGGAACAAAGTAGGACTCACCAAATTTTAAGTCTTTTTTCACATCGATGAGGATTAAGAGTTTTCTTCATGTAGCTTGTTTACATGTCTTGTTAGGTTTATTCTTGTGGTTTCAGTTGGTATTATGAATAGATTTTTTTCAGTTACCTTTCTTTCTTTCTTTCTTTCTTTCTTTCTTTCTTTCTTTCTTTCTTTCTTTCTTTCTTTTTCTGGGAAAATAACTTTATTTGGGGGTGTGGGGTGTGGGCAGATGTATAGTCCCAGAATTTCTAGAATTGCTTCTTGGTGCCAGTGGCCTTCATGACTTTGAGCATGTTGAAGTGCACACTCTTGCTCAAGGACTAGCACTCGCCCACTGTGACAGTGTCACTATTCTGAACATCCCTGAATCAGGGACAGGTACACAGACATGTTCTTGTGTTTCTCAAAGCAGCTGTACTGTCAGATGTAGTGGAGGTAGTCTCAGGGGATGACGGTGGCCCTCTGCATCTTCATCTTGGTCACCACATCAGACAGAATCTGCCCACAGATGGCATTACCAGTAAAGGGGCATTTCTTGTCAATGTAGGTACCCTCAGTGGCCTCCTTGGGAGTCTTGACGCCCAGACTCATGTTTTTATAGTACCACAGGAACTTCTACTTGCCAGTTTCTCCAAGCAGGATTTTCCTCTTATTTTGAAAGGTGGTTGACTGTTTTTGGTAGGCACGCTCCATCTGAATGTCCACCATCTTCCGAGAAAAGAGTTACATTTTCTTATGTTTAAGAACAGTTGAAAATCTTTCAAAAATTTTTTTAATGTTTATTCATTTTTGAGAGACAGAGAGAGACAGAGCATGAGCGGGGAAGGGGCAGAGAGAGGGAGACACAGAATCTGAAGCAGGCTCCAGGCTCTGAGCTGTCAGCACAGAGCCCAGTGCGGGGCTCGAACTCATGAACTGTGAGATCATGACCTGAGCTGAAGTCAGACGCTCAACTGGCAACCACCCAGGTGCCCCAAAAGCAGTTGAAAATCTTAAACACAGTAGTATGAAAGAACTAGTACAAGAAGTATGATTTTATCTCTTAGCCCTCTTCACTTCTTTCCTAAATAAATTACTTTTAACTCTTACTATCCTTTTTGTAGGGTTTTAGTGTTCCTTTCATATCTCTATATGATGTACTTACTCTACTACCTATTGATTTTTCAATTTTTGATATTCTCTATTGATTTTCTTCTATGGTAGTTGAGGTATTAGCCCACTAGTAGCATCCCCACATCTCTTTCAGTTACTTTATTGGTTGGCTATCTTTGTAACTTTAACAATTCACTTAACTTTTTTTCCTACTCTGCCAAATAGAAATACTCTACCTGTGACCATAGTACTCCCTTTACCCATCCTTTCTCTCACTTGTCTCTCTAACTTCTCATCATTACTCCTTCCATGTTTCAATCATAGGTTGATTTTAAAAGTTTAATATCAATAAGCAAAGTTTACATACTATGACTGCATAAAATTATGTTATTATGACTATATAAATGTTCACCGGAGCAAGTAATCACCTAATTTAATTTTTTTTTTTATTAAATTTTTTTTTCAACGTTTATTTATTTTTGGGACAGAGACAGAGCATGAACGGGGGAGGGGCAGAGAGAGAGGGAGACACAGAATCGGAAACAGGCTCCAGGCTCTGAGCCATCAGCCCTGAGCCCGACGCGGGGCTCGAACTCACGGACTGCGAGATCGTGACCTGGCTGAAGTCGGACACTTAACCGACTGCGCCACCCAGGCGCCCCACCTAATTTAATTTTTAATTGCTTAATTTTAATTAAGGGTACTGGTTCAGAACATGGTATCTGAAGAAAAGGTTGCATTCTGGAGATTTCTATACCAGATGATGGCATCAAATTCATTAGAAAAAACTGAGTACCTAAAAGTAATTTTGACAACTAGCAATGTTCATCAGAACTCAATGAGATGACCATAGTTGTTATCTCAACTTTTGGGATGATGAATCTCAGGTACAGAGAGAAAAATACTTGCCCTAGATCATACTGTAATTTTGTAATTAGTAGAGCTGACATTTGATCCTGTGAGCAGACTTTGGAGCCTGGACTTGCAGTCAGTCATGTTCTCTTTCTTAGCCATACTGTTACTTACTTGGAGTTGGTAATATAAATAGGCAAGAAACAATTGATTGTCTTCTCTGTTTAAAAGAAAAACAAAAAGCATTACCATTTCTATAAAGACATCTTAATTTAACTTCTGCTTTCTGCATATGCTGTTCCCTTGAGTAAATAGACTTGCAAGTGAGTACTTATTGATTAAGAGACAAAAGACTTGTGAGGCAGATAAACAGGGTTTGGTGTAGGAAAGTAGTGGGGTAAGAATGCTTAGGGTGGAGCCAGATCATGCAAAGGTTTTTAATTTATTTTTAAGTTTTTTTACCTCATGTTTACTTCCTTGTTTATTGAGAGTCCTTGCGAGGGAGGAGCACAGAGAGAGAGGGAGAGAGAGAATCCCAAGTAGGCTCCATCCTGTCTGCACAGAGCCCAACACGAGGTTTGGTCTCATCAACTGTGTGATCATGACCTGAGCTGAAATCGAGTCAGACTAGCCACCCAGGTGCCCCTAAGCAAGGCTTTTAATATCCCCCTGAGGAGTTTGAGTTGGATCTAATGAAGAAGGAAAGAAGATGATAAGCTTTGGATTTGACAGGTGATATAAAAGTGGTATTTTAGGGAAAAAGACTGGTATTTTAAGGAAAAAAAAGTGGTATTTTGGGGAAAAAATCCTGTGAAGGATTGATAAAGGGTCCTGCAATCTACTTGAGAAATTGGTTCAGGCATATTAAGACCATGGACCCTAGTCATTGAGGTTTTGACAAACAATCCATTACTATCTCTAATTACTTGTCAACAACACAGAAGCTATCATGAGTGAGCTAGAGTTACTTCAGCCATCTCTTTGAAGAAAGGTAAATGATTGTTTCTATTGATCTGTTTAAAGAGTAAGTCATGGTTGTAGATGTGTGTAATATAAGGTTTTCATCTAATTCAGCGACTTGTTGCTTCTTGCTTTTTAAAATCAATGTCAGTACTGTCTGGTTTTCCAGGTAACATGTGAAAAGAAAACTTGACATATACAGCCAGGGGTCTGAGGCCCCCCCCTTCTCCCAAATGCAGATAGGAAATCAGAAGAGAAGGGACAAAATAAGACCCCTTTAAAGGACAGTTGTGTTACTCTCTTTTATAGTTTCTCTTTGCACATTTTTTCTCTCGTGTCTAAATTCATTCGTCATTATTTGCTTGTTTCTTTATTCTTTATTTTCAATGTCCAAAATTATAACTGCTGACTGTTTTTAAGAAACCAAGCAATATTGATTTATATTGAGTTCTAAGTAAAATTTCCCTTTGCCTTTCTCACTCCTCAGGTGTAACCACAGTTGATTCTTTTTCACATCTGGACTTACATTCTTCCAGGAGTGTGCATACTTGTGTGGACACACATACAGAGGAGCCACACCATAGTTCAGGTCTCATAGGGAATAACATTTTTATGTGAGCAACAAGGACAATGAAAAACATAAATTGTGTGGGCCATTTCATAACCTACCTTCCTATTGCTACTTGTTGATCCCCCATATGAATACAAGATAGGACTTCAGCCTGGACTTAGTCACAAAGTGCCTCTTATACTGTGAGCAGTCTATTGGTGTTGAGGTTTTTTGTTTAAAAGATATTTTTAAATGTTTATTTATGTATTTTTTTTTTTTTGAGAGAGAGAGAGAGAGAGACAGAGCATGAGCGAGGGAGGGGCAAAGAGGAAGGGAGACACAGAATCTGAAGCAGGCTTCAGGCTCTGAGCTGTCAGCACAGAGCCTGATGAGGAGCTCAAAACTACAAACCACGAGATCATGACCTGAGCTGAAGTCGGACACTTAAGCGACTGAGTCACACAGGTGCTCCCTGGGCACTCAGTCTTATACTGGTTGTGATCAGTCTTCCACAAAGTCCTCCTTTTAGTTTCTACCCTTCCTTGCTTAGTTTTCTTATTTCCTTTCTCTTTTCACAGAAGTAAAATTTAGAATATATTTATTTATAAAGCCACACGTGAGTCCATGAAGATAAGGATCCATGGTTGGTATTACTTTGGCTCTGATGTATATTAGCTGTTAAGATGCTGGAGCAGTTGTCTGCCATTTATGTTGGGCTAGGGGATCTTTCTAGGATGCCTTCCACGATTTTTCTTGTTCAAATTCAGAAGAGTATCATTAAGAACAAACCCAAAGTTGGGGAGCCTGCTTCAGATTCTGTGTCTCCCTCTCTCTCTGCCCCTCCCCCGCTTGCACTCTCTTTCTCAAATATAAGTAAACATAAACAAAAATAAGAACAAATCCAAAGCAACACAAATCACAAATATTGGCAGGTCTGGCAAAAGCCCTGAAGATCATAGAGAACGACAAACCGATGAATTCTAAAGTTGTCAATGATCAGTGGAAATAATGCCGTGGGACCTGGCTAACATTCTGTTTCTATTCAGTGGGTGGATATCACCCTTGAAGACAGAGTTCAGTTTTGGTCACTGCATTTAAAGAGGGTGGTGGAGAAAGTGGCATATGATAATGAGTAGCAACAGAATGGAAAATGGGTCCTTTCTGTAGGAACAGGTCAAGTTTAAGGGGCTGGATATGACATTTCTTGGTTGAACCACCCGGTTTTATAATTCTGTGGCTTCTAGTTATTGCTTTACTTTTTCTATTTTTTAATTTCTTCTTTTGACTAATATGTGTTTTTATTCCGTTCCATTGCTTTATTGTGCTACTTTATTTTGTTTCGTTTTAGAGAAAGAGTATGCATACATGAGTGGGGGAGGGGCAGAAGGGGAGAGAATCTCAAGCAGGTTCCATGCTCAGCACGGAGCCTGACGCAGGGCTCAGTCCCTCGACCTTGAGATCATGACCTGAGCTGAAATTGAGAGTCTGACACTTAACCAAATGAGCCACCCAGGCGCCCCTGTTCTACTTCTTTATCCTATACTCATTTATTATTGTCTTTTGGATGCAACTTTAAGTTGACACTTCTTTGTTCAATTTCTTTAATTTCTCATTTACTCAGCACTTAATTTATTTTCTTGTTTTTTATTCATAGTGCTATAATCTTCCCCCATTCTCACACACAACCTGTTCTGTTTTTTACTTTATCATTTCTTTGTTTCCTTGTATCCCCAGTGACAAAAGAGGGACGCTGGTATCAGGGTGAGCCCCAGAAGTTCTAATCCAGGGTTTATTCAGTGCTCTGGTACAGTGAGGGGGCACAATATGGAATCTGGAGTAAAATAGCAGCAGACAACTAAAAGTTCTAATGACAGGGGCACCTGGGTGGCTCAGTCGGTTGAGCGTCCGACTTTGGCTCAGGTCATGATCTTGCAGCTTGTGAATTCGAGCCCCACGTCGGGCTCTGTGCTGACAGCTCGGAGCCTGGAGCCTGCTTCGGATTCTGTGTCTCCCTCTCTCTCTGCCCCTAACTCACTTGCATTCTGTCTCTGTCTCTCTCAAAAATAAATAAACATTAAAAAAAAAGTTCTAATGACAGCTTAATATTTTAGGTAATCACCTGGGTCAACTTTTCTGGCACTCCTTTTCCTCATTTAAAAAATACTGATTCTTTGCCTTTCAAAGAACTGCGAAGATTAACGAGATGATGAGTGTGACAAGTCTTGCCCAGTGGTTGGTACATAAGCCTTAATTAAATGTTATATCTTTCCCTTAATCACACATACCTGCTCATTTTAGTATCTGTGATACACACACACACACACACACACACACCCCTTTCTCTCTGGATTGACAACCTGTATCAGTTTTCTTTTTGTCTTTTCCTCTGATTCCTGTATACTTACTCTTTTTGCCTAGTTACTACATACTCAAAACCAAAGTCAAATGTATGACAAAGATGCAAAATAAAAACATCAGGAAACAATAAGTTAAATAAATCCTTAGTTGATTTTAATTAGCAAGACAGATTATTTAGAGTACGTAAATGTGGAAACACATTACCCACTCAATTCTGATAATCACAGCTTACCCACAATACTTCATATCTCCTAAGAAGAACTAATATTTAATCATTTGTTTTAACTTCTTTCATGCTGTTTTTCAAATCAAAAAGTCGCCCGGCTTCTAATCACTTAGACAATTGCATAAATTAAGCAAACTGTCCCTTTACCAAAGATAACTTCTAAGTGTTATGTGTTTAGGATTTCCCACAGGCTGGAGGGTTTTTTTTTTTAATGTTTATTTATTTTTGAGAGAGACAGAGACAGAATGTGAGTGGGTTGGGGCAGAGAGAGAGGGAGACACAGAATCTGAAACAGGCTCCAGGCTCTGAGCTGTCAGCACAGAGCCCAATGCGGGGCTTGAACCCATGAGCTGCAAGATCATGACCTGAGCCATGACGCTCAACTGACTGAGCCACCTAGACACCCCTGGAGAGGATGTTTTAAAAAATACAAGAAGAGGGCTTGTTTATCTGTTTTTCAAAAATTAAAAAAATGAGATATGGTTTGTTTTTACCTTACCTGACAGGCAAAGGATTAAAAAACAAACAAAAAACCCCAGATATCTAGTATCAGCAGAGGTATGTGAAAATGGGCACTTTTCTATACTGCCAGTAGGAATTTGAATTAGTGTTTCTGGATGGCAGTTTGACAGTAAACAAACCCTTTGACTTGGTGGTTTTACCTTCAGAAGCTTTAAAAAGTACTTGCACATTTGGACAATGATCGGGTGATAGGAATGTTTATTGAAGTTTTTTTTTTTTTTTTTTTGTAATAGCAAGAAAAGATGAACAACCTAAATGTACACTAGTAGATAGGTTTTATTTTTAATTTATTTTCATTTTTTTATTTTTTAGGAGAGAGAGTACATGAGCAGGGGAGAGGGGCAGGGGGGAAGGGAGGGAGAGAGAGAGACAATCCCAAACAGACTCGTACTGTCAGTGCAGAGCCCTGTGCAGGGCTTGATCCCACAACGTTGGCATCATGAGCTGAGCTGAAATCGAGAGTTGGACACCCAAACAACTACCCAGCTACCCAGGTGCCCCAGTAGATAGTTTTTTTCCTTAATGCCTAAGTGTATGTGCATAAAAAAGGTAAAGTAATCTCCAAAGTTTATGCCTTGGACTAGTAGTACCAGTTATCTTTGACTATAGTATTCTGTATGGTTTTCTTCATACTTCTTTGTGCATTTATAATTAACTTATATTACATTAATAAAAGATAAAAATCAAATCTGGTTAAAAATCTGGCTACATAGAAAAAAACCAAACCACTCTTTTGCTGGCTCCCAGCTGTGCTCTGGTTAGGCCAGTGCTATTCTGAGACCCTAGAGGTGGTCTCACTGCTTCCAGCCTCTTCCTCTGGTTCAGTGTCTAATTGCTGTCTTTTGTTCTTTCCCAGTCCTTTTCCTTCAGTGTCGTGCTTTCCCACTGTTTATCTTTTCTGCCCCTCCTTCCACAGCCTTGCTAGTTTACTATCAAACCATTTACAACAATTTGTTCTTTCTTGAAGGCATCCTTTGTTTTTCTTGATATTTCCCTTGTCAGAAATATGATCTCTTCGGGGCGCCTGGGTGGCGCAGTCGGTTAAGCGTCCGACTTCAGCCAGGTCACGATCTCGCGGTCCGGGAGTTCGAGCCCCGCGTGGGCTCTGGGCTGATGGCTCAGAGCCTGGAGCCTGTTTCCGATTCTGTGTCTCCCTCTCTCTCTGCCCCTCCCCTGTTCATGCTCTGTCTCTCTCTGTCCCAAAAAATAAATAAACGTTGGAAAAAAAAAAAAAAAGAAATATGATCTCTTCTGCCTCATTAGCACGATAAACTCATCTTCTATGCCTCAGCTGTATTAGTTAAGGCAGTACTAGCTATTGTAACATTATTAAATCTGTGTATTTCTGGGGCTTAAGACACATTTCTTGCTGCTTTCACAGGTGTTCCTGGATGAGTGGCTCTCTTCCAGGTGGTGATTCAGGGGCTCAGGCTCCTTCTATTTTGTGGTTCTGCTGTTGTCAACATATGACTCACAAGGTTACCTGAGGTGCGTCTCCTCTCCAGGCAACCGAAAGGGGAAAACAAAATAGACAGTCCTGTGCAGATTTTTATGAGGAAGTTTTTAATGGGCAGTGCCTAAATTCTACTGGCTGGAGCCTAAGCACATGGCCAGACCTAACCACAAAGGATCCTGGGAAGTGTAGTCTGGTGTGTGCCCTGGAGGAAGAGGAAATGAATTTTGGTGAACACATAGTAATTGCTGCCTATTAGGCAGAAGCTTAAATCCTAGTTCCAGCCCTGGCTGTGTGTTGGTATGAAGATTCAATTTTGAGGCATCAGACATGAAATAGCTTCATGAATTCTGAAATATTATACAGATACAAGAAGGACAACTTCATGAATACAGATCTCACTGTTTTGCTTTTTTAAAAAAGTGTACCTGACACGTAGATTAGACCAGTAATTGGCAAACTATACCCTGTGGGCCAGACCTGGACAAATGCCTACTTTTGTAAATAAAGCTTTATTGGAACACAGCCATGCTCAATAGTTTATGTATATTATAAGGCTGCTTTTGCACTACATGCAAAGTTGGTTGAATGCCACAGAGACTGTATGGCCTGCAGAACCTAAAATGTTTACCATCTGGCTCTCTACAAAGTTTGCCAACCTTTGGACTAGACTGTGAGTGTCTGAGGTCTTATTCATTTGTGTTTAGTAGTGTCTGAGATGTAGCAGATGCTCAGGGAATCTTTACTGAGGGGTTGAAATCTCTTTTTAGAGCTCTGTAGTTCAAAAATTATGCAGCTGGAAGGCAGTTTCAGGAGGAGAGATGCCTCTCCACTAAAGTGGATGAACACTGTAGGTTCCTTTGCACTCTTTGAATAGCTAAATGGCCACGATAATCAGGCAGCCTGAGTTCAGTCCCAGCTGAATCCCCTCTACTGTGCTGCCTTTGCCAGGTTCTTTTCTAAACATAAGTAAATGCCCCTTCTCATCATTATAATTGGAACAGTCACCAAACAGTCATCATTATAGCACATCACTATTCAACTCATTATGGTTGGCAAATATTAAACAAATGATTATTGCAGGGAGTAAAGGGCAGAGTAATGGACAGTTGACTAAGAAATGCTTTCATATTGTAAGTGCACTGTCTTCATTAATGTTTGTTTCTGCTTATTACATAGACTGGCTTTTGCTAGCTTGAAGATATAACGGCCTGAACAATGGCAGTGCAAATTTGATGGTAACTCTTTTTCTCTAATGATCGGCAAAATAAGAGTTTCTCTCAGCCAATCAATACAAATTCAACATTTAACATGTAGAGGTATAAAGCTAGATGATTGAGGGGAAGTTTATTGAGCTAGCATTTATTGATGTTTGGTAGCTGTTATGCATCATGCACTGTACCTGGTTCCAAAGATGGTCAGGTAAATAAGCCCATTGTCCCTGCTTGAGGCATGTGTAGCTTAGTGACAGAAGATACAAAAAGGATGGACACATATCTCCTTACCTTTGAGAGACAGGGAGAATTTTGCTGGGAGTTACTTTTATAGATAGTTAATATCTGGAGTAGCAGTCTCTTTAACTGTAATAATCAGGAGGTTGAATACTTTGGCTGGTTTATGGAAAGTAAGGAAGAGGGGCAGAACAAGAGAGAGAATAAGGGAACAAAAGGTTTCAGCAGTTGGTTAATGATAGAACTGGGTCAAGATTTACTTTTCCATGCGTATTCTTAGTTACCCAAATCTGACCAAAGGCACTTGCCTAAATTGATTAAATCACATGTTATGAAAGAGGTGTTTTTGCAGCTATGTTTAGTACACACAAACTTGTAGCTTTCTCTTTCGTCTTTTTGTTTGGAGCAGTTGGATTTTAAAAGGATGCCAAAACACAAGGTATATACTTAGAAAATCTTTGTAGAATTTAGCTGTTCAGGTATATTGCTCTAAGAAATTTGCAGAACAGGGACAATGTCCTACACGGAGTCCATGCTCAATAATTGTTTATTGATAAAATATTTCGAGTTTTGCAGTTGGAATGAAAGATTTACTATCCCTTTTAGTTACAAAAAAAGGGAGAAAGAAATATATAACATAGATGATCAGTGAGGGGCGCCTGGGTGGCTCGGTTGGTTAAGTGTCCGATTTCAGCCCAGGTCATGATCTCACGGTTTGTGAGTTTAAGCTCCACATTGGGCTGACAGCAGAGCCTGCTTCGGATCCTCTGTCCCCTCTCTCTGCCCCCCGCCCTTTTTTCAAAAATAAATAAACATATAAAAAATTTAAAAAAGCAATGAATAGTTCAGAGTTCTCACTGGGGTGGAGATATTTGGTTGCAATGCATTCTCTTTTCTTTCTGGCCTCCTACTTTGCCTAGTCTCAGGATTATCATAAAAGGTTTTAGATTATGGCAGTAGTTCCTCTAATTCTGGTGAATGTCTATATCTTAAGCTTATCTAAATGGTATTTTTAAGGTCTTTATTGAACTACACAGGTGATAGGCCCCCCCCAGCTGGGATATGGAGGATGACAGCTCCAATTTGGGTCAGCTGGTAGGCTTTCTCTATAAATTCTGCTGATTCACTGAGGGGACCACCCTCCCCTGTTCTTCAACATGCCAATTGTTCATGTGGCATTATGTTTGAAAACTGCAGGCAGATAGGGATTTGGGCTATATGGAATGTTCTGCAGAGCGCATCAGACCTGTGTTATTTGGTAAATTTCATATGAAATTGAATTACCTATGAAGTCACCCTAGGGGAGCCACTCATTCTAAGGTAACATAGGAAAAAGAGAATTGTCAATTTGTTTTCCAAGAAGTGATTTTTTTTTTTAAAAGGAGCATGTTGATTTTCTTTAAATAATGTAAAATCCAAATGCACAATGAGACAAAACTCATGAGACTAATATGGGAAAATAAGTAGAAGAATTATTTTAGCCACCCAGCCTCACCACTAGACTCCTGCAGTAGTTGAAATAATTTAGCTAAAGTTCAGGTGCAGCTGTAGTTAAGAGTACCTCTGATATTAGGATATTAGGAGAGAATATATGTTTCTTGGGGACAGAAACAGTATCTTTTCCTTCATAAATCTCTACATTCTTTAGTATAGTGTTGTGTACGCGGCAGGTTTCTAGGGGCTCAACTATTGAAAAAGCCTTATAGTATGAGGCCTGCTATCACTGGCTGGGAATAGCCTTGGAGTTTTCTGCTGCAATGTCAATTTCAGATGTCTTTAGTTTCTGCAACATTCTTAAGAATTTCAGAATTTGTGCCAAGAGCCAGCTTGGAGAGACAATACGTCGCTAAAAGTGGCTGTTGACTTCTGAAAAGAACAATAGTTTACCCAAAAATGGTGTGATCAGATGGCCACAGGTCTGCACTTTTAAGAAAAGTCTGACTTTTGGGACGCCTGGGTGGATCAGTCGGTTAAGCATCTTGACTCTTGGTTTGGGCTCAGGTCATGATCTCTCAGTTCATGAGTTCAAGCCCCACATCAGGCTCTACGCTGACAGTGCAGTGCCTGCTTGGGATTCTCTCTCCCTCTCTTTCTCCCTCTCCTGCATGTGCATGTGCCCCCTCTCTCTCTCAAAATAAATAAATGAACTTAACAAAAAAAATTCTGACTTTTGATTGTGTTCAGCCTATAGGCCCTGAGGACCATGACACAGAGTGGGCAGCACCTTCATCAGGTGTGGGTGCTTTCTTGAAGGATCCATACATTCTAGAAGATTTCTGGCTCCCCCATCCATGGGTATAGGTAATGAAGCGAAGAAATGCTTTCCATGTTAAGTAAGTCACATAGTAGGCCCTTGGCATACCAGTGTCAAATGAAGCAGAAGGGTCTTTCCTCTAATGGTTGACTGATGTTTGAAAGGGATTAGGTGTGAATAACACCTCACCCCTGGCTGGTGCTGAGGAGCAGTAAAAGAATATTCTGCAGTTTAAAAAAATTTTTTTAAATTTATTTTTGAAGGAGAGAGACAGAGCATGAGTGGGGGAGGAACAGAGAGAGAGGGAGACACAGAATTCGAAGCAGGCTCCAGGTTCTGTGCTGTCAGCACAGAGCCTGACGCGGGGCTTGAACCCACGAACCGTGAGATCATGACCTGAGCCGAAGTTGGACGCCCAACTGACTGAGCCACCCAGACGCCCCAGAATATTCTGCAGTTTAGAGCTCCAGAGGGCTCCTTGGTTCTTCAGATATATCCCTTGTTATCCTGACAGACTAGGAACTTCAATGGCTTGTGCCCAGTGTCCTTCACGGGCTTCAGTTCCATTGCTTCCTGATGCTTCAAAGAAGCTGGGGAGGCTTGGTTTCCAGTGATGGGTGGGTGGTGATGGGCTCCACACATTTCCAAATGGTGCTGATGGGATAGCTACAGAGACAGTTTGGATGTTGCTGTTCAGTGTGGTACTGCTTCTTTGAGCTTTAACTCATGACGAGTAGATAAGTTGATTCTGTGGTCTGCTGGGTAATTATGTGTTCTAAGTAAGATTAACTTCTTAATTACTTCTGAAGGAGAAGCTGTAATATTGAACTGTGATTGCTTTTGGCAGGCAGCCAGAGAGAAAGCATAATTAAATGTGTGACTAGTTCTTTCCAACTATGAAAGGCATACTTTTAGGTAGGATTATTCAACCATTGGAGCAAGCCAGACTGAAGTAGATGCATCAAAGATAAATAGAGATTAACTTAATAGAAACAAACTTCTTTATTTAAAAAAATTTTTTTAAATGTTTTATTTATTTGAGAGAGAAAGAGAGAGAGAGAGAGAGAGGCAGAGACAGAGAGAGAGGGGGGAACAGAGAATCCCAAGCAGACCCCATACTGACAGCAGAGAGCCCAATGTGGGGCTCGAACTCAGGAACCATAGGATCATGACCTGAGATGAAGTCAGATGCTTAACTGCTGAGCCACCCAGATGCCCCAGAAACAAGCGTCTTTGTTTTATTTATTTATTTACTTATTTACTTATTTATTTACTTATTTATTTACTTATTTATTTATAAATTTTTAAAAAATGTTTATTTTTGAAAGACAGAGAGAATGAGCTGGGGAGGGGCACAGACAGAGGGAGATACAGAATCCAAAGCAGGCTCCAGGCTCTGAGCTGTCAGCACAGAGCCCAATGCGGGGTGTGAACCCATGAACCATGAGATCATGACCTGAGCCAAAATCAGACGTTTAACTGACTGAGCCACCCAGGCGCCCCAAACTTCTTTAAAATCAAGTTTTAGGGGCATCTGGGTGGTTCAGTCAATTAAGCATCTGACTTCAGCTCCGGTCATGATCTCACGGTTTGTGAGTTTAAGCCCCATGTTGGGCTCTGTGCTGTCAGTTCAGAGCCTGGACCTTGCTTTGGATTCTGTGTCTCCCTCTCTCTCTGCCCCTCCCCTACTCACCTCTGTCTCAAAAGAATGAATAAAAGTTAAAGAAAAAATAAAAAAAATCAAGTTTTATTTTTTTATTTGTATTTAACTTTTTTAAATGTTTGTTTATTTTTGAGAGAGAGAGAGCACAAGCAGGGGAGGGGCAGAGAGAGAAAGGGAAAGAGAGAATCCCAAGCAGGTTCCGCACTGTCAGCACAGAGCCGGATGTAGGGCTCTATCTCATGAACTGTGAGATCATGACCTGAGCCGAAATCAAGAGCTGGATGCTTAACTGACTGAGCCACCCAGGTGCCCCTCAAGTTTTATTTTTTAAAGCATATTCTTTACTAAATTATTTTGTCCTTTACTGATAAACCTTAAGGAGTAAATAATGGGAAATGATAGGGAGTATCTTACCTTTTTCTCAAAAGTATAGTTTCACACATTATAATTTAATAAATATTTTTGAAATAACATAAGGGAGGAAAGTTTCAGTTTCCTAGCACCCTTTTAGGTTCTCTGGCTGGGGCTCTGTGAGTTGGATGGACAAAAGGCAGAATGATAAGAAAAAGCATTCAAATTTATTTAATATAAGTTTTATATGACACAAGAGCATTCATAAGGAATTGAAGATCTGAAGAAGTAGTTAAGTCTGAATGTTTTTATACTAGGTTTGGTGAAGAGTAAAAAAAAAAAAAAGTTTTAGGACAAAAGGTTATGAGCTAAGGGTAGTAAACTGTGGGAAACTGAACGCTGGCTCTGTGTTTGGATTTCTCTTGGCCTCCCTGTCTTCACAGGTAAGGATGCTCCTTATAAGGAGGTTAAGGAAGGGTACCTCTCACAAGAGAGTATTACGTATGACCTATTTCAGAGGAAAAGGAGGAATACAGAGAATTCTTCCTGTATCTGCTATTTCAAATATTCAATATGCCAAGGTATTGGCATATTTTGAGGTAGTATATTCTGACTCCATTAATATTATTATTGTAAAGTTAAACTGAGTTGTAACTCTTGTTTCTTCTAATTCTTTACATGTGCTAATCAGTACTCAGCTGAAGGCTGAAAGGGGACCCTCTCGAAATCTCCAGAGGGCTCTCTCTAGGCAGTTCTCTCCTCTCCTGTAATCTGTCCTGTGAACTCTACCTAGCTTGGTCTCCTGGGACTCCCAACTTTGTCTTCTCAACCCAGAGAGACTGTCAAGCTGTTCCTGGGTTACCCCTTTCTGAGTCTAGAAAATCTCCCCAGGCAGTAAGCTGGAGTAACCATTCAACTCACTCCATTTGATTCCCAACTCTTAGGGATTACTGTTCTTCATGGTCTGTGATGGGGTTCAAGACATGCTACCTCAGAATATGGCACCGTGGCATGTCGAATATTTTAAGCCAAAGGAATTTGAGAAATGGCATGTACAGGAAGGACTTTCTGATCTTCCCCTGTAGCAGGTCATAAAACCCAAGAAGGACTTTCCCCCCACAGCTTTATTGAGATAGAATTGACATGTAACATTGCGTAAGTTTGAAGTGTATAGTGTGTTTTATTTGGTACATTTACATGTTGTGAAATGATGGCACCCTCAAATCAGCTCCATCATGTCAAATACTTACCATTTATTTTTTTGTGGTGAGAACTTTTCAGGTGTACTCTCCTCACAGCTTTCAGGTATATTAATATAGTATTGTTAGCTATAATCACCATGCTGTATATTAGATCCTTAGAACTTCTTCATCTTAGAACTGATTTGTAATTTGTAATTTATAATTTATACCCTTTTACTAACATCTCCCTGTTTTCCCCCATTCCTCAGCCTCTGGCAACCACTATTCTGTCTCTGTAAGTTCAGCTTTTTTAAGATTCCACATATAAGTGATATCACTTGTTTTTGTCTGATTTATATCACTTAGCATAATGCCTTCAAGTTTCATTCATGTTGTCATAAAAGGCAGGATTCGCTTTTTTTTCATGCCTGAATAATAAATATTCCATTATATGTATATACGTATGTATATATGTGTATGTATATGTATACCACATCTTTATTGTTGATGGACACTTAGCTTGTTTCCATGTATTGGCTGTTTCAAATAATGCTTCAACGAACATAGGAGCGCAGATATCTCTTTGAGATCCCGTTTTCATTTCCTTTGTATATATTCCCAGAAGTGGGATTCCTGGATCATATGGTAATTCTATTTTGAATTTTTTTGTGGAACTTCCATACCATTTTCTATAGTTGCTGTAGAATTTACATTCACCAACAGTACACAAAAGTTGCCCTTGTTATTGCTTGACTCTTTGGTGATGGCCATTCTATTAGGTGGGAAGTGATGCCTCATTATGGTTTGGATTTGCGTTTCTCTGATGATTAGTGATAGCAAGCATCTTTTCATGTACCTGGTAGCCAAATATTTGTATGTCATCTATGGAAAAGTGTCTATTCAGGTCTTGTGCCCATTTTTTAACCAGGTTGTTTGTTGTTGCTATTGAGTTACATGAGTTTTTTTTTAATATATTTTGAATATTAACCCCTTATCAGATGTATGTTTTGCAAGTGTTTTTTCCCATTCCTTAGGTTGTGTTTTCATTTGTTGATTGTTTCTTTTGCTGTGCAGAAACTGTGCCATTTGATGTCATACCACTTATTAATTTTTGCTTTTCTTGCTGTGTTTTTGGTGTTATATCCAAAGTATCATTCTGAGGGCCAGAGTCACAGAACCTTATCCCTGTACTTTTTTTTAATAGGAGTTTATGATTTCAGTTCTTATGTTTAAATCTTAATCTTTTTTGAATTAATTTTTGTGAGTGGTGTAAGACGGGGGTCCAATATTACTCTGCATGTGGTTATCCAGTTTTTTCAGTATCATTTATTAAAGAGAGTATCCTTTCCTCATTGAATAATCTTGGCTCCCTTGTCAAATATTAATTGACTATATATGCAGTGGATTTATTTCTGGGTTCTCAGTTCTGTTCCATTGGCCTGTGTGTCTGGTTGTCTGATTGTGTTGGCTAATGCCTCCTCTAATATCATGTTATGTAGAGATAATGGGTATCCTTGGCTCATTCCAGCCTTTGCAGTATGATTTGAGTGTTTCCTTATTAAATAAGATGTTAGCTTTGTGACTGAGGGATACACACACACAACACACATGGAAATATCCTTTAATTTCTATTTTATTGTGTGGTTGTTTTTTTAAATCAGGAAAGGTATTATTTTGGGGGAGGGACTTTATTTATTTATTTTGAGAGAGATAGATAGAGGGAGGCAGAGAGAGAGAGGGAAAGAAAGAATCCCAAACAGGCTCTGTGCTCCCAGAGCAGAACGCGATGTGGGGCTCAAACTCACAAACCAGGAGATCATGACCTGAGCCGAGATGGTGTTGGATGCTTAACTGTCTTAGTCACCCAGGTGCCCCAGAAATGGTTTGTTTTCTCCCTTCCTCCCTTTGTTCTTTCTTTCCTTCCTTCCTTCCTTCCAGAAACATTTATTTTATTTTTTTAATTTATTTTTTTATTTCACATCCAACTTAGCATATACTGCAACAATGATTTCAGGAATAGATTCCTTAGTGCCCCTTACCCATTTAGCCCATCCCCACCCCCACAACCCCTCTAGTAACCCTTGTTTGTTCTCTGTATTTAAGAGTCTCTTTTGCTTTGTCCCCCTCCCTGTTTTTATATTATTTTTGCTTCCCTTCCCTTATGTCCATCTGTTTTATATCTTAAAGTCTTCCTATGAGTGAAGTCATATGATATTTGTCTTTCTCTGACTAATTTCGCTTAGCATAATACCCTCTAGTTCCATCCACATAGTTGCAGATGGAAAGATTTCATTCTTTTTGATTGCCAAATAATACTCCATTGTATATATATATATATACCATATCTTCTTTATCCATTCATCCATCGATGGACGTTTGGGCCTTTTCCATACTTTGGCTATTGTTGATAGTGCTGCTATAAACATTGGGGTGCATGTGTCCCTTTGAAACAGCATACCTGTATCCCTTGGATAAATACCTAGTAGTGTAATTGCTGGGTCATAAGGTAGTTCTATTTTTAGTTTTTTGATGAACCTCCATACTGTTTTCCAGAGTGGCTGCACCAATTTGCAAAGAATGGTATTCTTTGAATGCCCTGAAGGCCATTTTATAAGTGAGGTTTGTCTGTAGTTATTTTTTGTGCAATCTATTATGAAGTCAAGTTAGGTATCAGTATTATAGCTGCTACATAAAACAAATTTGGCAACAGCTTATGATTCTTTTTCTATGTTCTGGAATAATTAAGTAGCATAGAGATTACAAATTATTTGAAGATTTGGTAGAACTTCTGTCATAAAGACACATAGGTCTGGTGCTTCTTTTGGGGGGTAGTTTTTATCTGAGGGAATAATTTTCTCTATTCAATGAAAATTGATATTTGAGTTACTATCTGCATTGGGATCAAATTAGGGAAAGTGCATCTTTTTTGGAAAGCATCCCTTTAATCTAGGTTTTCAAATTTATTTGCTTAGAGTTAATGAAAGATTGTCTTTTGGTATTAAGCATATCTTCTGTTTCAATATTCTTTACTCTATAATTTTCTTATTTTACTTATGCTATGTCATTTTTTTCTTGAGTATGTTTGCTAGTAAGGGTTTTCGTCTCTTGTTTTATTTCTCTCTTGAAGAATCTGCATTTTATTTATTTATTCTTTTAAAAAGTGTATTTATTTTGAGAGAGACAGACAGCATGAGTGGGGGGAGGGGCAGAGAGAGAGGGAGAGAGAGAATCCCAAGCAGTGTCCACACTGTCAACATATAGAGCCCGATGCAGGGCTTGAACTCCCTAAACTGAGAGATCATGACCTGCGCCAAAACCAAGAGTCAGATGCTTAAGCAACTGAGCCACCCAGGCATCCCAATGAATCTGCATTTTAAAGTTTATTTAGTAATCTTACTCTTTTGTATAAAAAAAAAAAAAAGTGTTTCCTTTCTGTTTTCTTCGGTTCACTAGCCTTTTAGTAGGTAGCTTTTCTTTCCAGAAGAGATTTTTGTTTGTTTCAACCACTTCTAGGACTCCACTATCCCCTTCTATTTTCTACATGGTTGATGTCTAATTCTGAGGTTGGCTATGTTGGGTTATTTATTTTATTACTTATATATAAATTGAAATTCACAATTTTATCTAACTCCTAGTTATTCTTTGGGTGTGGGTTATGGATGGTTTTTCTTGCTTTCCTTTGGTGGGTGTATGGACAGATCTGGATTCAGGTAGTTTCTATTATCTGTAAGGATGCTGGAAGATTGACTCGGTAAAAGATCGATTCCGTAAAATAAAGTGGTGCAACTGAGAAATATTGACTAATGGGGAATTCGTAGATAGACAGATCTAAGAAGACCTTTATATGAGGTGACTTTTGAGTAGAGGCCTAAATAAAGTGAGGTAGTGAACCATATAACAGCTAAAGGCAGAATGTTCCAGGAAGAGGATATAGTAACTGTAAAGGCCTTATGGCAGGGTAAGGAGGGAATGGCAAGGATGCCAGGGCGGTGGAAGTAAAGTCAATGATAGAAAAAATAGTAGCACATGGAGTCAGAGAAGTAGTCAGACCATGCAGTTTCAATTTTTTTTCTAATGGTAATTGGAAGTTATTGCAGGGTTTTAAGGGGGAAGTGATAATGTCCTCTTTAGAGAGACCTCTTAGATGGTACCAGAGAAGATGGGCTTATGACTTAGGAAAAACAGAGAAACTAGTTATGATGTTATTGCATGAGATGGTGGACTGGACTGAAGTGGTAACTGGGAGGTTATGAGAAGTGGTCAGATTTTTAAGTGTTGGCTTGATGGGATGTCCTGATTGGTTGGATATGGGATGTACAAGAGAAGTATTCAGGATAAATGAGGTGATGCTGATGTCATTTCCTGAGATGGAAAGGCATGATTGAAGAGCATTTTTTTGTTGTGGTGCTTGTGGTATACGTGTGTGTGTGTGACAAGAATTCTTCCTCGGCATGTTAAGGTTGATATTTCTAGATGGAGATGTTGATAGACAGTTTGAATGCTTGGTTCTGGATCTCAAGGGAGAGGGCATAGCTTTGTAGATATACATTTTAGAATCATGAGTATATATAAGATCATGATACTTGCTAAGATCACTAAAGAATAAATGAAAGGTCACAGACTGAGCCTGGTTTTCCCCAGACTTGAGAGCCCAGGGAAAAGATCATCCAGCAAGGGAAACCAAGGAGGATTGGAGAAACACCAAAGGAATAGCATATCCCAGGAGTCATGGGAGGAAAGCTTTTCAAGGAGAAGGATGTGATCAGCTGGGTCAAATGCCACTGCAGAGTTGAGAACAATGAATGTTGAGAAATGATCATGGGATTGGCAACTTGGAGGTCATGAACATGTCTGATCATCATGGTTTGAGTGGGGACTTGAGGATGCAAGACTGGTTGGGATGGATTGAAGAGAAAGGGGGAGGGAAAGAAATAGAGAGATACAACTGTTTTGAGGATTTTTTTTTTCCCTAAAGATATGTAGACACATGGGGTGGTCACTAGAAAGGGATGTTGGGTAAAGGGGTAGAATTTTTTAAAGGGACTTTTTATAGAGTATTTGAAGACTATTACAAATGATCTAGTAGAAAGAAAACAAATGGATGACGCAGGAGAGAGAGGAAGCAGTACAGGTGGACATAGATAACATGGTAGTGGAATGAGGAATTTCTCTACCTGTTTCCACTGTTAGTGAAATTAGAAGCAAAGTTATTAGTTGAGAATGGGAAGTGTACTGGAGATCTCAAGGGAGGAGCTTTGTTGAAGTCATTTTAGAGTGTGATGTAATAAACTGAGAAGGGAAAGGAAGGCCCATTGGGAAGTGAGGACACACATTTAAAAATGAGCCTTATTCCTGTATTTTGTTCTAGCCAATTGCATGTAGGCACAGAGAAGGTGGAGAATAGGAAATGACTTTGGTGAGGGAGAGTGGGATGGAGGAGTTGGATGTTTATGCAAGGCTGTGGAACCAATGCTGTGTAAGGAGGACTATGGGATAAGACATTAAAAAAAAAAAGCCAATGATTTGGAATTCTTGATGGGGTTGAATAATAGGATCTTTACCAGAGAAGAGTGAGAGGGAGAGAGAGAGAGAGAGAAAAAAAAAAAAAAAAAAACAAATCAGTGGTGGCAGTCTAGTGGAAAGCTTGAAGTGAAGATTCTAGGAATTATACAGTTAGTGGTAATTGTATAGTTAGAGTCTAGGTGGGACCATTGAAGAAGGAGGCTGAGGTAGGGGAGTGACAAGATTACTGGAAGTGAAGAGATCCAGGAACTAAAATGCCAGAGTATGGATGCATCATCCAATACTAAGTCAATGTTACCTGGAATGATTGCAGGAGTAGAAGTTGGTACAGAAATCAAGAGATGAAAGAGAATACCTGGGGGGTGGTTCACAACTGTAGGAGGGTAGGTAGCAGGTGGTATAGGCACAGACATGTGCTTTGTTTTTAGGTGTGTGTTTGGGGCGGGGGTCATGGTCTGAAAGCAGCAGAGAGGAGGAGAAGTAAATGAGATAAAAGGACTTAAAGATCTTCCTGTTTATAATAAGCACTTTATAAATGGTAGTTGATACCTAGTAATAAATGGTGAATAAATGATCTTGAACATGTAAAGCTATCTTCAAAGTGAGCTCAGAAAATGTGAAAGTGTTCAACGGGGTCCCAAACAAAAAACAACTCTCTCCCTCACCAACCTGAAGGGGAATTGTGGTCTCCTATAACAGAATGTGGATTTGTCCTACTGACTCAAAAGAATGCTGGCTGATAATAATCTTAGTCTAGTGATCTCTGCTGTGCTGGTTTCTTTGTGTGCATTAGATAAATGATGCTGTGCAAATGCAGATTAATAGCAATCTATGAAATAATCAGATGTAAGAGGTTTAATGGGGCGCTTTTTAGTTTAAATGTTATGGCTGTTTGAGGGATCTAGCAGCATGAGTGATTAAAGTTAACTGGCTCCCTATTGCCCAAACTTTCCTGGAATGCTTGGAAAAATAAGAGTTAGGGTTAGATGTAAAGTCAAATCAATGCTAACCTCTAACTTGGACTTTGCCCTGGCTTCCTGCTCATTTAGAATGATTTGATCATTATGTTCACTGAGAAAGTCAAATTAATAAGCTTGTTCTGCATGGTTAACTGCATGGCTCCAAAGGCTCTGAGGCATAACTTATATATTATTAGAGATTCCTGAAGGGAGGAAAGCCTAGAAAGTTAGGACTTAAAAATGGTGACCAACAGATATTCGTGTTTCCTTCTAGTTTATCCTAGGGAATATTGATCATTTCCAAGGATTTGGGTTTAGAAATAGTACATCTGAGAAGATAATTGGAACATTTAATCTGCCTGTCAGCAACAGTGGAAGAAGAAAGCAGAGATTTCTTTTATTAATGTTTCATGTGAGATCAGCTGGTAAGGTAATTTCATATTGAAACCGAGAGCGATTGAGAAGTAAAGTGAGTAATAATCGAGGATGTTTACTCAGTGTTACAGTTTACTTGCTGAAGGACATTAAGTTCCAGAAGTTTTTCCATATTAAGATATTCTTATTAGCTTAAAAAATTATTAACATGTGGTTGTCATTGGAAATTTTAAGAATGCGGAAGTATATGGTGTAAAATGTAAATGCCCTCTTTTGGGATATGTTCCTCCACTCTCCTGCTCGCTGTTCTACCCTTTGTACATATTCATGACAGTTTGGTGTATGTCTTTTCCTAACTTTTACCCTATGCACATGCAAACATACTTTACCTTAACACTAAAAATGTATCTTATTATACATTCTGTTCAATTAATTGAATTGAATTCTTTTTTTTTAATTTTTTTTTAACGTTTATTTTTGAGACAGAGAGAGACAGAGCGTGAACAGGGGAGGGGCAGAGAGAGAGGGAGACACAGAATCTGAAACAGGCTCCAGGCTCTGAGCAGTCAGCACAGAGCCCGACGCGGGGCTCGAACTCACGGACCATGAGATCATGACCTGAGCCGAAGTTGGACGCTTAACCGACCGAGCCACCCAGGCGCCCCGAATTGAATTCTTTAAAATTTTTGTAAAGTTTATTTATTTATTTATTTTGAGAGATGAAGACAGTGCAAGTGGGGGAGGGGCAGGGAGAGGGAGAGAGAGAATCCCAAGTGGGCTGTCACTGCAGAGCCTGATGCAGGGCTCAAACTCATGAACCATGGGATCATGACCTGAGCCAAAACCAAGGGTCAAATGCTTAACCAACCAGCCACCCAGGCACCCTGGTTTTGCTTTATTTTCTTCTCTTTTACATTCCACACACACACATACACACACACACACACACATACACACACACACTGTTTATATTTATTCATATTGTTATTTACCCATCTGTCCCATTCCTTTTAACAGCTGTATTTTCAATATTATGTTGTACCATATTTTAAGTAACTAGGTCTCTGTTGACCGTTGTTTGTTTTTTGTTCTTACAATCACGCCATAACAGATACTCATTTACATATGCCTTTGTACCCTTGTGCAGTGTGTAAATGCCAAGAACTGAACTTGCAATTTTGAAAAACAGGAAAATTTGGATGTGGCTAAAGCTCTCCAGTGGATGATAATGCCTGTTTAACCACACTCTAGCTAACACTGCATGATGTCAGCCTTTTAAATCCAGGCAACAATAGGATATCATGGTTTTAAGCTACATTTCTTGAATCGTTAACATTGTTGAGCATCTTCTCATGTTCATAGTAATTTTCTCTTCTCCATATTGTCTAAAGTCTGTAACCATTTTTATGTCAGTTTACCTTTTTCCTTTTTTTTTATGTTTATTAATTTTGAGAGAGTGGGACAGTGCCAGAGAGGTGGGGAGAGAGAGAATCCCAAGCAGGCTCCTCACTGTCTGAATGGAGCCTCATGCGGGGCTTGAACTCATGAACCATGAGATCATGACCTGAGCCAAAGTCGGATGCTTAACCTACTGAGCCACCCAGGCTCCCCTCCATTAATCTTTTTCTTATTGATTTGTAAGAGCTCACTGAATTATGAGGCAAATGCAGTTCTGTCACATGTACTGGAAATATATGTACCCATTTCTTTCAGTTTCTTTATTTATGTTAAAAATTTTTTAAATATTTATTTATTTTAATGTTTGTTTATTTTTGAGAGTGAGAGTGCAAACAGGGTAGGGGCAGAGAGAGAGGGAGGCACAGAATCCAAAGCAGGCTCTGAGCTGTCAGCACAGAGCCCGACGTGGGGCTTGAACTCACAGATTGCGAGATCATGACCTGAGTTGAAGTCAGACACTCAACCGACTGAGCCACCCAGGTGCCCTGGTATTTACTTATTTTTAAGAGAGAGAGGGAGGGAGAGGATCTGAAGTGGGCTCTGTGCTGACAGCAGAGAGCCTGACATGGGGCTCGAACTCACAAACTATGAGATTATGACCTGACCCAAATTCTGATGCTCAACCAACCGAGCCACCCAGATGCCCCCAGTTCCTGACTTTCTTTATAGCGTGTTTTGTCATTTCTCTTGCAGTTAAAAGAAATATTCCACTTTGGTGATTTCAGGCTAATTCCAGGCTGCTAAATTACATTTGATTTGAGGGGCCTCCAGCCAGCTGTGCCAGTGGTCATCTCCTCTGGCAGACTCTCCAAGGAGCCCACGGAGTGCTTGTTTGTGGCACTGCTAGATTATTATGGCACTTATAGGCAATGTGTTTTAGTGGCAAGAGTATGGATTTAGATTTAGAAGTCCTTGGGTTTTACTTGTTGTTTTTTTCTTTCCCTGTATACTAATTGTGTGATCTTTGGGGAGTTTCACTTTTGAAGCAAGGGTTATACCTGTCATGTCTCACAGGACTATTGTGATAGTCACATCATATAATGAAAATAAAAAGACATTGGCTATAAAGCACCCTATACCTATTTTTATTATGTGACAGGTCTTTGAGGAAGACCACAGGAAGTTGTAAAAGTGTGACACTGTCCTTCCCCATGCCTCCCTTGCCCTAACTCACACATTTTGAGTTTTATTAATTCTACTTTTTTTTCTTTTTGAGAGAAAGACAGACTGAACACACGAGAGCAGGGGAGGAGCAGAGAGAGAAAGAGAATCCCAAGCAGGCTCTGTGCAGTCAGCACAGACCCCAACACTGGGCTCAATTTCATGAGCTGTGAGATCATGATCTGAGCCAAAATGAAAAGTCAGACGCTTAGCTGACTGAGCCACCCAGGTGCCCCAATTATACTTCTTAGTAGACTTTGGAATTATTTTCTGTCCCTCTGTTCCTACTACAATCATTCTAATCCAAATCAGAGCTGGGGTAAAGATGAGTCAGCTTGCTAGCTGACCAGGGAAATGACTAGAAAGAGGAGATGGAGAAAATTGGTTGGAAGTCACTAGGGGGTGGAGAAGTGAGACCCTGACCCTCCCCACCAGCCAATAGGGCTGTCCTGAACTGTAGTATAGGGTGTGCACTGCACTACTTGTGGGCTGTACAACCAGCACACCATATGGGATGGTCCTACCTGAAGGATATGCCCTTGTCACATGGCCTGCAGGAGGAGGACAGGGTCTACTGAGTGTCATGGTTTGTTGTGTTGGTCAGGGTATTTGCAGGCTAGACTGTTCTGAAGGGCAGAGAAAGAGAGGCTTCTTTGCCTCACATTCGTCAAGCAGTTTCAGACATGTTTCTAAATCAATGTGGAACAAATATGTGAAGAACAGTGGTTGGAGAAGACCTCAATTTATGAGGCCACATAGCTCAGTTCTGCCCTGAGTCTGTCCTGGTGCACGTGGGTTTCTCCAGTTGTCCCCTCAGCCACACTCTTGTCCTCCCAAACTGTCCTCCATGCCACAGGGTGATGGAGGATGATCTGTAGAAAAGGCCAGCCTCCTCATGTCCTCTCCCTGCTTGAGAGACTTCAGTAGATTTCTCTGGCTCTTAGGATGAAAACCAAAATCCTTAGCAAGACCTAAGAGGCCCTGTGAGTTGGGTCCTCTTTCCCCTCCCAGCACATTGTCCCAGCACTCCCGTTCGTGTTCAGCCCTTGTGATGGACTGCTCGTGACTGTCTTTTCCCTGGCTAACTGCTGCTCAGCCTGAGCTCGGATTGAAAGCAGCCTCCACAGAGAGGCTTTCTCTGACACCCCAGGCTGTCATGTCCTCTGTCATTTGCTTTCTCTTTCTGTCTTGCTCTTTTTGTAGCACTAATGACAAATACTACGAAATACTTTGTTGTCTAATTTGTTGTATATTGTCACTCACTCATGGTTAATGAGGACAGGCATTCTGTCATGTTCATCATTGTATCCTTAGCATCTAGAAATACATCTTGTACACACTAGACACCCAGTATTTACTTGCTGCAAGATATATAAATAATTGTGGTAATTTGGGAAACTTAAGTGTGACTAGGCTTTTCTCCTGCTGGAAGCTGAGCATTTGCCAGGAAAGTGGGCCTTTGTAAAGGAGGAGAGTCCTTTTGCTGAGAAGGACACCATGACAGAGGCATGTAAACATACCTAGGCTCCAAATGGTCCCGCCTACCCTAAAGATGCCTTAAAAAATTTTTTTAATGTTTATTTATTTTTGAGACTCCAGATGGTCCTGCCTTCCCTAAAGATGCCTTAAAAATTTTTTTAATGTTTATTTATTTTTGAGACTCCAAATGGTCCCGCCTTCCCTAAAGACGTCTTAAAAAAAATTTTTTTTAATGTTTACTTATTTTTGAGAGAGAGAGAGAGAGAGAGCGTGTGTGAGTGGGAGAGGGGCAGAGAGGGCGACCCAGAATGGGAAGCAGGCAATAGGCTCTGAGCTGTCAGCACAGAGCCAGATGCAGGGCTTGAACTCACGAACTGCAATATAATGACCTGAGCCGAAGTTGGACGCTTAACTGAGCCACCCAGATGCCCCTAAAGACTCCTTTTTAATGATTTCTTATCTCTCGCAAAGCCACGCAGGCACCAACATCTTATTGTGATAGTTCTTCTTCCAGTTTTTGTCTCTTCGTTTTTAATCTGACTTGATGAATGGGGGAGGGGCGAAGCTGGGTAGCAGGGCATCTCCACCACCACCGTCCTTGCCCACTGGGCTTGGGGAAGAATTTAAAGTCCTGAGCTGTGACCCTATGGATATGCTACTCCTACAAGAGGTTTTAAGATGACCCTATCACTAATTAGGCTTTTTCTCTCTTTTGATCCAAGGGTCAAATTTTCAAGTAGTCTTAGCTTTCAGTTTGAAAGAATGAGGCAGGCCTCTTATCACCTTGCAGTAAACTCAGCAGGTTGCTCTTTCCCAGAACCCTGCCAAAATTCCTCGTATAGCGAAGACAGTCAGTACTAGGGAAATGGAAGAGAGGAAGTTAAATGCCTGGATTTGGCTCTGCCATAGGCTCAGAATTCTCAGACAGAACTGGATTAGATGTTCCATAGTTGCTCAAAACTCCTTGATGAGTGGATAGGAAAACTAATGTTTACTGTGTCCTGTCTTCAATCATTTCTTTTTCTCCTGTCTCAGGGGTTTAATTTTTATAAATTTTCTAACTTATTTATTTGCTTATTTTTAATTTTTAAAAAACGCTTATTTATTTATTTTGAGAGAGAGAAAGCAAGTAGGGGAGGGGCAGAGAGAGGGAAGAGAGAGAATCCCAAGCAGGCCCCACACTGCCATCAGCACAGAGCCCGACTCTGGACTCAAATCTGACAAACTGAGATCATGACGTGAGCTGAAATCAAGAGTCGGATGCTCAACCAACTGAGCCACTCAGGTGCCCTCTAATTTATTATTTATTTATTTTATTGTATTATTGTTTTTGAATTTTTTTTCCAACGTTTTATTTATTTTTGAGACAGGGAGAGACAGAGCATGAACAGGGGAGGATCAGAGAGAGGGAGACACAGAATCTGAAACAGGCTCCAGGCTCCAAGCTGTCAGCACAGAGCCCCACGTGGGGCTCGAACTCACGGACCGCGAGATCATGACCTGAGCCGAAGTTGGCCGCTTAACCAACTGAGCCACCCAGGCGCCCCCATGAATTTTCAAATGTTTATTCATTTTTGAGAGAGCCTAAGCAGGGGAGGGACAGAGAGAAAGAGGGACAGAGGATCCAAAGACTGGGTATTTGTTTCTTAATGCTCTTTGTACATCTTTTTCCTTTCTGATCTCCTAAATTGGCTGCTTTGTTGATCTGCACAGGAAATGCAATTTCCTGCTAATTGTATCCTTTGAGCTATCTAAAAGATTCTGCAAGTTTGGGAGCAAGAGGTTTAGGAAATGTGCCTTGGCTTGATAGTGCTATCCCCAGGAACATTCTTATTAAAGTACTTTTGAATGAAGCAGTCAAGTGTCTTTCATCCTGGGACTGTTAAAGTGTATGTAGGGAGTTACTTAATTGTTGGGAGCACAAATGCTTATTGTTATGCTGGGTGGGGGAGCACATTAATTTTTCTTATTGACTCTCAGGTTAAGAATACATGCATTTTTTATTAGCTAAGCATTTACATCCTCAGCCTACTAAATAGGAAAAGCAATTGGGGCTGGCCCTGCATGATACTGCGTTTATACAAAATCATTTCACTCTCTGGGAAGAGAGTTGTAAATCAAGAATGAAGGTGATGGTTAATTTTGCACAGCTGCAGAGAGTCTTGACTCTATATCCTATGTGTTCTGGTGATGCATCCTATTTGTTAGATATGAGTCACTAAGGCTAGCCCATACCCAGAGTTTGAGGACTTGGACTTCATGTCTCCATGACAGGAGTGTCAAATAATTTATGGTTATATTTAAACATCACCACAGGTATGTCCCCTGTACTTACCGCTTTGTTTCATTGAGCTGTTTTATCCAAAGCCAGCCCAGCAAAATAAGTCAAAGACTATCAGAGGCATGGTGTGTCCACGGGCTTACATTTGCAGAGTTAGTGGTGTGTCAGGGGCATGAGGTTGAGGTAGGAGGCAGGTTGTGCAGGGAATGAGGCCGGCTGGCTAGGAGAGCTGCTCCAGGAAGGACTTGGGTTAGGTTCTCTCCTTAGGTGTGTGTTTTCCCAATTGTGATGGCCTTACCCCCTAGTGCATTTGAAGCAGTGTCAAGATTAAAAAGGGGCTATTCCCAAGGGATACAGGAGTACTGATGCATAGGAGCACTTGTACCCCAATGTTTATAGCAGCACTCTCAACAATAGCCAAATTATGGAAAGAGCCTAAATGTCCATCAACTGATGAATGGATAAAGAAATTGTGGTTTATATACACAATGGAGTACTACGTGGCAATGAGAAAGAATGAAATATGGCCCTTTGTAGCAACGTGGATGGAACTGGAGAGTGTGATGCTAAGTGAAATAAGCCATACAGAGAAAGACAGATACCATATGGTTTCACTCTTATGTGGATCCTGAGAAACTTAACAGAAACCCATGGGGGAGGGGAAGGAAAAAAAAAAGTGGTTAGAGTGGGAGAGAGCCAAAGCATAAGAGACTCTTAAAAACTGAGAACAAACTGAGGGTTGATGGGGGGTGGGAGGGAGGGGAGGGTGGGTGATGGGTATCGAGGAGGGCACCTTTTGGGATGAGCACTGGGTGTTGTATGGAAACCAATTTGACAATAAATTTCATATATTGAAAAAAAAATAAAAAAATAAAAAGGGGCTATTCCTAGAAGGCCAGTTTTACTCAAGGATATTTGGGAATTCTTATTGAGGAAGTTGAAGATACAGTTTCTCATATTTTCAAAGGATGAAAGAAAATCTTCAAAGAGTTTGAGCACGGGACTCAGGAGGGTCAAGCTGCACATTGAAGGGATTAGGGTTGTCAGTGATGAGAAGGAGAGAAGGGGAGAAGGAGAAATAGGTCCATGGCACTACCAGCCTCCAGGATGCCATTTAAAAGGTTATGGAGAGAGCCCTGGTTGGAGATGAAGGACTGAGTGGTGAGGGGAGCGAGGGGAGATATGCAGGAGGGAGAGGCCAGGCTGTGTAGTGTGGGAGAATGGAGAAGGCCGTAGGGATGCTGTGTCTAGCTTCAGCCACTGGGTGGTTGGTGATGACACCTATTCATGGGACTGAAACCAGGTAGGGAACAACGTATAGGCTGGTGTGTGAACCACTTTTTATTTGCTGTATTCAGACACTTTCACATCTTGGGGCCTTATAGACCCTGGAGGGACTGCCCCTCCCAGGGTTAGCTAATTTCTACTAATAGTTAACTCACCTGTGAGCATACTTTTCCTATACAAACTAACCAATCCAGAGTCCTCGCTCCCAGTCATCTCCTTTTTGAGCCTCTCACACCTGGGTCAATAATCACCTTTCCTAATCACCCCAAGGCCAAGTACCAGACAACTAGGAGCGGGCCCTAGGCCCCAGAGCCTGCTAAAATGTATCAAACTAGCCAACCTAAGTCTGCTTATTCTGCTTTGCCCATTCCTTCCTGTGGAAACCACACCAAAGGCTCTTGCCCTCATTTTACCCTCCGCCACCCCCAACCCAATCCCTCTGCCTCCTGGCTGACCCCCCCCTGTGCTTCCCTGCGTGGCTTTCCGGTAGCACAGGTGCCTCCTAATTTTAGGAAACTAGAGAGTATATCAGACTTCTTCCTTCATGACTGTCATTTTCATGTCTGTGTGTTTTACATACATAATAGGATTTAACAACAAATCCTGGGTACACTTAAAACAGTGGGGCTGATGGAGAGTTTTATTTCATACTTGTGGTGTTAGGGTACGGGGACATCTGGATGGAGATGTCTGGGAGTAATCAGACATAAGGATTGGGGCTTCAGGGGAAGATGGCTCAATATTTCCTTCCCATTATGTCTCATAGGGTTGCTGTGGAAAATAGGTGAGCTTATGTGGGAGAAGGGGCTATGAAAGTGATGAAGTACTACTAAACAAAGAGTATTCTTATTTCATCACTTTCCTGTACAGTCTAGGGCTGTGTACTGTTGAAATGGCTGAACTTCACTGAGAATAAGTGAAAAATGCACTTGCCCATATCCCTTTGTTTTCCAGTCTCTATTCAGAGATAAACTTTTACAGGAGTTCCACTGGCTGTGTGTCACTGCCACCACACTGACTTGGGTTTGATTTTTAAAAGGGGAGCCTGTCCAGCCAACAGAAAAGGGGACTGTTAGGAAGTGAATATTTTCCTTTGTTCCGATCCAGAGATAGTAATTGGAGGTGTAAAATGAAAGTACACAGAACATGGCAGCATAAAATCAAGATTTGAATTTCCTTTCTTGGAAACTAAACTGTGTGATATAAAGGAGAAGGATGATGGTATAAGGGAGAGAGCTAACTTCCTTGTTCAAGGAAGCCTTGTAATTACAAGATGGCTGCTGCAGCTCCAGCCATCAGATCTACATTCAGATAGCAGGAAGGGTCAAGAGCAAAAGGGAACTTGTTAACTGAATCAGCCCCCTTTTATTTTTTTATTTTATTAAAAGAAATTTTTTAATGTTTATTTATTTTTGAGAGAGACAGAGAGAGCATGTGCATGAGTGGGGGAGGGACACAGAGAGGGTAGGGAACACCAGAGAATCCAAAGCAGGCTCCACACTGTCAGTGCAGAGCCCAACATGGGACTTGAACTCATGAACTGTGAGATCATGACTGGAGGAGAAGTTGGATGCTCAATCAACTGAGCCACCCAGGCTCCCCTGCCCACTTTTAAAATACCTTTCATAGAAATACCTTTCATGGCTATGAACTTGTACTTAAACCACATTGACCAGAATTTAATCACATGACCACCCATATATGTAAAGGAGGCTGGGAAATATTTTTAAGTTAGGCACATGGCCATGTGCTTATATAAGCAATGAGCAGTGTCTGCCCTAGGTAAAAAAACAAAACAAAACAAAACAAAAACAAACTATCTCATGCTCTTTTGCTTCTTGTGTAGATTGATTGCTGATTACCTTAAACTCACCTTTCTTATCAATAATGGGGACTGCAAGTGTGCATTTCTGGTCACATGGACAATTATTTGTAGGAAAACACATAACAAAATAAAGCCAAAATACGAATTTCCCTGGATGAAATGATTTCTAGGGTCCCAGTGTTTGAGAGCCATTTTACCAGGAGAATTTGTTTTCCTTAGCCCATAGAAATTCAAATACTACAGTTCTTGTATATGAGAACAGTTCTCCATGTGAATTTTCTGCCATTATCCAATCAAGTGCCTGACACCATCCAAATTGGACAAAGAATAGGTATGCATGCTGTTCCCTATTTTGTAATTGGGTTAGCTAATTATCATGGATTTTTTTAAGTGCTTGTTTGCCTTAAGCCTTATCTCCCTGGACCAGAAAATAGGAATGTTAGTTCTACATTGAGTTCTAATTCCCTGGTTAGACATAAATTTGATGTCCAGAAGAGATGAGGGAAAAGGCAAAATTCTTTACTAGTTAGCATGGAAGAGAGACAGTTATTTAGAATAAGTTGTTAATCACTAGGGATAAGGAAGGCTTTAGATCAGTGATTATTTTTTTAAGTATTCTTTTTTTTTTAAGTTTTATTTATTTTCAGAGTATGAGCGATAAGGGGTGGAGGGGCAGAGAGAGAGGGAGAGAGAGAGAATCCCAAGCAGGCTCCATGCTGTCAGCACAGAGACCCACATGGGGCCTAAACTCAGGAAACCAGGAGATCATGACCTCAGCCAAAACCACAAGTCTGATGCTTAACTGAGCAACCCAGGTGCTCTAGATCAGTGATTCTTAAAGTATATCCCCATAAAACAAAACAAAATTTGGTGGGCTAAACTAAGGTTAGTTTGTTGAAATTCATGTAATGGAAGTTCCCCCAGCCTCTACTACACAAATCGGAGAAAAATCTAAGACAGTGGAGGGATATTCACATGCATTAGAAAAAGTCCTTTTGGTGTCTGTAGCCAACAGTATTAATGGGGAATACTGAAATAGTTGACCATACTTGGTTGATTTATTTGTTGACACCCTGCCCGAATGTCTGCCGTATAATTATGACTGGTGTGTACGGTGGACTTAAATTATGTGGACTCCTCAGAGAGCCTGAGTTGCATCCCAGAAAGAACATGTGCCCTGCTGTTTCTCTGCACCCTCCTCCCCATGCACTGGTAGTCTCTCCCAGCTTGAGGGTGTGGCTTCCCATGACCCTTAGTTGGGAAAATGCACTTCACCTCTGGGTGCCACAGGACTGTTCTGATAGTAAAATGATATACAATAGAAGTCTTCAGGATGCCATGTATTTATACATTTGTCTTTTTTAAATTGGTGATTGGTATTTTTTAAACTGGTGATTGGTAGAGAGTTTAGAACCTACTGTAGTAGAGTGGAATCCCTTAGGCTGGCTGGCCTTTCTCCCTTCCTTCCTTCCTTCCTTCCTTCCTTCCTTCCTTCCTTCCTTCCTTCCTTCCTTCCTTCCTTCTCCATGCCTAAAGTGGGGCTTGAACTGATGACCCTGAGACCAAGAGCTGCATGCTGTACTGACTGAGCCAGCCAGGTGCCCCCTCTTAGGCTTCTTTCAATGGAAGTGATGGTGCCCTTACTGGAAAAGATAAAGTTTTACCTCAGAGTTGTAGATAAGTTGTAATAAACATGTTTTAGAAAATACAGTCATGTTCTGGAATGTATTGATAAACAGTTGTATTACTTGTAAGCAAGATATACAAACAGTTATGAAGTGAGTTAGACAATGTAGGGTGAAACCAATCAGAATATAGACGACGTAGCTGCAGGTTGTAGAATGGAAAGAACACTCAAAGTGCTCAGGACCACTTTAGTTTGTGGAAAAGCCCGGCCCACCAAGCAGACACTAAGGATTTATTCCGTATGTCTCTCTGAAGTGCACTGAGCTGGCTGTAGACCTCCACCCACCATAACAGGACTCCTTCTGTGAAGAGGTCACTAGATGTACCAGCTGGAAGTGAGCAGGAGATGAAGCAGACGGAAGAAAGACCAATCGCTGGACCAAGTGGCTGTCCACCTCATTTCCCTGGCTTGCTTGCAGATACTGTTTAGCTTGTTGGGAAAAAAAGAAAAGAAAGGAAAAAAAAAAAAGAACAAGAAAATGATAGTGGAAGTGGCGTGGAAGAGCCTGCAGTTTACCTTGAGTGAATCTTGTCCTTCTTTCGGTGTATCAAAGGATGCAGTGATGTTAAATCCCAAGTAACATCTGGGCCTCGGGCAGTAGTTCTGTGTGGGTGCTGGAATCCTGTTTTACCACTTGCTGGTTGGGTGAACCTGGGGAGGTTATTTAGCTTACTTAGGCTTCAAATTCCTCTGCTGAATATAGAGTGAATAGTAGTACCTGCTCATAGGGTTGTTTTGATTATTGAGTGACTCCATCCATGCCAGGCTCTGTGAGTAGTGAATTGTGAGTGCATAATAAGTGTTCAATAAATTTTAGCAGTTCTTTTTTTAAAAAAAATAATTGTTGGGGCACCTGGGTGGCGCAGTCGGTTGGGCGTCCGACTTCAGCCAGGTCACGATCTCGCAGTCCGTGAGTTCGAGCCCCGCGTCAGGCTCTGGGCTGATGGCTCAGAGCCTGGAGCCTGTTTCCGATTCTGTGTCTCCCTCTCTCTCTGCCCCTCCCCCGTTCATGCTCTGTCTCTCTCTGTCCCCCCAAAAATAAATAAACGTTGAAAAAAAATTAAAAAATAAAAATAAAAATAAAAATAAAAAAAATAATTGTTCAAGCTTTTGCTATTTTTGTCACTGGAAAAAATTACACTTGACCTAGTTTTTAGTGTGCAACCCTTCAGCAGCTGGTGGGTCTTTGAATTAGTGGTTTTATTAAGATTTTTGGCTGATCTAAACAGTATTAATTTCTGGCTTAGTGTCTAATAACTTCTCTGCCAGAGAAGCAGTAGATGTTTTTGAGGGTTTAATATGAATTTTTAATTTGCAGGATTCAGGTGCCCTAAGCTTGAGTTTTGATGAGGATCTCCCCCTGCCTTCACATTTTGACCATAAAATGGATCAAGCATATTTAAGGAGTATTTATTTGGTTTATTATACAAATAGAAATATGAGACAGTATAACATTTATGACCATTCAAGTCTAAGACATGATCTATAAAGGATCTATAGGAAACATTGACTTGAGTTATTAATGATTAAGGTTTTTAATTAAAAAAGGATAAATGCCAGGGCCAATGAAATATCCTAAAAGGTGTTTGTTTTTGTGGTTTATTTTTTGGATTGAAAGTCAGCTTTGAAAATGTGTTCCAAGAACTGCATCTATATGGGGTTCAGGTAGTTGTAGAAAGCAGAATTCATTCTTTTTTTTTTAATTGAAAAAAAATTTTTAAGTGTTTATTTATTTTTGAGAGACACAGAGACAGAATGTGAGTGGGTTGGGGCAGAGAGAGAGGGAGGCACAGAATCTGAAGCAGGCTCCAGGCTCCGAGCTGTCAGCATAGAGCCTGACGCGGGGCTTGAACTCACAAGCTGTGAAATCATGACCTGAGCCAAAGTTGGACGCTCAACAGACAGAGCCACCCAGGCACCCCCAGAATTCATTCTTATTACAGAGCCATGCTGGTCCCCATTTCAGTGCCTAACTTCCACTCTACCTCTCTTTAGCCAGGTTAATATTCAGTGATATTTAGAAGAAGTGTAGAAAACTGCAAATCCTAAGGGATTTAGAAAGATTTTGTGAAATTAGCAAAAGTATCTGCTACCAAGTGTTACCTTATGAATTCATTTGTTGAAATTTACTTTCTGAGGCTTAGGAAAGGATCTCCAGCATTCAGGGAGAAATGTTAGAGAGTGTGCTAACAGAGCAGTAGAGTGATACTGTCCCTGGGTGATTCTGAAATACAGCACTGTTAAATAATGGAAGCTCCCTGGTGACTTAATCTCTAGTCTTAATGATTTAATTACATAATCATGGAGCATTTGGACTAACAGTCTTATAATTTATTGTAATAGGGCAGCAAAGAATGAGTTTTCATGTAATGTTTAGAGATCTTACATAAAACATGACCTTTTGAAAAGATGTAGCCCATCTTTTTAAATTACGCCAGCAAGGAGCACCATGCATTAGCAACAAATACTTCCCTGGGACCGTGGGCTGTTGGATTACCATAAAAGTCTCCTCATTGCAATTTTGCTCCATTCCAACCCATTCTCTATTCTTAGCCAGGGTGGTGTCTGTAAAGATGAATCCTGATCATTGGTCACTCTGCATAAAGCCCTTCAATGGTTTATAGAGTCCTCAAAAGAAGTCCAGACTGTTATTGCATCCTTTCTCTTCAGTTCTTAATTTTATTCTACCTCTCTCCTCCCCCATTTATTATCCAGACATCTTGGATATTGAGTCAGCTCAAGAAACTCAAAGATGGTCAGGCTTCGCAAGAGACTGAAGCTAGATGCATAGGTAGACCTTGAGGCCTCAGCTCTGATCTCTGGGGCTCTCCCTGCCCCCTGCCTCATCCTGTCTGCAGATTGCGTTTCTCTGCTTTGACATGCTTGCTGATGGCCACGCCACACCCCTGGTCCTCTTTCCTGAAAGTGATCAGCTGAGATAGGGACTAGCTTCTCAGGTACTCTTGCATCCTGGGACAGTAAATCTGATGGACCAGAGTAAGATAGGCTTTCTGCTATTCCCCTGAACCTAGGGGATGGTCACATGAGTAGCACTGGCTGTGAAAGCAGTTAGCTATTTTGCTGGATAGGAGTGTTCAGAGTACTTCCATATAAAACCACAGAGAACAGTGTTAGATATCAACACTTGATATCTCCCCACCCCTGCCAGTTACCCTCAGATGTCTTCAAATAGACTTGGGCTTTTGTCTTTGGTATCAGGCAATCAGATAATTGCCATCTTCATGGTTTATTTAAGAGAAGCTTAAAGCAACTGGGAATTTACCTTTCCAACCAGGTTGTATATCTTGTGAATTTTTTCATTTACTCATTTGTTTACTAAACAATTATTACCTATGGTTTTTAAGGTGCTATATAATATATAGATGCATGGAATATGATCATATGCAGTTTAAAGTCTAGTTCATTTTTTGGAGGAAACTAATGTTGCATATTTAAGCTGTATTCACTTGCCTGCCCAGGATTATAATCCTTTATTCATTAATATTCTCCCCCAGATCTTGTTCCAATATTATGGTAGACAGTTAAACTCTTTCATCCTTCACTTGTACAGATGCCTTTGACTTATTTAGAAGTTTTATTCATTCTAGTTATGTGTAGGAGAATAGACATGTTCGAAAAATAGAGATTTTCCAACAGCAATGTTGCATGACATTGAGTTTGACATTAATTAAATAACAGAAGATAGATTTTTGTATAATCTGGGAAGCTGGAGGCTTTAAGATTATGAACACGGCAACTTGCCCAAATCCTTTCTAGAGTTGGAGGTAGCTCAAAGTTCAAGTTGTGACAAATAAATATGCACATGCAAAGAGAAAAATCAGAAAAATCATAGCCTAAGTTCAAAATGAAGTCACAGCTGGCTGCTCCAGGAAAAGAAGGATGATCTTTGATGGCAAAGTCAGCTATTGTGCATGTCCACAAATATAGGTAGCAGAGTCTGAAACAAATGGAGTTTTGCCTCTTTCTTTAATGAGGCTTACATTTAGCTCTCTGTGAGAACTGCTCCTGGTGGAGGACTGTGCATGGCCGAGGGTATAGCATTGTATTTTTAAAGTTCAGTAATGGGAACTGTTGAAGGGATCATATCACTAGATTTCTTAGGGTGATAGTGGATGAAAAGTAGTAGACCTCTCTAAAGAGACCAGTAGGTGAACCTATTTGTTAAATATTTGAAACCACTTTCTCCTATAATGAGGGAGGGAGCATACCTGCACTTGACTTCCTAAAATGGAATACCCCCAAAAAATCATTTGGAGAACTGTGCCATGATAACCAATGGGAAAAAAATGAGAAGGAAGCAACCCACTAACACATGCCATTAGTGGATGTGCTAAAGTTCAGAATGACTTTTACTTTCAAGCTTCAATTTGAGAATCAGTTTAGCATCCTTAACCTTGTTTCCCTTCTGGCCTGGTTAGTGCTCTCAGGGATGTCTGGGAGCCTTTCATAAGAAGATGGTATGTTAACAATTTCTTAAAGCTTCATCCAAGAGCCCAATGTGAATACGTTTTGAGATGGAATGTTATTTTTGCACTTGGTGATTTGAAAAATTACTTTAAATCCGTTGAATAAACATACCCAAGTAGGTGAGAGGTTCTTTAGTTATGAAAATGTGCTACTGATGTATGCTAATTATGGCAGAGGTAATCTCCTAATTTTCACTTAACTAAGGTCTGTCCTGTCCTTCTTTATGGAGAGGTGCAAGAATTAATAGGATTTCTACCAGGAAAATAAATATGATAAGATATAGGACCATGTACAAAACACATCTCCATAGCAGAAGAGTTGAAGTGCTAATTGAATGTAGGTAATCTTTCCTGTTTGAAGGAAAAAGTAAGATAAACTTGGAATCCCCTCTTCAATGACAATGACATTTTGTTCATCATAAAGACTTCTCTCATCTTGTGATAGAACAAGACCTGACATGTTTTTTTCCAGTGATACTGCTCTGTCACATTCTACCCAACTTTCTCCTACTCCCTTTTTACTATATACTGTGTTAAGGGATGGCCAAATTTAAAGGTCTAGCCTCTTCTGGAACTGACTAGCCCACCAGGTAATCGGCCTCTGTCTTAGGGATCATTAGTCCTACCCAGTTTTATTTTTTAATGCAGTTTTTACATTCAAGGGAATTGTGCAATGTTTAAACTACATACTTATCTCTAAGAGTCCTAGACCTTAATCCAGTTTGGAGGAAAAAGCTCCTGGGATTTGTTATGACAGTTAAAAGTAAAGTTAAATTGTACTATTTATAACATTTAAACTCAAGTTAGACAAATTGCATAGGGCAGTCTGTCTGTGATGAATTTTTAAAATTTTTCAGGCCATTGTGGACTGATAATTTTGTAGACTATAATAAAAATCAATTACTACTAATAAATACCAAGACACAAAGAAAGCTCCAAATTTTTCTTAGATTTTAAGAGCTATAAAATTAACCTGTCAAATGTAAAAGTATCTAAATTCTTTCAGTTTTTTTTTTTCACTCATTTCACTTTGGATCGATCACAGCCAGTTTGCAGACTAGCTTAAGTCCTAGGATTATACTTTGAACACCAAATCTAATTACTTAGTTGAAGATGAAAAAGTTAAATCCTATCTAGAAGCTTCTATTTCAAAAATTTCCTGGGTCACCTGGGTGGCTCAGTTGGTTAAGTGTCCGACTTCGGCTCAGGTTATGATTTCACTGCTCATGGGTTCAAGCCCTGCATCAGGCCCAGGTCCTATGCTGACAGCTCAGAGCCTGGAGCCTGCTTCAGATTCTGTGTGTCCCTCTCTCTGTGCCCCTCCTCTGCTTGTTCTCTCTCTCTGTCTCTCAAAAATAAATAAATGTTAAAGAAAAATTTCCCAGAATTGTATTTTGATCTAAAGTTGCTATGTTAATATTGTTGCCCAACAGCAACCACCTTTTTTTCTAACAAATTCTTTGGCAGGTAAATCCTTTATTTAAGGAAGCCTGAGCATCTGCCCAGTCTGGGTGAATATTGGTCAGATTCCTTATTCCAGTTTCCTCCAAATGATTTGTGTAGGTAGGAACCAATTTTGGCCACTGAGATGTGAGGGAAATTAATGTACTTCTGAGAATATTTTATTTCTTCTTAAACAAAAGATACCAAGAAACAACACAAGGATATGATGCCTGGAGCTACCACAGCCATCTGGCAACCTATCAGTTTAGGAAGAAACTTGGGGTTTTAATAAATTCTTATACTGTGAAATAAACTAACCATGTTACTATCTTTCAAACTTTTTATTCTGTGGGGTTGAAAAAGCTATTGTTTAGGCAATGTGTAGTTGATCCTTTGCTTACTAGCATCATAAAACATATAAACAGTAATTTAAGAGTAGTTCAAGCTCCCGGCTAGATCAGTCGGTAGAGCATGAGACTCTTAAGAGTAGTTCAATGCATATATTTTAATAATGAGTTTTTAAGGAAAAGCAATAATTGATGAGGTGCTTAAAAATCAATTTTCCATGCCGTGGTCTACCCCAAGGCATGGCTTTTCATGAGGTGGCAGCTTCTAGATTTGTGGGCAAAAAGCCTACAAGGAATAGATGTCTCTGTAGGATTTATTTTGTAAGCCAACCATTTTAAGCAGCAGTGTATGTAATATAAACACCCCCCCCCCAAAAAAAAAACCCACAAAAAAACCAAGGTGTACTATAGCTGTAAAGCCTGTTTTGTTTTGAGATATAGTGCGTTTCTAACCCTTGGGGTGGGTGCACAATGTACGTAATACTCTCAGAGCTGGCTGTAGGATTTAGATTATCAATAACTGCTCCTAGCTCTGACCCAAGGGTTGTACCTTCTTTTTTTCTTCCCCTTGGGCACTCTGCTCCCAGCCTTTAGAGTTGACTGAAAAGCCCAGATGGAGGGAGACAGAAGCTACAGGGCTTGAGAAATACCGAGTGGTGTAAAAAGAACTACCACCAGACATTGGGAAGTCGGAGTGTTTGAGAAGTGGACAAGAAGGAAACAAGGAGATGGAGGCCGACTGTGGCCATGTGTGCGTGGCCGGTAGTAGAGCTGGGAGATTTTAATTTTTACAATTATGAAGTGGCACTTTAAGAGTGCAACATTGTTATATACCAGGTATTCTAAGCATTTTTCTTATGTTAATTCACTTAATCTTGACTGAAGGAGATACCATTATCATGTTACAGATGAAGGAAGTGAGTCCAGGGAAGTTAAGAACTTGCCTGAGGTCCACCACTCCATAATCTATGCTTTTACCATTGAACTATACTCCCTCCATATGGAATACTTCAACTGTACAGACAAGCACAGAGAATGGTGTAAGAATGATCCAGGTATCCAGGGCTCCACTCTGCCATTTAAAGAGATACAATGGTACAGATATAGTTGGTCACTGAGCAACTTTCCCTGCTCCCATCTGCCCCCTCTCTTTGGGTCTGTGATCTTTCTTTCTTTGCCATGAAGTTTGGTTCAGTTTTCAGTAGAGAGGCTCCCTCTACTTTTTCGTACCTCCCAGGCCCTTCTTAAACAACAGTTCTGAAAGCGATTGAAAGTGGTTTTCTTCAGTCTCCTTTCTGGACTCCAGAGCCACACCTCAGCTTTGCATCCTAGACAGTGAGCCTACCTCTGGACCCCCATTCTAGGGTGGATCCTTTTAGTTTTCATTTGATCCTCATTTCCCTGCAAGTGTCCAGCGATGTCCCACTGCCCATTGCTGGTCCTGGTAACCTGCTGCCCGCAGACTCAGTCTCTCTCATCACTGTGAGCCTGAGATAAGAGAAAACAAGAAGGGTGATGCCCCTGTTGGTGTGATTTGGGGAAGAGGCTCCTCTTGTTCAGCGTTACCCTGAAGAGTGCTTATTCCTTATTCATTTAGGAAGGATATGTGAAATTACTTTAACAGTTAAATTAATTTGATATTGAAATGTAAGTTTTCCTACAATCCTAAGGTGATAAGCAATGGACAATTTATAGGCCTTCTTTAGGATTAGTTATTGACTCATGTTGTTCAAACAACTCAAAGGAATTTGGAGAAGATAGGGGTTTTAGCCCATAACCTCCTAAACATATGTTTACCTTAACTTAAAAAAAAATGATGGAGGGGGCACCTGGGTGGCTCAGTCAGTTGGGTGTCTGGCTTCAGCTAAGGGAACGATCTTGCAGTCCATGAGTTTGAGCCCTGTGTCAGGCTCTGTGCTGACAGCTTGGAGCCTGGAGCCTGCTTCGGATTCTGTGTCTCCCTTTCTCCTTGCCCCTCCCCTGCTCATGCTCTGTCTCTGTCTCTCTCTGTCTTAAAAATAAATTAAACAAAACAAAACAAAACAAAACAAAACAAAAACATGATGGAGTCAGGAATACATCAGCATGGAGTCTATTATAATTTATCCTTTGATTTATTCATCAACTATCTATTGAGTTTTCATTGGCAAGTATGGGGGGATATAGCAGTAATAAAAACATAAAAATTCTTAACCTCATGGGACTTGCATTCACGTGGGAGAAACAAGCAATAAATTAAACAAGATTATGACATTTAAAATACATCGCCTCTTAGGGCGTTCACAGTTTTGGATTGTGATGTATTTAAGGAGATGGGCATCTGAATAGTAGGCAGAGGGAGCTGTAGAACACTCTCAACCCTTAAGGGAGACCCTTTGCATGCTCTACCACATTTCCTGTCCCTTCTCCCTGTTGGTCCTATCAAGTAGAACTCACCATTGTAAAAAAGCAGATAAGAGGTTTTCACACTTGAGGGGGAAATGCTGAGTCTGGAAATGTTTTAAGGTAGCCTGCTGACATCATTGGCAATGTTAGTAGAAGTAAAGTGATTTTTCTTTTCCAGGAAAGAATTTTGGTGTATGTGTGTTAAGTGGGCTAGGGAAAGGAAGGCAGCCTAGGAATTGGTAAGTTGGAAATGAAATGAGCATGTTATTAATATCAAAAATCCAAATGGAGATTAATTTCTTAATGTGATTACTATGAGCATTCATAATATTAATGTTATAGATCATGCATAGACTGTCCTCTTTAGTTTACTAGTAAAAGATTCTTATAAATAAAACTTTAAGAAAGTTGGCCTATGTGTCTTCCTTCCTTCATTTTATTTATTTGTATGTTTGTTTATATATACACACTTTTTTTTAGTCATTCTTTTCATTTTAAATAAAACTATGCCAGGAACATTATTTTTCTTTTTTAAGATCTTCCTTTAAGCAGAACCCTGAAAAATCTTTTGTGAACAAGCATTTTAAAGTGCCTACATGGGCATGGCTTTGTAGAGATAGTTAAATTGACTTAGACCTAGTTGTCTCAGAATACAGAGGACAAAGCAGAAAATTATATTTTAAAGCTGCATTTTTGACTGGGAAATAATTAATCTCCAACGATAAACTGCTTTACAGCTGATCTGTTCATGGATATAATGATGGCTCCAGAAAGTAATATGCTTGATTCAGTTGCCCTCAATAATTCCATATTCTGGTTTAAATCATGGTAATTGATTTAAAGAAGATATGATTTTTTTGGTTGTTGTTGCAATAAGAATATAGGGAGTAGTGTGTGCTAAAGTGGATTGGAATAGAATATTTTTAAACTACAAATCAGCTGGTTTTGTGGGGTTTCCACCTGTAGTGTTTTTGTAGCTGGAATATTTCTTTCTTTCTTTTTTTTAAGTTTATTTATTTATTTTGAGAGAGAGCATGCAAGCAGGGGAGGGGTAGAGGGAGGAGGGAAAGAGAGAGAATCCCAAGCAGGCTCTGCACTGTCAGCACAGTGGGGCTCTATCTCACGAATTGGGAGATCATGACCTGAGCCGAAATCAAGAGTTGGACACTTAACTGACTGAACCACCCAGGTGCCCCAATAGTTGGAATATTTCTGCCACTGAGAACAGCTCTTTTCCAACACAATAATTATCATTTGCTGATATGGCCTTCCCCAGCCACATCCACCATAAGACAGAGTCAGTGGTCTCTGTGAAGCTACTGAAAACTGCTTTAGGTGAGTCAAGCTGGCCAGTGTGGCTAAAACCTTGGATCCACACCTTGCAAGAACAGAAGGAAGGGTACATTGATCAGAAATGTGATTTTAGTTAAATGAACCTCGATTATTTTTACGTTCCTGAGTTGAGTACTGTAAAACAAAACAGAGTCCTTCTGTTTTGTAAAACAAAACAGAGTCACTTGTTCACCTAGGATGGACTTGGTTAAATGGCCAGTATTGGTAATTGTTTCCTAAATGCTGACAGATGCTTTTGCATTATTCATCAAAAGTTTCTTCTATCATTAGAATCACGCTGCCTTCACAGTGCTGCAAATGTTTTCTGAGATTTGAAGAAGATGTAGGCTTCGTTGGGGCTTTTTTATCTTTCAGATGGGGATGGTAGGGATAAATTCTGATGTTTGAATTGCCCTTGTTCTGCTAGAGGAAAAGAATTTCTGATTACAGTACTTATCAGCAATTGGAGTGATGAATCAGTTGCACAAATTCAAAATAGCACGCGACATAATTGTCCTGTGAATAGATCTTGAGGGAAGCAGCCTTATGGGATGAGGGCCTATATGTTGTTCATTCCTGTAGTGAATAATATAGGGTGAGTAGGCATCTTGGGAAGGCCTGTGCATCTCCTGGGTCTTTACTGGTACTGCTTCCTCAAGTGCTTTGTTTGAAACTGAAGTCCTAATGTTTCAAGTGCATGCATCATGTTCAAATACAGCATACCTTGCATTTAGCAACAATCTTAGCATTATATGGGGGCCGATACAATCACTTACATGTGAGAGCACCATCCCATTTAAAAAATTTTTTAAAAATATAATTTATTGTCAAGTTAGCTAACATACAGTGTGTACAGTGGAACACCATCCCATTTTTAAAGCTTGTAATTGTTCATTGGGAATCTACTCTGTGTTCTTGTGAATTTATCAAATTACCAAAATTGATTCCTATGTTATGCTTAGTTCTGGCTCTAAGTCAGGCATGTAGGACATAAATGTGGACCGGTATAATTTTTTATAGTAAACTTAGATCTGAATTTAGGGTTAGATAAATAAATTACTTTTAGAAATAACACAGATATTTTTCCCTTAAAAATTAAAAATTAGAAGTTGTTTTGTGGTGAGTGATAAAGAATATTGTGAATTCTAAAATTTTCCTTCATCATGTTAAAACATTTTACTATTTGTCTTTTAATTTTCAAATCTTTTTTCAGTTCTTATTCCATATGGGCAAATAGCATATTAGATAGTTTTAAAAAATTAAGCTTTAATTTTAATTATTTATTTTAAGGGTTTTTTTTTAAAGAGAGAGAAAAAGTGAGAATGGGGGAGGGACAGAGAGAGAGAATCTCAAGCAAGCTCTGCACTGTCAACGTGGAGCCCAATATGGGGCTTGAGCCCATGAACTATGAGATCATGCCATGAGCTGAAACCAAGAGTTGGATGTTTAACCAACTGGGTCACCCAGGTGCCCCAATTAATTAGTTATTTAATTTCATTGTATTATTTAAAAAAAAATCACTTGTTAACTGCAAAAAAAAAAATGAAAAACACAGAAGAGAATAAAGAAGATTATGAATCATGTGTAGCTTTGTAATCCAGAAACAACTTTGGTTGGCGTTTTTGGTATAAAGCCTTCTAGTTTCTTCTCCTTTTTCCATGATCTACAGTATCCAAATGCAATGTTAGAAACTCACTTTTGAGTTCACCTAGTGCTGGAGTCAGAAAAAAGTACATGTAGATGGTAGACACCAAATGAGGGAGTAAGTCCCAGAAAAACTGAAAGGGCCTATAATATGCTGCCTCATCTATAATACAGAGAAATCTTGCGGACAACCCGAAGACCTGCTTTAGGAAGTTTACCTATCCTGAACTTGGAGTTCTAAGAGAATAAAATATTATGATTGGATAAGTTTTCTAGCCAGCTGAGTTACTCCACTATACTTTGAAAAAATCTAAAAACACTAAAAAAACTAAAACTAAACTAAAAACTAAAACTAAAACTAAAACTAAAACACTAAAAAATCTAAAAACAAAAAATCTTTGAAAAATCTTAAAACACTTCCAAATCATGTTCTTCAATATTTAGCAGAAGAGACAACACATTGATTACTGTTTAAGCTAATAGTTATTATTTTTCACAATTGTATTCACCCTTAGTCAAATCTTAGGTTTAAATGCTAAAAATCACTGTTTGTGAGATAAACACAAATTGACCCCCAGCTTTTATTCATAAAATACTATTTAATGTTTTTTTTCATGGCAACCTAGAAGAGTTGGGGATCTTGTTTAGTTCAGTTCATTGAGAACCACAGATTCATTGATCTAATGAACAAAGACATATGGCCAAAAATGTGTGCCAGGCACTATTCTGCACATGAAATCATGGGTAAATAAAACATTTCTGTCCTTGTGGAACTTACATTTTAGTGGAGCAAACCCAGAAAATAAACAAATAAATGGCTATTAATAACTGGCAACCAGGAAGCCTATTCTGTTTGGGTGTCAGGATCTACCCCTGTGGGTTACTTAATCTTAGGCCTGAATTTCAAGAAGGCCTTAGCCATGCAAAAGTCTGGGGGGAAGCATTCCAGAGAGAAGGAGCAGTGTGTGCAAGGTGTACTGGGGAACTGTATGGATCCCAGTGATCAATAAAGAACAGGAAAAGGAGAGCCTGTTAGAGTGATAGTGTCATCACTTTACTGGGGTAATTATGCTTCCTGGGGGAGGCTGTTGGATTGTTTCAAAAAGTCTAATTGATCTTTAAAAATTACCACATTAGCTATGACATGTCCACCGATGGATGAATGGATAAAGAAGATGTGGTATATACGTACAATGGAGTATTACTCGGCAATGAAAAAGAATGAAATCTTGCCATTTGCAACTACGTGGATGGAACTGGAGGGTATTATGCTAAGTGAAATTAGTCAGAGAAATACAAAAATCATATGACTTCACTCATATGAGGACTTGAAGAGACAAAACAGATGAACATAAGGGAAGGGAAACAAAAATAATATAAAAACAGGGAGGGGGACAAAACAGAAGAGACTCATAAATATGGAGAACAAACTGAAGGTTACTGGAGGGGTTGTGGGAGGGGGGATGGGCTAAATGGGTAAGGAGCATCAAGGAATCTACTCCTGAAATCATTGTTGCACTACATGCTAACTAATTTGGATGTAAATTGTAAAAAATAAAAAATAAAATAAAAAAGTACCACATTAGCTATGAGATGGAGAATTGCTTATGCGGGAAAAACAGGGAGGCCATCTGGAATGCTCAGCCATCCAGGAGAGAGATGATGTGGGGTTTGGATCATGGGGTTTCCATCCTGATAGACATGGTGAAGTTGGGTTATGCCTAGATGAAGAATCAAGGCTTTGTGAAGGAATAGAGAAAGGAAACAATGACTTCCTGATTTGGGGGTCAAACAATTGGGGGGGTAGTGGAGCCATTTACTGAGATGGAGAGGCTGGAGAGAAATAGGTTTTAGACTTATGTTTAAGATTCTTATTAGACATCCCAGCTCTATCATCTGGCAGCCTAACCTACCGGCCTTTATAAAACTGAAGGTAGAGGATGGTATTGGAGAGTTACGTTTGAAGTCATTTGTGTGAGAACAGAATTAATGCTCTGGGATAGGCCACATTGCTTGGAGTAGCATAGAAACTTAAGTTCCTTCACAAATTGGGAGCAGTTTTATTGTCCTGCCATAGAATTTTCAGTGATTCAGAACCTGCTGACAATACCTTGAGTCACTGCTTTTTCTGAGCTCTGATATCATATAGGAAGAAGAAAAAAACTGGTATTTGTTGAGAGTCTAATGTGTGCTGAGAATTGAGCAAGACATTCTTTGTACTTTGTTTTTGTGTCTAACGTGAGGAGACTGGCTCAGAGTCAACAGAGTAGGCCAGGTGACAGTGTGACTGAGCAGTGAAGCCAGAAGTCACATGCAGGCCTTTTGCCTTGCGTTTTGCTTCATCATGTTTGCAATAGGCAGTTAGAAAGGAGTGGCAGTATTTTCCGTTGATTTTTCTTGCAAATTATGTGCAATTTTAAGGTAAATATAACATTGCCCATATGTTTACTAAAAAGATGTTTCAAAGCAGTACTTGCTCATGGCAAAGAGAAAAAAAATTCCTCAACAATACAAAAGACTTTAAGGTGAGAATTAAGTATCTTTGTTTCTTCAAGTACTATGCTCATTCTACAAATTTCATAGATTTTTGAGACTATAATACCTTCAGGTAGCATCATTATGCCATAATGGTTGTAACTTAAAAAAATTTTTGTTAATGTTTATTCATTTTTGAAAGACAGAGACAGAGTGTGAGTGGGAGAGGGGCAGAGAGAGAGGGAGACACAGAGTCTGAAGCACGCTCCAGGCTCTGAGCTGTCAGCACAGAGTCTGACATGGGGCTCGAACTTACAGACCATGAGATCATGACCCAAGCTGAAGTTGGATGCTTCACCAACTGAGCCACCCAGGTGCCCCATTAACTTTTTTTTTTTTTCCCCACTTAACAATGTATCTTGGACAGCTTTCCATTTTGGCAAATTAAGATCTATGAGATTCTTTTTAATGACACCCATAATTTCTTTAATATTACATTTTATGGTTAACCTCATGGACATTTAGATTATTTCTAGTTTGTTTTTAAACAATTACTAAGAAGGTGGCAGTGATCAGCCATTTATCTTTATCTCTATCTCTATGCTTCGTTATGCCAGTTTTTTTTTTTTTTTTAATGTTTATTTTTGAGACAGGGAGAGACAGCATGAACGGGGGAGGGTCAGAGAGAGAGGGAGACACAGAATCTGAAACAGGCTCCAGGCTCTGAGCTGTCAGCACAGAGCCTGACGCGGGGCTCGAACTCATGGACTGCGAGATCATGACCTAAGCTGAAGTCGGATGCTTAACCGACTGAGCCACCCAGGCGCCCCTCGTTATGCCAGTTTCTATACAGGATAAATCCCTGGTCTTACGATTGCAAGGTCAAAATGCATCTTTCTTGTAAATTTAGATAAATATTGCTAAATTGATTCAAATAATGTTACTCAACTTATGATCTTATTATCTGCCCCACAACTTCATCCACAATAGCTTTTAATAACATTATAATTGGTGCTTATTAGGTAAAATATTGTTTTGCCTTGACTTTAAACTTTTAACCATGAATAAGGTTAAGCATTTTCTTCTGTATTTTTATTGGCCATTTCTTCTGTGAATTGTGTTTATAAATATATATTTTTTGCCTATTTTTAATTGGCTTGTTGTCTTTTTCTTACTGACTGGCAGGAACCCTTTCTATCATAGATATTAGTCCTTCATTTATTATGTATGTTTGCAAATATTTTCTTCTAGTCTGTTGTTTATTTTGAATTTTTTTTATGATTTACACAGTGTTAAATTTATCATCCTTTCCATTAGGACTTCTGTCTTTTGTTTACATTATAGAATGTGTGGAATCTATACTCTGAAAAAGCTTCTACGAGGACAGACTTTGTTACACAGCATTGCCTAGCTGTTAAAAACTGTATGTCCTGTAGTGGCCGAAATATATATTCTATATTTCACTGACCTACCATGTCAGATATGATTCTCCCAACAACCTATGCTTCTGACATTAAGATGGCTATCGGGGTCATCATTTTTCCTACCCACCTCTTACTTTTTTTTCCTGGGCTACAGCTCTTTCTTATCTTTTTTCTTTCTTGATGTTACTCTTTTTCACCATCAAAACTTTTGCTTCCAGTTGCTTCTTCTTGTCAATGCCACTGTTGTGCTGTGTGACCCATCCCTAACATTACCTCTGCCCTCTATGACATTTTTTCATGGTCAAATCTTGGATTCTTCCCAAGATTTACTTGAATCATTCCACCAAACATAGGGTAATTGTGTCACTTCTCAACTCTGTATTCTCGCTTGGTAGTCACCCTTGCACTGCTAAAGAAGTACATGAATGCTCATGTTCACATACATGTGCATGTGTTAGTGTGTGCAATTATTTCTGAATGGAGAGACTCAAGAATACTTGTATCCAGATAGTTATGGTTTTAACGCTGGCCTTTTTTTCTGGGATTGACTATTTAGAAAACTTTATAGCACATCTGCTCTGATTATATATGCCAACTTTGCTTGAAAGAAGCTCTCAGGTTTTTTTTTTAAATTTTCTCCCATTTTTAGATTTTTCTATTTAAAAAAGTGATTTAAGATCTACAGTGCAGTGATTAGGGATAGCAATTCCAATCACAATTGCTGCTAATAGGCTGTGTGAATACTCAGTTACTCAATGATGTTTATGTGGTATTATATTTTTTAAAAAAAGGGAAGCTTATGATATTAGGACCAGGGTTTGGATGAGGACAAATGACTTTTGAAACATAAACCTGAGAGGATTTTCCTAGGCATTTTCCTTACCACACAGATATCTATTTTTATGTTTTTTTAGCATGGATTTTTTTTCCCCACAAAAACACCTGCCCCAGAAATAAGTTGCCTGTTTTAAATGCCATATGACTTGATTTCCAACAGGCTGTGTGGCCAGAAGGTGCCAGGCCTGCTTTAGCTCAGAAGGTGGTCTCTGAAACCTCCTGAGAAGCCATTGGCCTGAGAGCAACAAAGGCTTGGAGGGAGGGATACTTTGTTTTCTAGAGAAATGTGATCTCTTGTTCCATTTTCTGTTATTTCACCGTTTGATGGAGAGCCTTAAAATAGGACGTCAATGGACCAAATTAGGACAGTTTGCATGAAATCAGTTAAGCTTTTTTGTCTTTTGTTGTTGTTGTTGTTGTTGTTGTTGTTGTTGCTGCTGTTGTTTTTGACCAAAAAAAGGAATCAACTCCATTAGTCAATAGTTAGTGAAGGAAATAGGGGCTCAAGTGTAAGAATTGGGGATTCTGGGGGTATGCGAATTTGTTGGAATACAGAACAGGCATTCTCTTTTAAAATGTAATTCAAGTAAATGCAGGAGGTAGGTGGAAGGTGCGCTTTAAGAAATGAGTAAGACGGTAACCACCTGAACAAATACTTGCTCTGTGTATGTACTATGTGCAGCACACTGTGTCAGTACCCTGTAGAGACGTTTTTTCAACTTCTGGATAAAATGCTGATTGGTCTTTAAGGCTTAACACTCTGTCCTATTCAGCAGCTACCTACAAGTTACAACAGATCTGAAATTATGAAGTATTGAGCAGCTGTCAAGGAGACAGAGTTTATAGAGAAACAATCGTGAATGACTATTTGAATATCAGAATTTCATATCTTCTAATCCTTGCTTAAGTTGGGATGTTTTCTATTTTATCAGTGGGGGGCAAAACCTTGTGCTAATGTCCTAATAGGTAACTGAGCTTCTGAGTAAGTCTTTGCTTCTTTCACGTAAGTGACTGAATTAAGGCCCAGGGCTGTGCCTGGGAAAATGGCTCCCATTGACCACCATGCTAAGTGATGGTGCCCAGCTGTGGTCTCCAAAAATGGCTCTCAGCATTAAGAAGAGGAGCTTTTAAAATGCAGATTCTTAAGAAACAATAATTTCTGGAGATGTAGTCTGGGAGTCTGTATTTTAAAGAAAGCCAAGTTGGGGACCAGTTGCTACCTTAGGAGAAGTTGGATTTGTCCAAAGAGCACATTCAACTTCTGTCTTCTAATAGCCATGTAGGCTTCCATTTTGACCTAACCGCCAATCAAATAATAAGCTAGCACTTTGAAATTAATGTGTGATATGGTAAACTGCTTGTTCTTTTTAACATACCCATTAGAAATACTTTTATGCTCTGCCATGACAGTGCTTGTAGAACTGAGAGACAATATCTTGCTGACTTCCAGGAAGGTTAAGTCTTACTCATATAGCTGAATAAACTGCCCTTGCCCAGTGTTACCCAAGAAATCAGCTAGGAAGATTAGGTGTGAGAAATAAGTGAAACTGGCTTTCTAGTTACTAAGAACAAGAATTAGAGTCTAGGGGCACCAGGTGGATTAGTTGGTTAAGTGTCGGATTCTTGATTTCAGTTTAGCTCATGATCTCATGGTTGTGATATCGAGCCCTGCCTCAGGTTCGGTGCTGGGCGTGGAGCCTGCTTAAGATTCTAACTCTTCCTCTCCCCTTCCCTGTTCATGCTTCTCTCTCTCTCAAGAAACAAACAAACAAACAGACAAACAAACAAACCAGAATTAGAGTTTATTTATTTATAAAAGGTTTTTAAAAGTAATCTCTACACCCAGTGTGGAGCTTGAACTCATAACCCCGAGATCAAGAGTCACATGCTCTACCTACTGAGCCAGCCAGGCGCCCATAGAGTCTAATTTTTTAATGTGGCAAACAGAGTATTTATAATTCATTTAAAATAATTACAACTACCATTTATACATTCTAAGTGTGGAGGGAAAATGTGCACAGGCCCAGAACAAGAACAATTGGAAAAAAAAAAATGCACCAAGTGTTCTTATTATGATCTTCGAGGGCCAGGCTTAAATTCTGTCTCCTCTGGAATTCACTTCGATCCACCCCGGCCTTCCTTGGTCCTTATCGTCCTTATTTTTTTACACCCCCTCCCTATTTTATTGTTAATTTTACATATTACTTACCAGTCTTATCATTACCATGAAGTAGTATCACCACGATACATGAAGTTTCTAGTAGCTAGACCATATGTTATAGACTCCTAGTATTTGCTAGAAGAGGTCTTAGGAGTCAGCAAATCTGATTCCTTATTTCTGTACATCAGATCACTGGAATCAAGACTGCTTAAAAAACGTACCAGTGATGAGCCAGTTAGGGGCCTGGACAGGACGTGAAGGCAGACATTCTGTGCACTGAAATGGAGAGAGAACTGCCCTGGGAAATCAAGGTATCTGCTGTCAAAGCTTGTCTGCCATTTACTAGCTTTATTATCTCAGGCAAGTTCTTCACTTGTCTGAGTCTGTTTGATTCACTCTACAGCGAGGGACATTTAATCATCTTTACTTCACAGGGATATTTAGAGGAATAATTGAGATAATATGTCAATAGTCTTCACTCTGGATTCCCAGGAAAATCCCTGCTCAGCCCCATTCTTAGAGATGGTGACTTAATTGGTGTGTGGTAGGGCTTTGTGCTCAACACTTCTAAGGAGGTCCCTCAGTGATTTTGATTTACAGCCAAGGTGGAGAACCACGAGCGAGCCTTGTTAGTTGGCAATATTCTCTGTAAGTAAAGGCCAGTATTTATTGTGGCTTGGGAGTTCTTCTAAATATCCAGTACAATGTCATATTACTTAATAAATGATGGAATAAAAATCTAGTATGTATGTATTTTATAGCCATATTGTGGAATGGTGGCAACACTGACATTTCTTCTATTGAAGCAGAAAACTCTTTACATATTAGAACTAAATTTAGAATTTTTGAAATTAACTTATATCCCCCTCCCCCATAGGGTGACATTAAATAAAACCAACAAAATCATATTGTTATGAGTTCTCTCTTGTATCTCATTTGTTTCCCAGGGTTAAAAATTATGGAGCAGAAATAATTGTTGAATACAAAATAGGTCTCATTAAAACAGACAGTGTTATCTGGAAGGCTTTAACAAAATAGAAGAAAAGGTTCTGACATATAAAAACTACTGATAAATTCCTTTCACCCTTTCTTTGATCTAAGTCCCCCATACGTATTTATCAACTTTGCAAACATATTGACTATGTGCATATAAAGTTTGCAAACAAATTCCAAAATGTTACTGCCAATCAATTAGTTTCTAAAAACCTTTCAAATAATTTTCTCCACAGGAGTGATTTAGGTATTGGAAAGAAAAATCAGTGAACTCTACATTGTTTGCTCCTCACTGGGAAGAATCAGGGCTTAAGAGTGGAGCACACTCCATGGTTGTTTGTAAGCACATTTATTCATAAGCTGATATGATTTGACTTTAAGCCTCCATTGCTGGCAAGCAGGAGCTTTTCAAGTGAAGCCATTCCCTGTGAAGAGCAGTTATATTTTATATAAAGATCGTTTTAAAAATTCACGTCTCTGGTAAGCTACCCAGATGTTAATCAGTTTTTTTTTTCTTTTAAGTTATTCTGAAAGGCTTTTGGATGAACTAGAATTTTATCTTCTTGAAAGATAAGATAATAATTGTGAAAGCTAGATCAGCTTTTTTACAGAGTCATACAACTTAGAGGAAAATACATTTTTAGGTTGAGGGCAGTGGGATATTCAGAGATATTCTTTGACCTTCCAAAATGCACAAAGCCAGTTTGTGACAGAGCCAGAAGTAGAACTCTTCTTGCCCCTCTGCTTCTGCCCCCGACCTGTGGACTGACCCTGAGACCCAGCTGCATGGCCCATCAACAAGCTGTCTCAGTACTTAGTGGGCAATGGGTCCCAAATTATGTTTTGGTCCATGTGGAGAATGAACACCCTATTCTTCTGCTCTGATGATTTTAGGAAATCTCCCTTTCCTTCCTTTGAGGGAAACATTATCTGCATTGTTTGACACTTTCCACATAGAAATGAAATTGTTTCCAGAAGCTAATCCCTTTCAGTCACTCAGATTTACTGTAATCGGTAGAAGCTGGCAAGAAATCAATTCACATTTTTCATGTACCTTTTGCTGAAAGATTCTCTTGCAGGGGAACTGGACCTTTTTTTAAACCTGCTAATGCACAGTTTGATGAGCATTGTCCCAGAATAAATGTGTTTACAAAAGAGCGCAAGTGATATTCTCATATGGCCTTAACACAGACATGGTTGTGACCCCGTATGTGAGAAAGTGTCTCAAGGTGACATTTAGAGCAGAGAATCAGCAGGGCCCTGGATTTGCTTATTAGTGTGGGAGCTTATATTCTTCTTGGCCTTTTATTTTTTTTTATTTTATTTATTTATTTTTAAACATGTTAATCTTTTCTTTTTTTTTTTAATTTTTTTTTTCAACGTTTATTTATTTTTGGGACAGAGAGAGACAGAGCATGAACGGGGGAGGGGCAGAGAGAGAGGGAGACACAGAATCGGAAACAGGCTCCAGGCTCTGAGCCATCAGCCCAGAGCCCGACGCGGGGCTCGAACTCCCGGACCGCGAGATCGTGACCTGGCTGAAGTCGGACGCTTAACCGACTGCGCCACCCAGGCGCCCCTCTTCTTGGCCTTTTAAAGAGCAGCGCTAGGAAATACATGCAGGTCCCTGTGTGTGTGTGTATACATGTATGCGTACAAATACAAACATATAAATATACATACACAGATATGTATACGTCTGTGTTCCTGTTTACTTTCTGTGTTTGTTTCTCTCCTTCTCATTCTTATTGAGTTAATTTTAATTTTGAACATGTAGGATACCAAGAGAGGTCACTCCCATATCCCTTCCACTTGATATTCTCCCATCCTTGCAGGTAACCAGCTTCATTGTTTTCTGGTTATCCTTCTTGTGTTTCTTTTTGTAAAGATAAATATTTGTATATTTAAAAAAAATCTCAAGCTTTTTTTTACACAAAAGTAGCATACTATATATATATGCTTATTTATACTTTGCCTTTTTCACTTACTAATACCTCCTAGAAATTATTTCATATCAGTTTATGGAGATCTTTTTTATTCTCTTCTACAGTTATATAGTAGTCCACTGTATGTATGTATATATTATTTTATTCAACCAGTTTCCTGTTTAGGATCATTTTTACTCTGAATGGCTGAGGAAGAGTTTAATGTGATATGAAGGAGGGGGGAAGAGAAGACAAAAAACAAATGAACACAATCATTGTAGAAATTGCAAAAATATGCTGAGTGAAAGAAGCCAGACACACAGGACTGCAGAATGTAAGATTTTCATTTATGTGAAATATCCAGAGAAGACTCATCTATAGAGACAGTACTGGTTAGTGGTTGTCTAGGGCTGTGGGTGAAACAGAGAATGACGGCAAGTAGACATGAGGTTTCTTCTTGGGGTGATGGACATGTTCTAAAATGAGATCATTGGGGCTCCTGGCTGGCTCAATTGACCAAATATTGATTTCAGGTCAGGTCATGAGATCGAACCCCACTTAGGGCTCTGTGCTGAGCAGGGGCCTGCTAAGATTCTCTCCCTCTCCTTTTGCCCTCCCCTGCTTGTGCACATGTGCGTGCACAGGCTCTCTCTCTCAAAAAAAAAAAAAATAAAAGATCGCAACTTGGTAGATGTACTAAAGGCAATAAATTGTACATTTAAAACAGGTGGATTTTAATGTATATAAATTGTACTGCAATAAAGCTATTAAAAAATTCACATCAGGTGATATGTTAGACATTCCTACCAGAATGTGATGACCTCTAATTCAAGCATGGCATAAAGAGTTAAACCCTCTTAGATGTCATATGCACTTAGTGGAAATGTTGGGAATCTCTCCTCCAATGATATATACTCTCTATTATACTTCAAATCAGAAGTATATTTTTTATAGCATTTTCTGCTTGAGGGTTTTAGTGAGCCAATAAACCCTACGGAAATTTACTTATTTTAAAGGGCAGAAATGATTGATTTAATCCTTTTAAAGAATTGAATTCTAAAGGACCTTGCAGATCACTTTGTTACGCCTTTCGTTTTACAGATAAAACTCTGTTAAGAGTTTTAAAACTCTAATTATGTAATAAAGTTAGAAATATAGTCTTCTCATCTGTTTTGCTCTTTAAATATTTATGCTATTTTGTTAGCAGCCATTAAAATGATAATTATTAAGACTGTGTAGAAACATGGAAAGCTGTTTATTATACAAATGAAAAAAAGCAGCGTGCCAAATGACCTAAATATCATGATTGCAACCAGTATGTCAAATTTGTGTACATATTGAAGTCTGGAGCATAATAGACAAAAACAATATGTGTGTTATGGGTGTTTCTCTTTTAATATTCCTGAATGTTGCTGTGCTGTATCAAAATAAACTTCTTTCCTAAAAATATTAAGGCTATCATAGACAAAATGTAGAATCAAAGGGATTGTGCTTATGTTGGTTGTTGCCTGCATATGTGACCTGCATTGGCAGATTTTCCTAGACACCTTCCAGCCCTGAGAATGTGTGTGATAAGGTTATATCATTCTAAGCCCCTGGAACTCTTCCCCTGTTTACCTGTCACTGGAAGTCTTCCTTTGTTCCCTTGTTTCTTGTCCTATTTTATGGAATCTACCCATCTGGCGTGTTTGGAGAATGACTTCTATGTGGGTAGCAACTACTGTTATCTGTCGCTACAGAAGGCAGAACATAAAGAAGTTGGCTTGAGCTGACACTTTGTGATTTAGATGACATTGGGAGAATATTTTATCTCCAACATTGAATGAGTTCCAAAGAATGACTGAGGTTGGTCCTTTTTTGGTTAGCTTTACTACTCAATGGATTGTCTACAATGAGGTTTTGAGGAAGGGAGAGATAACGTTAGATGACTCTCAAGACTCCACTGAACTTGAGTTTTCAATTTAACTCTAAATGGCTTTTCTATGTGATAAGAAGCAAAAAGCAGCTACATAAACAATTTAAGCAGCACATTGTTTCAGAGCCTAGTTCTGCCAAATATGTTTCTATCATATATGCTTGTTTATGGCAGTGGATGAAGCTGAAGTCTTAGCTCATGGCTGAATTGGTGGGGTAAATATGAAGCTAGTGGATATTAATATATAATATAAAGGCACTTCCACATTGAAGGATTGGATACTACTTTCTAAAATATTTGGGTTTCTCTGAATGATGCTTGCTGAATGGTAAGTGGTATTTATTAGCTCAAATAACTGATTACACTTCTATATCATTATGCTTTCCCTGTTAAAGTGTTGAGATTTTATAGCCATAGCAGTTCCATTCTAGGTTAAAAAATGTGGGGGGATACTGTGAAAAGGAAAGAGAAATAAGGGGCAGTGTGAACAAAGTAGAGGACACTGTGTCAGATGTATAAGTAGCACTTGCTATTAGATCTTTGACACAGTTAATTCAGTTTCCATAATTTCCAAAATTGTTTAAACAATTTATTTTATTCTTTCTTCCCAAAGAGACATCTTCCTGAATTATGTTTCTATTCCGCCCATCTTTTGTTCAGAAATGTCTAGTAAATCTCTCACTGCCAATAGATTAAGATCTTATTCTACCAACATCCCGACCCCCTACAGCCTAGTTGTATCCAGCCCATAATCATATGTCTTGTCATTTTCCTTTTGAGTCACTCTTCCAAAGTTGGAGACCCATCGTTGCCTACCCTCTGAGCATACCTCTACTCTTTCCGTCCCCAGGCATTCACTGATACTGTGTTATTACCACACTTTTCCCCTTTCCAGCCCACTGTGTTCTCCTTTCTCTATGGACTCCCATAGTATTTCTGTCAATAATAAAACCATAATTGTAACTACCATTTTTAGTGTTTATGATATGCCAGGCACCGTTTTTAGTACTTTACATGAATTGGCTTATTCAGTCCTCAACGTTTGAAGATTGTTATCCTCATTTTATAGATAAGGAAATGGAAGTGCACAGGGATTAGGTAACTTGCCCAAGGTCAAAAAGCTAGTTAAGTGGCAGATCTGGAATTTTATCCCAGGTTGTGTAGATTCAGACTCTGTGTTCTTGACCATAGCTCTAAAACTACCATTAATACATTTTCCTTTTAGATGTTTTATTTTCTTAAAGTTTAACCAATTTAGGTCAAAGACAAAGTCTCCTTGTTCTCTGCTTTACTTCATTACATAACCCTGTGTTTGGAATTGCCATTCCAAAATTGCTGTGACCTATTATTATGATGTATTTTAAATTATTTATTTATTTTTAATTGATGAGCATTTCTTTATTTTATTTTCTAATTTACATCAAGTTAGTTACCATATAGTGCAATAATGATTTAAGGAGTGGAATCCAGTGATTCATTCCCTATGTATAACACCCAGTGCTGATCCCAACAAGTGTCTTCCTTAATACCCTTGCCCATTTAGCCCATCCACCCCACCACCAACCCCTCCAGCAACACTCAATTTGTTCTCTATATCTAAGAGTCTCTTATGTTTTGTCCCCCTCCCTGTTTTTATATTATTTTTCTTCCCTTGTGTTCATCTGATTTGTATCTTAAATCCCACATATGAGTGAGGTCATATGATATTTGTCTTTCTCTGACTAATTTAGCTTAACACAATACCCTCCAGTTCTATCCACATAGTTGCAAATGGCAAGATTTCATTCTTTTTGATTGCCGAGTAATACTCCATTGTGTGTGTGTGTGTGTGTGTGTGTGTGTGTGTGTGTGTGTGTGTGTACATACACACATCTTCTTTATCCATTCATCCATTGATGGACATTTGGGCTCTTTCTATACTTTGGCTATTGTCGATAGTGCTGCTATAAACATTGGGGTGCATGTGCCCCTTTGAAACAGCACACCTGTATCCCTTGGATAAATACCTAGTAGTGCAATTGCTGGGTCGTAGGGTAGTTCTATTTTTAATTTTTTGAGGAAACTCCATACTGTTTTCCAGAGTGGCTGCACCAGTTTGCATACTCATCAGTAGTGCAAAAGGTTTCTCCTTCTCTGCATCCTCACCAACATCTGTTGTTGCCTGAGTTGTTAATGTTAGCCATCCTGACCGGTGTGAGGTGGTATCTCATTGTGGTTTTGATTTTGTATTTCCCTGATGTGGAGCATTTTTTCATGTGTCGGTTGGCCATCTGGATGTCTCCTTTGGAGAAGTGCCTATTCATGTCTTTTGCCCATTTCTTCACTGGATTATTTGTTTTTAGGGTTTTGAGTTTAATAAGTTCTTTATAGATTTTGGATACTAACCGTTTATCTGATACGCCATTTGCAAATATCTTCTCCCATTCTTTTGGTCGCCTTTTAGTTTTGCTGATTGTTTCCTTCGCCATGCAGAAACTTTTTATTTTGATGAGGTCCCAGTAGTTGATTTTTGCTTTTGTTTCCCTTGTCTCTGGAGACATGTTGAGGAAGAAGTTGTTGCAGCTGAGGACAAAGAGGTTTTTGCTTGCTTTCTCCTCGAGGATTTTGATGGCTTCCTATCTTACATTTGGATCTTTCATCCATTTTGAGTTTGTTTGTTTATTTATTTATTTATTTATTTATTTATTTTTAATGTTGATTTATTTTTGAGACAGAGAGAGACAGAGCATGAACGGGGGAGGGTCAGAGAGAGGGAGACACAGAATCTAAAACAGGCTCCAGGCTCTGAGCTGTCAGCACAGAGCCCGACGTGGGGCTTGAACTCACGGACCTTGAGATCATGACCTGAGCTGAACTCGGCCACTTAACCGACTGAGCCACCCAGGTGCCCCAGTTTTGAGTTTATTTTTGTGTATGGTGTAAGAAAGTGGTCCAGGTTTAATCTTCTGCATCTTGTTGTCCAGTTTTTCCAACACCATTTGCTGAAGAGACTGTCTTTATTCCATTGGATATTCTTTCCTGCTTTGTCAAAGATTAGTTGGCCATACATTTGTGGGTTCATTTCTGGGTTCTCTATTCTGTTCCATTGATCTGAGTGTCTGTTTTTGTCCCAGTACCATGTTGTCTTGGTGATTACAGCTTTGGAACATATCCTGAAATAATGAATTGTGATGTCTCCACCTTTGGTTTTCTTTTCCAGGATTGCTTGTGCTATTCAGGGCCTTTTCTAGTTCCATGCAAATGGTAGGATTGTTTTCTAGCTCTGAAAAATGCTGGTATTATTTTGATGGGGATTGCACTGAATATGTAGATTGCTTTGTGTAGTACTCACATTTTAACAATATTTGTTCTTCCAATCCATGAACATGGAATGTTTTTCCTTTTTGTGTGTGCGTGTTTTCTTCAGTTTCTTTCATAAGCTTTCTATAGTTTTCAGTGTATAGGTTTTTCACCTTTTTGGTTACGTTTATTCCTAGGTATTTTGCGGGTTTTGGTGTAATTGTAAACAGGATTGATTCATTGATTTCTCTTTCTGCTGCTTCATTATTAGTGTATAGAAATGCAACCGATTTCTGTGCATTGATTTTATATTCTGTGACTTTCCTGAATTCATGAATCAGTTCGAGCAGTTTTTTGGTGGAATCTTTTGGGTTTTCCATATAGAGTATCATGTCATCTGTGAAGAGTGAAAGTTTGACCTCCTTCTTACCGATTTGGATGCCTTTTGTTTCTTTGTGTTGTCGGATTGCTGAGACTAGGACTTAAAATACTATGTTAAGAGTGGACATTCCTGTCGTGCTCCTGACTTTAGGGGAGGAAGCTCTCAGTTATTCCCCGTTGAGGATATTAGTGGTGGGTTTTTCTTATATGGCTTTTATGGTCCTGAGGTATGATCCTTCTTTTTTAAAAATTTTTTGTAATGTTTTATTTATTTTTGAGAGAGAGAGAGAGAGAAAGAGTGAGCGAGCAAGCAGGTGAGGGGCAGAGAGAGGGGGAGACACATAGTCTGAAGCAGTCTCCAGGCTCTGAGCTGTCAGTACAGAGCCAGACGTGCGACTCAAACTCACAAACTGTGAGATCGTGACCTGAGCCGAAGTTGGTCATCTAACTGACTGAGCCACCCAGGCACCCTGAGGTATGATCCTGCTATTCCTACTTTCTTGAGGGTTTTTATCAAGAAAGGATGCTGTATTTTGTCAAATGCTTTCTCTGCATTTATTGAGAGGATCATGTGGTTCTTGTCCTTTATTTTCTTAATGCGATGTATCTCACTGATTGATTTGCAGATATTGAACCAGCCCTGCAGCCCAGGTATAAATATCTCTTGGTCATGGTGAATAATTCTCTTAATGTAGTGTTGGATCTGGTTGGCTAGTATCTTGTTGAGAGTTTTTGTATCCATGTTCATCAGGGATATTGGTCTGTAGTTCTCCTTTTTAGTGGGGTCTTTGTCTGGTTTTGGAATCAAAATTATTCCTTTAAAAAACATTTTAAAGTAATCTCTATATCCAACATGGGGCTCGAATTTAACAACCCCAAGATGAAGACTCACATGTGCTACTGACAGCCAGGCACCCTGATGTGACCTATTATAATCAGTGGTCAGTCAAGTACTTGGGTTTTTCTAGGAGTTTTGGCTTTGTTGGTTTGACTTGATGATATTATCTTGATACACTGATACTCTCTATTCTTCCTCTTATTACTGGTGTGAGATGGTCAGTGTGGCTGCCAAGAATTCAAATCTGGGCTTTTGTTACCTAAATGAATGATGCTCAGTAGTGGGTGACTTTTCTAATGCATGCAAAACCAAATCTCAAATTTTGCTCTGCGCTTCAAGTTAAACACTTTAAGTTTGTGTTTGTTTTCTGAAGCTGTATTTTTATTATTTGATGTCAAGTAAAATGAGAAAGAGCAACCTATACTTCACTTTCCTTGCAATATCAAATCTTAAAGTGATGCTTGATACTATGCAGTTCCTCCTTAATTTCTTTGGAAAAGAAAAGGCTCTTCATGTGAAGAAGAGTGGAAGTTGGTTACGTTGAAGTTACTTTTAGTGAGTACCCTGCACGTACAGTGTTAAGCTTTAAGATCACATTATCTTTCTTGGTAAAGGCAAGATACTTAGTCAAAAAAGCTGAAGTCTGATGTTGCTGGAATCTGTTTTCTGTGTTTGATTTATCCGTTTCTAACAGCATACTGCTTGATAAGATAGGTACTCAGAACTAGATGTTTCTAGTGCTCTAGTGGTTATATATGTGCCTGTGTATTAGCAGGTGAAATAAAAGCTATCTCTGGCTAATATAAAGAGAAAGTATTTGGAAGAATATTGGATAACTTACAGAATCAAAGGGAAAGTGTCAGCCTCAAGGATAACTGTAACAACTATGGCATCTTAGGATGGCCAAGCAAGAGCATCTCTTAAGTCTTGGCCGTTGAAATGGCTCCATTCTGTTTTCTTTCAATGGTCAGATCAGGATTTGTGTTCTTTGGAAAGGAGTCAAATTTGTTCTTAGCTTAAGTTAGGTGCCCATTTCTTAGTTGGGGGTCACCAAAAGCACATGAAATGGGAAAGGAGTATTTCCAGTTACCAAAGAAGGGGAAACAGGCAACACCAACAGATGCCCACTTCTAACAAGGTTCATCTCAAAGCAGAGAGAATTTAAATGATAGTTTTTAAAAAAGATTTTATTTTATTTATTTTTTAAAGTTTATTTATTTATTTTGATGGACAGGAGGGACAGTAGGAAGGGGAAGGAGAGAATCCCAAGCAGGCTCTGCACTGTGAGTACAGACATGAATTCACGAACCGTGACATCATGAGTTGGACGCTTAACCGACTTAACCACCCTGGTGCCCCTAAATGATAGTTTTAACTTGGACAGTGAGTGATTTGGATATTACCTGAATTCAATCACTAAGCTGTTCTTCTAGGTGGAAAATCTTAGCGGTTTATTTCATTAATCAACAGTTGTTTTATGTTCATTTGTGAAAACATGATTTGTTTTCTAATCACATTTAAAAAATGATATGTATCTATTTTCAAATATACATAAAAATCTAATAATGTGAGCCCATAAGTAACCATTATCCAACTTCAAAAATTGTTAACATTTTGTTGATCTTGTTTCTGTTGATTGTATGTGAAAGCATTATTACAAGATGTTTTTACAATTGGCTATATAAAAACTCACAAGACTTAATATGAAGTCCGAGAATTGCTTTATGAACTTAAATCCAGGTATCAAATGATCAGTCTCATAGCAAAAAATATGTTGCTGGTTAGAACAAAAGATGGCCCTGTGCAGCATTAATGCATTGTTTATCTGGAAGTAGAATTTTATTTCCAGGAAGGCTTTTCACTGGCTTAAGACTGGTGAATCAATTCCTCAATAGCTCTTTCTAGATTTCCTTTACCAACTTTGTCTTTTGGTCCTTAAAATCTTTAGGAGTAAATCAGAGGTTTTATTTGACAGTGAAGTTTCTGAACACCCATCTGCATGTGCATTGTGTAAGAGCTGAAAGTGCTGTAATCTCTTTTGTAGTTGAAAGATGCATGAGTGTGATGCAGTCCGGGACACAGATGATCAAACTGAAACGTGGAACCAAAGGGCTCGTCCGGCTCTTTTACCTGGATGAACATCGGACCCGCCTCCGATGGAGACCCTCAAGGAAGAGTGAGAAGGCAAAAAGTAAGACCAACCTTTGAATTCTTTTCGTGGCTTGAAATAGTAATACATGGGTTATATTGGCTGGGCTCTTTGGCAGCCTCAGATCTGTGAAACTTTGATATTTTTACAAGATTTGGGGTCAGTTGCTAAAGGATACAGAGAAACTGGATAAGTAGTGACCATTTTTGCCTTTTTATTTCTTTGGAAGTTTCACTCCATAAAAGTTTTCTTGCCCATGAATGCTGTAAATGTTAATATTTCCCCTGTGTTGGAGACATGATATATTTTTTAGTGATGTTTTATAGCCCGAGGCCTTTTATTCTTATTTTTTTTTTTATAAAAGGTGAAGGATATCAAATCCAGTGGGCTTTAAAGTATATTGCATTATTCTGAGCACGGTAACTGATTAGTGTATTAACAAAATTGTTTTAATGATTTTAAGATAAAGAGCTTTGGTCTGACTCCTGCTTAAACCCTCTCTCCCACACCTTGTACATTCAACACCAAGTCCTTGTTGGGTCCTGTGTAATGGCTGTCTCATCTCATTCCTTCCTGTTTTCATAGGAATCTCCTTGGTCTGTGGTCTCTTTACCTTTTGGGCCTCTTGAGAAACTTCCTAGCCAATCTCCATTTTGCTAGTTTCTGCTTTTGTCTGTTAAGATACTTTCATCTTCAAGTAGCACAAGACTTTGACTAAATTAGACTTACATGATAAATATATCGTCTCACATAACAAGAACTTTAGAGATCAGCAGGCCCAGGCGTGGGACATGAGTCTCTAGCTCTGTTTTCCCAAGTGCTCTTGGCTCTGTTCCTAGTGTGTTGGCCCTGTAGTCAAGGCAGCAGCAACATGGTGCTTCCTTTTCAGGAGGGAGGATTTCATTCCAGAATTTTGCCTCAAAGCAGACCACCCCATGTCTCCTTGGTTAGAACTGAATTACATTCCTACGCCTAAAGTAATCATAAGAAATAGGAATGGGGCCACCTCAATGGCTTAGACTCACCAGAACTTGCCCTGGAGTGGGTGTGGGCTCATTTCCCTGTGAATCATTTGGGGAATGAGTTGATACCAGAAGAAAATTGTGACTCTGCCATTAAGGCACAATGGAAGGGAAGATGGGGTATAGGAGCAAATCAATAAGATTACAACACTTCTGATTCATGCTTAAAAACAAGCAAACAAATAAGAAAGTACTGTTTTAGTCTAAAGTAATTGTCCCTGCTAGTGCTTCTCTGATCCAAACCTGCAGTGTTGCTCTCTTACCTGTATGATGCCAATCTCTGGTTTCTTGTATCAGGCTCTCTCTGATCTAGCCTTTCTAGCTTTATCCCCTGCTTCCTTTCTCTCTTTAGCTTTATAGTCTGGTGTAAATGCCTATTTAACATTCCTGGAATGGATCTCATGTTTCTGTATCTTACACTTTTTCTCCTGGGATGCCACCTTGTTTCTCTCTACCTCTCCAAGCCCTGCTCTACCTTCATCATCCTAGCATTCTTTTCTATAAATGCTCATCACATTTAGCTCTGCTATTCGGTTTTTTCCCTTCCAGTTTTTAACTGTCATCTTATATGTGTTGTAAAACTCCAAGGTTGGTTCGAGGTCTTCATATGTTTTCCCTTTGCAAATATGTAAACTATAATTTTGATGTATTCATAATCTCCTTTTTCTACCAGTCTTTTTGCCCTGATGCATACATCAGTCTTCCTATCATAAATTGCAACATATCCTGACTAAAAGCTTGAGAGGGCATTATCCAGGCTGCGCAGGAAGGTAGAATGGTATGTGGAGAGGGTTAATGGCAGGAAATGACAGGGTTTGTAGTTCACTTTTGAACTTAATACCATGATTGACAGACAGTGAGTTTGTTCATGCTTATTTTTTTTTAATGCTTATTTATTTTTGAGAGGGAGAGAGAGACAGAGCACAAGCAGGGGAGGGGCAGTGAGAGGGGGAGGCACAGAATCTGAAGCAGGCTCCAGGCTCTGAGCTGTCAGCACAAAGCCCGATGTGGGGCTCAAACTCACAAATCGTGAGATCATGACCTGAGCTGAGAGTGTCCAACTTCATCTTAAAATTTAAGATGATTTTGCTATTTTTTTCTTAATACATGTACATATCTCCACGTGCCACATAACTGCATTTCACTTTCCTCACAGTACTTATTGACTCCATTTACAAAGTCACCGAAGGTCGGCAGTCTGAAATATTCCACAGACAAGCTGAGGGGCACTTCGATCCCAGCTGCTGCTTTACCATCTACCATGGCAACCACATGGAGTCTCTGGATCTCATCACCTCCAACCCTGAGGAGGCCCGCACCTGGATCACAGGCCTCAAGTACCTGATGGCCGGCATCAGTGATGAAGATTCACTTGCCAAGCGGCAGAGGACCCACGACCAATATCCTCCCTAGAATGTTAATTTTGAGCTGTGTGTGTGTGTGTGTGTGTGTGTGTGTATTAGACTTCATTTTATTTTTTCCTATAATTTTGGGGCTTAAAGCTACTTTTCTTTCTTTCTCTTTCTTTACCCCTAGCACCTTTCTGCTCTCTCCTCACTCTCATCCCAAGTTAATGAATGCGTAGAACATACAGAAACTTAAGCTTGCCTGAACTCAGGAGCAGGCTTCTTCTGAGGAGATTGAATTTAGCTCCACAATCTGAGAGGTCTCCAACTGCAGCCTAATGTTTCCTAAGAGAGATTAGATAGCTGGGAAAGTGTTTATTAGATTACAAATCCTGCTTTGTAATCAAGTCAGTTTAGTTGAACAAGTACTTTTGAGTTCCAATTACACACACGGTATTAAGCTCCTTCCTGCTTTCTCTCTCTCTCTTTAATTTACAGTGTGGAAACTGATTGATACTGAAGGGGAAGTCAGTTTTTACACAATACCATTTACCTTCTCTAAATTCTTCAAGAAACTGGGAGACTCATCTGAGTCGCCTTAATTAAACTCATTTCTTGAGGTCCTGTAGTGCTGACAAGATAAATAGTTAACATGCTTGGTCTGAAGGCACCTCTTCTGCTGCTATGGAGCTGGTCATGTGACATGGCCTTTTTGGCCTCAATTTCCTTATGTGTAAAGTGAGGGCGATAGAGTTGTTGACTGTTTCGGTTTCCTTCTGCACATTTTGAAGGGTCTTAAAACACGTGTGCCCCCATCTATGAAGGGAGTCGTCCTACTTCCTTGCTGTTATTGGAATGTGTGTCCTAAATTTGTCCCCCAGAGTAGTGATAAATTTGTGCTGCTCTAGTTATAATTCCACACCCAGGGTATTGTTTGAGCAGAGTGGAAATATTCAGCCCATGAAAGGATTTTTGACAGTGGGAAAGTCTGAGCTGATGAGCCATGATATTTTCATCAATATTCACAGCATGCAGATAAAGGCACCTGGGATTCATAAATGAACAAAATGCAAACATAGAAAGGAACTTTCTGTGCTTTATTCTATTCATTTGGTTCTTAACTCCTTAACATTTGGTAAAAAACAAAAAAATGCTGAATAAAATTGCTTTCTGGTCTAAACCACAGAATCATATTAACAGTGCCTCGAACTAAAACAATATTCATTTCTCATGAACAGGAGATGTGAGATAGGGCACTTCAAGAACTGGTTAATCAGTGGCTCAGTGATGTCACCCAAGACCTGGGTTCTGCCGTTCTCAGCATGTTGGCGTGGTCCTTGGTCAGGGTCCTTGGTTGCCCCTTGGTCAGACAGAGGTACAGCAGCTTTGGGCAGCAGCTCCAAACACAGCCCTGCCCAGAGGAAGCATAGTTTTCTTCTCACAAAGCTTCTTTTTAAGAGGAGTGTAAATCTTTCCAGGATGCCCACCCCAGCCCAAGACTAAATATCATCATTGGCCAGAATTGTTACTGCAGGTCCATTCCTGAACCAGTCTTCGATAAAATAAATCAATTAGCGTAATTGGGCTTTGAGCTCAAGGCTCTTTTGCATGCTTAAAAACTAAAGACTCTATATAGAGTTTTTGTTTATGTGGGTTTCATCTTAATGTTTATTTTTGAGAGAGAGGAAGACACAGAATACAAAGTGGGCTTCAGGCCCTGAGCTGTCAGCACAGAGCCTGACGCGGGGCTGGAACTCACGAACAGTGAGAACATGACCTGAGCCGAAGTTGGATGCTTAATCCACTGAGCCACCCAAGTGCTGCCGAAAACTATTTTTCAAAGCAAAACAAATTTGTGAGAAAGAGTAGTGTTGCTTTTCACTTTGCAAGTCTCTTTAATGTGTATCTGGATAGAACACATGCATTCTCCTATCTGTCTCTGCCTTCAGTCTGCATGTTGTATTGTTTTGGTGGAAATGCATGAAGAAAATTTAGCCTCACACACATAAATAGTGGGAAAAGGGGGCTCCTCTTGGTTATGAGGACCCTTTGAATTGTACTTTGGAGACAGCTGTACTAACATCCATGAAAATAACCCTTCTGCCTTCATTAAAGCTCATGGTTCTTGCACACCTGAACAAAATAGAGCTTCTTCAACAAGGAAGAAAGAAGGAAAATTGCCGTAGGGGAGGACAATCAATTCTAGGAGTTATTATTCTCACCCAGTCAACTAGAACAAGTTCATAATATTCCAGAGCTTTTAGCCACTTATATAAATGACTTTCACAAGCCTTGAAGTAGAGCAGTAAGAGAAATGGGCATATTGTTTCTTTTTAAGTGGTAGCAAAATTTCCCCCTCTGTTAGATCTTTCTAGTTACCCTAGAAATGCATGCTCATTGAGGTAAGCCAGAGAATACAGAGTTGCATAAAGAAAACATCAGTAATCTTCACCCCTATCAGTTTTGCACCTTCTTCTCCAAGGTTACTGATGTTAACAATTTGATGCCCACTCTTATCTCCCCCACTCCATTTTTGGATCAGGTTGTTTGTTTTTCTGTTGTTGAGTTTTAAGAGTTCTGTATGTTCTGGATATTAATCACTTATCAGTTACATGATTTGAAAATATTTTCTTCGATTCTGTTGGTGTTTTTACTTTATTGATAATGTCCTTGGTGCACAGAATTTTTAAATTTTTCATGAAGTCCAGTTTGTTTTTTCTGATGTTTATTTTTGGGAGAGAAAGACAGAGCACAAGTGGGGGAGGGGAAGAGAGAGAGGGAGACACAGAATCTGAAGCAGGCTCCAGGCTCTGAGCTGTCAGCTCAGAGTCCAAAGAGGGGCTTGAACCCACGCCATAAGATCATGACCTGAGCTGAAGTCAGACACTTAACCGACTGTGCCACCCCAGGTGCCCCTGTCTGTTTTTTCTTTTGTCACCTGTGCTTTGGTGTCATACCGAAGAAATGATTGTAAAATGCCATGCTATGAAGATTTTGTTCTCTTTTCTGTTAAGAGTTTTATTGTTTTAGGTCTTACATTTATGTCCTTAATCCATTTTGAGTTAATTTTTGTGGATAGTGTTAGGTAGTGGTCCAACTTCATTCTTTTGCATGTTGATATCCAAGTTTTCCAGGCCCATTTGTTGAAAAGACTGTCCTTTTTCTATAAAATGGTCTTGGCAACCTTGTCAGAAATCATTTGACCATAGATGTGAGGGTTTATTTCTGAGCTGTTTTATTCTATTGGTTTATGTGTTTGTCTTCATACTAATACAACACTGTTTTGATTGTTGTAACTTTGAGATAAGTTTTGAAATCAGGAAGTGTGAGTCTTTCAAGTTTGTTCTTTTTCATGATGGTTTGGCTTCTCAGGGTCCCTTGGTATTCCATATGAATTTTAGGATTGGTTTTTCTATTTCTGCAGAAAAACATCATTGGGATTTGGATAGAAATTTCATTGAATCTGTAGATTCCTTTAGTAGTATTGACATTTTAACTAAATTATCTTCCAATCCATGAACATCGGATGTGTTTTCATTTAGTTATGTCTTCTTAAAATTTTTCAGCAATGTTTTGTAGATTTCATTGTGCACCTTTTTTACCTCCTTTATTCCTATTTTATTATTTTGATGTGATTATAAATGGAATTGTTTTTGTAGTTCCTTCTCAGATTGTTATTGTTCATATATAGAAATGCAACCAATTTTTGTGTGTTGACTTTGTATCCTGCTATTTTGCTGAATTCATTTATCCTAACAGCTTTTGTTGTGGAGTCTGTAAGGTTTTCTATATATAAGATCATATCATCTACAAACATAATTTTACTTCTTTCTAATTTGGATGCCCTTTCCTCCCTCCCTCCCTCCTTCCCATTGCCTAATTGCTCTGGCTAAAACTTAGTACTGTGTTGAATAAAAATGGTGAAAGCTGGCACCCTTGCCTTGTTGCTGATTTTAGAGGAAGAGCTTTCAGTCTTTCATTATTGAATATGATATTTACTGTGTTTTTTTTCATATGTGGCTTTAATATGTTGAGGTAGTTTTCTTTTGTTCCTATTGTGTTGAGTGTTTTTATCATTAAAGGGTATTGAATTTTGTCAAATCTTTTTTCTGCATCGATTGAGATGATCATGTGGTTTTTTCCTTCAGTATGTTGATATCGTATATTACATTAATCCATTCTCATATGTTGAACCATCCTTATATTGCAGGAATAAATCCCTCTTGGTCATGGTGTATAATTCTTTTAGTATACTGCTGAATTTTATTTGCTAGTATCTTGTTGAGGATTTTTGCATGATTGTTTATTGGTCTGTATTTTTGTTTTTCTTGTAGTATCTTTGCCTGGGTTTATGAGCGTAATGCTGGCCTCATAGAATGAGTTAGGAAATGTTCCCTCCTCTTTAATTTTTTGGGAAAATTTGAGGATTGGTGTTAGTTTTTTTTTTTTTTCCAACGTTTATTTATTTTTTTGGGGACAGAGAGAGACAGAGCATGAACGGGGGAGGTGCAGAGAGAGAGGGAGACACAGAATCGGAAACAGGCTCCAGGCTCTGAGCCATCAGCCCAGAGCCTGACGCGGGGCTCGAACTCACGGACCGCGAGATCGTGACCTGGCTGAAGTCAGACGCTTAACCGACTGTGCCACCCAGGCGCCCCCGGTGTTAGTTCTTTTAATGTTTGGTAGAATTTACCAGCGAAGCTATCAAGGTCAAGTATCAAGTTTTCTTTGTTGAAAAATTTTTGGTTACTCATTCAAGCTCCTTACTAGTTATAGATCTGTTCATGTTTTGTTTTCTTTGTGCTTTAGTCTTTGTAGGTTTTGTGTTTCTAGGATTTGTCCATTTCATTTAGGTTATCCACTTTGTAAGCATGCAATTGTTCATAGTACTCTCTCTCTTTTTAAATGTTTGTTTGTTTGTTTGTTTGTTTGTTTTTTAATATGAAATTTATTGTCAAATTGGTTTCCATACAACACCCATGCTCATCCCAACAGGTGCCCTCCTCAATGCCCATCACCCTCTCTTACCTCCTTCCCACCCCCCATCAACCCTCAGTTTATTCTCAGTTTTTAAGAGTCTCTTATGATTTGGCTCCCTCCCTCTCCAACTTTTTTTTTTTTTTCCTTCTCCTACCCCATGGTCTTCTGTTAAGTTTCTCAGGATCCACATAAGAATGGATAAAGAAATTGTGGTTTATATACACAATGCAATACTACTTGGCAATGAGAAAGAATGAAATATGGCCTTTTGTAGCAACGTGGATGGAACTGGAGAGTGTTACGCTAAGTGAAATAAGTCACACAGAAAAAGATACCATAGTACTCTCTTTAAATCCTTTTTATTTCTGTAGAATTGATAATAATGTTCTTACTTTTGTTTCTGATTTTAGTATTAATTTGAATTCTTTCTCTTTTTTTTCAAAGAAACCTACATTTTATTTCAATGATTTTTTTTTCTCTGTTGTTTTCTTTCTCCATTTCATTGCTCTTTCCTCCAATCTGTCTTATTTTCTGCCTTTTCTGCCAGCTTTGGATTTTTAAATTTTATTTACTTATTTATTGCTAGTTTTGGATTTAGTTTGTCTTTTTTTTCTAGTTCCTTAAGTGGTAAAGTTAAATGTTAATTTGAGATCTTTCTTAAATTTTATTTTTCATCTTTAAAAACATTTATTTTTAATTGAAGTATAGTTGACATGCAGTTACAGTCGCTTCAAGTGTGTTTCTTATTTTTTTTTTTTTTCAACGTTTATTTATTTTTGGGACAGAGAGAGACAGAGTGTGAACGGGGGAGGGGCAGAGAGAGAGGGAGACACAGAATCGGAAACAGGCTCCAGGCTCTGAGCCATCAGCCCAGAGCCTGATGCGGGGCTCGAACTCCCGGACAGCGAGATCGTGACCTGGCTGAAGTCGGATGCTTAACCGACTGCGCCACCCAGGCGCCCCGTGTGTTTCTTATTTTTGTTTTTTGTTTTTTGTTTTTTTTTTTTTTTCAACGTTTTTATTTATTTTTGGGACAGAGAGAGACAGAGCATGAACGGGGGAGGGGCAGAGAGAGAGGGAGACACAGAATCGGAAACAGGCTCCAGGCTCTGAGCCATCAGCCCAGAGCCCGACGCGGGGCTCGAACTCACGGACCGCGAGATCGTGACCTGGCTGAAGTCGGATGCTTAACCGACTGCGCCACCCAGGCGCCCCTCTTATTTTTGAATGTAAGCATTTATAGCTGTAAATGTCTCTCTTAGCACTGCCTAAGTTTATATGTTGTTTCCATTTTCATTCATCTTTAAGTATTTTCTAATTGCCTTTATGATTTCTTCTTTGATCCATTGGTTATTTAAAAGTATATTGTTTAACTTCCATAATTTTGTAAATTTTCTAGTTTTCTTTTTGTTATTGATCTCATCCCATTGTGGTCAAAGAAGATACTTTGAATGATATCTGTGTTTAAAATTGGAGACTTACTTTAGGCCTACAATATTATCTATCCTGGAAAATGTTCTCTGTGTGCTTGAGAAGAATGTGTATGCTGCTGTTATTGTTGGTTCAAGTGTTCTGTACATGTCTGTTAGACCTAGTTGGTTTATTGTGTTGTTTATATTCTCTATTTCCTTACCTTCCATGTGGTTTTTCTATACTTTATTGTGAGTGGGATATTGAATTCTCCAACGATTACTGTAGAGCTGTCTATTTCCCCTTCAATTCTGTCAGTTTTTGCTTCATATATTTTGATTTGTCATTAGATGTGTAATTGTTATAATTGTTATATTTGAAACTTTTATCAACATATAATGTCCTTTTTTATCTTTTAGAAACATTTTTTGATTTAAAGCTTATTTTGTCTAATATTAGTAAATCCACCTCTGGTCCGTTTCCATTACTATTTGCATGTAATATCTTTTTCCATCATTTCACTCTCAACCTGTTCATGTTTTTGGATCTTAAGTGAATCTCTTGTAGACAGCGTATAGTTGGATCATGTGTTTTAATCCATTCTACCAGTCTCTGTGTTTTGATTGGAGAATTTAATCCATTTACATTTAAACTCCTTACTGATAAGGAGGGATTTTCTTCTCTCATTTTGCTGTTCACTTTCTATATGCGTTATAACTTTTTTGTCTTTTGTTTCCTGCATCTGCATTACTGTCTTTTTTGTTCAGTTGATACTTTTATAGTGAAATTTTAAATTCCTTTCTCATGTCCTTTTATACATTATAGCTGTTTTCTTTATGGTTACAATGGGGGTTACATTTAACATCATAAAGTTATAATATTCTAATTTGAATTTATACTAGCTTAGCTCAATAGCTTTTTGAACCTGATTTCGTTTGCCCGTGTTTACTGGCAATAGAAAGTTTTCGTGTTTGAATTAACCAGGTTGACAGCTGAGGGATTTCATATTCTGAAAATATGCCATTTGGAAAGCAAATGTACCCCAGAATTGCACAGGGAATAATTTTATAAGAAATATAGAAACAGTTGATGCTTGTGTCAGTGAGGAGAGAAAAGGACAGAGGAAATTAATAATAAAGAAGCTGATGTCAAAAATAGAATAGTTATGTTGAATCAGAGGACAATCCTCATACATATTTGTCAGGATTTGATAGGGTTGTAGGTAATATTTTAATAACAGAATAACATCTTTGGTTGGACATACATTTAATTACATTAGTTGAGGACAACATTACAAATAGGCCTGAAAATTTCAGCTGTGAATGAATAATGAGAATAGTGAATCTTAAGTGGCTGTATGAAAAAAATCCCTCCAGTGTAAAATGTAATTCAGGTTATTTCTGGAATATGGCCATGTTTCATGGAGGTAGATGCATTACTCATGTCTATTAATAGCAATATAGTGTTGTGTTTAAGGACTAGTATTGCACTGCCTGGGATTTGGCCCCAATTCTGCCATGTACCGGGTAACTTTGGATAAGTAACTTAAACTCTTTTGCCTTAGAGTCTTTGTCTGTCACATGGTAATGGTGTTAATCATAGTGTGTGCCTTATGTACTTGTGTGAAGATCAAATGAATTGATGTACACAAAGTGTTTAGAACACTGTCCAGCACATATTAAGCACTTATAAATAATAGCTACTATTTTATTGCTGAAGAGAGGTAAGGACTGGCAAATCTTTTGCTTTCCTCTTCAGATTAAGTCTGAAATCTCAGTGGCCCCAGCATGAAAGCCTCGGCATTTTTCTCCACCAGTCTGTTCTCCTCCATGATTTACCCACCTTATCTCTTGACCCCACAGGAGAAATTATTACCTCTGGAAGACTTTGGGCAGTCTCGAAAGGATGTTGTCAACTGAAGGTTTACACCTTCCCAGTAAATCAGGGGCCCTGCAAACTGTAGCCTGTAGGCAAATCTGGCCTAATGCCTTTTTTATATGTGGTCCTGAACTAAGAAATGGTTTTCAGTAATTGGAAAAATAAAATCAAAAGAAGAAGAATATTTTGTGAAATTCTGAAAATTATCTGAAATTTAAATTTCACTGTCCGTAAATAAAATTGTATTGGAACATAACAATGCCAATTAATTTATGTGGTGCTTATAGCCTCTTTTGTGTCACAATAGCAGAATTGAGTAGTTGCAGTTGAGAGCTGCAAAGCCTAAAATATTTACTATCAGGCCTTTTCCAGAAAAAGTTTGCCCAACCCTATGGTAAATACTACCATTCAATACTTAGAATTTCCTTTAACTTTCTGATAGAAAATTCTAGGCCATAACTGTCATTCAGTTTTTACTATCCCAGTTTTTCTTTGCAGAATGATTGTTTCTCTTCTTAAACTCACCCTGTATGATGATGTGAGTCATTAATTTAGAGCTTTCTTGAGTACTCATATCTTAATTATGAAGAATAGCTTTAAGATATCAGAATACTTTTACCTGTAATTGTATACCATGTGTACTGTTACTGGGAGAGAATGGTTTTTCCTTTCATAGAATCTTAGAGTTGGAAGGGACTTCAAGGTCATCTAGTTGTGTTCACTGACATTATAGATGAGGAAATGCAAGGCCCAAGAGGTGTGCCATAAGTGAGCCACTGTCACAGTGCCAGGTCAGCAGAATCAGGATTAGTGTCTGTTTCTCAGTTGGACTCTACCTCTATGTCTTACCAATCCCATATTCCCTAAACCAATTGTCAAGGCCAGTTTATATGTTGACACTGAAGGCCTTCTAGACACAGGCCTATCCTAGGGTTTGTACTGGCAGAATACTCATATTTAGGGTTTGCTTGTCCTTGACTCTTCTCTGGAGAAATCTTTGAGAGGCTTTGGTAAGGAAGTATAAAATAAAAGGATGAAAATATGACTGCTCTTGGACTCATTTCATGACTTCTTTGAACACAGAGCAGTGTCCACAGTCATAAGAAACAGAGATGGATGGGTACTGTGTGTCCAGAAAACAGAAAAAAAAATGAGATTCAGGTATTTATTAATAATTGGCCCAAATGTTTCACTCTTTTGATTCTTCAGTTATTTTTACCCTAGTCCTGGGTCACCTGTTAACTTCCAGATGTCATGTATAATGAGGTCCTTCTATGAGAAGTTGAATTATAAAGAACTGGGCTGGTTATTTTCCAATGTTATAAAGGGAACAAAATGTGAAACAAGGTATTTGCAGAATTTAGGTATTTAAATCTAGAAGAAATAAGTCTTTATGGTTGTTTTGACTTCCTGAGGTCCTATCTCCTACAATCATAATTTGAATTGCCTAAGAAATGTAAATATGCTATGTTATACTTTTAGTATTTTGACTTAACATGAAAATCAGTTTGATATCATCTGCTTGAGGCAAATATTATCCATTTCCCCCTCTCTCACCTACTCTCATTCTCCTATTTGTTGGTTTTAAACCTATGCCTTCCCTTACTTTGATTTTCTGGTTTCTTTCCACCACCTTTATTCCCCTTCAAATTTTGAAGCCCAGTTTGGTTTTCTAAGTGTGCACATGATTCCTGCTTTCTGCAGTTTACCCCCAATAACTATGAATCATCCATTTTTTAAAAATATTTATTTATTTATTTATTTTGAGAGAGGGAGAGAGAGAGAGAACGTGAGCTGGGGAGGGGGAATAGAATCTGGAGCAGGCTGCATGCTGTCAGGGCATGGGGCTCAATCTCTCGAACCCTGAGATCATGACCTGAGGTGAAATCAGAGTTGGATGCTTAACTGACTGAGCCCCACAGGTGCCCCTTGAATTATTCATTTTTTTAAAAAATTCAGATCACCCATTGGTTACCATTTATTCTGCTTCCTCATGATGTGAAACAACCCAAGAGTCACTCCCCCTGAGGGTTTTTTTTAAAACCTCAGGTCACATGATGTAAATCTTCTGTATCTAAACTCAGCTTCATACCCTCAGTCACTGAATATCCTACCTGCAATTTGAGCGTAACCTCTAACATATGAGGTTTGCTTATGATTTAGAAATTTGAGGCTCTTAGGTAAGAACCTTCCAAGCTAGTAATATGGAGATGAATATAGTATAGAGACAGATCTGCTGTATAGGAGACAAGAATACTAGACTAAGTTTCCAAAAATGTGGATCTCTTACTAATTTATCCTTAACAAATTTCTGCTGGGGGACCTGGGGGGCCTGGGGGGATGGAGTGTGCTGGGTTCTGCACTGACATCGCGGAGCCTGCTTGGGATTCTCTCTCTCCCTCTCTCTCTGCCCCTCCTCTGCTTGCTCTCTCTTTCTCTAAGTAAACCAACATTTTTTAACAATTTGTCTTCCTCTAGTTTTATATCCTCATCTGAACAATGAGGAGATTGAACTAGACAGTTTCTAAATGTAGGAGTGGACTGAGGGGAACTGAAAACATTGTCTAGTGTGGGGTATTGTGAAGGTAAAAATACGCTAACTGGAAGGTCATAGAGGAAGAAGATAAGGCCTAAATTTGGTATATTTGAGGTTTCATCACATCGTATTCCTTTACAGATTGGATAAAAATGTGTGAGTTAAACAAACTCCCAAAAGAACTTGGTTTGACTCTCATTTCAAAGTGAAGGGAATCACCCCCAAGCACCCATTCCCCTGTTGATTGTTGTCACTGGTAGCAGATCACTAGTCCATGGATTCTTCTCCAAAGAATTTCTTCTCAAGCTCTGTGTTCATGATAAATGTCCTTGTGAGTATTCTGTGAGAGCAGTTTTTATTTTCATGAAAAAAGTGTTTCTCTTGACCTTTCTTCATGTGGGTAAAGCAGACCTTTGAGGAAGCTGATAAGAATGGTGATGGCTTATTGAATATTGAAGAGATACACCAGTTGATGCATAAACTAAATGTCAATCTGCCCCGAAGAAAAGTCCGACAAATGTTTCAGGTATGTTTTCACAAATGGGTTGGCTTTTTGTAAAATACACGTTGCATGTTATTGATGTCCTTAGATATTTCAAAGGCTATTTTGTTATGTTGGAAGTTGGTATCACCTGCTCTGTAGTGTTTTATTTTTCTTTGATGAAAAGAGAGGCGTTTTGTTTCGTGAGGGAAAAAAAGACTTCCTAAACTTAGCATGTGTCCACAGTTTCACTTCCTAAAATGCTTTTTTATTGTTGCTCTTTTCAGAGAGTAATTATAAGACTACCTGGCACTTAGATATTGGAGCAAACTCCGTGAAGTCCCTTCGAGAGGGTGATAACATCTCACGTGTCTACCTCACAGAGCTCTTGTGAGGATCAGAGTAAAGACTTAGTAACATGAAAAAAACAGCACTTATTAAGTTCTCAAGAGACTCTGTTTTGTTTCAGAGGAGTTTAAGATTTAGAATCCATGATTCTCAGAAGTGCTACATCACTCCTACCATTTCGGGAGCTCGCCAGAAGTTCATTCAACTGCCTGTTGGTATTAGATGAGATGCCCTTTCCCTGTTGGTCAGTCCTTGAGGAAAATCCTTGGGCCCAGACTTATTCTGTGGCACCCAGCTGGGATTGCACTTAGTCCTCTGTCTGAGGTGCAGAAGTGAGCTCGGTTAAGTGGGTGCAAAGACAATGTTAGATTACAACTAACAGCTAATATATTAATTTAGGAAGTGCTCTTATTTGGAGATAAGTCATAACCACAATCCATGTTTTGCGATAATTTTCTATTCTAAGTGACATTTTGTATCTCGGTGATGTTTTGTACACATAAAAATAGGCAGAAGGTGTGAAATTGTGTGATGGTTAATGTTTTGTGTTTCCTTTGTTTTCTAACCATTTGTGCTTAGAGGTGGGAAGGGCACAAATGACATGAGGGATGAGGGGCAGTGAGGAATGGTGGAGGCTGGCTCCATTCTGTGACCTCTTACAGTGGGCCCGTGCTTGGGAAACTCTTGGCTGGACACGGTTTGCAGCGAAGGGAACTTGGTCCCGTTGCACTGGAGAACAACATAAGAGAGAGGAAAGAAGACGAAGGAATATGCTCTAGAAGGGACCCTGGAGATGGAGTGAGGGACTTGGGAGGGGAAATGTGTTGTCACAAAGAAAGTGAACTGTCCTTCAACTTAATGGGAAGTTTTGCCGTGTTCCTGGTACTCCCTGTGACATCTCACTTTTGCTTGTTGTGAGCCCCACACTCCCATCTGTTCGTTTTCATAGAAAATGCTCATTGTACTGAAGAGTAGCTGCTGATTAAATCAGAAGGCCCAAGCTTAAAGAGAAAGGCAAAGTCTATACATGCAAAAATAATGATGTGAGAGTACTTTTTGGAAGTAAGATAAAGAAATAACATAAGCTATTGATCTATTTTTACTTATATGTTTTCCCCCTTCAGACACTTTTTAATTTCTTTTAAAAATTATTTTAAATGTTTATTTATTTGTGTGAGAGAGAGAGAGAGAGAGAGAGAGAGCATGAGTAGGGGAGGGGCAGAGAGAGAAGGAGACACAGAATCTGAAGCAGGCTCCAGGCTCTGAGCTGTCAGCACAGAGCCTGACGCGGGGCTCAAACTCATGATCCATGAGATCATGACCTGAGCCGAAGTAGGTCGCTTAACTGACTGAGCCACCCAGGTGCCCCAACACCTTTTTATTTCTAATGCACTAAACATTGTGGAGGGTAAATCAGGAAATGTTTACGTCAAATGTTTTATGCATTTTAAGTAAATCCTTTAGACAAACTTTAAGAAAACATCAGGGGGGTCTTTTTGTGACCTTTAGGTTTAAAGACTTATCAAGTCAGAAGTGATAGAACATTTCTAGATAGAACATTTCCACTGTAGGTCTTGCATCTAGCAGGGTTGTGTAAATGCCCTTCATGGCAGTGAGAGGACCAAAGATCTTAGCATTGTCTCAGGAACATTCTTCTTCTGGCTGAATTGCTGGTACAGACATTGAAGCCTTTCTAGAGGTTTCTTTGCTTTTGTTATTGTAGAGCTAGATTCAACTAAAATTTTTTAAAATAATCTATTCACTTATGGATAGCTCCTTTTGAAGTCTTTAGATGCTGTTGTTTAATGTGAGAGTTTTACTGTTCTTAATTGTTACAGCATTTACAAGGAAGTTGAAAAATGTTTCTTCTCTGTATCCAGGGTTAGATACTTTGAAACAAAATTAGGACAGAAATTTGAACATTAGACCCAGTTTCTTAAAATGCGGTGATTCTACAAACAAGCATCTCATACAGCAAAAATGTGGATATTTTATACACCATTCTCCTTCTACATTTAAAAGGATAAAAGGCAACAGCAATCTGCCCTATAACGAAACTGTGTATGATTTAAATATTGGCTAAAGTATGTGTTCATAATTGTCCCAAAGCTAACAAAGTTTTTAAAAAATCTATCTTTTATGAACATGTTGACTTTCAAAGCTATGTTTAAACCCCCTACATCTGAGTATATGTCATAAAACCCATGCATTTCAAGTTGCCATTCATTCCCTGTCAGTTTTCGTTCGGTTACAACAGTGTCCATTTAAAATGAAGATCATGTAAATAGATTTGTTGCTCATAACATATCCCCAACAATTTTAGTGTTTTCTGGCAAATTCAGCCAATCAGAAGGAAGATACATGGTGAAAGATTCTTGCTCAATAATTACTAGAAACAAATTATTTCAACTAGAAATCAGTCTAAATGGATTTTTCAGACTTCTGTGGAGAGGAAACAAGGAGGTTTCAATGACCCTGATAGCTGTAAGAACAATAAACTACGTCTGTCAAATTAGGAGGGATTCTGTTATATTTAAAAACTGTATTGATTGGATTACATTCAGAAGCTGGTTAGAGACTGGTATTTTCATCATGTGTCGGATATTTTTTCTCTTTTGTTCATGATTCATTTTCTCCAAGATTTCTTTTTCATTAGTTTCTTCAAAAGATCAGCTTTTGGTTTAATTGCTCTCCCTTTGCTGATGTATCTATTTGGTTCTTTATTTCATTGCTTTTTGCTTCTGTTTATAATTTTTTTCTTTATATTTTCTTTAGCTTGATTTTTCTAGCTTTTTGAGTTGAATTATTATCTATTTTTAATCTACCTTGCTTTCTAATAAATTGAAAACTTCATTTTCCTCTAATTACTTTTTTTTAAAGCTTTCTTTGTTGTTTATAAATTTGCTGTGATCAGAGAAATTGGTTTTTATAAGGTTGATTGCTTATAACATGAAACTTTTTTTGTGGCCTAATAAATAGTCATTTTTTAAATGGTTCCATGTGTGCTTTAAAAGACTGTGTTTACCATTTGTGATACGTGTTCTAGCCTTTTTATAGTAAATATTATTTCTCAGCATCTCTGTACTGAATTTCCTATTTAAAACTCTCACACTGCCTTGTTTATTCTATGCCTCTTTCAGGAAGCTGATACAGATGAGAATCAGGGAACTTTGACATTTGAAGAATTCTGTGTTTTTTACAAAATGATGTCATTGAGACGGGACCTTTATTTGTTGCTCTTGAGCTACAGTGACAAGAAAGATCACCTAACTGTGGAAGAACTGGCTCAGTTTTTGAAGGTGGAACAAAAGGTATCATTAGACTGTTGAATTACATGTTTACTCAAAACTATTTATGAATATACAGGCTTCTTCTGCTGTTGGATATAGGTATACCTTATTTTTAGGATAGATGGGTAAATATCACAATTCCACCCCCAAAAAAATCTTATTTATGAGTTATTTCTAACATGTTTCTAGCAGCTTTTAAGAGGGTGTGATAAATTGAACACTTGTATAATTTTTTACCTTAAATATGTTGAGTGTAGAAATGCACGTTTTTCCACAAAGTAACGGATGTTAACTCATGTGTTTCAGTGTACATATAATGGTTATGTTTTCTTTATACTAATAATATAGATAGGCATTTGTTAACTATGACATAATTCTTTTTTTTTAACTTTTTAAAAGTGTTTGTTTATTTATTGAGACTGGGAGAGAGAGAGAGAGAGAGAGAGAGAGAGAGAGAGAGAGAGAGAACCCTGAAGCAGTCTCCATGCTATCAAGCACAGAGCCCGACATGGGGCTTGAACTCAGGAACCGTGAGATCATGACCTGAGCCGAAATCAAGAGTCAGACGCTTAACCGACTGAGCCACCCAGGAGGTCCAACTATGACATCATTTTCAGCTAGCAATCTAGTAATTCGTTGATAACTCTTATAGAAAATTGACATTCAATTATATGAGAAGACTAAGTAAATTAAGTCCCGATTAGCAAAGATAATCCCTAAATATATTTAAAACAAGACTTTTGATTTTAATACTATGTAGGGTCAACTGTGGTCAACAAAGCTGGTCTTCTCATACTACTTTTTTTTATATTGCCTTAAACTCTGTTTCTCACTAAAGTAGAAGAATAAGTGAGTGATTGAGGGGGTGTTAGCTTTATTGAGTATTACTTGACCAATGAAAATTGTGTATGTTTAAGGTGTACAATGTACGGTTTTGATATAATGTATACATTGTAAAATGATTACTACAATCAATCTAATTAACATTCATCACCTCACACCGTTCTGATTTGTGTGTGTGTGTGTGGTGAGAACACTTAAGATCAACTCTCTTAGCAAATGCCAAGTATATAATGCAGCATTATTAACTGTGGTCACCATGCTGTACATTAGATCTCCAGAACTTCTTCCTGTTTAATTGAACTTTTATACTCTTTGACCAACACCCTCCCATTCCCCCCAGTCCCTGTCAACTGTCACTCTACTCTGCTTTTATGATTTTGACTTTTTTAGATTCCACTTACCAGTGAGATCATGCATTTGTCTTTCTGTGTCATTTCACATAGCATAATTTCCTCTAGGTTTTAAATATGTCACAAATGGTGGATATGATTTAATCAATCTTGCCTACATAATGGGACATCTACCAAGACCCCTAAACCATGAGGTTTGGAGGGCTTCTGGGTTGGTGAAGCTACATGGACGGACTGGGAAGCAGAAGGGGTATGCCCTGAGAGGGCACAGATGCTCTGAACACCTTCCCCAAGGCTATTCATGAGTTGTACACTTTGTAGTAAACCAGTCCTAGTAAATAAAGCACTTTTCTGAGTTCTGTGAGTCATTCTAGTGAATTATGGGAACTGACAGAGACTTTTCCTTGACTAAACTCTAGATAGGCTTTTCTGAGTCCTTTTTTGACTAGGCCCTGTTGTTGGGCCTTGTCCTCGAGAGTCCAGCTGTAGCAAGAATCCTGCTAAGACTCTTTAACCAAACCTCACATCCTTGATATCTGATCAACTCGATTTCTGATAAAATTCCCTATCTTTCACCATCTCCCACGTGATATCTGATCACTTTCTTTCCTTCAGCAAAGAACCCTGTTAGGTAGGGTTAGCCAGAATCCCACTTACCTCTAATGTTCCCTCCACTCCACCCTGATCCTTGCTATAAATCCCCTTGTCCATCCTGTATTTGGAACTGAGCCAGTACTGAGTTCTCTTTTCCCCTATTGCAATAGCTACTGATTAAAATATGTTTTTCTTGCTTTAACTACTGTCTAGGTCTGTTTTTTTCTTTGATAGAGCCCCTAAATTTGTAGTAGGCCAAGTGGAAATAGGGGAAGCCTGAACACCTCACTTGCAGCTGGCATCTGAGATGGGTCAGTCTATGGGACTGAACCCTTAACCTGTGGGGTCTAATGCTAACTCCAGGTAGTTAGTGTCAGAACCAAATTGTGTTGTTGGACACCCAGTTAGTGCTGGAGAATCTAAAACTTGGTTGGTGTCAGAAAAAAAATATACTAGATGTGGTAATGATTTACTTTACCCCATTCCACAGTCACACACATTTTAGGGATAAGAGAATCAGATTTAATGAATTTTGATGTTGCTTTCTTAAGGATTAAGTGTTAGCAAAATGCTTGTATCAGAATCAGTTATTTTAATTAGTTTGCTAATTTGGCAAAGGGAGCAATTCTCCATTAACAAAGTTAGCTATAATACAGGTAGAACACAAGATGGAATAAAAGATTTATTGTTTTGCCCAGAAAATATGCTCTTCTACATACATCTCTACTCCTCTCTTCTCTGTTCTGGTAACTACTTTTTCCACTCTCACCTGGAGAGCTCCTCTAATACAGAAGAAAGAACATTAGACCAGGGGCCTACGAGACCTACATTCCACATCTTACAAGCTTTTTTGGCTGGAGGATCTGGGGCAGATCATTCATTATCATTTCTGAGCCTTTATTTCCTTATCTATAAAAGGGAGCTTACATCTACCTTTCCTATCTCATAGTGTCAACTTGGACTTTGATCGTAATGATGAATGTGAAGGCCCTTTGACATAGATGTTCAGAAGCACAGCAATGTGACAAATTAAAATTACAATATTTAAAGCTACTGACTTCAAATTCATTTGGACAAGTGGAAGTAACCTAGTCCATTTGAATAGCAATAGTGGATATCACTTGCTAAGGGGCATGTGTTTCTGTCCTCCTTTTGGTTACATTGACATTCAACCAGTAGACTTAATTGGGGAAAACAGAAGCCAGTGTTCTATGACATCTGCTTCTGGTGGATAATTACCTGTATCCAGTTTAATTTTCTAAATTAACTTGAAGCTGCATATGGGTGTACTCTGAAAGAAAGTTTTAAAAAATTATCATATATCGAGATGCATAAACCATAAAGAAAAATATTAATGTCTTGAAGCTTTAAGTTTATATGTGGTCCAATTTGTCAAATGCCATAAAGTTAATGTCTAGCACAAACTAGGTATTTGTAACACACAAAGGGAGAAATAGTGAAATTCCTTAATATGGAAAGTACTGTCACAGGCAGTTGAGGGGAAAAAAATGAATACCCAACAGAAACACAGGCAAAACATTTGAAACATGAAAAATTTCATAAAAACTCAATAAACCTATGAAATTTCACCCTTCATTAGTAATTCAAATATATATAACAAAATGAAAAGACCATTTTCCACCCACCAGATATATAAAAGTTAAAAAAAAATACTATCAAACATGGTATCCATTGCTTAGATTTCTAGTGAAGTTGTGGAATGGTATAATCTTTCCATCAGATAGTTTAATTATTAAATTTTATATAATTTATAAGACTTTGACCAATTTGTTTTACTTCTTAATTTTTTTTTTTCAACGTTTATTTTTATTTTTGGGACAGAGAGAGACAGAGCATGAATGGGGGAGGGGCAGAGAGAGAGGGAGACACAGAATTGGAAACAGGCTCCAGGCTCTGAGCCATCAGCCCAGAGCCTGACGCGGGGCTCGAACTCACGGACCGCGAGATCGTGACCTGGCTGAAGTCGGACGCTTAACCGACTGCGCCACCCAGGCGCCCCTGTTTTACTTCTAATAGTTCATTCTAAGGAAATAATTGTGTACAGAAAAAAAAAGGATGTAAAGTTGTGCATTTTATTTATTAAATTTTTTTTTTTTGTTAATGTTTATTTTTGAGAGAGAGAGAGACAGAAACAGAGAGTGAGTCGGGGAGAAGGGGTGGGCAGAGAGAAGAAGAAACAGAATCTGAAGCAGGCTTCTGGCTTTGAGCTGTTAGCACAGAGCCTGATGTGGGGCTCAAACTCACGAACCACAAGATCATGACCTGAGCTGAGGTCCGACGCCTAACTGACTGAGCCACCCAGGTGCTCCACTTGTGCATTTTATTTTATTTATTTAAAAATTTTTTTTAAGGTTTATTTATTTTTGAGTGAAAGAGAGTGTGAGTGGGAGAGGGGCAGAGAGAGAGAAGGAGATACAGAATTGGAAGCCGGCTGGGAGCTGTCAGCACAGTGCCTGTTATGGGGCTTGAGCTCACCAGTCATGAGATCATAACCTAAGCCGAAGTCGAACACTTAACCGACTGAGCCACCCAGGTGCCCTTTGTGCATTCTAAAATAGAGAAAAATTGCTCCCTCTCTCTCTCTCTGCCCCTCCCCTGCTTGTACTCTGTCTCTCTCAAAAATAAATAAAACACATTAAAAAAATTAATAGAGAAAAATTGGACACAATCTAAAATGTGCAGCATCAGAGTCATTGGTTAAGAGTTTTGTGGGATTTTGAATTTTAAAATGGGATTTTCACAATGGAGCAAATTGGAGGCAATTTGACCATTCATATGGCAGTAATTCATTCATTTCTGATGGCATAAAATTGGTGTAGACATCAGAGTATTCAACTTACAGATTTACTCAGTTGTGAAATAAAATATCACTGCTGGCCATATGTGATGTCAAAGATTATCTGAAATCAAATATTGGCCCATGGGTCAGACTTCTATTTCACTGAAGTCCTCTGAAAATTGAATTTATGCCTTTGACAGGTCCAAATGCTGTTTGATTACGTCTTTCATTTTTAAAACATGTATGTGCTAAGAGAAATTCTCTCTGTCTTTTATATCCATGAAGAAGTGCCAATTAGAAGAGACCAGCTGGCTGACATTTCTCTTTCATTCTTCCTTGCAACCACAGATAAAGATCACTGACATCCGCTAGCTTGTGATTCCAGAGTACTAGGTTTGGTTGAGGTTTTTTGGTTTCATTTTCCCCCCTGTGTTTGCCAAAAGGCAGTCTATGTCTCCTCCAGATTTACTCTCCATTTACTGTCAGTCTATGTCTCTTCCAGATTCACTCTCCATTTACGGTCACTGGGGCGGAATGTGTTTCGTATTCTATGCTTTTTCAGAGTTTTGGTTCCGGAGCTATAATTGGATTTCATTCCCCCATCCCCCTTGACAGCCTTTCTTAACAAGCCTCTACTCTCTTTCTATCCTTTTGTTTCTTGTGGCTTAAGGCGAGAAGAAGAGAAGGCAGGACTATTGAAGCATCCTTACAGTCTGAAAAACCAGCTAGCTGTTTCCTGAGCACAAAGGCTATCTCCATGGATAAGCCAAAAGCAGGCTTCTGTTTATGCATCACTTTCATCTGAAATATACCTATGTGTGGTTAATTCCAGGGGAATTTTCAGAGCTTTACTGATCTCATGCTGGAGGGCCCTCTTCTTATTGTAACTGCTTTTATCTGACATAGATCTATACATTATCTCATTGTGGCACTTTTAACAGTTGCCCCTTTTGTGTCTTTAAACTCTCCGCTAAAATATTCCCTTGATTCTTCTAATCCAATTACCAGTGTTGTTTGTACCATCTCCCTTCATTATTCTTTACTGAATCCAGAATGATTTCGTGAGAGTCATGGTCATTCTAACCTTACCTCCCTCTATGATAAATACTTAGAAACTCTTCTTTGCTTATAACTATCCCTTTTGGGGCTAGTGTACCTTTATCTTTTTTTTTTTTTAACGCATTTTCTTCATCATAAAAGCATTCCTTTAAGAGTCATTCCTGAGTTTCTGTTCATTTACTTAATTATTCACAGTTGAAGCAATTGAGAGACTTTTCAGAGTAATTACATCTTGTAGTATTTTTGCAGCCTTTAATATAGTTCCAAATGGCATTTTTCTGTGAAATAGTCATACCTTCAAATGCTTTGAAAGTTGTGTTTTAATTTCAAGATGAGTTAGAGGTAGCCATTTTGGGGAGGAAAATTCTTACTTATTTGGTTGAAAACTGAAGGGCCATTCACTGAAAAATGTTTCTCCACTCCCTTCTGAAATTAACCAAAAATAGAGGGAAGAGGCTTTTTCTTCTGTATAAAACTATGAGGACAAAGAGAACAGGGGAGGAGACAGGAACAACAAAATCTTGAAATTTGTCTGATTTAAAGGAGACCTCAGAGCACTGAAACTCAAGCCCACAGAGCAGGAAACCATGAAGTAATTTCATTAGCCCAGGGGAACCCCAGAAAAGCTCAACAATTGAAGTCACGTGATGCTTTTGAAAATACGAGATGAGAAGGGGTCAAAAACCCAAGTACTGGTTGGAAGTAGGGCTCTAGATCCTGTCTCCTACTTCTTGCAGCAGAGCAACTGTCCTTCCTCCATCCTGGCCTAAAAGTAAAAGTCAGAACTGGAGAAAGATGGCCCAGAAGGGTCTACACTGAGGCATACCAGGCACACCTGAGTACTGAAAAGATGGGGATTGTGGTAGATAGTCTGTGAAGATGGCTGTGACAATTCTCCTATTCCTATATGCATGCCCCTTGGCAAGGTGACTTTGCCTCTCCTCCCATCTGTTTTCCTGTCCCTTTAATCTCGTCTGGCTTCGGGATTTGGTTTGACTAATAGATTGTAGCAGATGTGATGTACAAAGAACCTACGCCTCCGGGAGCCTTGATGATTCCACTTTTGCCCTGTTGGAATTGTGCGACTACCACGTGAGGAAACCAGGCCAAGGTTTTGTGGATGAGACAGTACTCAGAGAAAGAGGCCCAGGGCCAACAGCCAGCACCAACCACAGACATGTGAGAGAGGCCCCTTATACACTGACTTGTAGTCAGGGGCCCACGTGCCTATAGGCACTTGAATAACCCATAGGTGAGAACAGCAAAATAACTGTCCAGCCAAAGCTGGTCCCACTTGCCATCCTGCACAAATGTGATTTTAAAACAGTGGTTGTTGTTTTAAGTTTCTAAGTTTGGGTGGCTTGTTTCAGAGCGATAGGTAACGAGTACAGGAGTGAAATGAATGTCTGTGCGGTGTGGGAGAGCCATAACCCTCTTCTAACATTCTGCTCCCAGGTTTCTATATAAGGGAAATTACAGGTAGGAAATAGGAGACTATGACAAGCTATAGAGGGTTGTTGGATAGTGGCCCCAGAAGATAAGTCCAAGTCTTAACTCCCGGTACCTCTGAATGTAACCTTATTTGGAAATAGGGTCTTGGTAGACATAATTAAATTAAGGATGTTGAGATGAGATAACGCTAAATTTAGAGTGGACCCCAAATCCAATGATGAGTGCTCTTACAAGTGACAGAAAAGAGGATCCAGACACACAGAAGGCGGCCATGGAGGCAGAGGCTGTACTTACGAAGCCCCCAAGCCAAGAAATGCCACGGTTTGCCAGCAGCCACCAGATGCAAGGAGGGAGGCATGGAACAGATTCTCCCTCAGGGTCTCCAGAGGGAACCAACTCTACCCACACCTGGAATTTGGACTTCTGGTCTCAAGAGCTATGAGAGAATGAATTTCTATTGTTTTAAGCCAAGTTGGCGGTAATTTGTTACAGCAGCCCTAGGAAACTAATATACCAGTCCCAGGAAAACCCCCAAAATCTGAAGATATAGGCATCAGACATCTAATAAAATAGTTCAGACAGGGAATTCTACAGCGAGCCCCCTAGTCACTCAGCCTGCTCGTGAATACAGAGCTTCCAACCAATTTATTACTGACTTTATTTTAAATACATTTTTCAATAGCTAATTTTAAAATGGGTTTTAAATAGCCAAGGCTTACCACATGTTTGAGGAAATCCTCAACCATAAAATACAGAGACCAAGGTACACAAATAGCATTGAGAAACTTGGAGGAAATGGAGGCAATGCAGGGAGAAGGAAATTTTAAAAACTGCCCTTAACATCAGAGTGATGAAACAGAAAATTGCAGCCACGAAGCAAGAGCAGTATGCTGTGGGAAAAGATGGTTCTGAGGAAAAAAAGAGCAGAGAAGTAAACTCAATAAGTGGCTTAGAAGATAAAGAGAACATTGCCCATAAAATAGAACAAACACAAAGAAATGAAAAGTAGAAAGAAAAGATAAGGAAATTAGTGGATTGATTCAGAAAGCCCACTCTGAATAATCAGAGGTACAGAAAAAAGATAAGAACAAATAGAAGGGAGATTATAAAATAAATAATACAAAAAATGACTAGCATGGAAAGGTAGAACTCTCTAGACTAGCAGGGCCACTCAGTGCCAAGCACACTGGATGTAAAAAGAGACCAATGATAATGAAATTTCACAAAGCCAAGGGTAGAGTAAAACCCTAAAAGTTTGCAGAAAGAGAGAGGGAAAAAAGCGCTGATCCAATTAATGAGCAAAGGCAGGTCCTGTAAAAGGAGTAGATTGACTATGGCATCAGACTTCTCAACAGCACCTCTGGAAACCAAAAACATGGGAGCAGTGATTTCTGACTTAGAATTTTCTACCTGGTGAATCTGTCAACTGAACGTGCGTGCAGAGTGAAACACACATGGAAGAACACAGAAATACAAGCAAGAAATAAATAATTTACTTTCTGAGTACTTTCTGATGAGAATGACAGAATGAAGTCAGAACAAAACCTGAATAAAGTGCTGAATCCCACCAACCTGGAAGAAGGACGACCTTTACAGGGGATAAAAAATTGGAATTCATGGATTGTTTGTTGTCTTGGTAATCGAGACACCATTAGCATCATGAGGAAGAATTTATGAGAGGACACTAAAAATTAACCAAATGGGTAGAAATAGCAGCAATTAACAAACTGAAAACAAAAAAGGTTCAAGAAACACAGTCATTATTCAATAGACTCAATGTCCAACACTTGCATAATCAGAATAATTCAACACTGAATAGCAATTAAATTAAAAAATTAAGATATAACTATCCTAGGTGGAGGGGTAGAGGGAGAAAGTTAGTTTTGATGGCTCGAACAAGCTAAATTTTTTATCCAACACAATAAAAACATCCATAGATAATGCTTAAGGTGTATAAAAATAGAAAATAGCATCATTAACATAACAATTCGGAATATAAAGACTCCTTCCAACAGAAATATCTAGAAATGTTGACATTATTTTTTTTTGGAGAGTGATTATCCATATAGGAGGGGAAATTCTGCTTTCAATCATAAGCTTCTTGGTTTTGATTTACTTAATTATGAATATATGTTACTTTGATAAAAATGAAAAGAGTTTAGCAATATTAAAATTCTGTGCAAATTATACTATGATTTTGGATTTGGTGTGCTTTGGGAATCATAGCTATAAGAAATATAATTATTTACTTCTGACTTTGTTTTGAAATTCATACTCACTGTCAGAGCTTTGCCAGATAACTTATAAGAAGTCTGAGGATAAAATGTTAGTATCAGAATACTACTGTTATGTAGGGATCTATGACTTTGGTTTCTACAACTAGTCCACCTGAAGTGGATTGACCTTTAATATGAGGGCCAGTTAGTCTTTTTTGGATGAGATTAAAGTATTAGAGCAAACTAGGACAAGAGAATGGAGTCCAACCTGGAATAATCAAGGAAGTCAAATTATAGTAACTGACTTGACAGTTTAAAGCATCTCAAAAAATAAGAAGATTCAGGAGTTTCAGCTATATTGAAAAAAAACAACCCGTTTTGAAAGTAAGCGTTTCGATTTTTCAGTAGAGATGAAGAAAAACACCCAGACAATAGGTATAATGTAAAAGTAAAGGCTTTGGATTTGAAGTCAGAAGAATGAAATTTGAACCTTGATTTTGCCTCCTGTTAGTTTTGTGACTTTGAGATAGTGAACCTTTTCTAGCATAGATTTGCATATTTTAAAATGGGAATAAAAACACCAAGTTGATGAGACTGTTGTTAAGAACTATTTAAGATTTTATGTGTAAAAGCTCTTTATAAACTGCACAGCATTGACTACATTATTTAAATGTAAAGAATCATTATTAAATCCAGGATTTTTAAAGCAGTCTTAGCACCACTTGCCTGGTATAGTAAGAAGAGTCCTTCATGTTGGAAACAGCAAGTGGCTCAGATACTGATAGCAAACAGAACTTTCAAATAAGCTTCATGAGAAATAGGAGTAGAGTAGGGAGAAGTTCTTTTCCGTTTCACCTTATTAGCTATGTGGTATAGGGAGCAAAACAAAGGGGAAAGAAACAGTAAAGAGCATTACCCTATGTCGAACCTTCTTTCATACAGTAGAATTTCACAATGGCTTTTTAAGTAAGGTCCGAAAAATTCAGTTTTGTGAAATGCCGGATTTTGCTATTGGGAGTTATTTAAATTAGACCAGGAGTTGGGGGAAGGAGGGAAACTGATTGACATGTACATTTCATTTCTCATTATTATGGGGTTTTACTGTATTTCACTGAGTTAATCCTTAATACTTGAATTTTGATAGGAAGTGGATTATTTCCCATTTATTGTTATATAATGCCCAGAAAATTGTGAGCTTCCTAGAATGCCTACTGATATTTTCATCAATTTACTGAATACTTCTCGAATAGGATGCTTTTTGCTAACATGTTCTGCTTTGTATCTTGAACCAATAACATGTTCTCTGCTCAACTGCAATTAGTTTTATCCCAGGATGATATTTTTGATGTTTGTTACATTAAACATGGGCTCCTGGTAGACCTAAGTCTAGGACAAGGCCGCTACATCTCTGAACAAACAGCCTCATAAACCAAATAATTGCAGTGTAAACTCAGGCTTCCCATGGCACGTGAATTTTATTTTATTTTTTTATCAATTTTTTAAAATGTTTACTTATTTATTTTTGAGAGAAAGAGAGAGAACAAGTAAGTAGGGGAGGGACAGAGAGAGAGGGAGACACAGAATCTGAAGCAGGCTCCAGGCTCTGGGCTGTCAGCACAGAGTCTGGCGCGGGGCTCCAACCCACAAACTGTGAGATCATGACTTGAGCTGAAGTCAGATGCTTAACCAACTGAAATAACCAGGCACCCCAATTTTATAAAATTTTGTGAGAAATTACTTATTTTTTAGATTGCATGTGATAGTATATAGCAGACAAATTAATGAGCTGCTTAAAGCCTGACTAGGTCAGTAGAGTTTTTACAGGTATCATGATTTCATTTATTTTGTGGTATTTTCTGGTGTTGTCTGGTAATATAAGCCTCTGAATGTAGGAAGGATTGTAAAATTTGCTCAATGGATGCATCAGCCATTGTGCAGCTAGTTTGGGGGGGGAGGGGAAGCATTCTATGCTATTTCAAGCCAGCAAAAACAAACAAACAAACGAACAAACTGCAAAACAAAGTTTTTGTTCCCCTGCAGAAGGTTTAAGTGCTGTTTAAACTGTTTAGACAGGGGCGCCTGGGTGGCTCAGTCAGTTAGGCTCCAACTTCACCCCAGGTCATGATCTCGCGTTTCATGAGTTCAAGCCCCACGTCGGGCTCTGTGCTGACAGCTCAGAGCCTGGAGCCTGCTTTGGATTCTGTGTCTCCCCTTCTCTCTTCCCCTCCCCTGCTTGTGCTCTCTGTGTCTCAAAAAAATGAATAAATATTAAAAAAATTTTTTTAAACTGTTTAGACAAATGAGATTTCACTAAAACATAAGCATCAAACCTAAGAGATAATAGAATATTTGAGAAATATTGAGAAGTGGCTCCTAAGATTAGCTTTCTCTATCACTGTTCATTAGTATTTTTAAATGTCACTGTTAGACTGTGGGACTCAATGGAATTTTGATCAAAATATCACACCCTTCATGTTGCTATTTAATTAATTATTCCTGAAGAGTGTACTTTGCCCAGTGACACTAAGTATGTGTGTTCATGCAGCAACCTTGAGAATGCCTCAATAATAATAGCATGCACTGCTTCTTTGATGTCACACGTTAATAGTAATGCATTTTATTTTCACAACTACCTTATAAGGTAGCCACAGAGAAGGTAAGTGACTAGTTCAAGATCCCGCTGTTAGTAATATGAGATGGCTAATTGGGACAAAAGCCATCTAACTCCAGAGTACTTTGTTATGCTAGCTGCTTCATCTAGGTTTTTGGTTTTATTTTCTCTTGCCAACCTTTGTGATCTTGAATCACCATGGCAGATTGCTCTTATGATTCAGCGGAAAGATCTGTAGATATGTACACCCATGAGTGGATTTACCTAGAACATCCTGTTTTGTCAGGGGATCATTTTCTTTCTGTATGTATTTATGATTAGCAAACTGTAGTGTTTGTGTAGAAAACATTAATTTGCAAATAGCTACTAGCTTATAGTAAGTAGATTTTAACAGTGGATTTGCACTGATTATTGATTTTATTTTATTAATTTTGCTTCATGGAATACATTTGTCTATTACTTGAACGGATGTTTTCACTGATTAAATCTGAAGGGTAACATGGTAAGATTCAGATCATTTTCTAAAGATAAAGTTGCTATGACACTAGTAATCTCAAATAATGCTCATTAAATCACTTTGCACTATATAATGAATGCTTAAGCAATGTGCCTTTTTAGCATAGAAGAAAACATCTCATGGAATTGCAGGTACTCTACTAATGTTTTGTTTTGTTTAGATGAACAATGTGACAACAGACTATTGTCTTGACATCATAAGGAAATTTGAAGTTTCAGAAGAAAATAAGACGAAAAATGTTCTTGGCATAGAAGGTAAAATAACTAATTTCTTAATATCTCATTTTTCAGTTCAGTTTGCTAAGTTAAATTCTAGCAAAATTTTTAGTAAAAGAAGTCAGGAGATATTCATGGATTACAGGTGATTCAAATAAAACTCACAAAACAACATATTTTCCTATAAAACAGATGCCATGATATTGCTATTTCTCTTACTTTGGCAATGATCTTATGCATGTTCTACTCTAAGCAAGTCAACCTGATGCCACCATGTGGGTGATAGATGCCAAGAAATATTTGGACTTCTCTCAAATGGCAAATTTTGGAAAGAGATTCAACCTGGTGATTTCAAAAAAGGAAATTTGGTCTTCAAATAACTAATCTATGACATTAGTGACTTTGAAAGTACAGGTTTCTTTAAAAATCTTGGCAATGAACTTGTTTTTACCTAGTTGGTAGCAGTGGAGATATTGTTGGAGCCACAAATTTTGTTAATACAACTACTTCATTATATAGTTGAGGAAAGTGAAGCTCTCAAAGAAATTAATTTGCCCAGAGTTATATACTTAGAATGTAGCTTCAAGGATCTTGCACATAAATGTGAATATAGCTACATGTATGTGTAAGTTATATATACTTAAAATACGTGGGGAAGTAAATTTCAGGCTGCTACCCAAGAGAAGAACAAATTTCAGGCAGAACCAATAATCTAATGAAGGACCGCCAAGGCCCCCCATTGCCCTCAAGACCATCCAAAGCCATGGTTTATCTTACTGTTTTTGATTCCTGCCCGCCCTCCCCCCCCCCCCACCCACACACACACACTGGTTTCAGGCTCAGTGTGGACAAGGAGGTTTGGTACCACATGTTTACTTCCTGCGGTGGAGGGTAATTAAAAGAAAGGAATAATTTAAAACTTATATATATTAAGAACCATTTTAAAACACCTAGAGAAGATAAACTAATTTGGGCCTTTTCTTTACCAAGAAATGAATGTTTTGCTTGGTGGGCCCCCCAAAATGGAATTAAACATGATTTCTACATTATTGTCATAAAAGATAGGCATGAAGAAATTCTCCAGAGTGTCAGAGGATATTTACAGATACCGATACCAGTTTCTTGAAGACTTGAAGCAATTTAACCTGATAAATTGGAATGTCATTCCACTTAAGTACTTGTGGTCATTCAAGTATTTATTCATGTATTAATTAATGCCTCTTCTACCTAGGTATTATGTTTTGAAAAACTGTAGAAAAACTGATCAGGTTTTCTATAAAATTGTTTGAGTATAGCTGATACACAGTGCTACACTAGTTCTGGGGGTATATCTTAGTGATTTTACAAATTTATAGCTTATGCTATGTGTTGCTACTGTCTGTCTTACTACGTCGCTATTACAATATCATTGACTCTAATCCTTAAGCTGCGCTTTTATTCCTATGACTTGTTAATTCCATAACTGGAAGCCTGGACCTCCCTCTCCCCTTCACCCATTTTGTCCAACCCCTCATCCCCCTCCCCTCTGGCAACCATCACTTTGTTGTCTGTATTTCTGCATAATCTTTAAACATTATTTTAAAGTTACAAATGTGCTAGCTATTAGCAGCATCTTCCCAAACCAATTTCAAAGTCAAATAACCACACTCTCAATTTAGGCTGTGCCTAACTTTTGACCTATTACTGCACCCGTGGCACTAACAGTACTGTTTTTTAAATGAATAACTTATCAAATTGATGGTTGCACAGTGTATCACTTTGTGTAAAAATTGCTTTAACACTGCATCAGTAACCCATTAGATCATGCTGCATAATCCTAGCTTGAGTTCAGTAGCTATTGAATGGCTTTGGAGTAAGCCCTCTCTCATACTCAATCAAAATTCTTGAAAAGCCTACTTATTTTTCTGTAGGTTATGTTCACATTGCTATTCCCCAGTCATGTTTCAGTTTTTAACACTATTTGACCTGAAACAAATCTCTCATTGCCTTAGTATTCCTCATAGTACCTGTCCTGAGTGTAAGTAAGATAATCATTAAAACATACTTTAATTAAAAAATTTTTTTTAAATGTTTATTGATTTTTGAGAGAGAAAGAGACAGAGTGTGAAGTGGGGAGAAGCAGAGAGAGAAAGAAAGAGAGAGAGAGGGAGACCCAGAATCCAAAGCAGGCTCTAGGCTCTGAGCTGTCAGCACAGAGCCTGAACTGATTTTTTAATGTTTATTTTTTGAGAGAGAAATAGAGCATGAGTGGGGAAGGGGCAAAGACAGAGAGAGACACAGAATCTGAAGCAGGCTCCAGGCTCTGAGCACAGAGCCTGACGTGGGGTCCGAACTCATGAACCATGAGATCATGACCTGAGCCAAAGTTGGACGCTTAACCAACTGAGCCACCCAGCTGCCCTGCTATGAACATACTTTGATCTCTGTTGTCCCTGATGGAGTCAGTTAAGTACACTTTGAAAGCTAAAGTACTTTACTCTCTCTTTCTTCCAAAGGGTTCACGAACTTCATGCGTAGTCCTGCTTGTGACATATTTAATCCATTGCACCATGAAGTGTACCAGGACATGGATCAGCCTCTGTGCAACTACTACATCGCTTCCTCTCACAACACATACCTGACGGGGGACCAGCTCCTTTCCCAGTCCAAAGTGGACATGTATGCACGGGTGCTACAAGAGGGCTGTCGCTGTGTGGAAGGTTTGTGCTTTGTCTGAGCTCTGCTGTGTGTTGATGGAGACTTAAAATATGTACTCACACTAATCAGAACCATTTTTCTGCTTATTGTAGAGTCATTCTTTACTCATGATGCTCTCTGGATCCTCCTTATTATCCAATCAGGAGGAGAGAGAGAGGGATGTACTAGAAGTTAGGAAGCACACCTTCAGTTGCTACAAAATTGTGATGAAAATGAAAGTTTTCCTAGAAAGATTTTTTTTTAATTTAAACAATGACAAAGATAGTTCAGGATAACTTTTTTTTTTTTTTGAGACACTTCATCAGTCAGCAACATTTATTAAATTTCTTGTGGGGTCTTGATTGTGAGGACACAGATATAGGACACGGTTTCTGCCTTCAAGGAGCTGACAATCTCATAGACTGGGTGGCCATTAAAAACAGTAGTACAACATGAGAATTCCTCCAGGCAAATCATATACATATTGAGAAGTGTTGGTACAAAGAGTAAGATGTGAAATAAAATGCGATGACAACTAGGTAGGCTGGGAAAATAAACTTGGGTCAGTCATAAAGAGGTAAAGGATTTGAGTGCTGTAGTGAGAAATTTCAGCTCTAGCTTTTGGTAACGGGTTCATTGAAAGGTTTTCATACATATGGTGATATGATCAGACTTGCAGTTTAGAAAGATCATTTGGGTCACTGTGTGGGAGGACAAGTTTTTTAGAATATGTGTTTGTGGCAGGGAAGAAGAGTGAAGCTAGATAGAGCAAAGAGAATGGTAGGAAGGCTATTACAGTGATTCCAAGGAAGGGTTCACTGGACTGAGTGAGTTGGAGAGACAGTTGCATAGCTATTAAAGAAGTAAACTCAGCAGGACCCAATGCAAGAAGTAAAGGATGTAAGGAATGAGGGTGAGAGCTGTAGTAAATGAATGGTGCCCTCACATTATGTGGGAAATCTGGGGGGAAGAGCATTAACGAGTTCAGTTTTCCATCAGTTGAGTTTATAGTGACTTTGTAACATTTACATGGACATTTTTATCAGTCGGTTGGATAATAATATCTGAACTCAATGGAAAGATCCAGGCAAGATAAAGATAATTTAATTCTGTGTTTTACTTTTGTATTTCTGTATTTCTGTATGTATGTATGTATGTATGTATGTATGTATTTATAGAACGAGACCACGAATTGGGGAGAGGGTCAGAGGGATAGAGAGGGAGAATGAATCTTAAGCAGGCTCCATGCTCGGTGTGGAGCCTGATATGGGCCTCGATCCCACAATGCTGGTATCATGATCCGAGCTGAAATCTAGAGTTGGACACTCAACTGACTGAGCCACCCAGGCACTCCATAATTCTGAGTTTTGTATGTGATATTTAAGATCATGAAAGTGTACAAGATCACTTACAAAGACGAGTGGACAAGTGAATGAGGCCTGAGTAGTGAAGTGATCCAGCATTTAGATGTAGGAAGAGCAAGGGTAACCAATGGGGATTAACTTAGAATGGTCACTGGGTCCTAAGGGATGAAATGGTCATAAATTTCCCATGCAACAGAAAAGTAAAATAAGGTAAAAATTAATTATCCAATCTGGTTGCATTTAACAGCTAGAAGGTTATTGGTGTCTTAAAAAAAATTTTTTTTTAATGTTTTATTTATTTTTGAGAGTGAGGGTAGGAGCAGGATTAGGGGAGGGACAGAGAGAGAAGGGAACAGAATATCCGAAGCGGGCTCTGGGCTGATAGCAGCAAGCCTGATATGGGGCTAGAACTCACAAACTGTGAGATCATGTCCTGAGCTGATGTTGGATGCTCAACCAGCTGAGCCACCCAGGTGCCTCTGGTGTCTTTTGATAGATAGTTTTGGTGACATGTTAGTGAGAAGTTGGGGGTAGCTAATCTGCTATGGGTTAGTCACTTGGCATTTTTCTTCAGTGGAAGAAAACTGGGAGATTTTGACACTTGGAAGAAGAGAAAATGAGGACACAAGCTTTGTTTTTAGATGGGATAAGGGGACCAGATTTTGAAAGGGTTCATGTCTGATAGCCTGTCTTTTCTCTGGGATGAGAGCATCATCTACTAAGTGTAAAGTGAGTGGAAGTTAGCTTGGAGGCTTAAGAAGATCAACAAACAACGGGAGAGGAGTTGACAAGATAAACTGGGAAAGTTCCTAGCTAGTTTCAAAAACAGTCTTAAAACAGTCTGTTTGTTATACAAGATCTGCATGTTTAGATTCCTCCCACCTCACTCCCATCAGAGTAGATATAGGAGCAGTGAAGATAGATTATAAAATTGATCCATGCCTCTAGATTTCTAGGTCATATAAAATATCTTCAAGGTGTTGGTGAGTACTCTTAAGTAAGTAGTCAGTAGGTCGGTGAGTCTAAGAAGGAAAATAAATGAATAAGGGGCCATTAATGAGGTAAGGAAACTAGAAAACTCCAAGAAATAGAAATATGGGGAAAGTTGTCATCACACACACACAAAAGAAGAGCAGAGAGTTGTTATCACAGAGCGTGGGCTTTTGGACGTAGTTACAGGTGACGACTGTATCCAGGGTGTGTCATGGGTGGGCATGAATGAAGTAGAGTGAGGATGGGATTGTTAGCATTGGAGAGGTCAAAGGTAAAAAGATGGAGTAAGTTGCCCACCTGTACTTTTACCTCACAAAGGATGTTGACAGGTAGATTAAATGTTAAAAATTTTCAAGATTAACAGTTGGAGATTAAAAACTAAGCCAGATATTTAAATGCGAAAAAAATACTATAAGAAAGACACTTGGAAGATTACAGAAAGGTAGAGTTGGATAAAGCGAGGTTCAAAAGTAAGGAGTTTTTTTTTCTTAATGGATGTAGGAGAAAAAATGTTTAAAAATAGCAATAAAGGCCTAGAGAAAAATTAAAAATAGATCTACCCTGTAACCCAGCAATAGCACTGTTAGGAATTTACCCAAGGGATACAGGACTGCTGATGCATAGGGGCACTTGTACCCAATGTTTATGGCAGCACTTTCAACAATATCCAAATTATGGAAAGAGCCTAAATGTCCATCAACTGATGAATGGATAAAGAAATTGTGGTTTACATATACAATGGAATACTATGTGGTAATGAGAAAGAATGAAATATGGTCTTTTGTAGCAACGTGGATGGAACTGGAGTGTTATGATAAGTGAAATAAGTCATACAGAGAAAGACAGATACCATATGTTTTCACTCTTACGTGGATCCTGAGAAACTTAACAGAAGACCATGGGGGAGGGGAAGGAAAAAAAAAAAAGAGGTTAGAGAGGGAGGGAGCCAAAACATAAGAGACTTAAAAACTGAGAACAAACTGAGGGTTGATGGTGGATGGGTATTGAGGAAGGCACCTGTTGGGATGAGCACTGGGTGTTGTATGGAAACCAATTTGACAATAAATTTCATATTTAAAAAAAATAAACAAATTAGACATAAAAATAAAAAAAAAGCCCTAGAGAATGACTCTTGGTCTGTGATTTATACTAAAAAACATCTGTGGAGAAAAGTAGTGTCCTCCAAGGTAAGCTGATTGTTAAGATGAGGAGGTTGAAAGAGAATTCCAAAAAGAGTCGGATAGAAGGGAGTTTGTGATGGAATGGAGGTTCCATGGAACAAAGGGGAATCACGTTTTGGTGGGGATGTGCTGGGAGTTAGCAGTAGATAACAGCACATCCTGGGCTGGTGAAACAGTGTAGGGGAAATGAATAAAGCAGTAGGGTGATAAGACTAGTAACTAGATGGGCCTTTGTCATATAGTTTCTGGCATGTTATCTGGGTCAATTAACATTTTAAAACTGGACAGGCATTAAGAACTGTCTACATACAGAGCAGTTAGAACCACTACAAATTTAGTGTTCTGGAAATTTATGCTTTAAGAGATGTCATTTTTGCAGTCAATGGAGAGAGCACCTACTGACAGTGAGTGACTGACAATTGAGTAGCTTAAGCAACTAATGAAGATGCTTATAAAATATTAACATAAAGAAGAACCTTTTAGAAGATCTCGAGATGACATTCTGCTCTCGGCCATTATTCAACCCTTTGTTCATTCAGTACTCAGGAAGTTTTACATGTCTGACATGCACAGAGATTCCCTGCGCAAAAAGCCTCTTTGGATTCACAGTGATGGTTGCCTATCATTTTAAATGGTGACATTTCCTTGGAGGCCAAGTATGGAAAATGACTTGTAGTGACTCCATGAAATGATAGTTAACTCCAGACAGTTTTGCAATTTTGTTAAGTGCTGTGTCCCGTACGGTATTTATTTTGCTTTTCAGGTCCTCCAGGTACCTGGTCTTCTCTTTTTTGCTTTTTAAACATTTTTTTTTCAACGTTTATTTATTTTTGGGACAGAGAGAGACAGAGCATGAACCGGGGAGGGGCAGAGAGAGAGGGAGACACAGAATCGGAAACAGGCTCCAGGCTCTGAGCCATCAGCCCAGAGCCCGATGCGGGGCTCGAACTCACGGACCGCGAGATCGTGACCTGGCTGAAGTCGGACGCCCAACCGACTGCGCCACCCAGGCGCCCTTCTTTTTTGCTTTTTTAGTCAAAAATCAGTGTCCTACCCAAGCCCAACCATGTTCCCATGATCAACTCCTTATACTGAATTAGAACATCTAATCCTCCAGCTTAGTTTTGCCTGTTAAGAAGGAAAGTTATCTGATTAAGACAATTTATAGCAAGGTACAAATGATTTTTAGTCTTAGCCTTTTTTAGTGTCTTTTGATTTTAAAATGAGAATGTTTAGAAATTGTGTGCAGTAGATGTTATTGAATATGGGCCTTCCCTTGTACGTCCCTTCTTTCTTCCTAACTGCCATTCACCAAAGTAATAGAAAGAAGCTACTTGGCTCTCCTTTTCTAGTAGGAGCTTGTCTGCTCCAGATATTCACACAAGCTGAGGATATATACAGTTACGGTGTAATTTTAAAGGACACGCAATCTGTCAAATATCTCCCTTACCAGTTCGTGTCAGTAAATTCCTCCCCTTGTATTTGGTTTACTTGAAGTTATTTCTGTTGAAATAATCTGTAAGTGGACAGTGAAAGTCAAACTACTATTTCTGGAAGGTTTTTGTTGAGGACAAGAATTATCTTTGTTTGGGAGACTTGATCAGCTTTGTCCTTGACCTATTTCCTGTTCCAAATTAGGGTTATCACTTTGGCTTTGAATGTACTGTAGGAAGGAACTACCATGATTTCAGCCCCTTTTGTGAGTTAGGTCCTGAGTGAGTGCTTTCTATACATTCTCATTTGATTCTTACAACCTTAAGGGGGATAGAATAATCTCCTTAAGAGGATACCCATTTTGGAGTAGGTTAAGTGGCTCAAGTTTCCATAGCTGGGAAACTTGCAACCTGAGGTTTTAACTCAAGTTGATTTAACTCCCCTGCTCCACTTTTCCCTGGGAAGTCTATGTGCTTTTTGGAGGAGGAAGTTTGAATGGCATGATCAGCCCTAACACGGATCAAATGACAGTCATCAGTCACATAAGGAAAGCTAGAAAAACTGAAGTGAAGCACTGAGGGGACGTTGGCTTGAGAAGAAGGAATTTGCTTGGTTCAAGATTAGGACTACCGTCTAACTAGATGTTCCCAAAGACTTAGAATTTGATGACACGATCTTTTGTGCTTTCCTAACAACTTCTGTCAGCGCTGTGCTTTCGAGATCTTAGTTTGCATCTGAAGTTTGGACCTGGAGACATCAGTGTATATATACCCAGTGATATGTCATCTACCTTGGGTCCAGATGAAGCTGTTTTTACTCCTAAATAGATGGAGCTAAGATTTAAAGAACCTGATGTATAGAGTGTAGCAGGTCATGGATTGAAAATCTCAGTTACCACAGACATTTTTCTGAAGCAGCTTTTGCCAAGGATAGCACTTCAAGGTAGAGAATAATGATTCTGGACAGGTTCTTCATGGTATTGTGACCTGAAGAATCTCCCCACTTTCAAGCTTCTAGTTTTATAATGTTGTGTTTTCCATCTCCATTAGTACAGCTGTAGGAATGTCTTTGGTAAAGATACATAGAGAGTATTGGGGAAGACTAATAAGTCTTTTTTGGTGAAGTGGGCTTGTCAGCAAATCAATTTGAGAACACTTTTTACATGGCCTTACCTTCCCTTGATTTTCAGCCCAAGTTGCCTAATAAATATGGATGTTCTGTCCAGGGGATTTTCACTCTCATTATGGAACTGATGTTGCATCACTGCTATAATTGGTTTACAACCTTTCCTGTTATCTCTGGAAGTGCTATCAGGATGGAGTATTTTTAAGTTCCATTATGAAAAGCTGTCATCTTAGCTGCTCGTCTAGGCTGCAGAACTAACCACCTCTTTGTCCAAGTGCTTTCGGAGGGCTCTAATGTGTGATGTGATTGAAAAATGGGCCACTGGCAGTTTTGTGGGCATGGGAATTAGTTAGAGGGTCTCTACCTTGCTAGCATTCCCATTACAGCATTACTTCTTACAGGAAACTTCCCTGTCATTTGAACTTGGCTATGATTGCCACATGTTAGGATGCTGGTACCATTTGGGAGTGTGGTTATCCTTATTCACCGGATAGATGATGAAATAGATCTAAAGTGTGAACATTTTTAGAAGAGCTGTCCTTGACTATGGATATTCTGCCTATGTTTATAAATAATAGGAAAAGAGGACCTTATTTCATGATCCATGTGGTTTAAGAGCTATTTTTATGTGTACATGACAATCAAATAAGGCATAGCATTGCCTTGTCTACATTCATTCTTTTTGAAAGGGTATTAGTTCATTTATGAGGAACCGTTATGCCGCCTTTCCTCCACAAGGGGGCTAAATCAGAGTATAAATTAATCAAATTACGTACCTTTGAAACATCTCTGCCTTCTTTCCACACCCATATCCAAAGACAAATTAAAGAATATCAAGTACATGTCAAAAGATGGATGGAGCTTCTCTTCTTAGAAAATGTCTTTGATACATTTGACCTCATTTGCAGGCCCAAAGGAATAATACAGTTCTTCATGCTAGTATCTCCAAACCTTTGATCTTCTCAATGGCATCTTTATTCTTAAAATTTGTTTTTTATATTCCTATGGTGTTAACCTTGAAAATTTTTTTCTCCTTTTACCTTTTTCATTTTTTCCCCTAAGCATAATTTATAGCCAATGTTTAATTGTAATATAGGTGACTGTACTAGGGAACAGAACTAATGGGATCTCTCTCTTATATATGAGAGAGAGGAAGAATGATTTTAATAAATTCGCTTACGTGATCATGGGGATTTCCTAGTCTGAAATCTGTATAGCATGCCAGCAGTTTGGAGACGTACATTACAGTCTTTAGAAGAATTCCTTTTTCAGGAAATGGGAGTCTTTACTCTTCAGACCTTCAACTAATCGATGGGGCCCACCCACCTCATGGAGCATAATCTACTTTACCCAAAATCTATTGATTTAAATGTTAATCGCATCTAACAAATATCTTTATAGCAACATCTAGACTGGTACTTGATCAAATAAGTGGGCACCATAGTCTAGCAAAGTTGACACATAAAATTTACCATCGAATCACATTATGGTTATGGTGAACAATTTGAAAGTATTAGAATAAATAAACATAGCATTTCCTGACATAGTATACAAAGCACACATATGAGGAAGGTACTAAAATAAAGAACAGGTGTAGTCATGAAATGTCTGGCCCTAATTAAAAGTCAAAATTTTAACTGGCATTCCATTAGCCAAAGAATGTTTGGCTCATATTGTAATTTAAAAACTAGATGAATTGCTGATATTTAAAAATTGGGAAAATTCACAGGAGTAATGTCTAGATTTTTGATTCTCTCAGCTCTGGCAACCAGAGCTACCAGACTACCGCAAGGAAGGGCAGTGTCATGAGAGCTGGCAGGATTCTTTGGGGGGGGGTCCTAGCTTAGCCTTGACTGGGATTTAGATAAGGAAAGTGAAAGAGGGCATTTTGGTTGACCTTAAATGAAAGACACAAAATCATGGAGGTTTCCTATGTGAGGAAACGTGTGTAATGGAAGAACAAGTCTGTGAGTTCAGGGGTAGGAGAAAATAAGATCGATTTGTCAGACAGAAGCTACGATATTAATTAAGGCAACGGTGGTTCCTTTAAGAATTAAATCTAAAATCTCTGTTTCTTGAAACAGAGGAAGTTTATTTCTTGCTTATGTAAAGTCCAAAATAGGTGTTCCTTACAGGTGAGTCTTTCAAGCAATGATTTAGGGGTCTAGGCTCTTTCCATCTTGTGGCCATGCCATCTTCAGCACATGTCTTCTGCAGTGATAGCAGAAGCTGAGAAAGTCTGGATGGCTTTGTAGGGGAAGTTTTCACAGACCAGACCTGGAAATGGTGCACATAATTTCTGCCCACAATTCGATGGCCACACCCTGCTGCAAGGGAAGGCTGGGCAGTGTAGTCCAGCTGTGTGCCAGGGCGAAAGTGGATACAGACTGAGTGAATGGCCAGCCAGTCTGTAGTACAAGAGATAAGGACCTTGGGGTTAAGCAGGCAGGAGGAGCTATAGGATATTAATAAATTCAGCCTGTGTCTACTGAGTACCTACTGTGTATGTGTTGGATGCTGTGTTATGCACTGAGTAGGCTTCTGAGCAAAGGAACAACGTGGTGAAAGCATTGTTTTGAGAAACTAGTCTGGTGGTAGAGTGTAAAACAAAGAAGACAAACTCTAAGGGTGGATGGTGAGGAAGTGGTTGTCTTTCTCTAGCTGGGAGCCAGTGAAGCTGTCTATACATATAACAATAACAGTATTATCAATAACAATCATAATTACTATGTATCATGCAGTATTATAAGCAGCTTTACATATACTTAGTTATCACTCAAACTTATGATGCAAATGCTACCATGATTTTCTTTTATAGGTGAGGAAAGCAAGGCTTTAAATGATTAAATCATTTGCCCATGTTGATATAAATCTTGGCAGGGCCTGAGGATTTGAACTTAGGAAGTCAGTGTTATTTTAGAGCTATGGTGGAATTAATAAAATGAAAATGTAATAGAAACCTAATGAGTTTAAGTGAGGAGTAATGAAAAACCCTGTTATCGATTTGGGAGGGCCACTGCAGCTTCTTAAAAGACCTTAGTAAACTGAAGAGGAAGAAGCGAAATTAGAGGAGCAACCTGTTAAGAAATATCACTACCCTTGGGCCACTTGATTGGATTTAGATAGATTTCTAATGAGCATTCTTGGTAAATGCTGGGCTGCTTGTGAATGTGACATCTTTGTTAACTGTAAGTACTCAGAAACAAATCACTTACTATCTTTAATTCCTTATTCTGATAAATATGCCAGAACACCCATCTCTCCATTTGACATCTTTGTCATCATCATAATAGGCATAATCTCAAATAGTAAAATAATGTTTGTCTGATATTGCCAGCAATATTAGCAAAACCAGAAACTTTGTGTTGTTGATGTGAAGTTCTGTTTTTGACAGTTGACTGTTGGGATGGCCCAGATGGAGAGCCAGTAGTACACCACGGTTATACTCTCACTTCAAAAATTCTCTTCAGAGATGTTGTGGAGACCATCAACAGGCATGCCTTTGTGAAGAATGAGTAAGTATAGCGACAGTTGGGAGCTAAGCCAGCATAGAGAGCATTGGCTGATGTACCATGACTACAACACCACACACTCTTGCCTTGAGTCTTCATCTCCCTTTCTACTCCCCTCATTCTCTCCCTCCTTGCCAACAAAGCATTGTGAGCAAATAATAAGGGCTCCGTGTTTGTACTTTCTCATGCTCCATTTATTATGTACTCCATTCTCTCTCAAGACATTGCTTCCTTGAAGCATGTTCTTGCAAAGACTGACCTCAAAATTTCTATAGAGTGTTCGTAAAGTTTGGAAACACAGGTTACTGTACATAATAAATAGTTTGTTGATATTATATTAACATACAGTAAAATAGTAACAGCTAGGTTTTCAGACTTGCTGGATGGTCCTATATATACCGAAGTGTCTAGCATCCTTGTGTTACTTGACTCCTCCTTGGCATTGGATAATGGTGACTCTTTTCTCCTCAATACTTGCTTTTTTGGGGCTTCTATTATAACATTCTCCTGTATGCTGTCATTGCTTCTCTCTTGGTTTTGTTTGTTTGGCCTATGGTCTTCTATTCCATTTCCTCATTCCTTTAGTCACTATTTCTTAAGTTGTTGCCATTGTTCTCCTTTTGGGTTGTTTAATTATATGTCCAGAACTTTTACCTGAGTTTCAGAGGTGTGTAGCAAAATTCTTAGTAAAAATTCATCTGAGTGTCCCATACATACCTCGGAATCAACAAATGTCATTATTTATTCAGATATTTAATGGTGCCTACTCTAAGTCAGGCATACTGTAACAGGTGCAGAGAGGCATGACCCTGAGCAAAAGAGATGACTCCTACCATCATGGAGCTCACATCTCAAGCCAAAGTCAGCATTTCATTCTGCCGAACCTTCTCTTGCTCTGTTTCCTTCCAATTTTTTTTAATGTTTATTTATTTTTGAGAGAGAGAGAGAGAGAAAGAGAGCAGGAGAGGAGCAGAGAGAGAGGGAAACACAGAGTACGAAGCAGGCTCCAGGCTCTGAACTGTCAGCGCAGAGCCCAATGCATGGCTTGAACCCATAAACCGTGAGATCATGACCTGAGCCGAAGTTGGACACTTAACCAATTGCGCCACCCAGGCACCCCTCTTTATTTCCTTTTATTTAGGAGTAGCACTTACCTAGTCAGTGTCTTTAGCCAAAAACTGAGTCATTCTAAATTCAGCCAATTCTTGTCAGTTATACTTTCTAAATTATCTTTTGACTCCATTGCCTTCTCTTCATTTCTCTTTGGGCCATTTTCCTCACTGATGCAATGTTTTCCTTTCTGAAACTATAAGCATGATGTTGTATTCTTAAAGTCCTTCAAAAGCTCCCTGTAGTACACAGTCATGTCTTATATGCCCTTCAAGGTTTGGCCTCTTCTTTCTCTTCCAGGGTCTTCTTCCACCAACGCTCCACAGAGATGGAGGGTTCTTCCTTTGTCTTTCAGATCCTCTGGTGACCCCAGTTCTTTCACATCTCCCTACCTTGCATATGCTGTTCCCTCTGCCCGGCACACTCTTCCTCATTACTCCACGTGTCTAATTCTTATTCATTCTACAAGACTGCTTAAACATTGTCCCTCTGGCAAACTTACTGTTACACTATCTGATTTAAATGCTCCTTTCTCTACTCTTAGCATTCTGAGCATATTTCTGTTATATCTAGATAGCACCCTCTTACAATTGTTGGCTTCCTTCCTTCTTTTGAGTCTTTAAGACCAAGACCTCATTGAAAATATGGGGCTCTGTCTTATTCATTTTTTTTTATTTTTTTTTAAAGATTTTTTAATGGTTATTTTTATTAAAAAATTTTTTTTTACATTTATTTATTTTTTGAAAGACATAGAGAGACAGAGCACAAGTTGGGGAGGGGCAGAGAGAGAAGGAGACACAGAATTTGAAGCAGGATCCAGGCTCTGAGCTGTCAGCACAGAGCCTGATGCGGGGTTCGAACCCACAAACCAGGAGATCATGACCTGAGCCAAAGTCGGACACTCAACCGACTGAGCCACCCAGGCGCCCCTGTGTTATTCATTCTTTATTGCCTAGCAGATGCCTGCAATATACCATAAAGCTAAGAAATGATTTTTGAATAAAAAGAAAATTACAGTTGCATAAAATCAATTTTATAGAATTTAGTGGCCTTGAAAATTTTTAATATTTGGTCTTCTTATTTATTAACCATGAGGTTAAAAATGTCGTTTTAATGAGAGACACTTGCTGCATGGCAGGTTTAGTTTATGGTATCTGCTATATGGAAGAATCGCAAGTACTGAATTCTGATGGGTCTCTTCTACCCTGATTGCTACTAGATTTAGCGAAGTTGATGAAGTGATTTTGCCATTATTTTCCAAAATGTGAAGTTGGGTGTTGAAAGATGTGCTACCTTGGAGGACCCTTTGATAACTTGACAGTGCTTCAAGTTTGGGAATACTTAGAAAAGCACTTCACATTAAAAGTTACTATGCTTGTTGAGCACATTTTGAAAGTTCAGTCTTTTTCTTTCCTTTCTTAGGCCTTCCTTATAGCAGGATTTCTCAACCTTGGCACTATTGGCATTTTGGACCATGTAATTCCTTGTCATGGGGAACTGTCTTGTTTATTGTAAGATAGTTAGCAGCATCCTTGGCTACTAGACACTAAATGTCAGTAGTACTCCTTCCCTCCCTCATATTGTGACCACCAAAAATGTCTTCAGATGTTGACAAATTATCTGTCTGGGAAGGGTGCCGTACATTCTCCTCTCCCCTGTTGAGAAGCACTGCTTTATGTTTAGCATCATTAAACGCTAATAGGCTTTTTATAAACAGATTAATAATTTATTTACTTATTTTTTAGGTTTATTTATTTAGAGAGAGAGAGCGAATCTTAAGTAGGCTTGCACTGTCAGTACAGAGCCCGATGCAGGGCTCGAACCCATGAACCATGAGATCGTGACCCGAGCCAAAATCAAGAGTCAGATACTTAACCAACTGAGCCACTCGGGGCCCCAAACAGATTGATAATTTAAAAATTCGTTGTTAGAACCCCTTGATGTGATTGCATAGACAATCTCTTGCTAGTTTGTTCTTTTTCTCTCTAACACTCTGGGATAAAACCTATGTGGTTGCAAGAGCAAACAGATTATAGCAAGATAACCCACTCCAGTCACAAAAGTTCATCTCCGATATTACCTTTGGCATCAGGTTTTACTAATGGGGAAAGAATGTAGTTTCAGGAGGTCATAACCCTTTCTGTGGAGCATGTGCTATTGTCAGACAAGCCCAGAAATAAATTGTTTTTCTCTACATAGATGTATTAGCCAATTTAAATATTGGTTTTTGTACTCTGAAAAATAGATATTGCCTATTACTTCAGAAGATATGTGATAGAAAAGTAGGAAAAAAACCACAACAAGCTAATTTTGAAATAATTTCTTACTCTGAAGAAAAAAAAATCAGAAGAAGAGTAAGATCAGTAATTAGTCCTTGTTCCCTTTCTGCCTTGGCCACCAGCTCCCCAGGCTGTCTTTGGTAATCAGTCTGCTTGGGTTTCACATACTCTGCACAGAAATCTGAGGGCTTGTGGGGAGTGAATGCTTGACTTTTTTTCCTTTCTGAAAGTAAAGACTAGTATATAATTTTATACAAATGATTTTAAAATGCTTGGCATAGGATGCTATAAATCACAAAATTCCATTATGATATTTTATCCTCAATAGTAGTTTTCAAACTGGGGGCTGATAATATATTTTTAGAGTAAATGTCAGCACATAATGATACACTGTGGTCTCTTAGACACTTACAGACTTTTTTTGAAAATTGAATTTATTTAAGTTTTCATATGGAAGTTTATTTTTTTTAGTATAGTTGACACACAATGTTACATTAATTTCAGGTGTACAACACTGTGATTGGACAAGTTTACACATTATGCTATGCTCACCACAAGTGTAGCTACCAACCGTCACCATACAACATTATTACAATATCATTGACTGTGCCTTTTATTCCCATGATTTACTCAATTCATAACTGGAAGCATGCATCTCCCACTACCCTTTGTCCATGTTGCCCAACCCCTCGCCCTCCTCCCCTCTAGCTACCATCACTTTGTTCTCTGTATTTATAGGCCTGATTCTGCTTTTTGTTTGTTTATTCATTTGTGCTTTTTTTTCTTAGGTTCCATATATGAGTGAAATCATATGGAATTTGCCTTTCTCGGTCTTATTTCACTTAGCATAATTCCCTTTAGGTCCATCCATGTTATTGCAAATGGCACAACCTTATCCTTTGTTATGTCTGTGTAATATTCTAGTGTGTGCGTGCGTGCGTGTGTGTGTGTGTGTGTGTGTGTGTGTACCACATCTTCCTGATCCATCTATCAGTGGACACTTAGGTTGCTTCCATATAGTGGCTATTGTAAATAATGCTACAATAACATACGGGTGTGTGTGTTTTCAAATTAGTGTTTTGGGGTTTTGGGGGGTGAAGGCCTGTAGTGGAATTATTAGATCATATGATATTTCTATTTTTATTTTTTTGAATCTTCATACTGTTGTCCACAGTGGCTGTACCAGCTTACATTCCCACCAACTGCATATACCTCTATATCGACACTTGTTATTTCTTGTGTTTTTGATTTTAGCCATTCTGACAGATGTTAAGATGATATCTTATGTAGTTTTGATGTGCATTTTCTGGATGACGAGTGATGTTGAGCATCTTTTTATGTGTTTTTTGGCCATCTTACATCTTTTTTTTTGGAAAAATGTCTATTCAGGTCCTTTGCCCATTTTTAATTGGATTTTTGGGGGATTGGTGTTGAGTTGTATGACTTCTTTTTATATTGTGGTTATTAACTCCTTTTTGGATATATCATTTGCAAACATCTTCTCCCATTTAGCGTAGGATACCTTTTTGTTTTGTTTGTTGATGGTTTCTTTCATGCAGAAAAGCTTTTTATTTTGATGTAGTTCTAATTGTTTATTTTTACTTTTATTTCCCTTGCCTTTGGAGACCTATCTAGAAAAATGTTGATATGGGTGATGTCAGAAAAATTGCTGCCTGTGTTCTCTTCTAGGATTTTTGTAGTCTGAGGTCTCACATTTAGATCTTTAATCCATTTTGAGTTTATTTTTGGGTGTACTATAACAAAGTGGTCCAGTTTCATTCTTTTGCATGTTGCTGTTCAGTTTTTCTCAGCACCATTTATTGAAGATTATATGTTCTTTCCTCCTTTAGATTTTTGAATAGATAAGACAAAATTACATTATATGAGTTTTTTTTTATTTAGGCTTATCTCTCTTAAAATTTTCTCTCTTTTTCTTTTAAAAGAGACATAATGTATGTACCTTTTTAAAAAGCAAAATATTAAATGAGGGCATCCCACATGATGGGTATTCCGCTCAGCCATCATGCCTGGCAAAATATATTTGGTTAGAGGAGTTTCTTAAAAACTGCTCCTTTCATCTTTCTCATTTTAGTCAGTACTGCTTTCACAAATACTGTCATTAGGACTATAAGAGCATAGTGAATATATAGAGTGATTTTCAAACACCCCTGTGAGTTGCCTATACTTGATGCCTTTAGAATATGTCGCTATCCTCTTAGGTTCCCGGTCATACTGTCCATTGAGAATCACTGCAGTGTCCAGCAACAGAGGAAGATTGCTCAGTACCTGAAAGGAATATTTGGAGACAAGCTGGACCTGTCATCTGTAGACACAGGAGAGACCAAACAGCTTCCAAGCCCTCAGAGTTTGAAAGGCAAAATCCTAGTGAAGGTAATTACCTCCAGAAATGCAATGAAAGGCATTAATGACCAACTAAGCCCTCCCTCCCTTAAGGACTAAAAACTGGTTTATCAGGAGAATAATAGAGTTAATCCATGAAGGGTCGCCTAGATTTGCGTTTGCATCTTGTTCCAATTTATTAATAGTTATACCTTCAGAAACAGCTTGTTATTGACTAACCACATATTTTGGGAGTTGTTTTTGTGAAGTGAGAATATCAATACTGTAAGCCAAATGTTTAATATTTGAGTCTGTTATAGTTTACACTGGCCAGAAGTATGTGCATAGGAGCGAGAGAAGCCTCCTTGTGTCCACATCTGAAAGCATTTCTTTCAGATTCTTCTCTCCCATTTCAAGCTCCAATAACTGTCAAAAAAAAAAAAAAAAAAAAGAAGGGGGAAAAAGAAAAAAACAAACAGTCTTTACGGTTGATCAGCCCTTGGTTATGTAAGTGAGAAGAGCTCACTTGAAAGCAGAGCATAGGCACAGACATAATGCCCCACAGGACTCATGTGTATGTGAAGGAGCAGTAGGTGAAGAGAATGACATTTTATGAACAGATTTTCTGAGGGAGGAAATTTACTACCTGCAATGAGTATTATTAATACGAAGAATAGCCAGAAAAACAGTTACTTGAAATCTCACAGGGCTGACTTTGTGATTTTACTTAATTCCTGTTAATTTTACGTGTTTGGAATAAATCCACCTTGGATAGTTGTATTATTTTGATACCAAAAACCTAAGGAAGAGCAAGAGGGTATTAATATTCAAATCGGGTCATATTTTACTTAACAGCAATGTGTACCAAAAAACCGAATATCACAAAGGAAGCATAGGAAAGTCAAACAATGTAATTTCCTAGGAATAGTTTAATAGGGTCTCTAACGGAGGGCAGCAAATAGGAAAGATGTGAAATATTCGTCTTTGGAATAGGTCAAAACCGATTTTTGTATCAGTTAAATGAAAATTACAGACTGAATTCATCAAAGAGGTATTGTCAGGCATTTGTATGTGGGACAGCATTTCGAATAAAAGCTCCAAATAATGTAAGAGATAACATTAAGGTCAATTTTCCTGAAATCTTGCTAAAGCAAACTCTTGTGGTAAAAACTGATTGCTGGGTTAGAAAGCTAAATGTCACCTTAGTAGCCTTGTAAATGTTTCCATGTTTCCTGTAGTCTTTAGCAAGCAGTCAGAAGGTTAAATGCAGAGTAAGTCCATTTGATTGAAATGCTTCCCTTTTGGACAGTGGAATTTAAGACATTTGATATGCACTGAGTCCCTTCTGCATAATTGGACTTTGGGTCATTTGTCATAGAATGTCCTAGGGCTTATGGGCACCAGGATGCACCAGCTGATCTGGGGCACTCAGTGGGAGGAGTGGCAGCAGTGTGGATTGCGAGCATATGAAGGCATCTAAGGTTCATTCGCTAGTAGCAATGTTTCACAGATCTCGTAGATCTATGGACCAATGCATTTCCATTTGAAGCAAAAATAAAGGAATGGGTTTTCCTACGTACCTTTGGCATCAGAGCCACCTTTGAACCGAAAGGTACCATTTAGTGGCCAATTAACACTTTAGAGATTCACAAGTTGTGTATTATTATAATTATAATACACATGCTTTCCAGGTATATATATACACACATATCTCCTGAAAAGTAAACAAAAGTTGGCTTTTGAACAAAAATAATAACAAACAGTAATTTTCCGTAGATTCTTATTGCCGAAAGAAACTGTAACTATTTGGTCTAAGCTTCTTACTTTTTACAGATGTGAATCACACAGTCGTTACCATTCTTCTTGGGTCATATAGCTTAGAGCTGAATGGTAGCTATCATTCCAGTCTCTAGCAATACTTGTATGTATCATGGACCAATTAATCTAATTCTTGATAACTCCTGCATGAAATAGTATGTAAATCGGAAAGAGATCCCTAAAAGACAACTGTACATTCTTTGTTTGTATCTACTGGACCACAGCCAAGTTCCTTAAGTCACCTTAAGTTCTGCCTTAATTTATTCTATAATTTTCCTTAGATGTAACTGTTGATAAGAAGCATCAAGAAACAATGTTCTGTTGCATTGCGTTTCTTCCTATTTGCCTGGATAAATTACTTTTGAGAACCAGAAATATGGAAGAGTTGGTAAAAAATATAGCCCTCATATCTTTTAATTCAACTTTAAGGATGGAAAATTAGGTTACCTATGGATGCTCTGAGCATCCATAATAATGTGTTCTCCCACCTGCCACCACATTTAAATGAAGGGGAACTAAAGCTTGGTGCAGCTCCCTACCAGCTCATCACTGCTTGCCCATCACGGTTACACTTTTGTTTCCGTCTTGTGGTATCAGAACTGTTTATATCATTCAAGGATTATTACTCCTTACTTGCAGATGTTACTTCTCATATTTGGTAGCTCTGTTCTGCTGAACATTTAAAAAATATGTTGGCTTTGTTCTATTTCAAAGAGGGAATTGCTGTTATATTTTTTATAATATAATATAATATAATATAATATAATATAATATAATATAATATAATTATAATATATTATATATAATATATTATATAATTATATATAATTATATTATAATATATATTATATTTCAAATGTCTTGCGGACAGATCCATCTTGGTTATCTGTCATTGTACCCAAAACAGAGTTGACTCTGAATAAGTAGTTGGTGGTGAATAAATGAAGGAGGTCATTAACTTGATGTCTTGTGTTCCTGAACACGTCTGGTCACCATTAGGTTGAGTACTTTATTTCTGATGCTGCTATATTAACATAGCTACTCTATAGTGCCCTCTAAAATAAAGAAAAATAAATTCATTTTATAGAAGTCTTCTGTATCAGAAAATACTTAAATCAATATATAGACATAAATGCTTTAATTGTGAGTTGTTTTGTTATTAATGATACAGAGAAAGTTAAAAAATGTTCGCCATATTTACTTAGAATTATATATACGTATGTATGCATGTATCTATATCTATCTCTACAAATGTTTGTGTGAAATGGAAAGAGTGTAGTTTTCACTTTGCAGATAGCACATACAAATAAGGAGTAAAATACATATCATTACAAAGGGAAATTAAATCTCACCCTTTCAATCCTATAAATGATCCTCTATACGTTGAAGAAAATGTTTAAGTATCCAAACCCCAAGACTTTAGAGTCTTAATATAGATTTTGTGTTCATTATATAAATGATTTAATCAGCTTTGAAACTATCACTGTGCTAAGGACCCAAGGTCAAGAGCTCTGGGTATCAGGAAAGGTATAGGAAAATAGGGATGGAGGGGCGCCTGGGTGGCTCAGTCTGTTAAGCGTCCGACTTCAGCTCAGGTCATGATCTCGCTGTCCGTGAGTTCGAGCCCCGCATCGGGCTCTGGGCTGATGGCTCAGAGCCTGGAGCCTGCTTCCGATTCTGTGTCTCCCTCTCTCTCTGACCCTCCCCTGTTCATACTCTGTCTCTCTCTGTCTCAAAAATAAATAAACATTAAAAAAAAAAAAGGAAAATAGGGATGGAGAGTTCTCTGAAAACCTGACTATGGTGGTGGTCCTGTGCATAGAGAAAGTGGGTGAGGAGAAAATCCAGCATGTTGAAGAGGGCCAATAGTGGTGTGGAGAGTGGGAGAATGAGAAGTCACTGGGGCTTGAGTTTAGAGAAGATCAGCCTGGTTAGCAGTCTGGGATGTTTAGAGATTTGTCATTATTTTTGGCTGCCAAGCATATGAACATCCTTCCATGTTTAAGGAGTTCTCCCCATCCCTATGTTGTTTTTGTTGTTTTTTAAGTTTATTTATTTATTTTGAGAGAGACAGAGACAGTGCATGAGCAGGGGAGGGGCAGAGAGAGGGAAAGAGAGAATCCCAAGCAACCTCCACGCTGCCAGTGCAGAGCCCAAAGTGGGGCTTGAACCCACGAAACTGTGAGATCATGACCTGAGCTGAAACCAAAAGTTGGACGCTTAACCGACTGAGCCAGCCAGCCGCCCCTACCCCCCCATCCCTATATTTTAAGGAATCCCCTCCTAGTGGCTGAACATGCTAGACATTTTGGCTTTTGCAGCCTCTTGGAGCTAGGATGTAGGCACATGCTCTAGATGCTCCCAATCAAGTGAACCTGCCCCAAACATCAGACATGCACACTGTTTTCATTTTTAAATTGGGCGTGTTGCTCCATTTCAGGGCAAGAAGTTGCCTTATCACCTTGGGGATGATGCAGAGGAAGGGGAAGTTTCTGACGAAGACAGCGCAGATGAAATTGAGGACGAGTGCAAATTCAAGCTCCATTATGTAAGTTACAGCCTTAGTTATAATTTTTACCCTCATTGTGTTGCGGTAGGAATTACTGCTGTGTTGGAATCCTCACAAATATGGTAGCTGTGGTGCAAAAGGGATATTTGTTGAAAGTTACTTCGTTTTTGGGGAAACAGACACTTAGATGTTTATTGAGTCAAGGATTTTTGTGTCTTACAGTTGGAAGGAATGTTCGTGATTAACCTTTCTGACCCTCTATCTAGGGACAAATCCTCTCCTATTACAACTTTGTCAAAACTCACATTGCTGTTGGAAATGTCACAGTCTTTGCTGAAATAAACTGGCTTTAGCATTGTCTCCTCTGCCTCCTGCTAGCAACCTCACTATGCTGCTTGTCAAGGGTGGCTTGCAGAACCCAATGGCATGTGGTCTGCTCCTCTAGGATGCCCATCCTTGTCCTGAGAAGATACTTTGGATCAGAGGGTTTCCAAGCTCTGCCAGAAATAGGACTCTTGGATAAATCTTTAATTTGCCACATCTTGGATAAAATGGCATAGGGTAGTTTGCTGTCTGCGTGGTACTTCAGATCCCTGTCTGAGATCAAGGAGCTGCCTTCATAGAAAAGCATCATTTAGCCAGATAATCTAAAGGAAATGCAAACCTAGAGGAAATGTAGAACTTAAAGAGATTACCCCCCCACCTCCTCGTGGGGGGCTAGGATTTCTCACCTCTATAACTCATATGATTGTCAGGATCACATGGCAGCCTGAGAGTAACCCCCCCACCCCAGCCCGACATTAGTTTGTTACAGGGTTTGCAGTTTCATTTCTATGGATAAGTAGTATTCCTCTAAATATCAGAACTATTATTCTTCTCTCAAAAAAAAAACTAGATAAATTTTGTACAAAATATTCAAATTTACACCATTGCCCTGAATGCAGTAATTACATTGCAAAAAACAGTCCATTCTCTTTGAAATAATAGTAATGAGTATGACTTCCTATAGTTACCAAAGGGAGCCAGCATTATTACCAATGGGACATAAGTACAGTGACAGCTGTTGTCTCAGTAGACACTTTTTTCTTGACTCTAATGCAATTTAAAAAGGATGAAGTGGGAAAGATTCAGCTTGAACTGAAAAGGAAAAATTACCATCTGTATTAATCTGTTCCCTTTTATAGTTTATATTAGTGCAGTCAAGTACCACCAATAGGGCTATAGTCATAGAAAATTAATCTAAATAGATTTACATTAGTGAAAATGGTTAACATATTAAATAGTTTATTTTTTACTCTTCCAGTTATTTACTATTTTTGTAATTACTTACATGCAATTATGGATAATGTAGCTCTATTTTTTAAGCTTTTATTTTATAAACCAAATTTTTGTCTCTGCTCTTCATTATTTTTGCATCTTTTTTCCAAAATCTCTTGATTACCAGCTTCAGAGTAGTCTATCATTTGAAAGTAGGGAACAGAGAGGCTTGACTAAAGTATGTAGTTAGGAAATACTGTTTTTAGGGAAAATGAGCGATGGAAATTCAGCTATTCCCACAACGTAGTCATTTATTGCTGAGTAAAACCCAACTTGTTTTAGATTCTAAATCCACCCAGTTATATAATTTTTCTTCTACTATCAGTGAACTCCTAACTTTTCATGTGAAGTATCTATAATTATAAATAGAGTTAGCTGTAGTTTTATGGAAACGAATCAGTAACTTCACCTGTGAAAATATCCAGCTGACTCCTCCCATCTTCAAAGCCTCCTAGATGGTTTCTAGGAAGCCATATAGGTAGATAGTTTAGAACATGATTCTGTAAAGATACGTATGATCTTTTATTTGGATTCTTTGATTTGGGCTTTAGTAAAAGCAGAGAGCACCTAACTTGTGACATTTTACAGGTATCTCTTTGCTGGACTCTAGGAGAGAAAATACATAAAGGAACCAATATTCCAGTGGAAATATATAAAGTTTTACTTCACTTTTTTTGAATCTTTTTTTCCTGTTTTTGAGCTCTTCTGAGAAAAGGCAGTGCCATGTTTAGAAAACCAAAGTGTAATTCTGTAATCAGTCAGTTTATAGTCTTATTGTCTGCACAGGGTTCAGATGCCTTATCTGAGTGTTGAATGTAAATTGCCCGATCACATTTCTGCAAAAGAGGATGATGTACCGTGAATAGCTTATGTGAAACCAATAATTACCTTAGAGGAAGTTCTTAACCTCAGTTTTAAGTTAACAGAATGTGGTCAGATTTACAAATTATATCTGAATTATTGCAATAAATAAAAATTTTAACTTAGCATTCATGAATACCAGGTCACTGACTCTCACCAGACTTATACAAGACTCATGGGCATGTTCAACATTTTTTATTGAGCATCTCTTTTTGGAAATGCAGCCATCATGTTGTAGGTGTTGGGCACATATCAGTGAACAAAAAACACACAAAAATCTTTGCCTTCATGAAGTTTACACATTAATGGGGAAAGAGGAGGATAAATAAGAGGTAAAACAAATAAGTAACCTGTATAAGGTACTAGGCAGTGATAAGTACTAACAGGAAAAAAGTAAGGTAGGGAAAACGTGTAGAAAGTGTGTATGTGTGTGTGTGTGCATGTACATATGTGGGCATGTGTGTGTGTGTGTGTGTGTGTGCACATGCGCATATGTGGGCATGCACATGTGTGGGCGTGTGTGTGTGTGTGGGCATGTGCATGTGTACTATGTAAAGAGTCTATTGAAGTTTTAGATAGGTTGGCCAGGAATTATCTCACAGAGGAGGTAACATATGAGCAAACACCTGAAAGTAGTGAAGAGTTAGCTGTGCTGATATCTGGGGAAGAATGTTCCAGGCAGAGGGAACAGCAAATGCAAAGGCCAGAAACAGGACTTGAGGTTCCCGCACGTTGCCTGGTGTAAAAAGCAGAGTGGGAGGCAGGACCCTCACACAGGTCTTCTTATTCCTCCTGGTCTATGGTTACTTCTAACTAAGGGATTCAAACTACACCAAAATTTTTTTGCTCGTTCATTCAATCTTTCAATTGTTGAATTAATTGAATCCTTTCGGTTTCTGCCTGATACATTTTGTGGCTTCAGCCACAGACAAAATCTGGCCCGATATATGTAAGCCCCATGGAAAAGCCAGTGTGTTCAGTGACTCAAGAATCACGCAGCTCAAAACACACAGGGGACAGTTTCCTTTCAACCACAGTACAGTTATCTAACAGATTTGATTCAGTGAGGCCAACTCACCATTATTCATTTTTACGGGATCCCCTAATGTCAATGTGACTTAAAGACTTTCCACCCCTATATTTCAACTTCAGTGGTGTTTTTCTTCTAATACTGAGTTATTCACTATCTTTTTTCTTGTGTTCTGTGAATCTATATTCAGCCAACCTCTTAGGCACAAATATTAGCTGTCTTGTACATGAAGCTCACCCCATAAATACAAAGCCTTCCAACAAGTTTTAAACGAGCCCTTGTACGGTAACACGTAACTACTTCTGCACACCCTGTAAAGGACTCAGAACAGTTTCTGGAATATGATTTGTGCTCAATATATAGTAGATATTGTTTGTAGCAGGAAAAGCAGTAGCAGCACCATTATTGGTAATGTGAGTCCTGAGCTGGACCTTGAACAGAAGGTCCTCTAAGAGAGCTAAAGGAGCAGGCAGGAGACAGTAGAGGATAGTAGGAAATGCACACACTTGGATGGCTGAGAAGCAGCTGTTCTTTAGCCCAAGACCCTCAGGTACCAGGCTTGGAAAGCTCTAAGGCCCTCACAAAGGGTGGCTGACGTATTATCCTTCCTGTCTCCAGATTTTAGCCTGGATGCAGAGAAAGAAGCATTTTGGGATGGTGAGATAGTCCAGTGTTTTGTTTTAAAGTAAAGGTCCTCAGCTTTGGCTGCACATTGGAATGACAGGGGAGCTTTCAAAAATCCCAGTGCCCAGGTCCAACCCAGAGATTCCCATGTAATTGGTCTGGGGCGGGGTCTTGGATTTGGGAACACTCCCTGGGGGTTCTGGTGGGCAGCGGAAGTAGAGCACCACTGTTTGCGAGGGTCCCTCTGTAAGGGGCAGCCCCTCCAACCCAGTTCCTCCCCTTTCCTGCTGTTTCCCAGCCTGGGGTAGTAGCTGTGGTTCTGGCGGTCTACTTTTCCAGTCCTTCAATTTTACACTGGAGAAAAAACAAGGAAGTGTTGTTTTTGGTAGATATTCCTAGGTCTGATTTACCTCTCAGAAACAGGAATTAGGAACCTGGATTTCTTCTCTGGTGGAAACTACTCCCAACCATCTTAAAGAGCTGCTTCCTGTCCCCCCACCCACACCCCACCCCCACCCCGCCTCCGGCAACTGCAGCATCCTTCCTCTACCACTGGCTCAAGGAACAAAAGAGTGAGATGCATGTGGCTTTCAGCTGTGGTCCCTGCTGCCACTGCACAGTGGCTAACAGGTCGAGGGGTTAAGTGTCTGTCTCAGCTTTCTTTCAGTAGTGCTCCTGGGTTCTAGGACCAAATGATAACACATTAATGAAACCTCAGCCACACGTTTATTTGTTCTCCACGGCTACTAATTTTCTTGTGCGGTACATCACAGAGAAGAGAAAGATCAACAGGCAGTAATATCATTCCTTCAGCAACTCCCAGTGTTTGGAGGATGTGAGGTGAATAATTAGAGCCTTTGTATTAAGCCTTCATTATTTCCAGCACCGGTTGGCCAGGCTTTGTATTTTTAGCTTTGCTTTGCTGACAGTGAAAGTATCTGGGCATAGCAGCCACAGTTCATCTCCTCACTATCTCTGGCTTCTGCAGCCCTGAGCCGGAAAAGGAGACTGATATTTATTTAGGGTATTCTATATGGCCTGGGCATGCTAGGAGCTCTCTGGGGATGCTGTGTATACCTTCTCTTTTGGTCCTCCCAACAAATGTGCTCCCTGCCAGGCTCTGGTCACTTGATCCGATGTGTTGACCTGGAATTCTTTTCCTTCAGAACTTAATAAGTAAAACTTACTATTTCCCACAGAGTGATTGTGGGGATATAGTTCCCAGGTGTCCTATAAGAATAATGGCTATCAAGGGTCATCTGGGTGGCTTAGTTGGTTAAGTGGCAGACTCTTGATTTTGGTTCAGGTCATGATCTCATGGCTCGTGGGATTGAGCCCCGAGCTGGGCTCTGTGCTGATATCATGGAGCCTGCTTGGGATCTTCTCTCTCCCTCTCTGTCTACCCATCCCCTGCTTGTACATATGTTCTCTTTCTCTGAAAAAAAAAAAAAACTTTATAAAAAAAGGATAATGGTTGTCAAAATATAAGCCTGCTCATGGTTAATTAGAGTCAAGAATTTATCTTTTTCTGTAACAGTATGAGAGGGATGGCTGCAGCATTATATGGTGAAATAGACACAGAATTTTGAATTGGAAGTCTCAGGTTCAAGTCCCAATCCAGCCATTTCCTTGGCATGTGTTTTTGGACAAGTTTTGAATCTTTCTGCCTCTATATCATGAATATAAAATTTGGCTAAACCTAGTGCTACCTTAAAGGGTGCTGGGCAGCTCAGATAAAGTATTAGTATATGACTGTACTTGGTGAATTTTAGCATGATATATAGTCTTAGTTGCTTTTTCTATATTTCCTTGTGCTTTTTTCCATGTTCATATGGATACTATTCTTATTGATACTGTTGGTTTTCTCTGCACCTTTACCCATGTTGGAATGCTGTCACTCTACTCTCTGTCACATCCGTCAATTCTTATTCATTGTAGGAGGTTGATTTGTGGCCACCAAAAAGCCTGTTCAAGTCTTAACCCCCTGGTACCTAAGACCTTATTTGGAAAAGAGTCTTTGTAGATGTTATTAACTTAGGGCTGTAGAGATGAGGTCATCCTGATCCATAACCAAATGGGCCTTAAAAATCCAATGATGAGTGTCCTCATGAGAAGAGGAGACACAGCAGAAGCAGGGGACACACAGAAGGAGGCTATGTGAAGAAAAGAGGCCCTGGCTTGAGTTAGGCTGACAAGCCAAGGAATGCCAGGAGCCACCGCAAGTTGGAAGAAGCAAGGGAGGATTAGCTCTGCTGATACCTTGATTTCACACTTCTGTTTTTTTTTTTTTAATTTTCAATTTTATTTAATTTTAGAGCATGAGCAGAGGAGAGGGGCAGAGGGAGGAGGAGAGAGAGAGAGAGGGAGAAAGAAAGAAAGAAACAAGAAAGAAAGAAAGAGAGAGAGAGAGAGAGAGAGAGAGAGAGAGAGAGAGAATGAATCCCCAGCAGGCTCCATGCTCAGTGCAGAGCCTGACACTGGGAGTTGATCTCACGACCATGAGATCATGACCTGAGCTGAAATCAAGAGTCAACTGGCTCAACTGACTCAGCCACCCAGGCACCCCAAAGTTTCTGTTGTTTTAAGCTACCAGATTTGTAGTAACTTGTTACAGTAGCCACAGGAAACTACTATACTCATCATCTAAGGGTTGGCTACAATTTCCTCTGCTCTTGGAAGTCTTTCCCACCCTCCCGGGACTGGATGAGGTGTCCCTCCTCTGTATGCCCTCTGACACTCCTGACTTCTACCATTTGCACCTGCTTGTGTAGTTATCCATTCATGTGTTTGTCTTGTCCATGACACCGAGGGTTCTGAGACATTGGGGTTGTGCCTTAGTAATGTTTCTCACCTGGCATGTAACAGCTCAATGGGTTTGTTTTACACAACATGAATTTTGTTCTCAAACCCTCATCTTTGTTGAATCCCTCCCCATCCTAGGCGCCTAGTACTGGGTGTAGGAACCAATGTGTCTGGCTTTTCCTCTGCAGGCCCCTGTCCTCTTTCTGCCCATGCTGCCAGGTTAGTATTATTTCTAAAATATTACTCAGATACGTACCTACCCAGAGACTTCGAGCAGCTCCATACCTCTTTAATCCAAGTACCTCTACCATCTGGCCCTAACATACATTTCTAGCTTTATCCTCCAGTACCCTCTTCTGTGAACTCGTGCTCGAGGAGAACTAGTCTGCTCCTGTGTACAGAGCACATATTGTTAAGGTGAAACCTCGCCGGAACTATGGAGGACGGGAACCCCTCTGTCTTCCTCATTGTTGCTGAGCCCCAGACATGTCCAGCTCTTCTTGGATGATTTGTTGGTCGCTCGGGCAGGGATGCCATGCTCCTTCTCGGAACTGCTGTTGTACTGGATGTCTGTGCTTTCATAGGCATCTGTAGCATCTCTGCAGGCACAGGCAGCATGCAGATCAGCTCTTTTCCATCTTTGCATTTCCTTCAGGACCTGAGGGCCTCCAGTGAAGTAGAGTGCCTTGTTAACTAGATATATTAAAGACATTTGTGCATGTGATTTTAATACAGGGAAAGTCAGCAACCTACTGTGGTGGAGGCTTATTTTTCCAAATTTCCCTTAGGACATTTATATTGCTTCTCTCTTATAAGATTTTGTGAAAATGGAAGGCATTACCAGAAAACTACCTGGTTCTACAGGGTTTAAATATAATGACCTCTTAGTAACAAATGTGCAAGTAGAAAACAGTCCTTAAACTTTTGGTGAGGAATAGAGGCATTGTTCTCCTGGAGGAGGACCGCACTCCTTCCCTGTGGCTAGAGCTGGCCTCCAGCAGGTGTCTGAAGAATTAAGCACAATTACTGGGTCTAGGGAGAGGGGAGGGAAAGGAGCTGAGGAGCCCAGGGCTACTGGTATCAGGCAGAGCAAGGTGCCCAAAAAGCCATGCTAAGCAAGACTTCAAGGAAATCTATGTCCCTTGTTCACCTGAAAATTGCCTAAGTTGTCATCTGGATGTGAGCATAGCTTTATTATCCAAAATATTTGTGATCTTAATGTAATTATAATGATGAATCATAGCACAGGTCAGTCAGTGAGTTCTCTTTAGTTACATATTGGGATAAGAGATACCAAAGAAATTTTTATCTCAGAATAATTCTCAATTCCAAAGATTTCCATAGCATTATTTTCCCCTCAGTGAAACAAAGTGATTTTTAAAAAATAGCATATTTTGGGTACCTGGGTGGCTCAGTTGGTTAAGTGTCCAACTTTGGCTCAGGTCATGATCTCATAGTTCATGAGTTCGAGCCCCACGTCAGGCTCTGTGCTGACAGCTCAGAGCCTGGAGCCCGCTTTGAATTCTGTCTCCCTCTCTCTCTCTCTGCCTCTCTTGTGCTCACACACACACTCTCTCTCTCAAAAATAAATAAACATTAAAAATTTTAAGAAAAAATAGCATATTTTTTTGCTCAAATTTACCTATGTAGATATAGAAAACTTAGTTTTCAGAAACTCTCCTTTGCTTCCTCTCTATGTAGGGGTGTCTGAGTGGCTCAGTTAGTTAAGCGTCCGACTTCGGCTCAGATCATGATCTCACAGTTTGTGAGTTTGAGCTGTCTGTGGCACAAGACAGAGCCTGCTTCAGATCCTCTGTCCCCTTCTCTCTCTGACCCTCCCTCGCTCATGCCTGCTCTCTCTCTCTCAAAAATAAACATTAAAAAAAAAAAAAGTGCAATGTAGCGGTGCCTGGGTGGCTCAGTGGTTTAGTGTCTGATTCTTGATTTTGGCTCAGGTCATCATGATCCCAGGGTCGTGAGATTGAGCCCCACATTGGGCTCCACGTTGAGTGTGGACCCTGCTTGAGATTCTCTCTGTCTCTGTCTCTCTCTCTCCCCTCCCCTCCCCTAACTTTCTGGGAGAAAAAGGGGAAGGGAGGGAGGGGGGACAATGAAGGGAGGAAGGAAAGAAAAAGAAAGAAAAGGAAAGAGAGAGAGCACGCACGAGGATGCAGTGTAGCATGGTGGGAAGCATTTAGGAAACCTAAGTTTGAATTCTGCCTCAGCTACTTGCTAGCTTTGTAACCTTGAGCAATTTAATTTCTCTAAACATCAGATTCTGTATCTCTGAAAATAAAATAAGACCTTGTAAGGTTCTTGAGGGTTGAATACAATCATAGTAATCATTATTTTGGTGGATCAGTGTGTGTGGTGGGGAGGGAAGGACCAAAATCATATAACGTGCTTAACTTCTTGCTGGTAATTGAAAGATAATCAAATTATAAAAGCAGTGGTGGCTTGAATGAAGGGTGTGTTCTAACTGATTCTGTGTTTCTTCAGGGAAATAATTTACATTGCTTAATTCTTTGCAGAATAATGGGACCACTGAGCATCAGGTGGAATCTTTCATAAGGAAAAAACTGGAGTCATTGTTAAAAGAATCTCAGATTCGAGACAAAGAAGATCCTGATAGTTTCACAGTGAGGGCACTACTGAAGGCCACACACGAAGGCTTAAATGCACATCTGAAACAGGTATACAATTCTCCCTTGGACTTGTCCTTCAACAGGAAAAAGAATGGACCTCATACTCTGTTTCTAATCATTTGTCATTTGTGAAATGCTTCTCCAGTTTCTTGCATTTCTATCCTCATCTTACTTGAGAAATGAAAATCTCCTATTGCAAAATGATGGGAGAAATTGTTAAAAGTGGATGGGCAGGGGTGGAAATAACTCAAATACTGCTTCACTGGGATCCTCAGGACAAAGTGCAGTGGCCCTGGACCCATCTTGCCCTGCCTGCTCAGGTGTGGGAGGAGCTCGAGCCCACCACGTGCATCACCCTCCCACCTCTCCAGCCAGTCATCCGCTGTGCTGCATTGATTGCACCTCCTTGAGTGTGTCTTCCGTCTGTCTACTTCCCTTGTCCATGGCTGGGTCCTGTTCTAGGCCAATGTCAACTGTCACCTAGACCTTTCTTGCCCTCCTTCAGTCTAATCTCCACTCTGAAATTAGCATGATGTTTTAAAAAGGTAAATCTGATCATGTCACTCTACTATTCAGAATTCTTCAGTGGTTTCCCATTAGGATTTGGATGAATTACAGACTCTTTAACCAGGCTTTCAAGGTGTCATTTCATCCTTGTCTACCTCTCAAGTTTTCTCATTTTCCCTATCACACTGCTTCCCACCATTGTCCCACTAAACACAACTGTCTGTATGCCATGGTCTTTCTCACATTCTGTTCCCTCTACCCAGAACACTCCATTCCTCCATCTGCTCTTACTAACTTCTTCTTAGTCTTTTAAATTCCAGCTTCAGTGTGATGCCCTAAATGAGTCCTGCCTTGACCTGGGATTAGGTTAGTTATCCCCCTTATATTGTCCAGGGTAGCTTCCCATTATATCTTCTCTTTTATGAAGGTTGTTTTTTTTTTTTTTTTACACCTTTGTAATTATTTGTTTAATATCTGTCCTCTCAACTAGATTATAGATTCCATGAAAACAAGAACTATGTCAGTCCTAATAACCATGATTTTTCTGGCTTATTATAGTGCCTGGGCCTTAGTGCGACTTTCATATTAAGTTGTTGAATGAATGAATGATTTGGGCTCTGGCTGAGATTTTAACTCTACCTTCTAGTAGAAATATCAGAAATGGGCAGGGAAGAAGGAGGGTGGGTTTATTGCTATTATCCTTGCAGGGCATTCAGGGCACTTATTCTGGCCTAGAGATCCATGAACTCACTGGCTTAGCCAGTAACAGACTTCCCCGCTTGGACCTCCTGTCTCTCAGGACTCAGGAATCCTCAGGTAGTGGGAGGACCATATGGGGTGACCACCCTTGAATCTAAGTGACAACCTAGTGTCGTGGTTACTGTCTAGAGTTTGTGCTGAGCTCTAGTTGGGCAGCTTAGCTCATGTGCCCACCCCTAACCTATTGTTCCTTCCTGGAACAATAACTTGCCAAGGCCTTGTCTTGTTAATGCCATAAGACAACTTACTCCGGGAAGTGGTGCCAAAGTCAGCCCCTCTGCAGCTGCATGTTAGAGGGGCAGAATGGAATAGTGGGGAGGCAACCAAAATGTAAATTACAGCATTACTGCCATTACCATTGATCATGCAATTTTGAATTTTCTTAGAAACTTCTATAAATAGCAATAAGCTTCTCCCCCTCACCCTCTCCTTCCTGCCACTTAGTTTTAGCCACACAAATGTCTATAAAATTGGGTAGCTTATTTGGTTAGCTCAGTTTGATTCTGCTTCTTGTTCTTACTGAATTCTCATTAGCTAATCTGGGCTAATCGCTCCCCCTGATGCTTTTGGAAAACTTTTTGTTCCATCCTAGATCATTCCAATTGGACAATTCACAGCAGGTCTTAGAGATTTTGGATAAAACATATTAAACCCATCTTTCTTTTGCTATTCATAAAAGAAATTCCAATGGTAACTTTCCTATCAGGTAAGATAGTAAGAGATCTCAAAGTTCCAAGATGTGGTGGAGCAAAACTCATTCCCCTCTTGCTTATTCTTTACTTTCCATTAAATCGGGGTGACTACAAGGATGCAGTAGACTGAGAAAGTGGAGCCTGTGCCTTCAATAAAGTGGGCTGCAAAGTGTTGAGGTTTTTAACACTGCTGTTCATTTTTAAAACATGGTTTTGGTTCAGTAGACAAGCAAAGACAAGTTACTGTTGAGGGAAGTACCTCTGTGTTGAATACACGTGCATGTTGAGATCCAAGGCTGAGGATATGCTGTGTGGTTCAGGGCAGCATGTCACCCCGGCTTCCTTCTTGCTGGGCTGTCATTCAGCAGTGCACCACCGTGTTCTCCTGTGCTGTCTTAGCCCGGAAGAGCTTATTTTGTTTTTACTTCAGTAAAATAAGAATGAAGTGCTCCTCCTTCAGCCTGGAAGAATTTAGTAGACCAAGAAAGATGCCTGCCCTTCTTTGGAGTCCTTGAAATCTACTCCCTTCTCTACATACCAGTGGCAACTATCTGGATGGCCGTAGTTTCTCCCTAAATGGACTTTTCCCACTCTTTTGCCATCCCACCCACTGCAATCTCTCATGTATGCCACTACCATAGTGATATTTCAGAAATGTGTATCTGAGAATGCCATCCTCATGTTTTAAATCATTCACAGATAAGTTTGGAAGTTTGCAAGTTTGGAAGATAATGTTCACACTCCAGGATGTAGCCCATAAGATCCTTTCTCCATGCTCTAGCCCCAGCTCTGACTTGTCCATCTGTGCACATATGTGCAAGTACACACACATCCTACTTCCTTTGTCTCCTAGAAAGTACCACGTTCTTAGCACTTGGCCTTTGTGTTTGCTTTTCCCTTGGCCACCACACACTTCTTCCTCCTCATCTCACTTAGAAAATGTCTACCTCTTGGGGCACCTGGTTGGCTCTTGATTCCATTATGAGGTCATGATCTCATGGTTCATGAGTTCTAGCCACCTGTTTAGGTTCTATGCTGATAGTGCAGAGACTGTTTGGGATTCTCTCTCTCTCTCTCTCTCTCTTTCTCTGCCCCAACCACACTCTCACTCTTCTTCTCTCTCCATATAAATAAATAAACTTAAAAAAAAGACTTTTAATAAAAAAGAAAATGTCTGCCCTCTTCCAGCTTCAGCTTTTGCTTCCTGTCCCCATGGAAGTCCTCCTTGATCCTCAAGTCTGGGTAGATGGCCTTTCCCTGCCATCTTGCCGTGCCCTGCACTTTCCCCCATCATAAGTCTTATTACTTATCACACAGTGTTGTTCGCTTGTCTCCATCATTAGATTGCAAGCCCAGTGAGGACAGAGTCTGCATCTGTTTTCCTTGCTGTCGTCTTCATATACATGCCAAGTTCCTAGCACAATGTCTGATCCATGGATTCATTAAGAAATGTGGTACTGATGCTCAGGGGGAGGTCAAGTTGGAGATAGATATTTGTGTGTATAACCCTTCTATGTAAAGAGGTGGTGTGCAATGGGAGAAGTTGGTGGGGACAAGCCAGAGAGAAGATTTAGAGCTACACAGAACCCCTGTTTTATCAGCTACTAGCTTTGTAATTTTGGGCATATTATCCAACTTCACTGTACTTCTTATTTGTAAAATGGGATTTTAACCGTACTTATCTCTGAGGGTGGTTGTATATACTAAATAAGAGTATATGGAATGCACTTAGCATAATCCTTGGAGATAGGTGCCTACCAAATAGGGTGACCATATACCTCAACTCGTATGGGACAGCCCTGCTTCATACCTGTTGTCCCAGCGTAATTGTTAAAAGTGCCTCATTTCACTCTTAAAAGAGTTCTGTTTTGGACAATAAATGACATGGTCCCATGACCAGTAGATGGGCTATTAGAAGCAGAGAGGAGCTCTGAGACTAGTTGATCCATTCTTTTCCCATTTCACAGGTAAGAAAACTGAGGTCAAGAGAAAGGGCTTGCCAGAGGACATTTATCTACTTAGTGTCAGAACTGGGTCTCCTAACTTGGAAAGAGGTGTTGCTTTTAATGACCTTCTCTGGCTACCTTCTTAACTCCAGGGTTTTTGAACATTTAATGATCAGCTTCAATAGATCTTGAAAGGCAGTCAGTATACATTAACCAGTCAAATGAAATTACCCTGTAATCCCCCTATCCCACCGCTCTAGCATTTTCTGAACTGTCTCTTTCCCCAACCAAGTCTTAATCTTTTCTCCTCCCCACCCCAAATTACATCTATGACTAGTCTCTATGGATATATGTCAGTGCCTCCCTGGCCTTTTGATTTTACGTAGTTTTGCTCACCCACATTTACTCCATTTATGTGGTTATCTCTGTGTCTTCTCTGTTTAGCCAGAGCCCTAGGAGGATGGGGCCTGCCTATCTGTCCTTATATCATGTCATTAGCTGTGAACCAGCTAATACATATTTTTAGGGATGACGATTGAAAAAGAGTCTAAACCCTTTTCCCAGGGTGTCCTTTCTTTCCCCTAATGAGGCTTGAGCAAGGAGATCTCTAGCCTGGAAAATTAACCCACATGAGGCTACAATACCTCTTCCAAATGCTCACCACAGAGGGAATTAATTTCAGTGAACAGATAAGCTCTGCTGTGGTTTACTTAAACAAACAAAACCAATCTTATTATCTAATAGATGTGCTTGGATTTTATTTATTTTTAGTGTTTTAAAATCCCAAATAGCAGTATTCAATCAGTGTGATTATTATTTTTTCTCATTCAGCAGAATTTAGCTCTTAACGATTTGGCCATTTTTCAAAATTAAATCTACCTTTTAACTGAAGATGATTTATCCCCACTCAGGGAATTTCAAAAGAATATACCTTGTGCTGTAGAGAGCCTTGCGAACAGGCTCTGGAGGGACCTGCACAGCTGGGTGTTACTGAGAGGCCTTCGACACCAGTTTGGGGAAGTTGTTGGCAGTTACTGTCTCCTGGTTGGTGCCCAGACCTCTCCATGCCAGTGTCTCCCTCTCTTGAGGCAGATCCCACAACCCTTGCAGTAGTGAAGGTGTGGAACAGCAACAAATGAACAAGACCTGTTTGCTCTCCCTAAGGCAGAGAGGGTTCCCCCGCCATTCCACCAGAACTAAGGAAAAAAAAGAGGGAGGAAGAGAAATAGTCATATTATGTTTTATTTACTCAGCATCCAGACGTGAAGGAAAATGGAAAGAAATCACATGGACGATCCCTTATGACCAACTTTGGAAAACATAAGGTATGAATTAAGAGTGACAAATGTGCATGATTCAGTTAATTTCAAGAAACTAGAGAGTAACAAGACAGTATCATCGCGACTTTGGAATAACTGAAGATTTCTTAAATAGGACTCCAGAAAAGAAAAAGATTAATAAGCCACTTTAAAATTTAAGAGCTTCTGTTCATTAAAAGTATCAAAAAGCGAAGAGCATACTGGTAAGAGTATTTTCAATATATATATCCAACAAAGGGCTTGTATCTTGAATATATAAAGAATTCTTATAAATCAATAAAAAGATCCCATAGTTTTGTTTTATTTTGTTTTGTTTTGTTTTTTAAGTGGGCAAAAGACTTGAGTGGGCTTTCACAAAAGAAGATTTCCAAATGGCTGATATGGAAAAGGTGGTCACCCTTATCAATCCTCTGGGAAATGCAAATTAAAATGGTGATGAGATTTCCTACATATCCATCACAATAGCAGACATAAAATGATTGACAGCACTAAGGGTTAGTGGAGATGCTGAGCAACTTGAACTTTATACACTGCCAATGGGAGTGTGCATTTGTGCAAATACCTCACACTGTTTCACAGTATCTACTAACGCTGTATTGTGCACCATGTCTTATCAGTTCCATTGTTGTGTTTCAGCCTCATGACATATACCTAATATTTATAGTTACATTATTTGTAATAGAATAAACAGGAAACAGTTCAAATGTTTGTCAACAACAGAATGTATAAAAATTGTGATATATTCACATAAGGGAATATTTTTCAGCAATGAAAATGACACAATTACAACTTTTTGCAATAAAATCTTTATAAACATGACATTGAACAAAAGAAGCCAGATCCAATGTAGTACATACAGTTTGATACCATTTATATGAAGTTTAAAAACAGGCAAAAAAGATCAATGAGGTCAAAGTCAGGATAGTAGTTACCTTTAGGGAGAAGGTAATGACTGAACGAGAGAGGCAGAAGGCTTTTGGACAGCTAATCCTCATTTGGATGATAGCACTTTGTGGAAAGTCATCATGCTGTGTACTTAAGACGTATTTTTCTAAATGTGTACTATACTTCAATAAAAAGGTAAAATGTGTTATACAAGAAATCAATTATTGAATGGTAAACTTTATGCATGAGGTTTCTGTAAGGCTATTTCCTGTACTTTAAGTAGTGTTGTATCTGGAGTTTCCTGCTCCATCAATAGGATAATTTATTAAAAGGTTGGACAAGGTAGTCATTATAATAAAAAATCAAAAACAACCAAAATGTTCATCCATAAAGACTTATTCAGTCCATGATTCATTCACAGAACGAATAATTATACAGCCATTGAAAGATGATCACTCTGAAGAGCTCAGCATGCAAAACATTGAGTAAAGGAGTAAGGTCAAAAACTGATTATGTAGTACGTTAACTTTAATAAGATGTCACATTTATGTAGAAAGAAAACATATCCTCATTTTTCCAAATACTAGGCCATTGGTGATTCATTACTTATTTCTACATTTTACATTTTATATTTAAAAATGAACTTTGGGGCGCCTGGGTGTCTCAGTCCGTTAAGCATCCGACTTCGGCTCAGGTCGTGATCTCGCAGTTCGTGGGTTTGAGCCCTGTGTCAGGCTCTGTGCTGACAGCTCAGAGCCTGGAACCTGTTTCGGATTCTATGACTCCCTCTCTCTCTCTGTCCCTCCCCTGTTCACACTCTGTCTCCGTTTCTCAAAAAATAAATAATTGTTAGAAAATTTTTTTAAAAATGAACTTTAAAAAGACAGATCTATTATTATAATACCTCAAGTTACTGGCGATCTGTAGAATTGGAGAAAATTTCATTTCTGATTACAACTACTCATTTGAATTAAAATCATTTTCCAAAGTAAATCTTTCATGGAATATTTTAGCTGCTATAGAATTAAAATTTATTATATCTCAAATCATATGAATGAATGTTCATAAGACTACATATAGCTTATCTTAATAAACAGGATTTTATTATTTATATTGAAAGCTAACATGTAGCTGACACGGTGACTTTCCACCTATCTCATTCAATCATCACAATAATCCTTTAAAATTGTTGTTACTGTTCTGTCCTTTTAAAAAACACAATAGGAAGCTGGAGAGGTTAGCCAGCTTGGTGATAGACCAAGCTGGAACATGAAATCATCAGATGCTAGGCTTCCCACACTGTGCTCCCTGAGGTTCTCAAAACCTCAGTAACACCTGAGAAGAATCCAGATTAAATTGGCGCCTTGTTATCAGTGCAATAGACCTGAGTGTGTTTGTGCCAGCTTGGGGTTTTATTTGTTGAGTAAGAGAAAATCTGGAGAGTGATATGGCCCCATGGTAACGCGGGGGTGGGCTCCCTTTTCCTTCCTAAGCTGCAGTCCTCAGATATCCAGGGAACTCATCTAAAGGTCTTACTTTTGTTTGTGGAAGGCGTAGTTTTGGTGGCAAGGTTTTCTGCAATTAGAGGGTCCTCCCCATCTTTTGTTTTTCTGTTACGTATTGATAAATATTGGGGTTATCGCTAATGTGTTGGGATGAAACTGCATCATTCCAAAAAGGCTTTTTTTCTGACAGCCTTTAGTCCTACAGCCTTTCAGCCTAAATCCTGTGGGTAATAATTTTCATCTTTTTGCTAGAAATTGAAATGGACCACAATCTCAAAAGTGCAGTTTGATTTAGGCAGTTTATTTGAATGCATGCTGATCAAAAGCAGGAAAAAGTTATTTGTGAAAAAAAATTACTACTGTCTTTTTTTAATCAAATTTGCCTTTTTTGAGTCAGCAGGAGTAGTAAGTTTCCTAAATAAGAGAATATTTTGTCCCCTTACAGTCATTTAAATAGATGTGACAACTCTGACCCTTCCATTCATGGAGACCTTCAATGCATGACTAAGAAAGTCTTTCTAAAATCTACAGCTTATGTGGCTTAGAAGTCAGTCTTAAAGCATGAAACTCTCAGTTTTGCCTTAATATTCTAATATGATTATGACAGGCATGTTTGTTATTGATAGTAAGGCAAGCTGCAATATTTGGTTAATTTGTTTTCTTCCAGGTAATTGTCCTTTTTGTATATATTATAATGCCGAGTCCATTCTCCATACGTTGTAGATGTACCTGATGCAGTGAGTTTGTTGTTAAGTTTACTGTGATTTTTCCGGCAGAAAACCACAAAATCACGGTCTAAGTCTTATAGTACTGATGATGAGGAAGACACACAGCAGAATTCTGGCAAGGAAACTGGCCAGCTGTACAGGTAAGAATGTCCACGTTTTTTGCTCAGACTCCTACAGCCTCTCCACCCCCCATCAGCTTGGCTTCGTTGTATGTATCTAGAGAATCAAGTCACATGGTCAAGTGCTCAGTGCAGCAGGACATGTGAAGATCAACTGGGTATGAGATAATAAGACATGTAAGGGACTTACACTGTGCCTGACACTCTTCCCAAGCAGTAGCTATAGAGAAGAGAGAGGGGCCACATGAGCTAGTACAGGGAGCTCTCCTAGGTGACTAAAGGAGAAGATGGGTCATGAGCACATGTTAAGAGCCAGGCATCTGAGATCAGCCAGACTTGAAACTCTTGCTCCTTTGACATTAACATGGGGCAAATTAGGCTTCTCATATGTATCTATTTCTTAGGCTCATTGTAAAGATTAAAGGAAGTAAACTACTTAGCCCAATAATCCCTATTCCAATGAACTAAGCACTCAAAAATATTAGCTACTTTTTTTTATTATTGCCAATAGAATTTCAGATGAGTAAGATGATTTTCTGGCAGTTTGTGTATACAGTAGAGTCACAGAGGAATGTAAATTTTATCATAGATAAATGCACACACGCACCCCTGTGTCTTTATTGAAAGACTGAAATGAAATGAAATTAAGAGCATGTAGGAATGGATGACATTTAATGCTCAATTAAATTTTATATTTAGCTTCACTTTGACGGAATGTTCATACATAAGAGAGTAACTAGTGAGGGCAGAGAGGATGTCTGTGGTTCCTACCCTTAGGGTACAGAAAATTGAATACATATCTACAGTAAAGGATATAAGAGTGATGGGATCACCTTCCAGGAGACCTCTGCTGTGAATGTTCTCAAATAGAAGTCCAGGTTCTCCTGCCAAAGTGGAGGAGATGTCCAGTGAACTCTGGTGTTCCTCACTAGCTGGGTAACAATGGCAATCAAGCCCTTCACGACAGAACTCACAAATACATAAGAGGACCCTGTGATTCTCAGATGAGCATTGAATAAAACCACATGAGTTAGGGTGTGGTGATGGAAAGAGAGCTGAACTAGGAATCAAACTTGGGTCCTAATCCTGGCTCCATTAGGAGCTGGTAGGGAAGGTTGAGTAACCAGAAGCCTGAACGTCTTCCAGCTCTACAATGACATTTAGTCCTGGGTGTGTGTTTCACAGGTTGGGTCGCCGAAGGAAAACCATGAAGCTCTGCCGAGAGCTCTCTGACTTGGTGGTGTATACAAACTCCGTGGCAGCCCAAGACATTGTGGATGATGGTAAGGACTGAGTTTTTCTTGTAGGATAAATTCTTGACCTTTCTTTGTCAACTGTTTGTTAATCATCAGCACACGTTTCTGGAACTGTGTAGAATCCAACGTAAGTGTCAGGAAACTGACTGCCACTATAATGCTTAGTTCACCAGGAGGAGTATATTGATTACTGTGGTTGCCTGATTGGCTGGAGCTAGAGAAATTTCCTTCAGGGCCGAGGAGGACTTCATTATTCTGCAAAGACAAATGCATTACAGCAAGGTCTTGCCCAAGGCGTGAACTATGGAGACCTGACCTAGTTTGGTGGCCAGGTAACAGATGGACGTTCCTAGTGTGAATGACAGGAAGAAAGAAGAAATTAATTGTCTAAACTAGCGCCTCAAAAAGCCCCATATTTTCTCATTGGAAGTTTTTACTTTGATGAAAATTATTTATTTATTTATTTTTAAATGTTTATCGTTGAGAGAGTGAGAGAGCGAGAGCACCCCAGATAGAGTGGGGAAGGGGCAGAGAGAAAGAGAGAGAGAGAGAGAGAGAATCCCAGAGTGCAGAACCTGATGTGGGGCTTTGAACTCATGAACTGTGAGATCATGACCTGAGTAGAAATCAAGAGTCAGACACTTAACTGACTGAGCCACCCAGGCAACCCAACTTTGATGAAAATAATTTCATGCACAAATTGAAGTTTTAGTAGAAAGAGCAGGGATTTCAGAAGGACGGACTTTTCACTGTTTTTCACCTATTATTTGCCTTGTGTTGAGTTGAGAAATCCTAGTCACAGGTGTTCTTACCCTGGACTTTTCTGCTCTTCTTTCCTTTACCCTCTTCCCTTCTCATTTCTGTTTTGTTCAGTTACTGAATATGCTTATAGAAATGAAGTACAGTCATGTGGCTTTTCAATCTAATTTTAATTTTAGTGGAATGAAATGTAAATTAAAAATCTCTCATTTTCCCAACAAGTCTTAGTGAAGGGAAAATGACATTTTGGTGAGTCTTCTGTCCATTACAAACCTCCAGGATTCTTCCCTCAGATCTGTCTTTTTTGTTTTTCCCATTCCACAAGTGTATCATTTTCTGTGTACAGATTTTCTTACCTTTTGTGTTGATTCCTTCTTCAAATGGTGACAATTAAAAAAAAAAAGTAATTTCACATGAGGGAACATGAGAAACTGTGGTTTTCTTAGCAAGTGAACAACGCATCCTTATAATAACCACCCATAGCTAGAAAATAAACTCAGTGGTTTAATGGTGCTACAGGTGTATTTGGTTTAGAGGAATATAATTTCTTTTTTTAATTTTTAAAAAGTTTTTATTTATTTATTTTTGAGAGAGAGAAAGAGAGAGACCAAGGGAGGGGCCAAGAGAGAGGGACAGAGAGAGAATCCCAAGCAGGCTCCGCATTGTCAACACAGTGCCCGATGCAGGGCTCGAACTCACAAACGATGAGATCATGACCTGAGACGAAACCAAGAATTGGACACTTAATCGACTGAGCCACCCAGGTGCCCCTAGAGGAATATAATTTCTAATAAATACTTTAAGTAATCATAATTCTCTTGGCTTAATGTAAAATAATATTGAGTACTCTTTAGCTCTTGAAGTTAGGAGTTTTTGTTGTGTGTGTGTGTGGCCACAAAATGAGCATTAAATAATGAATGCATGTCTTATCCCAATGCAAAGCAACTCAAATCTATTCATATGCTAATTTGTATGTGCCTAATTAGTAAGGTCATCTTAATGATAATGTGTACATATTTATGTGGAGAGACATAGAAAACAGTGGTACTGATTATAGCGTTTCTGCATCTGAATGTGGCCTGTCAAAAAGAGCGTATTTCTTCCTGTCTTGTTTAAAGCATTGCTCATCAAAATCTGCAGAAGATTATTTTTAGTATGCTTGACATAGGTAAACTTTGTTAATAAGTATGTCAATAAAATATAAGTGATAAGGAAAGAGTCTATATGAGGGAAATCATCTAATTAAAAACTGCAATGCTCTTATTTCTTTGCCTCTATGTTGTATACATGATCATCCCAAGTTCCATCTCTAGAGTGTAATTGGCAGTCATTTGGCCAGCATTTAATATCTAAGGGTATACAATCCTGAGGACAACAGGGACCCTGGGAAACTGTGTGCTCCAATGAACATGCAGTGTGGGTATGGTTCTGGCCCAGCTGGCCCAGGAAGACTCTGTAGTTCAGCTCCTTGGCTATATGAGCTGTGTCCCTCAGTCTGGGTTCCAACATATTTAGCTTGTCAGAGTAAACACTGAAATGGGAATGAGGCTCTGGGCAAGTTTGGTTCTTTATTTAGGCTGGCTTCTTTCAGAACACATATGGCTGGTCATTTTGGAGGTAGGGTGTGGATGTTTGGTGAAGGGGTAGGAGTAGTAGGGGCATTATAGACATGGGATTGGGAGGAAAGGGTAGGAAATTGAATGCTTGGTGGGAGGTTACCTCCATCATGACCCTCAAATTGGCAGCCACCTTGGCCCTGGATTGACACCTCCTGATGATAGTCAGGAAACGTTAATATAGGCTTCCTGTTCTTTTTCCTCCCTTTATATTTCTCATTGTATGTATGGAGGGTGGATGATGGTTCTTGTTTCTGAGATTTTATTTTTTTATAATGCTCTTTACAAATCTTCCTCCACTATTACTCCTACTCATAATTCTATCTAAGTTAACATTAAAACCCTTTTTTTTCTTTTTTGGAATTGGTCTTTTATTTTCTTGGACCCTGAGTGCTATCCGTTAATATGTGTTTCACATGAATGTTTTGTAGATGAATGCCTTCAATGAATGTCTCCCTGTGGTCAGGAATAAGTTTCATAGTTTTATTTATCCATGACTGTCTATATCTTTGGCAAAGATACTCTGTTGGACTCATGCCCCTAAAAAGCAATTTTTGTGCCAGCCCTCATCATACTAGCCAGATAGACATGAATTAGTGACATGTTTTGAATTCCTGGGAGAACAGGGGACTCAGAAACATGCAGTTATGCCAGCCAGACGTGCACCTCTGATTTGGCCTCAAAATGGCTAAAGAGTCCTCAAAATGGCTAAAGAATGGGGCTTTATGGATCTTTCTTAATTAGAAGCTACTGCTACTCTGGTTGAATTCACTCTTTTGCTCTGCATTTTATTATGGGTATAATCTGACATAGGTAAAAGTCCTTGGTGACTGGTGTTTTCTTGGCAGGGGCTCTCACTTTTCTTTTTCCTTTATTAAAAACTGCCAGGAACCACAGGGAATGTGTTATCATTTAGCGAAACAAGAGCACATCAGGTGGTTCAGCAGAAATCGGAGCAGTTCATGATTTATAACCAAAAGCAGCTCACGAGGATTTACCCCTCTGCCTACCGCATTGATTCCAGTAACTTCAACCCTCTGCCGTACTGGAACGCAGGCTGCCAGCTAGGTGCGTATGCCTTGGGAAGAAGCGGTTCTCCGTATGTCCTGACTCTATGCTGCTGTCTTGCCTAATTCTCTCAAACTTTGAACTTACACAGTGGCACTGAACTACCAGTCTGAAGGGCGAATGATGCAGTTAAATCGAGCCAAATTCAAGACAAATGGCAATTGTGGCTATGTCCTCAAACCCCAGCAAATGTGCAAAGGTGTGTGTTCATTTCATGGTTGTCTCTCTGAATGCAGGTAACCTTATTGAAGGAACTCTCTGCAAAATGTGATACATCAGTGTTCTCCAACATGATTCTTCTAAAAAAAATTTGATACTGATTTACTTTTGAGAGAGAGAGAGCATGTGGGGAGGGGCAGAGAGAGAGAGAGAGGGAAACAGGATCGGAAGCAGGGTCTGCACTGACAAAGAAAGCCTGATGTGGGGCTCGAATCTGTGAACCATGAGATCATCACCTGAGCCGAAGGCATCCACTTAACCGACTGAGCCACCCAGGTGCCCCTGCAACATGATTTTTTAAAAAATAGATAGGTTAAGGTATTGGCATGCAAATTGTCACAACTGTTTAATGTTTGGGTAGCATGGTGTTTAGAATGTTCTCTTGTGAGGTTTTTTATGTTAAGGGGGACATGGATAGCCATGGATCATTATCTGAAACCCAGTGTCCCAGCGTGATACTCCCTGGGCATCACTTACAAAATTGTGCTGCCTTCTAAGGTCTGAGCCCTGTCTTTCAGAAACTCCGTGAGTGTGAGTCTGAAATCTGCTAGCAAAATTAAAATACCACCTGAAACAATTGTATCAAGCCCTGTTAGTCTTTGTTAGCACTAATAAAAAAGAAAAGATAATGTAGCGTTAGATCAAGAAACACTTCTTTTTGGCTCTGCTCATTAAAATTCTTTTAAAAATTTCCAAATTGGCTTTTTAACAATTCAGGTAAAAAAGCGTTGACAGATGTGCCTTCTGGATTTTATGCTTTGCATGTTTTCTTACTCTTCTATTTACTCAGTTTCAGGTCTTCTTTCCATTTGTTATATTCACTGTCTATACCTATGATAGTTTAAGTTAGGGGATTATTCACATCTGACATAACTGCTCTTCTTCTCTACACTATTGGCATTCCAATAACATGCTTCTCTTCCCTCATGCCATGATTGATAATTGCATCACAGATGTTTCAAATTGGCCCATTCTTTTGCCTTTGGGAGCATGGATTCTAGCAAAAACCACAGCTATAGAAATGCCAGCTGGCATTGCCTTCGGTCAAAAGCCACACTGATAGTTACGTGATCATTTCTTTTCTCTAAAAAACACCGTAGTAATTCAGCATTTGCCGTTTCTTTGTTCTACATGCTTAAACTGTGTGTGTGTGTGTGTGTGTGTGTGTGTGTGTGTGTGTGTGTGTTTTCCCATGTTACCAGCCTCAGATTTTAACCTCTGCTTTATTTGGCTTAGGTACTTTCAACCCTTTCTCTGGTGATCCACTTCCTGCCAACCCCAAAAAGCAGCTCATCCTGAAAGTGATCAGTGGACAGCAACTCCCCAAACCTCCAGACTCCATGTTTGGAGACCGAGGCGAGGTAAGCCACATGTATGAACATGTTAATTACGTGATTATTTTATTATGTTTATACTGAATCTGAAATATCTTCAGAATTCTCTGTCTCTCTCACTGTCTCTATGTGTGTATGTGTATGTGTTCACAATGAGCACTGACCTCAGCTCATCAGATATCAACTGACTTCTTGGCAAAGCACACATGGTTCCTTCTGGAATGCAGTGTACCTTCTATTTTGGAGGCATGCTCATGTCCTTCTTCTCAGAGAAGGTCTATCACCCCAGGCTCTTTGCCTGGATCTTGAATGTTGACTGGGGACACCACACAGCTCTGCTGTTGGGTTCCACCATAAGCTCTTTGTTGCAAATCTCAGCTGACCCGTGATACCCTGCGGCCATCCACCTCACCTTGTCAACCTTCATTCCCATTCTCCACGGTGGCCATTTCCAGCCTTCTCCCTCCTCGAACCTGTGTTCTCATCACTTCCTTCTCATCTTCAACAGATGGCACCGTGTCCTACTTCTCAGAAAGTAGGAGCTTCATATGGGACCATTTGTTCCATCTCCGTTGCCTCCAGCCTAATCCACACCACCATTGTCTCTTGTCAGTTCTGCTGTGGTAACCTCCCAGCTGACTGGTCTCCCTGTGGCCATTCTGTCCTCTAAGCAGCAGGAGTAATCGGGCAGTGTTAGAATATGTATCCTTACCTCTCCTTTCCTTCTTTCTCTTCTTCAGTCTGCAAAAATGAGGACTCACTTCTTACTTTTTCTCTCAAACTTTTTATTTTGAAAATTTTTAAACCTCAGTAAAGTTGGAATAGTAAAATTAATGCCACATCTCCAGCACCTAGATTCACTTATAAAATTACAAAATTTGTTACATTTCCTTTCTCTCTCTTTCATGTGTAAATGTATTTGTATATGTGTGCATAAGTGTATTTTATGTGTGTGTATATATATATATATACACACACACATATACACACAAGTGCAAATACACACATTTGCATTTCTTTGCAGTCATTTGAGAATAAATTGTTGGCATTATGACCTTTGACTCCTAAATACATACCATCTTCAGCATTTATCTCCTAAAAATAAGAACGTTCTCCTGTGTAGCCATAATAAAGGCATGACTTTTAACATTCATGCAATAATATTATCTAATATAAAATCAACATTCAGTTTTCTCCAGTTCTCCCCAAATTGTCCTTATGTCCTTTTTTTTTCTTTATGTATTCAGGATCCAATCAAGGATCACACATTGCTTTTAATTGTCATTTCTCTCTGGCCCTTTTTTTTTTTTTTAAACAACAACAACATTTTAAAATGTTTGTTTATTTTTGAGAGACAGAGAGAGGCAGAGCATGAAGGGGTGGGTGGGGATCAGAGAGAGAGGGAATCACAGAATCTGAAGCAGGCTCCAGGCTCTGAGCTGTCAGCACAGAGCCCAACGCGGGGCTCGAACTCACGGACCGTGAGATCATAACCTGAGCCGAAGTTGGAGGCTTAACTGACTGAGACACCCAGGTGCCCCTCTCTGGTCCTTTTAAATTCTACAGCAGTCCTTCGGCTTTCTTGTTTTGTTTTCATGATATCGACATTTTACAAAATGCCCAAGTCAGTTATTTTTAGAATGTCCTTCAATTTGAATTTAATGTCCTGATTGCTTCTTCATGAATGGAATAAACATAAATGTATTTGTCAGGAGTACTCCCTGGGCAATGTTGTGTCCTTCTCAGTACATCACATCAGGATCTGTATGATGTCACTTTATTCAGTGATTGATCACATTACTTGAATAAGGGGGTTTCTTCCAGGTGTTTTTCATTGTCTAGTTATCTCTTTACCTTTGTAACTAATATATAGTGTGGGGGGTTAGAGTAATTCTTTATATATATGAGGAAATATGGTTTTTTTGGTCATTAAAATAAAACCCAATCTCCTTAACTTGGCTTATAAGGTTCTCTATCAGGAGATTTCAACTTTTCTTGAGCCATGGAACACTTTGGTATATAATGTGGCCATCTGGACCCCTTCTCAGAATAAAAATTTTGATGCATAAAATAAAATAGGGATATACTGGAAATCAGTTATATTGAAATTCACTTATCAAAATATTAAAAATAAATTGTGATATGCATATATCTATTAATGCAATAAATAGCAGGATCTAGGGGTTGGTTTATTAACTATTAGAATTTTGAAGCTGTGATAAATGTAGATGATACATGGAAATTTCTGCAACAACTGTAATAGGACACAAAAGCATCCATGATTTCTACCAGATACAAAATTACAATTCTAGTACTATTATTTTGGGCTTTAGTCATAAGCTAATGAAAATAAAGATAAGATAAAGATACAGTTTTTCCCCCTATCCAGGCTCCCTGAATTCTCATCCCATGATCTCTCACATTGTTTATCCGTCTGAGAATGAAATAACCATTAGTCTTGCTTTCATTCAGAAAACTGATTGTCATCTTAAATTTTCATCTTGTCTTTGCTCTCCACATATGATATATTACCATCTCCTCGGACTTCTACCTCCCACACCTCTTTCCAGTCTTGCTGCCAACCATCCAATTCTGTTCTTCCAGCATCTCAGCTGGATTACCGTATGTGGAAGCAGACACTGGTGTCTCAGGTTTGCATTTGAGGAAACTGAAGCACAAGATACTTGCCTAAGGCAGCACAGGAGCCAAGTTTTGAAGCAGGAAGTTGCTCTTCAAGTCTGTGGTTTTCTTGAATTCCTTATGAACAGAAGTCAGAAGTCATACTTACTAGTTGTCCCCCAAAATCTGAGCTACCCAATTGTCCAGTTTTAGCCCAGGGTTCTATTAAAAGGAAAAACCTCTAGCATAAAATGCCCTACTGAAAATGAATAAACATCAGAGTTTATGTAGTGTAGACAAAAAGTATGTGTATCCACCCAATTTTCTCAGCATGTTTTTCCAGTATTCTTCTAGCTCTTATTCCCTGAAGCTCCCCCCAAAACACCATATTCCCCTTACTTCCCCAGTTCCTAGAACATGTTTTCTCAGACTTCATTAGTCTCTCCTTTACACTTTTAGATCTGCTCTTTCTGGACTCTTTAGGTTCCAGTCTTTCATTGCTCATTATCCAGAACTTGCATGATAAAATAGCTTATTTGCATGATAAAATCAAGATACCTTCTGGAAGATAGGGGATGTAGGGGATGTGGGAAAGAAGACTAAGCATTCAGTTTTTCTATTGATTCCTTCTTAGTCTTTTAATTTTTTGACTTAATGTAACTTTAAAAGAGCAGTTAAGTGTCTGACTTCAGCCCAGGTCATGGTCTCATCAGGCTCTGTGCTGACAGCTCGGAGCCAGAGTCTGCTTCAGATTCTGTGTCTTCCTCTCTCTCTGGCCCTCCTCTGTTCACACTGTGTCTCTCAAAAATAAATAAACATTAAAAAAAAATTAAAGTTACATTATAGTACTCAGTTGATTTAAATACAGTAAAGTGCACAAATCAAATGTGGATAGCTTGATTAATTATTGTTTATGCAACCCAGATCCAGACAGAACATCTGAGAACCCCCCAGAAGGCTTCTATTCACTCTTCCAGTAAATATCTATTCCCAACCCCCAAATCAAACACCAACCTCTATCACAACAGATTAATTGTGCTATGCTCAACTTGTATGTAAATGGACTCTTACAGTATGTACTCCTTTTTTTTTTAAGATTTTTTTTTTTTTTTAATGTTTATTTATTTTGGGGACAGAGAGAGACAGAGCATGAATGGGGGAGGGGCAGAGAGAGAGGGAGACACAGAATCGGAAGCAGGCTCCAGGCTCTGAGCCATCAGCCCAGAGCCTGACATGGGGCTCGAACTCACGGACCGCGAGATCGTGACCCGAGCTGAAGTCAGACGCTTAACCGACTGAGCCACCCAGGCGCCCCAAGATTTTATTTTTTAAGTAATCTCTATACCCACTGTGGGGCTCAAGCTCACAACCCTGAGATGAAGAGTTGCAAGCTCTTCCAACTGAGCCAGCTAGGCACCCCTAGTATATTCTCTTCTATGTCTGAATTGCTCAACGTTATGTCTCTGTACCAGAACTTTTTCTTTTTCATTGTTGTATGATAGTCATTAAATGAATAGTCCACAATTCATCCCTCCTACTCATGATACACATGTAGGTTGTTTCCAATGTGTGACTATTATGAATATGGCTGCTCTGAGCATGGACAAAAGGTCTCATTTCTGTTGGGTATATACCTTGAACTGGACTTGTGGGTTCATTGGATAAAATTTGTGTAGCATCAGTAAATACTGGCAAACAAAAATTTAGTCTTCTAGTTATGTTTCATATATCTAAATCTGCCGTTCAGTTTCTCTTTCTTAGTAAGCACCTAATAAAATGGTTTGCTGTTGAAATGTGGCCAATATTCTCAATTAACACACACGTAGAAATGTATCAGTTGTAATAATACTCTCTTTATTTACGTAGATCATTGATCCTTTTGTTGAAGTTGAAATTATTGGATTGCCAGTAGACTGCTGTAAAGATCAAACTCGCGTAGTAGATGACAATGGTAAGATGATAATCTGTTTGCTTTTCTTTTTTTAATGGTTGGTTGGTTATTTATTTATTTATTTATTTATTTATTTTGAGAGAGAGAGTGCAAGTGGGGACGGGGGCGGGGGTGGGTGGGTGGCTGCGGTGCAGAGAGAGAGGGAAACAGAATCAGAAACAGGCTCGAGGCTCTGAGCTGTCAGCACAGAGCCTGACAAGGAGCTCAAACTGTGAGATCATTGACCTGAGCTGAAGTCGGGCGCTTAACTGACTGAGCCACCCAGGTGCCCTCATAATCTGTTTACTTTTTATCAAGAAGCTCTAAAAATAAAATTTGTACTGAAAAAGAAAAATTTATCTATGTGGAAAAGAAATAGATCCCTAAAATTTGTAACTGCCATCTGAATTTTATGTTAAAATCTTTTAAACACATAAAACTGAGTAAATGTGGGTTTGGTGCATGGTATGTTCTGGTGGATGTTGTAATCTAGGCTCCTAAATTCTTTGCTTTTGAAGCAAATTGTGTGTGTGTGTGTGTGTGTGTGTTTTCCCTAGTGAAGAGAATAAATGTTATTTTAAAGGGCTGGGTTGAAAATTAGGAAAATGCCCCTGTGTTTTCATGACATAGTTGCTTCAAAGCTCTCATTCATGAAGGCTACATGTCTTGATGATTTTTCATTCTTTTTCTGGAGCATGTAAAACTCTAAAGGCAAGTGCAGCATGCACTGGAAAGTTGACTTCTTGATATGTGCATCTGGTCTATTGGCAGCATTCTTGTATTCTGGTCATGACGTAAAACAAAGCTTTCTTTACCCAAGCCTCATGTCTTTTTCTTGGTAATCTTCTTAATTGGGGTTTGTTCATATATTTGACAAACATTGTGGCATACCTATTTTTTTTTTCAGTCTCTAGTCATTAATACTTGAACTCTAAACCTCAATGCTCAAAACATTCAGGAAATTAGAGGTTCATAGTGAGACCCTAGGTATTTTCTAGTTTAAAGGAAAGGAATTTGGGGATTCAAGAATAGCATAAGCCTATGACTTTAGGAAATGACATGCTTAAAGGAAGCAAACTTCCTATATTGCATTTTCCTACCAATGCCCATTGGTGGTGTGTTTTTTTCTGGTTTTTGTTTTTGTTTTTGTTTTTGTTTTAGTCTCAGAAGTAATTGAGAGGTCATTACTAAGTTAACAAAAACATAATCTCTTCTCTTGTTCAGGAGGGGCATCTCAGTGATTTCAGTCCATAATTATTTCCTTACCTGAGGCATTTAATAGGGTCAGGTAGCTGATACCTCCTGACTGCTGTATTTGATAAAACTTATTTGCATTTTTAGAAAAGAGAAACAAATTTACAGAGTATTTGAATTTTTAGCAGTTAATATAATTATTTTGTCTGAGAAAATTTTATCAAGAAATAAGTGTATTTTTACTTTGAGAATATGAGTTGAATTATATATCTATTTATTTTCAATGGCTATGAAAATATATCTTTCATGTATTAAGGTCTAGCTTCATGAGAAGCCACTGGAAAACAATAGGGTGTAGTCTAATTCAGCTCTGTAACTAGTGTGACTTTAGGTGTATTCTTTTCTCGGAATATCAGTTTTCTCAACTACAAAATGACTTATAAATACTTACATTTCTTACTTTAAAAAAGCATTTATAACTTGTGTAATTTAAAAAAGTTGTGTAGTTTTGAAAAATAGTATGTATTTTTTCTGAATTAGAAAAAACCCAAAACCCTGTCTTGCCATCCTTAGAGGATTGCCATAAGAATTAAGTAAGATGCCATATGTACAGTGGCATTGGAACCTGCACAGGACCTTATAAAATGTTTGCTGGTGATTATTATAGTAGCAGAATCTTTTGTGGGTGAGAAGCATGATTATATTTGGCAGAGTATCTCTTTCTCTTTCTCTCTCTTTCTTTCTTTTTTTCTCTCTTTCTCTCTCTCTTTCTTTCTTTCTTTCTTTCTTTCTTTCTTTCTTTCTTTCTTTCTTTCTTTCTCCTTTTTTCTTTTGTTTTTCCTAAAACATTATTCTTAGACCACTACTAAAGGTACTTTTTGAGCTTACTGAAGCATTCTGAAATTGCCTAAAGGAACTTTCCCTACAATGCAATTTGGCATCAAAGATTATTAGAATTGATGTAATCATTTAAAGGCAATTTTCCTACCAATTATTTTCTGGCAATGGGGCAAATTCCAAGGCTTTATTTCAGGAAGGCATCCTGGAGTGGCTTGGTCATCTTCACGAGTTTAATAACCATTGCAAGCAATTTTCAGTCTGCTTTGCAGGCGATGCTGCCAATTCATTTTTAGTCAAGCCCTTTGCTTTTCTAATTTTTCTCTGCCTATTTCTCTGAGGATTTAACCCTGTGTGGGAAGAAACCCTGACATTTACAGTACACATGCCAGAAATAGCTTTGGTTCGGTTCCTTGTGTGGGACCATGATCCGATTGGACGAGACTTTGTTGGACAAAGAACCGTGACCTTCAGCAGCTTAGTGCCGGGTAGGTATAGGCTGGCTTTTCCTTTCTAGGCTGACCATTCAGTTTTCTTTGGAAAACTTAATATATGATATGTGATATACACAACATATGTCATATATGATATATAAACTATGTATTATATGAGTGTTGACATGTTTTATGAAATGTAAAGAATTATAGTAAAGTCAAATACTTAATTCAGTTGCACCAATGGGAAAGCCAAATGTAAGTTCAAGTAAAAGGAAACTGTTTTCTCTGCTTTTATCAGGCTACCGGCATGTCTATTTGGAAGGACTGACAGAAGCATCCATATTTGTCCACATAACAATCAATGAAATCTATGGAAAGGTGAGAAAGATTGTAGTGCTTAAAGCCACATGCAACAACAATGCGGTCCTTAACAAACTTATTTTTTGACTGATTGCGTAAAAGGAACACACATCTTGACAAAGCTGTTCTTTAGCAGAAAACTGTTGAGAAGCCTAGCAAGCCCAGTGTGCTATCCTATCAGGTCCCATCGTGATCCACATGTGTTCCTTCCATTGTTCTGGGGTGTGTACTCATTGCTTCCACCCAGGGGGGGCTCTCTGGGCTTATGAAAAAACTGCTATTCTCTCAGATGATCATTTGTTTCACTAAAACAATAAATATATAGTTAAACGTTAAATTTTATTTAAATACTTAAGAGGACCTAGCTGGCTGCAGCAGGAAATGTAGCGTCTCAGATGTTTGATGAATTACGAGTACTAACCAGACTGTGATTCTAGCCAGTTCTAGGCAGGAGGTGTTCATTTGGTGCCTTTGTATTTAACCGAAAACCTAAAACTCCCCACCCACGGGAATTTTAAGGACTTTATAAGGACTCTTTCTTTTAAGAAATAGACTATAAAAATGTAACCTGTTTTTCTCCTCGTGCTGTTCTCTTCAGTACACAGCTCACTTGAGGTTTACAAATCAATGGGCTATCCTGTAGGCACACCAAGTAATTGGGGATTTGGCCACTAGAATGAATTTCCAGGACCAGATGTGATTTGGAGGGACTGTAAGAGCATTGACTAGCACCTTGGAATGTCCAGTGTTCTTTATTAGAAAGTCTCCTGTAGACTTCTATATATTCTCTGTGCCTTATCTTCCTCAGCTATAAATGTAGGGTAAAAATAGTACCTACCTCGTCAATATGCTATCCTTATCCTTAGAAAGCTGCCTACCATATAGTAAATGTTCAAAAATGCTGGTTAATATTAATACTGTTATAACTACAAGCCAAATTCTAGGGAGTGGACCAATTCAGGCTGAATTAGAGGGTATAATGTTTAGCTGTACATTGGCTGGTATGGGAGGGGCACTAAGGATTGTAATTTCTAAGAGTAGTGAAGTTTTATTCTGTGATGTTCTGTGTTTAATCCTTGGTTTCTGCCCATGCTGTTTGTTGAAATGCTTCCTCTGGCACAATTGCACACAAATGTAAATGTTAGAAAATGATTCTTGAATTTCTAGGAATCCCAGGTTAAGAAAGTAGTAGTATCTCTAGCATTTATCAGGCTTGAGGGAAACAATAAAATTCAGAATTCGTTTAAAACTTGAACCAGAAAGAAATTAAAATGTGAAAAAGAAAGTGTTCCATAGGATTTCCATGTTCCTACCTAGATGTCTTCCTCAAGTCACATTATATATTACTTTCAACGTGTATTTGGGTTGGGATACATAATCCACAATGCGGAGGTGATGAGCTGAGCAACGAATGAACCTGTGACTAACACTCACCGGAAGTGGAAGAAAGGGTTTATAGAAGCATTTTTATTCTTCTCCTTGGTTTTTACTTGTGCCACTTTTCTTGAATGAGCCCAAATTGTGTTTTGTTGTGTTTTGTTTTTTTCCCTTGCAGTGGAGTCCTTTAATACTCAACCCCAGTTATACTATATTGCACTTTCTAGGAGCTACAAAGGTAGTTTCTCAGCATGGTGCTTTGTTCTTGCCGACATATTTCTTTTTAAATGGTTATGGCAGCATGCTCTCTCATATCACTCCATTTCCTGCTTACCACTTTGAAACATGCATCTGTTGCTTTAAGGCGGCCGAAGTTCATAACAGTCTATTAAGTGTGGAAACTTTTCCTATCACCTCATCATCTCTGGGTAGGAAACTTCTGGGTAGCTTGGTTGTGAAAATGGAAGGCTGCCTCCTCACAAAGTAAGGTCAATAAGACTTGCATGGTGTTGTGTAGACATGCTGTGAGCTGCCATTTTCTTGGTTTGAATATACTTCAATGGCTGTAAAATTTTGTTTTGTGTTCATTTTTCATGGAGCTGTCATGTCAAAGGCAAGCGGTTGCCACAATGGGATTTGCTTAACTTGTGCTTCATTCTTTTGTGTCTTCAGAACAGACAGCTCCAAGGTCTGAAGGGATTGTTCAATAAGAATCCCAGACACGGTTCTTCAGAAAACAATTCCCATTATGTTCGGAAACGATCAATTGGAGATAGAATTCTGCGACGCACCGCCAGTGCTCCAGCCAAAGGCAGAAAAAAGAGCAAAATGGGCTTCCAAGAAATGGTAGAGATAAAGGATTCTGTGTCTGAGGCTGCGAGAGATCAGGATGGTGTCCTGAGGAGGACCACACGGAGTCTGCAAGAGCGCCCTGTCTCTATGCCTGTTGACAAAAGTCTGCTGGGGGCTTTGTCACTACCTGTATCTGAGACAGCAAAGGACACTGACGGAAAAGAAAGCTCCCTGGGTAAGATGCTTTACGTTTCTCTAAGAATAAATCCTTTGAACCCATATTCTGGTCCCTGATTACCATTAGGACCTGGTTGACATTTTATAGTCAAAGTAAAAATATACTAAAAAATAAGTAATTTTTAATGTTACCTTTAGACAGGATTTTAAACTTTGGGAAGAGGGCGGTAGAAGAGCTATTTTCTAGTCACCTAAAGCCTTAGAATAACATCGAAGTTTGTAATTGATAGGGGAACGATCAGGTGTGATGGTACAGAGCCCGTGGGTCTGCGAGGTGCCGTGCAGGGAGGTGAAACCTGCGAAATAGGAGCAGAGATGTTGTTTTACCAAGTGGGTACAAATGTTACTGATGGTTCTGAGGTTAAATAGAATCATAGTGATTCTTCTGAGGTTAACTGTAGTTGCATTTCTTTCCCCAATGTATAACACATTTCCATGATTGGAAATGTTTATGGAGAATGAAGTAAAGCCAGATGTTAACAGCAAGCCATCTTCTTTACTTGAGAAATCTTTGCTTCTTCAAGAGGTAGCTCAGGTGATATTTTCCTGTGGTCTCATTTCCTTGGTCCCCGGATACTGGCAGGGAAGGAAGCATGTCCATGGTTCCTGTCCGGTTATAGGCTCCTCAAGCATAGGGACCAAGCATTACCCGTCTTTTTCTTAATCTGAGCATAATGCTTTTTCATTCATATCAAGAACGTGATAAAGAATGATGCCTGCTTTGCACGGTACCAAAGAGCTCCTGAATTGTGTCAGTGACTCCTTCCCCCGCCCTTGGTAATTTAAGCACCAAAACTGTCCATTTGATGTGTCTGCAACAAGAGTTTTAGTTAAATCAGAATCCTGTCAGACAAGTATGATGCGATACCTATTTACTTTAGGAAAATACTCCTGTTATCAATCAATCAAATTTCAGTCTTCTCTTTTCTCACAAACTTCATTTTGCTTATGTGGATTTTTATTATAAGATATTCTAAGGGAACAAATGAATTTTTGAATGGCTTATTTGAAGAGAAAAAGAGAGTTTAAAGGTTTGAAATTTTGCTAGGAGCAGTGTCAGAGAAGAGATGAAATACATACTTTAAGGTTTATTTCAAAACCTCATTTTGGGGGAAGATAAATCTGTACTCAATAGAAATCAATACTGGTTAACCCAGAAAGCAATATTTAGTTGGTGTGTGTATCCTCCCTTTAACAGCTATATAGGTTTGTCATTTTCATGTATATTATATGAGACTTATGGTAACAATTGAACAGACATAGCCATGCAATGATTCAAGTTATAATGGAGAAAAAAAAAAGTGGAGAAAATGCAGTATACAAAATTCTGTATATAATTTTGTCCCTCTAAAGAAGGTTACAGTAGCTATCTCTGAGTGGTAACATCATAGGGTATTTAATTTTTTCCTTGATAATTTTTGGGTTTATCAAACTTTTTATGATGGATTTTTCTTTAGTTAGGAAGGTATTTGGTAAGTTAAATAAATTCTTCTTTTTTATATATCCTGACTGAAAGCATTAAAAAAAGCTACTAATTAGATCAAGAATAATTGAACATTTGATATTATCTTAGCGTTATCCTAAGCATGATGGAGTAGCCCAAAGTATTGTGAATTTTGTGTTTTTATAGCTTTCCATACGGTGCCCAATATTTTACTGCCTCTTTTAGGGGGAAATGCAGTATGAAATTTGTGTATTAAAAACAAAAATAGGATTAACAAAAAATTAGATATTAGCACCAGCATAGAATTGGTGACCAAGTCTTTAGTTTTACACCTCAAATAGATACTGGTATTTTAATACATTTATTGTACCTTCTAACCTGCTTCAGAACCTGATTAAAGTAGCTGTTTTGCCAAGATGTTTTTTAAAATAATATGATTTGTGATTTTTACTAATACATGTGTAACTTTGAAAGCTTATAGTATCTTGCTTGCAGGTACCACAGTACTTCGTTTAACAGAACTGTCTTGTTCTATTTTTATTGCCATGCTTCTGTGTAGTACAAATCTGAATAGGAAACAACTTAAGGTAATCCTCACTGTAAAAGTATGGTAACTCATTGACATTTTTTTTTGACAATGAATATTACATCCTTAGCTGATGTAATAGATACTCAAAGGGAAGCTTCAGTGAAATTCCTATAAATATAGTTTACCATTTATTCATCACACAGACACTTTGTTACAAACCTCTGCAATCCATAACTATATTCTGTCACGATGTAACAGATCTGCATTCTCCATTTGTCTGTCTGAAGACAAACATGAGTGTTTGCAGGGTCTATAAAAAGCGATACATGTTACCTAAAATGTTCTTTGTTTCATTCAGCAGAAGATAAGGATGGAAGAAAAGGGAAGGCAAGTGTAAAAGACCAACATTTTCCAAATTTCAACAGAAAGTTGTCCTCTTCCTCTAGCGCTCTCCTACACAAAGACATCAGCCAAGGCAACTCCACCACGTCTGTTGCCAGCGTGGCAATCACGGGAGAACCGTGGGGAGTGCCAGGTCCTAAGGGTGGGAGAGCCAAAGCAAACGTGTCAAGTGATTGCCGGGAACATGAGTGCCCCAGCCAATCCCTCTCCCCGCGGCAGCGTGTGGCTCTCGGTCCTGCCGTTACTCCAACACAAGGTCTGTGTGGTGTGAAAACCAAGGAAAGTGGCAGTGTGGGGGGCTCTGTGGAAGAGAAAAGCACGTTATCAGGAAGCATTTTCTCTCAGAGCAATTTGGAGATTAAGAACTTGGAAGGTCACTGGGGTAAGGGCCGAGCTGCAACATCCTTTTCGTTGTCAGACGTCTCTACGCTCTGTTCTGACATACCTGACTCACATTCCACTGCCCTTCTGCAGGAGAGTGAAATTTCCCATCTTATTGACGATGTCACTTTAACGAATGAGAGCGAGCCGGGCAGTTCCATCTCTGCCCTGATTGGCCAGTGTGAGGAGGCCAGTGATGAGGTAAACCTCGCAGTCGTTTCTCACGTCCATAGTGCTAGTGCCGTGTTACATCATTCTCCCTTGCCCCCCTTGGATGGAAAATTGCCTTTCAGGCATGACTTTTCCATGGGAAAACCCAGGTCATCCTTCCTGTGCTCATCTCCTGAGCCAATTGCTTTCTCAAGTCCCGAGACCTCCAAACACTCCACCCACACAGTTTGCGAAACTACCTGCACTCCTGTCTCTAAAACCAAACCAGATGACAACCTTTCTGGTAAGGCCAAGACGGGGGCTGTGGAAAACAGCCTGCCTGGGTCCTCTAACACTTCTCACTGCCAGTTACCAAAAAGTCCCAACCATGGAAAAGACTGGGAAATGCTAAAGAACCACGGCCCTGCCACTTGCACGGACTCGACGCTGGAAGATGTAATAGCCGATGCCACTCTCTGTTTAAATTCTGGAGAGAGCAGTCTCGTGGAAATGGATGGGGACTCAGAAAACCTGTCTATAACAGCCTATGAATATAGAAGAGAGGACACAAGTCACCTTGATTCTCCTTTAAAACTGAAGTATGGTCAGGATGTGGTGGAACATTTTCAAAGAGGTTTGAGAAATGGCTACTGTAAAGAGACTGTCCACTCTTCTGTCTCTGAAATCTTCAACAATATTCAAGATGTCAAAAATCAAAGCATTTCCTGTCTAGCCTATCAGGGTGCTGGTTTTATGCATAACACCTGCTCAAATTCAGATGCAAAAACGAACCAGACCTGTGTGCCCCTGTCTAGTGATGAAGCCATGCATGCCCCCGCCCCCAAGCAGCCCACACATCCTCCTCTGCCTGCTCTGAAGCTGCCCAGTCCTTGCAAATCCAAAAGTCTGGGGGACCTAACGTCAGAGGACATTGCCTGCAACTTCGAAAGCAAGTACCAGTGTATCAGTAAGAGCTTTGTTACAACTGGCATTAGAGACAAGAAGGGTGTGACTGTGAAGACAAAGTCCTTAGAGCCTATAGACGCCCTGACCGAGCAGCTGCGGAAGCTTGTGTCTTTTGACCAGGACGAGGGCTGTCAAGTGCTCTACTCAAAGCAGGATGCCAACCAGTTCCCCAGGGCACTGGTCAGAAAGCTGTCATCCAGAAGTCAGAGCAGAGTGCGCAATATTGCCAGTCGTGCCAAGGAAAAGCAGGAAGCCAACAAGCAAAAAGGTGTAAACCCCAGCCACGCGGGAGGAGTGGTTCTTCGAAACAAGCCGTCAGCGCCCCTGCCTGCGGGCAACCGGCACTCCACCGGCTCCTACATCGCAGGCTATCTGAGGAGCACCAAAGCGGGGGGCCCGGAGGGCCGGGGCATCCCCGAAGGGGCATGCGCAGCCTTGCGCCCTGGCTACGTCGACCAGTTTTGTCCGGATAATTCTGTTTTGCAGACCGAGCCAAACAGTGATGACAAACCAGAAATTTATTTTCTTTTGAGACTGTGAATTACGTAAAGCTGCATTTTCAGTGTTTACAAGGTATTCCGTAGAGTTGTCAGAGTTTCCGGTAAATACGGTCTTGGCTTTGAAATGATTTTAAAATGTATTTTTAAACTTGTGCTTTGGTCTCCCTTTGACTCCACATGTTCTTCCTGTTTATGTGTTTGTATATAGATTGGGATGACATTTCCCATGTGCATATGATCTCTCTTCCCCGAAGTGTAAATGCCGTCAGTAAGAAATATGTGCATGCCCTAGGTGTGACAGTTCTCAGCGGCTTGGGTTATGATGTGTGTACGTTTCTTTACCACCCCCTTTGCTCTGTGTCCTCAGATCACAGTCACAAATGTAGTCAGTTTTACTCTCTAATTGCTGAGTTCGTTAAGAAACTTTGCAAAGGACAAAGGGGTACATTCTTTATTTTAAAGCTATCGTCATCATTCCTAGTTTTCCTTCTTCGCTGAGAAGCCCAAACTCATTTTTATAACTCAGCTAAAAGAAGATTGAAAGAGTTACCTTACCTTTTAAGATTTCTCTACCCCAGGCAGAATAAGAGTTCAAAGGAGATTGGTGGCTGTTCCCCCCACACCCTCTCATTTTAGAGTAGGCTGGGAGGGTGTGAGGGAGAAAACAAACTTCTGTATATAGAGACAAAATTGTTTGTTTTACATAAATTTTGTTACATATTTTTGCTAACGGCTTTGTATGTAACAAGAACACAGTTGCCAAGCTATTTGTTGTACTTTTGAATTTTCTGATTAAATTATAGACTGCAAATACTGGCTTTCAGAACGAGGGACTTCTGTCAGACGCTAACAATAATTGTAGCACAGATTGAAAACATCCCCAAAGCTGTCGAGCAAAAAAAAAAACAAAAAAAAAACCATTTTTCTCATAATAAAATCCAAGTAAATAGATAATTAGAAGAAACCTTTTCCCTTCACGGAGCCACGTAACTATATTTTAGAACCAACATACGTTATTTTCACTGTGAATCCATTTTTTATTGCATGTTCAGATGTCCCTCTCTGCTTTTTTGTAATATTAACTGCAATGATGTTCTTCTTGGAATTCATGGAAATATAATTAAAGCAGATTTTTAAACACTTGGTGAGTGTTTTTTTTCAATTGCAGCTCATATGTGACTGCTGAGTAAGGGACCCAGAGCACTCAGAAATATTTTCCTTTTCATCTGTTCACAGCAGAAGATAGCTTCTACAGGGGATAGGTTTAAGCAGCAATTTATGTCTCTGAGTGTTTTCATTATGCCTTTAAAGACCATATTTGTAAGGTAACTTGAAAAGAAATCAAATGTAATGAGTTTCTTGCATTTTGTGTTGCTATTGCTAGTTTAAAAATAATCCTTCCCAAATCCTGCCCTGGGCGTGGGGACAGGCAAGATGCTGGGTTCAGCAAATCAGACTACTTGAAGCTTTGTTGTGTGGGGAAAGAGCAGGGCAAAAAGCAGTCGTGCCATGATGGCCCTAAGTCCCCAACTCAGAACTTTTACCCAGTGCTGAGGGTCTTCTCTTTGGACAAACACGGGGATGTTGGTTGGGGTAGTTGTGTCCTGGTGAAAGGGAGAGGGACCCAATTTCATTCCCTTAATGAACCTGAGATATTTTTGTCTTCTTGGGGGTGGTTTGAAACCTACAAAGTTGTATCCTTAGACCTTGGCTTGTTTTTAAAGTACCCTTATCTTGGGGCGCCTGGGTGGCGCAGTCAGTTAAGCGTCCGACTTCAGCCAGGTCACGATCTCACAGTCCGTGAGTTTGAGCCCCGCGTCAGGCTCTGAGCTGATGGCTCAGAGCCTGGAGCCTGTTTCCGATTCTGTGTCTCCCTCTCTCTCTGCCCCTCCCCCGTTCATGCTCTGTCTCTCTCTGTCCCAAAAATAAATAAACGTTGAAAAAAAAATTTAAAGTACCCTTATCTTAAAAGAGACTGACATGATGTAAAGTTGTTGAAATTCATTTGCAAAGGGGTAGAAGTTAGCTGCCTTGTTTGATGGAATTGGTATTCTTATAAAAAAAAAATCCAAGAGTTTACATTTGGATGTTAACCCTATTTCAAAGTGGTCTAGTGGTGACATAAATGGTTGATGTCAAGTGACGGGTTATCAGACCCACCCCCCCAGCACCGTGTGCGTCTGTTACCCACACAAGTAGTATTCTTCTCCTGATAGGACTTAAGAAAAAAAAAGGAGAGAGCAAATTCGTAAATACTGTGTGGGGACTGCTAATAAAGAAGAGGAAGCAATAACGCTTGACTTTTACTACAAGCTTTCAGTGTTCAGATTAGACTCCTGATTAGGATTTCACTTGTTTGGAGGATGGATCAAGGACTCATTCAGTCACAAGGAAATCACATAGCAAGTAAAATCTCAAGCAATATATTAACAGGTTTTCCAATTTTTTTTTCTTTTGAGAACTAGCAAAACACCCCCTGTCTCTGCAAAGTGTGACTACAGCAAGCCCTGTGAAGTGTCAAAGTTTCTCATCTGACTCCTTTCTTAGAGACCAGACAGACTCTTCCAAGGCTGAGCAGCAACAGGTGCCTGGGAGAGTTGTCTCCAGCAACAGCAATATCCACAGAGGGTGAAAGTAAAGCTTCTTAATATAAATCTGACCAAGCCATCTTAAAACCCTTTAGTGGATCCCCTTCATATATGAAATAAGCTTCCATAGCCTTGCATACAAGGTCTTCTTTGATTTGATGCCCTTGTCTGTTTCCACCGCCTAGTTTCCTCTGTCTTAGAATGCCCTTTCCTTCTTTGCTGACTACATTTTCCATGATGTGTCTGGGGGATCCTTTCCCCTAGAGAGTTTCTGTGTCATCTCCTTTCCCCTACCTGTACCCAACCCATTAGGGTTTTGTGGGAGGTGGGGGGCTTTGATTCCACTCCATTGTATAAATCTGCTCACATGTCTGTTTCTTCCACTAGACTTAGACCTCTCTGAGGACTGTGATTGTGCCTTGTGCCCTTTTCCTAGCTCAAGGCCTGGTACCTATTTGCATTTGGTAAACATTTGAAAAATTGGTGAGTAAGAGAACATGAGGAAAATGTGAAAGAAAGCATGTGTCTGGTATCCGTTTGTTGTGTGCATGGAAGTAGGAAGAGGTACGGAACCTTGTTCCAAGTTGTTTGAATGGTGATAACTGAGTATATCTTTGTTTTCCTTTAGCTTTCTCATTTCCTTGTTTCCATCCAGCCCTTTCTTCCTTTTCTTTCCCTTTTAATGTAGTATCTGTCTAGTCATTTGCCATGAGTAAGAGTAGCTGATTTTTTTTAAAGCATTCTGCAACTTAAAAAGACTTTTATAGGTGGTGCATCTCATTTGGTCCTTACAATTTCACAAGGAGTGGAGGTTATCTCCATTTTATAGATACCGAAAATGAATCTCAATGGACATGTGATTTACCCAAGGTCATGGGGGGGTAGGAAATAGCCAAGTAAGGTTACTCCAACTCCTACTGTGGTTTTCTTTCCCCTTTCTTTCCCCTACCATTGCTTTTCCTGAAGCCTTTAATAAACATTTAGTTAACATCTACTCTGGGCTAGGCATTCATCTGGGTACTAGTGTTATGACAATAGGGACTTGTGTTTAGGGAGTCACAAGCTGGTAGAAATGCTGAGACATGATATACTGGTTTTGTTCCAGATGTCCAAACAATTAGAAACTTATTACATATGGTAGTTGAAAATGGAAGGAAAGAATTAGAAAGTTATGTTGCTGTACATATGATATCCATGAATACCGCACTTTAAAAAAATAATGAACCGTCTTTTAAAGAGTTTTAAATTCACAGCAAAATTGAGTAGGAGATAGAGTTCCCGTATACTCTCTGTCCCTCCTCCCCCATACGCACAACTTCCTCCACTATTGACATCACATTTATTATAATTTATAACCCATGTTGGCACATCATCACCCAAAATTCGTAGTTCACATTAGAGTTCCTGCTTGGCATTATAGAGTCTTGATGTTTTGATGAATGTATAATGATAAGTATGCACCATTGTAGTATCATACAGAATAGTTTCAATGCCCTAAAAATCCTTTGTGCTCTGCCTATTCATTCCTACCTCCAGCAAACCCTGGAAACCATGATCTGTTTACTATCTCCATTAGTTTTACCTTTTTCATAATGTCATATGCTTGGAATCATATAGATATTCATACTGGCTTCTTTCACTTAGTAATATGCATTTAAATTTCTTTCATGTCTTTTCAGAGTATAATGGCTCATTTCTTTTTAGTGCTGAAAATATTCCATTGTCTGGATGCACCATAGTTTACTGATTCACCTACTGAAGGACATCTTAGTTGCTTCCAAGTTTCAGCAATTATGATTGAATTTGCTATAAATGCCTGTGTGCAGGTTTTTATATAGACATAAGTTTTCAATTCGTTTTGATAAATACCAAGGAACATGATTACTAGATCCTATGGCATAAGAATATATTTAGTTTTGTAAGAAGCTTCCAAAATGTCTTCAAGAGTGGCTGTACTATTTTGCATTCCTATCAGCAATGAAGGAGAGTTCTCATTGCTCCACAACCTTGCTAGTGTTATTCTTCTTCTTTGATATCGAGTTGGCTATTCTGAGTCTTTTGATTTTCATATAAACTTTATTTACTTTTTAAAATATTTATTTATTTATTTGTTTGTTTGAGAGAGAGAGAGAGAGAGAGAGAGGGAGGGGCAGAGAGAGAGGGTGACACAGAATCCAAAGCAGGCTCCAGGCTCTGAACTGTCAGCACAAAGCCTGACACAGGGCTTGAACTCACAAACCACAAGATCATGACCTGAGCCAAAGTTGGATGCTTAACTGAGCCATCCAGGTGCCCCTGGTTTTCATATAAACTTTAGAATCGGTCAGTGTCCACAAAATAACTTTGGGATTTTTTTTTTTTTTTAATTTTTTTTTTTTCAACGTTTATTTATTTTTTTGGGGACAGAGAGAGACAGAGCATGAACGGGGGAGGGGCAGAGAGAGAGGGAGACACAGAATCGGAAACAGGCTCCAGGCTCTGAGCCATCAGCCCAGAGCCCGACGCGGGGCTTGAACTCACTGACCGCGAGATCGTGACCTGGCTGAAGTCGGACGCTTAACCGACTGCGCCACCCAGGCGCCCCAATAACTTTGGGATTTTGATTGGGATTATATTGAATCTGTAGATCAGTTTGGGAAGAACTGACATCTTGGCAATATTGAATCTTTCTGTGAACATGCAGTACCTTTCCATTTATTTCATTCTCCTTAGATATCTTTCATCAGTGTTGTATAGTTTTTCTCATATAGATCTTCTACATATTTTGTTAGGTTTATACCTAAGTTTTTCATTTTTGGGGGTGCTAATGTAAATGGTAGCGATTTAAAAAAATTTTTTTAAGTTATTTGTGTGTGTGTGTGAGAGAGAGAGAGAGAGAGAGAGAGAGAGAGAGAGAGAGAATGTGAGCAGGGGAGGGGCAAAGAGACAAGGAGACACAGAATCCAAAGCAAGATCCAGGCTCTCAGCTGTCAGCACAGATCCCAATGCAGGGCTCAAGCCCATGGACCACAAGATCATGACCTGAGCCAAAGTCAGACACTTAATCAACTAAGCCACCCAGGTACCCCAATGCTAGTGTATTTTTAATATCAAATTCCACATGTTCATTCCTGGTATAGGGAAAGCAATTAACTTCTGTATATTAACCTTGTATCTTAAAACCTTGCTGTAATCACTTAGTTCCAAGAGTCTTTCCCCCTTCCCCCCAATTATTTTAGATTTTCTATGTAGACAATCATGTCATAAAACAAAGACAGTTTTATTCCTTCCTTTCCAATTTGAATACTTTTAATTTTGTTCCTTTTATTGTTTCCTTTTCTTGTCTTACTGCATTAGCTAGGACTTCTAGTGCATTGAAAAGCAGTGGTGAGAGTGGACATCCTTTCTCTTTTCCTCAGCAGGAGAGCTTCAGTTTTCTCACTATTGTGATGATAGCTGTTGGTTTTTTGTATATGTTCTTCATTAAGTTGAAAATGTTCCCCTATATTCCTAGTTTTCTGAGAGTTTTTATCATGAATTGGTGCTGGATTTTGTCAGAGCTTTTCCTGAATATGTTAATATGACCATGTGATTTTTCTTCTTCAGCTTGTTGATTTGATGGATTACATTAATTGATTTTTGAATGTTGAACCAGCATTGTATACCTGGCATAAATCCCACTTGATTTATAGTGTATTATTCATCCCATATGTTGTTGGATTCTATTTGCTAATACTTTGTCAAAGATTTTTATATCAATGTTCATGAGAGATATTAAGTGAGATTTTAGTCTATGGTTTTCCAAGGACTTGTCTGGTCTTGGTATTAGGGTAATACTGACCTCATAGAATGAGTTAGGAAATATTCCCTTTGCTTCTGTCTTCTGGAAGAGATTGTAGAGAATTGGTATAATGTCTTTCTTAAATGTTAGGTAGAATTCATCAGTGAACCCATCTGGGCCTGGTACTTTCTGTTTTGGAAGGTTATTAATTATTGGTTCAATTTCTTTAATGAATATACATTTCTTCTTTGATTTATATGTTATTTAGAAGTGTGATGCTTAATCTCCAAGGATATGGGGATTTTCCAACTGTTGATTTCTAGTTTAATTAATTCCATTGTGGCTTTTACAGCAGACATTGTATGATATTTATTCTTTAAAATTTATTAAGGTGTGTTTCATGGTTTGGAATGTCATCTGTCTTGATGAATTTTCATGTGAGCTTGAGCAGAATATGTAATCTCTTGTCTTTGGATGAAGTAATCAGTAAACATCACTTATATCCAATTGATTTGTGGTGGTGTTGAGTTCAACTATGTCCTTACTGATTTTCTGCCTATTGGATCTGTCCATTACTAATAGAGAAATATTAAAGTCTCTAATTATAATAGTATATTCATCTATTTCATTTTTTTCCTCATGTATTTTGATGCTCTGTTGTTAGGTGCATATACATTAAGGATTATTACATCTTCTTGGGGTAACCAACTCCTTTATCATTATGTAATGTCCATCTGTTACCCTGATAACTTTTCTTGCTTTGAGTCTGCTCTGTCTGAAATTAGTACAGTTATCCTCACTTTTTAGAATATTAATGTTAGCCGGGGTGCCTGGGTGACTCAGTTGAACATCCAACTTTGGCTCAGATCATGATCTCACAGTTTGTGAGTTGAAGCACCACATCAGGTTCGCTCCTATCAGTGCACAGCCTGCTTCAGACCCTCTGTCTCCCTCTCTTTCTGCCCCTCCCCTACTGGTGCTCTGTATCTCAAAAATAAATATTTAAAAATAAATAAAAAATTAATGTTAGCATGGTATATCTTTTTCTAGTCTTTTGCTTATCTGTATGTGCTTTTATATTTATAGTGTACTTTCTTACAGCCAACATATAGGTGGGTCTTTTTTTGGATCCATTCAGACAATGTCTTTTAATTGGCTTACTTAGTTTATTGACATTTACAGTAATCATTGATATAGTTGCATTAATATCTACCATGTTTGTTACTGTTTTCTATTTGTTGCCCTTGTTTTTTGTTCCTATTTTTGTCTTCTACATTTTTTTTTTTTTTTGCCTTTTGTGGTTTTAGTTGAGCATTTTATATGATTCCATTCATTTTACTTTTTTTTTAGTGGTTGCCCTAGAGTTAGCAATATACATTTACACCTAATCCACTTTGAGGTAACACTACACTTCACACGTAGTATGAGTACATTAAATAGCAAAATTAATTCAAAGTCTTCCCTCCTGTCCCTTGTATCATTATTGTCATTCACTTCACTTATATACATATACATATACATATACATATACATATACATATACATATACATATATAAACACACATATACACACAAGCACACATAGTTGAAAACATTGTTGTATTATTTGAACAAATTTAATTGTTAGATGAGCAAAGTTTTACTTTATCTTCACTTATTCTCTGATACTCTCCTTTTTTTTCTTTTATGTAGAACTGAGTTTCTGACCTATATTATTTTTCTTCTGTCTGAAGAATTTAACATTTCTTGCAAAGTAGGTCGAATGGCAAGAAATTCTCTAATTTTTGTTTGTCTGAGAAAGTCTGTATTTCTTCACTTTTGAAGGATACAGAATTCTACATTGATAGGTTTTCTCACTTAACACTTAAATATTTCATTTTACTGTCTTTTTGCTTGTATGGCTTCTGGGGAGAAGTTGGATGTAGTTCTTATATTTGTTCCTTTATAAGTAAGCTGCCCCCCGCCTTGGCTTTTTTCAAGATTTTTATTTTATGTTTGATTTTCCACAGTTTGAATGCCAAGATGTAGTTTGTTTGTTTGTTTGGCATTTATCCTGCTTGCTGTCCTCTGTGCTTCCTGAATCTGTAGTATCTGACATTTAATCTGAGGAAATTCTATCATTAATGTTTCAAATATTTCTTTTGTTCTTTTCTTTCTTTTCCTTCTAGTATTTTCATTATGTGTATTATGGTACCTTTTATAGTTGTCCTGCAGTTTTTGGATATTCTGTGCTGTTTTTTGGTTTTGTTTTCGTTTTTCAACTTTTGTTCTCTTTTCAGTTTTGGAAGTTTCTGTTGTCACATTTTCAAGCCCAAAAGATGGGCTTTGATGACCCCATCAAAGGTGTTTCTTGATCTGTAGTATTTCTTTTTGATTCTTTCTTACAATTTTCATCTCACTGCTTATATGTTCTTGTTCTGTTTTTGCATATTGCCTACTTTTCCCGTTAAAGCTGTTAGCATATTAATTACAGGGTTTTTTTTTTTTTTCAAATTCCTGTTCCAATAATTCCAACATTCCTGTCGTATCTGACTCTGGTTCTGATACTTGTTTATGTCTCTTCAGACAGTATTTTTTTCCTTTTAGTATGCTTTGTAATTTTTGGTTGAAAGGTGTACATGATGTACTGGGTAAAGGGAACAAGTATCTAGGTCTTTAGTCATATGATGGTAATGTGTGTGTGAGTAGGGGAAGTATTCTATAGTCCTATGATTAGGTCTCTGGTTTTTGGTGAGTCTGTGCGCTGGACTGTGAACTTCACCAGTACTTCTCAATATTTCCCCTCTTAGGTGGGACAGGAAGGGCTTTAGTTGAGTATTTTCCTTTTCCCTGGTTGGTTAGGCTCTAATAAAATCCCAGCAGGTTAAGTTCAGGTAGAATAGTTTCTCCTAGGGACAGCCTTGTTAAGAAGAACAGAACCCTCTGGAATGTTTCAACAAAGTTCCTTTTCCCTTCCACTGCTGGAAGCTTGAGGGGATTTTTTCCAATATTCACTGTGAGGACCTGGTAGAGCTCCTGGAGGTAAAACTCGCAAAAGTGTGGGGACCTTCCTATGACTGGGTCCCTCTAGAGTTTTTAACTTCCCGATTTGTCCTCATTGAGCATGTAGCAATTCATCAAGTATAGCTCAGGTTTTCCTACCCTGGCACTGGTTCCCAAGGAACTATCTACTGATGGGCTTGTGTTCTGGTAAGTTGTGATTTTCTGTATTCACCTCTGTGTTCTTCCAATTTTGAGGGCAGCAGTTTGCCCTATGACCTCACTTCTCTGTCAGATCTAAGAGGTGTTGATTTTTTAGTTTGTTCAGATTTTTACTTGCTGTTGGGCTGCAGTAGGTGACTTGTAAGCTCTTTACCTGTTGAACTGGAAAGTGAGAGTCCTGAATCACCTATTTATTTAAAAACCAAAATAGCTGACACCTTAGCTCAGGATCACAGAAAAATTACCTATGGCAATATCTAACACGCTAACATTTTACTGGGGCGAGGGTACATTTTCAGAGAAGAAAGAATGAGGGTAAAAGGGAATTGTGGCAGAAAAGGAAGGAGTGAAATTCAAAGAGATGGGTTACTGATAAGGCCACAGCTTCACAACACAATCAGACAGTTGCTTAGATTTTCAGAATGTCTCCAGAGAAGCCATATGGAAAGACTGCATCTCAGAGCAATCCATTGAAGAGAAGGAAGGGTAGGAAATAAATCTCCTGATGTCCTTTACATCTCCTTTTTTCCCGTGGTGAAGTCCACCTTATAAGGCATTAACTTCTTGTGTGTCCAGGTGGTGTTATGCAGCCATTGGTGCAGCCAGAACCTCTGGCTTGCAGCACAAAAGGCTCTCCATGTCAGTAGGGGATACATGTGGGGATCTGTAGTGTACAATGGCATTAGCAGTGGCTGGGACTTAACCACTCTGAAAATATTTTGAATATTTGCAAATGGTTGATGCCTGGGTAGAATGGGGATAGGCAGGGATGGGTGGATCTAGGGTGATACATCAACTGTGTCTCTTACATCACATCCCTTGCACCAATCAGATTTACTTTTTTCCTGTTATAATATAGTAGACCTTGTGTGAGGACAAGATGCTTTCTCTACTTCCTTAAGAAGAGAAGTGAGATGCAAGGCCAGGCCTAAACAGTAGTCATTTCCAATCCCTTAAACAAGATTCACACAAGGTTAGCAAACCAAACTGTAGTCCTCACTGTTGCAGTTGGTCCCAGGGTCATAGCTAATACTTATCAGCTCCCTCCCTTGTCAACCATTACATTTTTTCTCACCGTCAGTTAGCATTTCAGCTGTTCTAGGTTGCTTGTCTGATAGGTTGAACCCTTGGTGGTTTTCCTTTGATCAGACAATAGTTGTTGTGAGTGTTCATTTACAACTGTCACTGGGCACAGAATCATCAAGAGGTGATGCCCCAGTGAGTCCTGTAGTCCAGATGTACTTGTATTTGCCACCCTATTTTATAGCAACCGCCCTAGCTTCTTATAACAGTCAAGGTCAGTTAAATCAATCTATACAGTAATGCTTTTCTTATTTATCCATTAGCATGAAGAGCTCAGAGTAGTTCAATTTCCAGTTCAGTGAAACATTTAATACAGTTTCTAGGAAGCAATGTTCCTCTTGGAATCAGGGTCTCTAATCCAGAAGATATAAGGTTGTGTGAACAACAACAAAAACAAACAACAACAACAACAACAACAACAAAAAACCAACAAAAACAAGTTCTGCAACTGGATAATTGAGAAAGATAGTGAGGGAGGCTGATCCCAGTTCTACCCCGTGGTTCCTGGAGCCCTTCTTTTGGATCTCTATATAGGATCTGAGCCTGACACTACAGCCACTTTGTTCTTTAGCCCATTGTGCAGCCAGTGGATTGACCAAGAAGAAAAGCTCACTAACACCCAGAAAATGGGTCATCCTATCTACCGACTTGTTGAGAGTCTCCTTGCGGCTATGCTCTTCTTTTAGTCACTCCTAAGCAAGATTTTATTGTTGCAGTGATCCATTTCTATAGACCCCACTATGGCATAACAAACTGTTTTTGAACTGGATTTACGATCTTTCTTTCTCCTCAGTTGGTTATAGGGAATTTCCCATGAGGCCACAGATGTGAGCTGAGGAAGTGGCACCAGTGCAACAGAGGTGATATGGTCTAGCCCAGCACGTCATATTTTTTTCATCTTCTGGACTACTTGAGTCTTTTCCTAAATCTATTTCCTTTATACAGTAGTTTATTTCTATGCCTCTCAACCTTTTTGGTGTGGCGGGGAGGAGTTTCTGTTAATACCAAGCTCAGGATGGACAGCTCCCAGTTGTACAGTTACTTGGTGTACCAAAGTCAGGCTCTTAGGCTTTACTTCAAAGGCTGTGTCCCTCCATGTTCCAGATCACTGGACCCCTAAAAATTTCACTGATATTGCAGGCCCTTAATCATTAAGGACTTAAAGCCTAGTCTCTGACATATGTGTTTTATTAGGGCATTCAAATTACTTGACCCATTCACCTTATTTGGTCGAATGAGTAAAATGTCAGTCTATATAGAAGGCTAGCATGATGTGCTGCAGAATATCAAGATGACTGAGATAACTACAGAATAGACCACAACAGTATACAACACAGACCTAGAGCAAGACTATGAAGATTTACTATTGTCCTTGCAATGTAAAGGTGAGCTGCGTTTGATCCTCTCCATTGATAAGAATCAGGAATAAAGCATTCAAGGGGCACATGGGGGAATCAGTCAGTTGAGTGTCCAACTCCTGATTTCAGTTCAGGTCCTGATCTCATGGTTCATGAGACTGAGCCCCACATCGGGCTCTGTGGTGTCAGGACAGAGATTGGAATTCTCTCTCTCCATGTCTCTCTCTGCCCCTCCCCTTCTTCTGTCTTTCAAAATAGATAAACATTTTTTTAAAAAAGGA